>NC_086190.1:5600000-6200000 GCF_023053635.1 Elgaria multicarinata webbii
TCACCCAGCTCCATCTTCTTCCTATTCCTAGTCTACAGGGCAAATTCAAAAGCAGGACAGTTGGGTTCTATCATCTTTTTGATGAGAAGGATGTGAGAGGGCCCAGCGCTAGCCTCACAGAGCTGGATAGAACCTGGTTTCCTTTTGCTACAAAGGTGAAAGCTTTGGCTGATGTTCATCAAAATAGGAAGCCTGGAAATAGTAGCATTGCTTCATGTTTTCCTAATTACTTTACCTGTTTCTTAGGCCTCAGCTAAACCTAAGGTTTATCCCAGGATTGTCCCAGGATCATCCCTATTCATGTAAATGACACACAGGGGATCCCGGGAGTAGGCAGGGACGACCCCGGGACGATCCCAGGATAAACCTTAGGTCTAGCTAAGGCCTTAGGCTCTGGTTGCATAGCATTCAGTATTTTTGAAATATAAATATAAATATGGATATTAATCTCGTTCTGCCTAATCTCACACAAAGGATCCAGAGCCCTCACTGCCTGTTATATATTTTGTTCATTCACAGCCAGTTTTGATCTGGCTTCTGAAGCCAGATGAGTTAGTAACCAGAATCATAACAGATTCTTTTGAAAGGAAAAAAGAAACGGAAGAAAGAAACAAAAAAGGAAATGAAAACATCTTAAGAACATTTAACTCTGGTCTTGTTTTGGCAAAAGCTCCAAAACACACATTCAGCAATGTTGCCTATCCAGGATGAGGAGTTGTGGAGTCATGGAAGGGAAACAGTTGTGGAGTCATGGAGTCATGTGGACCAGTTGTGGAGTCATGGAAGGGAAACAGTTACTGCTTGCATGTTTTCTTGAGTCAAGACATGTCTGCCCTACGCTTAACTTCAATTTGACATTTTTGCCTAATGATGTGAGGATGGGACCCAGACTATCTGCAGAGGCCGTGGGGGAGGACAGGGAAGAGAGCCAGTGTGGTGTAGTGGCTAAGGTGTTGGACTGGGAGTCGGGAGATTCGGGTTCTAGTCCCCACTTGGCCATGGAAACCCACTGGGTGACTTTGGGCTAGTCTCAGACTCTCAGCCCAACCAACCTCACAGGGTTGTTGTTGTGAGGATAACATGGAGAGGACGAGGATTATGTACGCCCCCTTGGGTTCCTTGGAGGAAAAAAGTGGGATATAAATGTAATAATAATAATAATAATAATAATAATAATAATAATAATAATAATAATTTTCCCAGGTGAAGACAAATCAGTTGGCTCAAAGCCCACCCATAACTTCCCCTTCTTTGAGAATACAGAAACTCATGGAAGTGGTAAGAAGGTTAGCATGTCAGACACCAGGATCAGATGTAGGGTCAGGAGGGAGGACCAGCATAGGTGTTCTACAAGATTTGGCCCATCACAGAGAGGGCATCACCCTCTCTGAGGACAGGACTGAGAAACCTTTCCGGTTTTATGCTGCAGACTGGAGCCAGATTCGCAACAACTTTCTCTTCTTAGTGTTTTGCATCCTTCAAAGGGATCTTTAGGTAAGCTATTTAGTGTTGTGTCAGCTTAATCTGGGCTCTTAGCATTAGGTTGCTATAAGATGACAAGGTCTGTAACCTGAATCGCTGTTAGACTGATTGATTCGCATAATAAAGCTTATTTACTTGGAGATCGGCTTCATTGTTTGTCTACAAACACACCACCGGGAAGGCCCAAGACTTGACAAATGTTTAGCCAAAATCTGCTTCATAGCAATTTCCACCCATCGGTTCTAGGCCTGCCATCTGCAGCAACAGAGAACACATCTGCTCTGTCTTTTGACTGACATCTCTTCAGATATTTGGAAGCAACTATTATGTCTCCCTTTTTCTCCAGGCCCAGTTCTTTCAACCATTCCTCGTAGGACTTGCTTTCCAGACCCCTCAAAGTCCTGGTCACCTTTCTTTGGAGATGTGCCACTTTCCCTCCTTTAAATACGACACCTGGAACTGGGCACAATACCCCAGATGTGACCTAGCCAGCACAGAATGGAATGGAGCTAGCCATTTTGAACCATTGGCTTGAACACAAGAGGGCTGAAAGTGACTGTTCATGGTGTGCGGGGGATGATCTGGACAGGCCACGGGCAGCTGAAGATCGCATTCATATATTTTTTTAAGCAACTGCACTGCACAACTTGAATTCCTGTGCTGCAGATTTAAAATGTTATTGCATTGTTTCGGCTGTAGAATTAATCAGGCTTATTATGAATGACACAGCCTAGGGTGGGGGTGGAGCCTTGGCGGGGCCTCAGCTGTCTTCGCTTCTACAACACAAATAAGCCATGCTAATAATCATTGATTTCGATTGTCCAGGTTTTCTTATCTGCATACAGCCTAAACTACAGCCCGGGGCTTCTTGAGAGGGATTAAAGAGAATTACTTGCCCAAATCCTATTTAAACCCTCCAAGCCACTGCAAGAAGTGTAGAACCTATTTAAACACACACACACACAAAAAAACACACAACTGCTTCCTTTTTCATTATGAGACCAGCCAGCTACAGTCAGGTCAGCTTCCCATCTGTTCTTACAAAGACTAGAACCACATTGAATCACGTTTCTGCTGCTCCTGTATGGAGCTGTATCCAGGAGAAGCATTTACTTCTGGGACACGGGAGAATTCTGTTTGATATGCATTTGTAAGCAAACCAACCTACCTCACGTTTTCTGGACTAACGTGCAGTGCCTCCAGATTTTTTAGCTGTTGAAAACCGCCCAGAGAGCTTCGGCTTTGGGGCGGTATTTAAATGTAATAAATAAATAAATAAATAAATAGTGTACTCCTATAAAGTTTGAGACACAATCCTGGGCTCAAAAAATGCATACAAAGTTGTACATGTTAGGATAAGATGAAGAAGTTAAGGCAATTTGCACGTAAATATGCACATCTTCGGACAGGTTGCATATGAAAATAAATGTGAATTTTCACACACGTTAAGCAAATCTGTCTCTCGTGGAAATTAGACAAAATGGACTTTTGGGTAGGGGTGTTGGAGACCAACGATGTCAGATGAGTTCGGATTTTTATGGATCTGACCCGCAGATTCCTCAGTGGGCCAGCTTTTCCTGGATTCTGTGGACTTATGAACTTCCCCCCTTTATTTTCTGAAATTTTATGCAAATTTAAGTAATTAAAAGTACATTTTTTAAAAAACAGCACTGCCTGAAAATGTGCATTTTCCCCTATAGGCTAAAGCATGGAAATGCAGATTTTGGGGGGATTTGTGCATTTTCACGAGTGTGAATTTGCGCATTTGCGAATTTGTTCAAAATCAGGAAATTGGGGGGGGGGGATCCAATTCCACCAATGAGTGGATGATGGGATGAAAGGCACTTGACAGTCCATGAAATACAGATTTGACGAACAGGGTTTTTTGAACAGATTTGACAACATCTATACATCCCGCCCAGAGAGCTTCGCCTATGGGGCAGTATGTATAAATAAATAAATAAATAAATAAATAAATACCTACTTGTGACTGAATATAGGCTAAATGGGCATAAATAATCTCTATTTACTTCTAAAGGGCTGAACAGCTCAGGGTCAGACATTTGGTTGAACAGTGTGAGACAAAAAGTGTTGGAAGGAAGGGAGGGAGGGAAGAGTGACCAAATTCTGACAACTAATACATTTGTGGCAAATCTGGAGGACGAGTCAGTGAAATGTAAGTTTTTGAGGGAACGCACAATGATTTGTGATCAGAGCTGTGCCATTTCTCAGGGCCGGCCCTACTGGAATGTGGCAGCGGCCTGAGGCATATGATTTTGGGTGTCCTGAAAATGCAACCAGTTGTTAAGTTATTAATGATATTAGGTTGGAACCAGACTGAGTCATACGTTGATTAGACCCATTGAAATCAATGGGATTTAAGCAGTGGAGGCTGGTGGCTCTTATTTTGGTGGGGCTGTAAATCTATTCTGAGTTTCAGTACGGACCAGCTAGAACCCCAAAAGAGCTACCCAAGGTGCTGAACCTAGATTGGGGATGGGGTTAACACAACATGGTAAACCACCCCTTGGAAAATGTGCTGCATTCAGACAACATGATAACCCATGTTGGGTTAGCTGTTGTGTGACCCCAACCAATAGCTTATTTTACAAACCACCATGGCTTAAACTGACATGCAAACCTGCCCAAAATAACTTAGAATCTTAAAATCATAACATCATAGAACAGTAGAGTTGGAAGGGGCCTACAAGGCCATCGAGTCCAACCCCCTGCTCAATGCAGGAATCCACCCTAAAGCATCCCTGACAGATGGTTCTCCAGCTGCCTCTTGAATACCTCTAGTGTGGGAGAGCCCACAACCTCCCTAGGTAACTGGTTCCATTGTCGTACTGCTCTAACAGTCGGGAAGTTTTTCCTGATGTCCATCCAGAATCTGGCTTCCTTTAACTTGAGCCCGTTATTCCGTGTCCTGCACTCTGGGAGGATCGAGAAGAGATCCTGGCCTTCCTCTGTGTGACAATCTTTCAAGTCCTTGAAGAGTGCTATCATGTCTCCCCACCATCTTCTCTTCTCCAGGCTAAACATGCCCAGTTCTTTCAGTCTCTCCTCATAGGGCTTTGTTTCCAGACCCCTGATCATCCTCCTTGCCATCCTCTGAACCCCCTGCAGCTTGTCTGCATCCATCTTGAAGTGTGTTCCATTGATGTGACTGTCTAACTATGACTTCCTAGTTGCACTGTATTGTGTGGGTTTTTTTGTTACTGCCTGGGAGAAAGAGAGATGTTTGTGGGGTTTTCTGCCTCAGGTGCCAAAATATTTTGGTTGGCCTTGGTTCCTGTGCACCTTGACTGGGAGAGAAAGAGAGCACCATCTGTTAGTCTGTCACAAGCAGCAAATTGTCCTGGGCAGGAGAGAGGGTCAGGCATCTCTAAAGGCCATTTAAACCATAGCTTGGAAAAATCCCCAAATCTGGAGAATGTGAAAGCTTGTGGGAGGATGCTGCAGACATTCAAATTAGGCTCAGTCAGGTACTGAGATGGTTTCAGGTTGCATCTAAGACCCTCCCAAGGGCTGCTGGGGAAAAGGAACAAGCAATTGATGGAGTCGTTCTTGTTGTTTTTGTTTATTTAATAACTGTTTGTCCCTGGCTGGGATGATGTCATCAAGTTGCATTCCCAAGGGTTGGTGGGAAATTCCCAGCAGCCCTTGGGAATGCAACTGGATTACATCATCCCAGCCAGGGACAAATTAGGACACACCCAAGGGCTGCTGGGAAAAAACAAGAAAGCAATTGATTGAGTTGTTGTTGTTGTTTATTTATTTAATAATTATTTGTCTCTTGCTGGGGTGATGGAATTAAGTTTATTATTTATTTATTATTGCATTTCTATCCTGCCTTTTTTCCTCCAAGGAACCCAGGGCAGCATACATAATCCTCCTCCTCTCCATTTTATCCTCACAACAACAACCCTGTGAGGTAGGTTGGGCTGAGAGTGTGCGACTGGCCCAAAGTCACCCAGTGGGTTTCCATGGCCGAGTGGGGACTAGAACCCGGATCTCCCAACTCCCAGTCTGACTCTTTAGCCACTACACCACACAGTTGCATATTTAATTTCTTCATCGGTTTGGCTTTTGATTGCATTAAAGAACAACAACAACGTCAACAATGACAATAATATCAAAAGAAATGCACAAAGCTTTACACAGACAAAACATGATCATAACTCAAACTTTCCTTCCTAAGCATAGTTAGATTCTGAGTTTACACTGGAATTTTTCCCTCGCCAGGTTTATTTTGGCTGTTGCTGAGGATGACCTTTCTGTTCCATTTTTCAGATGCAAAATGTTTTTTATTTTTAAATGAATCAATAAAAAGCAATCACCTCGGGGAAAAAGATGAGGGAGGGAGGGAGGGAGAGAGACGGGGTGGCAGAAAGAGAGAGAAAGATTACCGTTAAGTAGCCAAGAATGGCAGGGAAAGAACTAGAAACACCTCTGAATGGTGTTTAGTTAAGAATGATGTAATCTTGGCCCGTGTGTGTGTGTGTGTGTGTGTGTGTGTGTGTGTTTGTGTGTGTGTGTAGGGGGGGGGAAGAAGCGTTTTGAATCAGAGGTTGAAACAGGAAGAAGAGAGTGCTAACTCTGTTCTCTGGAAAGTACTTTTTGGGGCAACCTCTACTGCCTTTCAAAGGCATGTCTGGACCTGCCCATATCCCGGGGATCGCCCCGGGATCATCCCTGTGCATCCACATGATGCGCAGGGAATCCCAGGGGTAGGGAGGGATGATCCCTCCATTGCCCTGGGATATTGGCATACCCTTTAATCCCGACTGTTCCTGCGGTCTCAGGCTCGTGCCAAGACCGTTGGATGTGTGGCCGGCTGGGCCGGCTTGTCCCGGCTCCTTGCGAGGACCCGGGACCCTGGCATGGAGCCATAGGCGTGTGCAGCACATTTCATTAGGTGGTTCAGCCAGGGATATATTTTTTTAAGGTAAACATTGATTGAATATACAGTAATAAAGGACTTTTTTTTCATTCATCAAACAAACTAAATAAACGAAAACTGAAGTAAACTGTATTTTTTTAATTAACAAATCATCTGTACCGCACTGTTGTAATTATTTGATTGGGACAAGTAGAGGAGCACTAATTTTACTGTACTTATTGTCTTTAAATATGGCTAAATATCCCACAGTTACCTTGCGATTCTATTTCTACAATTCTTTTTCTCCTGTCTTTTTTTTTTTTTTTCATCCTCTCTTTGTTTTCAGGCTGCATCCGATGCACATTTACCTCAGAATAAGTTTGGTTGATCTCAGTGGGGCTTACTTCTGAGTAGACGTACATAGGATTGTGCCGCAGCTCTGTTTTTATGGTGACACGAGATACATACATCCCATGTTTACCAAAAGAATGGCTTGAAAAAAGGGGGTTGGACACCCTAAAATAAGCAAGGGCAGATAGGAACTGTTTTTAGCAAGCATTCTGAAGAAGGTGCTGCTGAATGAACCCTCTTTAGCCAGGAGGTCCTGGGGGGGGGGCATTGCAGTTCTCCCCCCTTCCCCCTTTCTTTTCTCTTGCTGGAGTCCAGACTGGGGTGGGCGGTGGGGCAGCGATGAGGAGAGGAGGCACGTAAACATATTATTATTATATTTATTTATTTATTTATTTATTTATTTATTTATTTATTTATATAGCACCATCAATGTACATGGTGCTGTACAGAGTAAAACAATAAAATAGCAAAACCCTGCCGCATAGGCTTACATACAGCTTCTCTCTCTCTCTCTCTTTCTCCCAAATATTACAATACTTGCAGGGCTGATGACGAGAGAGGAGGGCAGCAGCTCTGAAGGGGAGAGGTCCCCAATCCGCAGCTCCGGGCAATCTTACTCCTTACAGAAACAGTCCCCTCCTCGGCTCCTCCACGTGCTGCTTCCTGGCCCCAGCGTGGCTGCTGCTCCCACCTTGTTCAGCAACTGTCGCGAAAGGTCAGGCAGAGCAGCTGGGAGCGAGCAGGGAGCAGGGAGTGGCTGAGTGAGTGAGTGAAAGAGCGAGCGAGCTGCGGGGGGCAGCGGCTGCACCGGTGAAAAACGCCTTCTGGAGGAGGAGCAGGGTGGGGAGCAGCTGAATTTGTCGCTCTTTCCTACGGCTAGCACCGGCCCTGCTACTGCAACATGGCACCGATGGTGGATTAGGGTGTTCAGCTGAACCCTTTGAACCTGTTGTCCGCACGCCAATGCATGGAGCACGGAGCTCTTCAGGAACTCTGTGCCCATCGGGGGTGGGGTGGGGTGGGGGTAGTGGGATTATGATTTATTTATTTTTTAAAAAAACACTTTTGCGCTCAAGCGTTCAGGCGCTCTTTTCCGATAAAAAAAAAAAAAAAACCAAGCAAAATGGCGTGACGTCCTCTTCCTCCCTGGACGTTGCGTGCCATGTGTAGACTGAGGGGGTGGATCTCGTGAGCATAATACCGTGAGATCCTCCGCCTCCCTTCCAGGAAGCCAGGAGGTCTACACATGCCCTAAGGATCCAGTTTGTTGTATTTATTTATTTATTTATTTATTTATTCATGGCATTTATATACTGCTGGGTACAGTAAATTCTCTCAGCGGTTCACAGTATTAAAAGTGTGTGTTTGCATTTTTGTATTACAAGACGCCACTAAATCTCTGTCAATCCAAGCCAGGATATACTTTGCCTCATTTTACTTCTTGGGGAAGGGTTTGGATTCCTAAAAAGCTGCCGTCGAGAACTCAATCGACAGGTACCACAGCAATTGCAGTGGTGTGAAAGGAGAGGATGGGGGGGCACGTGGTGCCTGAGTGCGCATGATGCACATGGCTTTTGAGGTATGTGCTCCAGAAGAAAGACGCAACTATTCTCCAGTCCGAGGCTTAACTTCCAGCATGGTGCCTGGGAGGAAGGGTGGGTAGATGAGTTGTGAAGGATGACAATTCCAGCAAAGCATGCCAGCACCATTTTAACAAGGTGCTTCTTTCTCCAAGGCAAAACTAGGGACAAGGCAGGATAGCAATTTAAGTGACAGGGCGCTTTCAATAAAAGAACCGTCACCTCTGAAAGAGACTGAAAGAACTGGGCCTGTTTAGCCTGGAGAAGAGAAGACTGAGTGGAGACATGATAGCACTCTGCAAATACTTAAAAGGTGGTCACACAGAGGAGGGCCAGGATCTCTTCTCGATCCTCCCAGAGTGCAGGACATGGAATAACGGGCTCAGTTTCCAGGAAGCCAGATTCCAGCTGGACATCAGGAAACACTTCCTGACCGTTAGAGCAGTATGACAATGGAACTAATGTCCTAGGGGGGTCATGGGCTCTCCCACACTTGAGGCCTTCAAGAGGCAGCTGGACAACCATCTGTCAGGGATGCTTTAAACTGAATTGAGCAGGGTGTTGGACTCGATGGCCTTATAGGCCCCTTTGACCTCTACTATTCTATGATTCTAGGATTCTTTGAAAAAGCAAAAAAATGACTTCTGTTGGAAATTTCTTCTTCTTCTTCTTCTTCTTCTTCTTCTTCTTCTTCTTCTTCTTCTTCTTCTTCTTCTTCTTCTTCTTCTTCCTGAACTGTGGTAAATGTGCCGCGTAGCTCGCCTTAGAATGGTTTGGGTATGATTAGTTTAATAAACCCCTATTTAGTTCACAACACAGATTACATTGCTTTTTAAAAGCAACAAGGAGTGATAAAGTATCTTAGTAGAAAAATCAATAGGAAGCAGTTTAGCAGCCTCTGGAGTCCTTTAGCAAAGATCTCCTTGGACGTCTCAGCAGCAAAGCGGCGATCATACAGGAGGCCCTTGCAGGGCCGGGCCTACCATTAGGCACGTGAGGCAACTGCCTCAGATGGCAGGTGCTGGGGGGGGGGAGGGCATTTTCAGCCCCCAGCCATCCCCCCGAGCTTCTTTCTCATTCCTCTGTGTTGGAGGACAAAGCCACACCTCCTAAACTAGCCCACTCCTTTCCTGTGTGGTCAAGGACCCAGTCAACTTCTGTATATGGAATGTCCGGGGGGTGACATTGGATGTCCCATGAGGTCAACCCTCAGCCATTGGATGTCCCATGTGGACGCAACCAACAACCCCCTTCGTTCTTGAATTCATCACTTTTCCTAACCCTAAATGGCAGGCCAAGCCCAGCCCCAATGGAGGGACGCTAGTTCTGGGTTCAGCCCTGCCCAAGCCTGGAGTGGGACTCCTAGTTTACATCACGAGTCGCCTACTGGACTACTAAAAACCTGGGTCACCACTGATGCAAAGAGGGATGTGGGAGGTGATTTGTGAATGCAGAAAGAGTGGAAGGGGGGGCATTGACTCTCCCACACCACCACCACCACTTCGCCTATGACATGGCAAACATGCAGCTTGAATCCTGGCAGCTGGGAAAAGGGGTTAAATGCCCTTATCTTGTACACCATTTTTGTCCACTGCAAAGTTCACCTTCCCCTCTTTCTCTGCAGCTGTTCATTTGTTGTCCGGATCTCGGCTGCCAGGAGTTTCAATTCAGCCTTCCGAGGCCGTAGCTAGACCTAAGGTTTATCCCTGGATCATCCAGGGGTCAAACCTGTTCATCTAAGTGCCACACAGGGCATCCAGTTCACAGGCAAGGGCAAACCCGGGATGATCCTGGGATAAACCTTAGGTCTAGCTACGGCCTGAGTTTCAATTCTCTGAGTTTCAATTCTGCCCTCCGAGATGTGAAAGAGAGGTAATCCAAGAGCATGTTTATGAGCACGAAAACGAGGTGCTTCCTTTGGACCTTTTCCTTCCTTCGGAAACAACTAGCTGAGAACTGCAACCGGCTCTCGGATCCATTCTGGCAATTTTCAGGGATGAATCGGAGCAGCTGCAAAGTGCAACAGCAATGGAGCCATCGGGTTCTCTGCTGACGGGGAAAGCGACCACAACCTCCGTAACCATCTGCACTCCCTAAACTGATAGTGTTGGATGGTCATCAGTTAGAAAATCTCAGCGGTGTTTCTTTGAACAGCAAAGGCAGGCAGGCTTGTAACAACCTGGAGCCAACTCAAGGTGTGTGTGTGTGTGTGTGTGTGTGTGTGTGTGTGTGTGTGTGTGATTTTCTGAGAAAGTGCTGTGTGTAGGAAAAAGGAAGTTTTAGACATAAGCACAAAGTAGTTTTTCACTTCCTAACATAAACTGCCCATGGCTTTTGTCTTCCTGAGTTCATGCCCTTTGACTAATGGCACCATCAGGGCAGAGATTTGGGGCAGAGGCTGGTGGCTCCGATGTCAGTGGGGCCACAAATCTGCTCCTGGTTTCATTCAGTGCTGGTTTGAACTTTAAAGAAGCTTTCCAAGGTCCAGAGCTAGTCTCTAGCTAGGACACAGGTGTGTGTGTGTGTGTGTGAAAGAGAGAGAGAGAGAGAGAGAGAGAGAGAGAGAGAAGGAGACTTGAAACCACCACTAGAGGGCAGTACTGTGCCACAACCTTCACTTTGCTTATCACACTTGGTTGGTGAACATTTGGGTTGTGTGGCTAAGTGGGGAGGGCACCCGAAGTTCTAATTCATCTGGATCAGCATGCTGTCGTGCTGTTGCCACCAATAACTGTGCATTTAAGTCTCTACATAGGTAGGCTTGCCAAATGGATCCATGAGATTGTACTGAGGGGAGACATGACAGCACTCTTCAAGGACTTGAAAGGTTGTCACGCAGAGGAGGGCCAGGATCTCTTCTCGATCCTCCCAGAGTGCAGGACACAGAATAATGGGCTCAATTTAAAGGAAGCCAGATTCTGGCTGGGCATAAGGAAAAACTTTCTGACTGTTAGAGCAGTATGACAATGGAATCAGTGACCTAGGGAGGTTGTGGGTTCTCTCACACTAGAGGCGTTCAAGAGGCAGCTGGACAACCATCTGTCAGGGATGCTTTAAGGTGGATTCCTGCATTGAGCAGGGGGTTGGACTCAATTGCCTTATAGGCCCCTTCCAGCTCTACAATTCTATGATTCTGTGATATCCCCATATGCACCATATTTCAGTTTAACACATAACATAGCGACAGTGGGCGACAGCCACACAGAACTATGGATCAGCCTCGGTGTCACTGTGTAACAGTGACGTATTAAGCATGACAAGTGAGTGTGTTTAAAAAAGAACCTTTTCAGAATAATGACCCTTCCCCCAAGACCTTCTAGAGAAAGGTCTTTCCAGAAAAGCTGGGGAACTCCAAACTGACAGAGCATATGAAATCCATCACTGCCAGAGAGAGATGGAGCACTACACAATACTGTTGCTGCCTTTATTTGTTTATTCAAAATATTTATAAACCGTTCTGCATTCCAAAAATACCAGTAGACGTCATTTAAAATCGGAATAAAACAATAACACACGAGCTCAGTTCTAGAACAAGTGGGAGCCCATGGATTTTTGTGAACTGTTCTGTCTGGATTTAAGGGAGTTTCAGTTGCCTTTCCTTCCATCGCCCATTCATTGGTGGAATCAGATTGTTTCCAATTTCCCAAATTTGTGCACATTCATACTTGCACAAATTCGCACTTGCGAAAATGTGCAAATCCCTCCAAATGTGCAAATCCTCCCCAAAATCTGCAAATCTCCCCATATGCATTTTCATGTATTAGCTTACGGGGGAAGTGCACATTTCCGGCTGCTGTTTTGTTTTTTTAATTTTTAAACTTATTTTTCTATGACTCAATTTGAGTAAAATTCCAGAAACTTTTTTTTTTTTTTTTTTTAAGATCCGAAAGTCTGTGGAATCCATGCAACTAGAGAGAAGTCAGGCTGTTGTCAAATCCATGGGTCAGATTTATAGGACACGGAATAACGGGCTCAAGTTAGAAGAAGCCAGATTCCGGCTGGACATCAGGAAAAACTTCCTGACTGTTAGAGCAGTGCGATGGTGGAATCAGCTACCTAGGGAGGTGGTGGGCTCTCCCACACTAGAGGCCTTCAAGAGGCAGCTGGACAACCACCTGTCAGGGATGCTTTAGGGTGGATTCCTGCATTGAGCAGGGGGTTGGACTCGATGGCCTTATGGGCCCCTTCCAACTCTGCTATTCTATGATTCTATGATTCTATGAAATCTAAATTCCTTTGGTTCTCTTGTTGATTTCTCTAACTATCTTTGTGTATACTGTTTTATGTTTTTATGGTTTTTAATTTTGTATATTGTTTTCAATGTTTTAATCCTTCGTAAACAGAGAGCTTCAGCTATGGGGCAGCACAGAAATGTAAATCATCACCATCATCAATAAACACAAGGGGTGGTAATAAACCTCGCTTAAAATCATACCTCTATGAATACCATTGAGGTGCACCTTTTATCAATCCTCCAACATTGAAAGCCCTGCTCTGAGAAATTACAAGTAAACCCTATTTGCACGTATCACTAACAAGAGAGATTCTTTGGATGACTGCAGCAAGCGGGAAGAAATATAAGAGCTCAAACCGTCCCCCAAGGAACCTGCTCCCAAATTGTTTAGGGCAGACATCTGCAAGCTGGTGCACTCCAGTTGTGTTGGTCTCAGTGGAGGCTGGTGACTCCATTGTCACTGGGGCAGTGAATCCACTCCGGGTTTCAGTCAGAACCAGTTAGAACGCCAAAGGAGCTATCCAAGGTTGGCTAGTTCCTTTGGAGTTCTGGTTCTGACTGAAACCCGGAGTGGATTCACTGCCCCACTTACAACAGAGCCACCAGCCTCCACTGGTTGGACTACAGTTCCTAGCATGCTCCAGCCAGCTATGGTAAAGGACACCTATATAGGACACCAGGTTCAGGAGTGCAGTTTAGGTCTTTAAATACAAAATCTTAAACTTGTCCCTGTAGGAAGTAGGCAGCCAGTGCAGTTCCTTCTGCAAAGGTGTCACATGGTGACTATAAGCCACACCCATGAGCCCTGGCAGTATCTTGAGGGCAACCATGAGAGCATTATAGTCACCACCTACTAGTGGTTTTGTGTGCATCAGCTGAAAGAAGAATACAGTTTCGTTAAGTGGCTTGGGTCTGGAAACAAAGCCCTATGAAGAGAGACTGAAAGAACTGGGCATGTTTAACCTGGAGAAGAGAAGATGGAGGGGAGACATGGTAGCACTCCTCAAATACTTCAAAGGTTGTCACACAGAGGAGGGCCAGGATCTCTTCTCGATCCTCCCAGAGTGCAGGACACGGAATAACGGGCTCAAGTTAAAGGAAGCCAGATTCCAGCTGGACATCAGGAAAAACTTCCTGACTGTTAGAGCAGTACGACAATGGAATCAGTTACCTAGGGAGGTTGTGGGCTCTCCCACACTAGAGGCCTTCAAGAGGCAGCTGGACAACCATCTGTCAGGGATGCTTGAAGGTGGATTCCTGCATTGAGCAGGGGGTTGGACTCGATGGCCTTGTAGGCCCCTTCCAACTCTGCTGTTCTATGATTCTATGAATGCCCCTCCCACTCTGTACCATGTGTCTTATGGCTCGTACAAGACTATTATGTTTATTTCACAAAACTAATGGCTTCATAACTCATCATTCAATGCTCTAGGGCATTTTTGTTGTTGGCATTATTAAGTTTTCTTCTGCTGCGTAAAGAATTAATAAAATAAAATAAAATCCAGAGACTTGAAAGGTAACAGCTGCACAATTTCTGGCAAAACAAAATTTGGCATTTCATTCATAATAGGGTAAGAAAATGTTTAGCTTCAGGCTGGCCGTGCATTCATTCTGTTTACCCGATTTTTTAAAAGCTGATTTAGTGTCTGGCTGATGGATTTTTTTAATTGATCGACAGTGGAATCGATTATGCCTCCTCAGAAATAAGTCCTCTGGCTACAGGATTGCTACCCGAAATTTTAAATAATTTTAATACCGGGTGCAATTTTATCAAGTTTTTTTTTCCAAAATGCACAAATGTTTTATAAATACTCACATAGAAGTGATTTCAAAGGAGTTTACTGCTAGGCAAGTGTGCATTAGAACCTGCAAAAGATTTGACCAAATACTTCATGAACTCCCAAATCTGTTTTGAGGATTCATTTCCCTGACCTTTCTGCACATTTACTTGTGAGTAAAATTGACATCAATTAGTCAATTTTAATAAGTGGGGTAATAAATTAAGGGCGCATCTTCATTTTAAGGGATGTGTTGGTCCCCACGTGTGGTACTATAATCAGGAATACAAAAGAAAATAGAAAATTGATTTATTAAACTGATGATTTGATTGATTGGTGCATATATACTGCTCTTTCCATTGAAGTGCTTGAAGCAGCTATTTACTAGGGGCGTGTTCCGCTCCGTTTCGGATCCTCGAATCCGAAGTGGAGCAGGTTGATCCGGGCCTCCTAAAACCAGTTCTGGAGCGGGTCAGGGGTGGTCCGGATTGACCTAGGGAGGTTGTGGGCTCTCCCACACTAGAGGCCTTCAAGAGGCAGCTGGACAGCCCTCTGTCAGGGATGCTTTAGGGTGGATTCCTGCATTGAGCAAGGGTTTGGACTCAATGGCCTTGTCGGCCCCTTCCAACTCTGCTATTCTATGATTCTATGATTCTATGATCCGAAGCGGTTCGGAATGGTCTGAATCGATTCGGACAGTTCCGAAGCTTTGGAGGCAGCTAAGTGGGGATGGGGGGGCTTACCTGGCTCCCCCACTGCCACAGTGGCAGAGCCAGGTAAGTGGGAAAGGGGGGACTACCTGGCTCCACCATCCGCTGCCATTGCCTCGGTCCATGCAGCGGCTTTGACTGCTGCCGACACCTAAGGCTGGAGTCTAGTTCCGGCCTTAGGCATCGGCGGCAGACAAAACCCGACACATGGACCGAGGTGGCATCAGCGGTGGAGCCAGGTAAGTGGGGAGCAGGAGGGGGCTTATTTGGATGTCACTTTGTTCCCCGTTCCCCACTTACCTGCCTCCGCTGCCTGCCGTGGAGGCAGGTAAGTGGGGAAGGGGGGGCAAAATGGCATCCGAATATTGATCCGGGTCTCCAGATATCGCTCTGGATCCAGTTCTGGAGCGGGTCGGTGGGGTCTGGATCAACCCGAACCAGTTTGGACCCGATCCAGAAGGTCCAGATTGGGATACAAAGCGGTTTGGGGGGGGGGGAGTCGTGCACAGCCCTACTATTTATGTTTCCCAAGCGGTCTCCCATCTATATAAGCTCAGATTTGCTTAGCTACAGCAAAAGAAATGTTTCATGCGCTGCCAAATAATTCTCTAGGGTTTTCCCTTTGTGGGCAATATGCAAATGTATTTAAAAGTAATCAATTAATCAATCAGCTAATTGGTTAAAAGGCTGATGATAAATCAGCAAAATATTATTGTTGGTCCGTTGGCAGGGAACAGACATCTGCGTCTTTCACCAGCTTTCAGAACACCGTGGGATACTTAGGGATCGATGAAACTGTCAGTTTCTCATTCTCCTACATTTGATATTTTTAAAACCTCAGGCTCTTTTCATCCCTTTATGAAGACAGTTGCAAATTTTGGTTACGTTCTTTAAAACAAACTATCAAACCAACCAACGAAAAACAAGGCACAAATTTCTCAGCCATCTGCAAGGTCCTAATTCAGTATGTACAGCTGTTCCCAGCATGGAGAAGACCTTGTTGTAACTGCCTGCCATACAGCTGTTAAAGATCCCTGTGGGGGTAACACGCCCAACTCTACATGGCGTTTTTATACACAAGACATTTATCATGCGCTTGTCATTCCCTACTCATGGTTGTTGACGGGTTCTTTAGATGATGTTGTGACCCACCAGTTTCATTTCTGTGTCTAACTAGCATCTTTGGCGAAGTTTTCTAGAGCAAGGGAAATGCAGCATTTAATTCAGAAAGTGTAAGAAAGCATTGCCTTTACTTGTGTATTTGTGCTGTTCTACTACACCACAGTGCCACCTAGCGGTTATGTAGCAGAAAAGCAGGAAAGGAAAAACTCGGGACTCAATTCTGCGACAAAGCCGAAAGTAGATGTAGCGGATTGACAGCCTCATGTAGAAAAGCTGAAAGTTTCGAAGCCAGACTTTTAAGAGTGAAACCATCAAAGTCCTCTGAGTGCATGGAAGGATCTACCAGTTTTGCTTTCTCCCACATTTGGATTTAAAAAATAATAATCTCAAAGTGTTGCCATCCCATTCATGAAGAGATTTGCAAAGAATTTGGAATGTTTTTATTAAAAGACTTCCGGAATGAAATGATCAGTCAACCCTAGATCAGGGAAGTCCTTCTGGCACATAAGGGGTGTCATGAGAACTTTAGAATGGTCCCTGTTGGATCAAATCCACCATCTTCCTATTGGAATAAAGACTGATATTGAGAGGCATGTTGCCTCTGATTCTGGATGTGGCAGATATGTTCTGCAGCCAGGGATGACTCTTCACAGACCTTATCAGTGAAAACACTAACAACTCAGAGTCTGTGGGAACTCAGCAATCCTCAGAGGGTGAAGGGATTCCAGAGCTGGCCAAACCCAGAGTCCACCGCAGATTCAAATGGGCAGAACTAAAATAAAGCAAGAAGCAATCAGCTCAGCTAGCATCTTGCCAAAGGCTTCTTCAGAGGAATCTTCCCTGAAGTTAAGGGACTCAGGGAAATAACCTTCCCTTTTGTTGAAAGGTCAATTCTCTCTCTTGCTTAGCCAAGTCTTAGCCTGGAGGAAAGTTCTTAGTGTTTAAACTCTCTTCAGGTGCGAAGAGATGTTTATTTGCTGAATAAAGTTTTTTTTATTATTACTCTTTGTTGTCTAACATTGCAGATTGGATGGCTTGTAAACACAACAATTGCTCTTTAGAATAAATTGTGTTATTTTCATTCTGTCCTGGCTTTTATTGGAACACAGACATCTACCAACACCAACCAGACCCAGACACCAACCAGTAGCACAGTGGATGGGGTCAATTATCTAATGCGTTCTGCGAACCATACACTTGCATATAGAAAAATCTACATATGAATTAACAGAGATCAGCAATTCTGATGGAACCCTGTCAAGCTGGCTGTCAGAGCTAAACAAAGGACTCCTTTAAATGAGTGACGTACTGCATACTCATGATTGGCCGCTCACAGAAGTTTTTGGGGTGTATTACATGATGCCGTCAATGACCAGGATGTCTCCTGCAGTATCCCCTGGAAATCCCGGTAAGAAATGAACTACTTTTAATGTGGTAATATCCAGGAAAAAGTGGGATTTTCCACCACTAGATAGCACTGTCTCAATAGAAGTGAAGGAAGGGGAAGTATTCCATTCAAAGCATGTAGTTGCCCCTCTCCACAGCCCATAACAATTGTGCCAAAGAACCAGGAAGCACAAAGCCCCGGGTAAGCAATGTGATTTCCCCTTAATGTAGAGACACTCAAAGACTTAGTCCAATGAAATCAGTGAGTACTCCCATTTTACCAAAGTGGAACACTGAGGGAGAGAGAAAAACAATTAACACATGCCAAATATTTGACAGGGTTTTTTTCCTTACACTTTTTCATCCAATTGTTATAGTATTGGGAGCCTGAAATCCTTGGAAATCTACTGCAATTCACCTGTAGACCTTCTATACAGCTGACTTAATTTATAGACTTTGCTTTCTGTAAGACTGAACGCTTCTGTATCTCCTGGCTCACAAACCTGTTCTCTCACCTTCTCCAACAGTGGACTTACTTTGCATCTCGATTAGGCCTGTGTTTGATGCTCTGCCTTCATAAAGGCCTCATTGGCAAAGTAATTGACTCTAAAACGTTTAATTGACTGGCAGCCTCGGTTTCAGTTCAGCCTGTTGGGGAAACCTTCTTTTCTAGAATGAATCATCACCATGGTTATTGTTGTTGTTTTGTTGTTAATGTTATGGGAACACATTCACACAGCCTGGAAGGAAAGGAAACCTGGAAAAGGCTGTTGTGCTATCCTTATCAGACCTCAGAAGTAACACAGCTCATAAAATTTCATGCCATCATCAGGACTAATAGGGTGATGGTGGAAGTAGAGCATGTCCAAAAGATATCTAAGCCATCATTTAAAAAAAGTCTGGCAATGTGCTCTCTCTCTCTCTCTCTCTCTCTCTCTCTCTCTCTCTCTCTCAGTCATTGCCAGCAGGGGAGGGCGAGGGGTGGAGAGGAACAGGTAGATTGGAGGAAGAGAAGCACAAATATTTTGCAAGCAATACATCAGTCCAATAATTACGAATTCTGAAAGCACCCAACCACCACTGCCGTTCAAATCACTATTTAATCTCCTTGCAATTGGCCCGCCTTTGTGTCTGCACAGGGCGTGAATTAGACCCCTCCCCCCAAAAAAAAATAGCTATGAAATGCTTTGCTTTGGAGCTTGCAGCCGTAGAGCTGAGTCCCCGAGTGCAAGAGCAGGGGTGGGTATACTGGATACTATATACAATTTACGAATACCACTCTGTTGGAGTTTAAGGATTTTCCTGGAAGTAACTAAACCTTCCAAGAGGCATTTAAACCTTTTCGGGTTGGGTGGGGGGAATGCACAAAAGCCAGGAAGCCACCAAATGATGTCAGGGAGAAAGGGGGTGGTGCTTGGATATGGCCATTTAGGGAAACCCGGAGTGCTGATTTGGGACCCAGGAGGGATAAATGTAGCCCCCAGGGATGAGAGAGACAGAAAGAACTGGGCATGTTTAGCCTGGAGAAGAGAAGAGTGAGGGGAGACATGACAGCACTCTACAAATGTTTGACAAGTTGTCACACAGAGGAGGGCCAGGATCTCGTCTTGATCCTCCACGAGTGCAGGACACAGAATAATGGGCTCAAGTGACAGGACACCATATTCTGGCCGGACAACAGGAAAAATTCCTCACTGTTAGAGCAGTATGACAATGGATCCAGTTACCTAGGGAGGTGGTGGGCTCTCCCACCCTAGAGGCATTCAAGAGCCACCTGGACAGCTGCCTGTCAGGTATGCTTTAAGGTGGATTCCTGCATTGAGCGGGGTGGGTGGGGGGATGGACTCGATGGCCTTATAGGCCCCTTCCAACTCTACTATTCTATGGTTCTATGATTCTATAACCTGTGCTATAAGAACATAGCAAGCTGCCTTATAGAACATCAGCCTATTGGTTCATTGAGCCCAACACTGTCTATTCCAGCCTCTCCCTTCATCTATTGACCTACATATCATTCTCAGCCAGCTGGGGACGATGGAATGAGTAGCCCAGCACATCTAGAGAACTCCAGGTTGGTGAAAAGGCTGGCCTACTCTTGACTAAAAGGTGTTCCAGGAGTTGTTGGGTTCTTTGAACAGCTACCCCATGTGGTGAAGCACAAAACTACAGGTGAAGAACACAGCAGGTGAAATGTCTGTAGGGGAACGATAGACAAAACGTGCCCTATTTGGGTTTCTCCACCCCCCACACCCTACCTTGCCTGAATTTGAGGATGAAATGGATACCAAGATGTGTATTTTAAGGTAAAATGCAGGGTGACCATATGGAAAGGAACATAGGGCTCCTGTATCTTTAACAGTTGCATTAGAGTTTCAGCAGGTGTCATTTGTATGCATGCAGCACCTAGTGAAATTCCCTCTTCATCACAAGAGTTAAAGCTGCAGGAGCCCTGCCCTCTTGACCAGATACAAAAGAGGGCAGGCCTCCTGCAGCTTTAAATGTTGTGAACAAGAAGGAATTTCACCAGGTGCTGCATGCATACAAATGACACCTGCCGAAATCGTTCTATGCAACTGTTAAAGATACAGGTGCCCTGTCCTCCTTTCCATATGGTTAACCTATATACAAGAGGAAAAACAGGTAGGATATAAATGTATAAAACTTAATAAATAAAATGAATTCTATTTATTTATACTTTTATTTATTTTATTAAAATTTATTAAAATATTAAATATTTATTAAAATAATTAAAATAATTAAAATAAAACCATTATTAAAATAATGGTTTTAAAGTAAAATGAAATCAATCAATCAAGAAGTGTGCCTGTTCCAACTCTGGAATTAATTTTAGAAATCCCTCTAGAAAACTGGACTTGAGGAAAATCCAAGTCCCTGGGAAAATTCTGGGAAAACCCTGGGAAAATTCTAGAGCAGATTATAAAGAAGTCAATCGGTAAACACCTTGAAATCAATGCAGTGATTACTAGAAGCTAACATGGATTTGTCAGGAACAAATCCTGTCAGACTAATTTGATCTCATTTTTTGATTGGGTAACCTCCCTTGTGGGCTGTGGGAATGCTGTGGATGTCATATGTCTTGACTTCAGCAAAGCTTTCAACAAAGTGCCCCATGATATTCTGATTAACAAACTAGCTAAAAGTGGGCTAGATGGAATAACTATTAGGTGGATTCACAGTTGGCTACAGAATCGGACTCAAAGAGTGTTTATCAATGGAACCTTCTCAAACTGGGGAGAGGCAACGCATGGGTACCGCAGGGCTCAGTCCTGGGCCCAGTGCTCTTCAACATTTTTATTAATGATTCGGACGAGGAGGTGCAGAGAATGTCTATCGTTCCTCTACAGACATTTCACCTGCTGTGTTCTTCACCTGCAGAGAATTTGCAGATGACACAAAATTGGGTGGGATAGCTAATACCCTGGAAGACAGAAACAAACTTCAAAGTGATCTTGATAGGCTGGAGTGCAGGGCTGAAAACAACAGGATGAAATTTAATAGGGATAAATGCCAAGTTCTACATTTAGGAAATAGAAACCAAATGCATAGTTACAAGATGGGGGATACTTGTCTCAGCAATACTACAAACGGGAAGGATCTTGGAATTGTTGTAGATCACAAGCTGAATATGAGCCAACAGTGCGATATGGCTGCAAGAAAGGCCAATGCTATTTGGGGCTGCATTAATAGAAGTATAGCTTCCAAATCACGTGAGGTACTGGTTCCTCTCTATTCAGCCCTTGTTAGGCCTCATCTAGAGTATTGTGTCCAGTTCTGGGCTCCACAAATCAAGAAGGACGCAGACAAGCTGGAGCATGTTCAGAGGAGGCCAACCAGGATAATCAGGGGTCTGGAAACAAAGCCCTATGAAGAGAGACTGAAAGAACTGGGCATGTTTAGCCTGGAGAAGAGAAGATTGAGGGGAGACATGAGAGCACTCTTCAAATACTTAAAAGGTTGTCACACAGAGGAGGGCCAGGATCTCTTCTTGATCCTCCCAGAGTGCAGGACACGGAAAAACGGGTTCAAGTTACAGGAAGCCAGATTCCAGCTGGACATCAGGAAAAACTTCCTGACTGTTAGAGCAGTACGACAATGGAATCAGTTACCTAGGGAGGTTGTGGGCTCTCCCACACTAGAGGCCTTCAAGAGGCAGCTGGACCACCATCTGTCGGGGATGCTTTAGGGTGGATTCCTGCATTGAGCAGGGGGTTGGACTCGATGGCCTTGTAGGCCCCTTCCAACTTTGCTATTCTATGATTCTATGATAAGGCAGGACAGAACGAACCAGAAAGCCAATGGGTCACGTTTCACATCCCTACACGAAGTCCTTGGCACTCCAGAAATCAACCTCCACAATGCAGTCCTAGCGCAGATGACTGCAGGTGATGCAAGCCAATTCTATGTCTTTTTGAATTTTGCTTACATCCAACAGAGGACATGAGTCATTAGGGCCACTAGTTCTGGGGAAGCATTCCTCCCAGGGCTCAAATATGAGCAGAACTCTTCTACCCAGCTTCAACGAGAGAGAGTTATCTCGTAAGAAACACAGCCTTGCTGCACTGGTTAGAAGTGAAGCTTTGGTTTGAATGAAAAAAAATCTCCCAGCACTCCGGTGCTCATCAAGTGATGGGGATATGGCAGTTGTCAGGGTAACCACAGGTATTTATTTCAAGAATAGCTGAGCTGATAGAAGGGTGAAATTCTGAGTCACTTCACTTGCCTGAAGAGGTGGGATGCAGGCAGTTTGGAAGAGATGCTGGCTGGTTTCTTGCAGAAGAGGGTATCCCCCTCCTCTCCATTTTTATCTTTACAACAACCCTGTGAGGTAGGCTGGTCTGACAGTCTGTGACTGGCCCAAAGTTACCAAGTGAGTTTTCTTGGCTGGGTGAGGACTAGAACCCGGATCTCCCGACTCCCAGTCTGACACTTTAGCCACTATACCACACTGGCTCTGCAGTGTCTGGTCGGCTGAACCAGTATTTGAGGCCTCTGCTGTGCAATCGGGGGTGTTTGATTTGAAAGAACAGGAGTATCTGAGCCTTGAATGCAGAGCCAAAGTGCTGTATGAATTGATGACAGCTGTATGGGACCCTTGCAGAATCCTGGGGTTAAGGATATCTATGATGGGTTGGGCCATTCTGGCCTTCCCCAGATAGGTGCCTCCTGATGTGTTGGACTCCAACTCCCATAATTCCCAGCTGTCATGGCTGTTGGCTAACACATCTCAGCTTTGCATGTGTTCAATCATAAGTCTCTCATAATATCAGAACCCAACGGGGTCATTATCCCATGAAGGTGATTGGTTGGAGATTCAGGGCAGATCAAAGGAAGGACTTCTTCACACAGCATATAGTCAGACTATTGAATTTGCTACCGCAGGATGTGGTGATGGCCACCAATTTGGATGGCTTTAAAAGGGGGTAGGACAAATTCCTGGCAAAGAAGGCTATCAATGGCTACTAGTCCTGATCATAGAATCATAGAATAGCAGAGTTGGAAGGGGCCTACAAGGTCATGGAGTCCAACCCCCTGCTCAATGCAGGAATCCACCCTAAAGCATCCCTGACAGAGGGTTGTCCAGCTGCCTCTTGAAGGCCTCTAGTGTGGGAGAGACCACAACTTCCGTAGGTAACTGATTCCATTGTCGTACTGCTCTAACAGTCAGGAAGTTTTTCCTGATGTCCAGCTGGAATCTGGCTTCCTTTAACTTGAGCCCGTTATTCCGTTTCTTACACACTGGGAGGATCGAGACGAGATCCTGGCCCTCCTCTGTGTGCCAACCTTTTAAGTCTTTGAAGAGTGCTCTCATGTCTCCCCTCAATCTTCTCTTCTCCAGGCTAAACCTGCCCAGTTCTTTCAGTCTCTCTTCATAGGGCTTTGTTTCCAGACCCCTGATCATCCTGGCTGCCCTCCTCTGAACACGCTCCAGCTTGTCTGTGTCCTTCTTGAATTGTGGAGCCCAGAACTGGATGCAATACTCTAGATGAGGCCTATCGAGGGTCAAATAGAGAGGAACCAGTACCTCACGTGATTTGGAAGCTATACTTCTATTGATGCAGCCCAAAATAGCATTTGCCTTTCTTGCAGCCATTTCACACTGTTGGCTCATATTCAGCCTGTGATCTACAACTGAATATGATCCAACAGTGCGATACGTGCTACTTCCAGTATCAGAGGCAGTAAGCCTGGGTGCACCAATTGCTGGGGAACATGGGTGGGAGGGTGCTGTTGCACCATATCCTGCTTGTTGGTCCCTGGTCAGCAGCTAGTTGGCCAATGTGTGAACAGAGTGATGGACTCGATGGACCATGGTTTTGATCCAGCAGGGCTCTTATGTTCTTTTTCCATCCTCTTTTTTGTAGATTTGCATTTCAGTTCTGAGCATTTCTCCATCAAATATGCATTTTTATTCACATTTATAGGGTGACCCTATGAAAAGGAGGAAAGGGATCCTGTATCTTTAACAGTTGCATAGAAAAGGGAATTTCAGCAGGTGTCATTTGTATACATGGAGAACCTGGTGAAATTCTCTCTTCATCACAACAGTTAAAGGTGCAGGAGCTATACTAGAGTGACCAGATACAAAAGAGGGCAGGGCTCCCTCAGCTTTAACTGTGGTGATGAAGAGGGAATTTCACCAGGTGCTGCGTGCTGTCCATTTGGGAAGAGGTTCTAACCATAAGGCTTCCAGAACTGACCAGGGTGGCATTTCTGTGGGAACAGAAGATAACCAGAACTTAATACAAGACACTAAGCAGGCCCGATGGTACAAAGCTAGGTCTGGAAAACCAAACCCACCTTCTTTAATTGGAAGCTGCATCCGTTTCAGAGATATACGAGGTGGTGATGAACCCCAGACAAATGTACAAAACAAAGCATTAAATTGTTAAAAATATTTGCCAGGTATAAGTAAAGGAATCCCATGCATAACATAAAGAATTTGAGGTATAAGACTCATCTTAAGTGTGTTGATTTTACCCCACAAGCTCAACTTTAATGGTGCCCATGTATCTATATCTCGTGTCATCTCACTAATCAGTTTATTTAAATATATTTTGATCAATTGAGATACATATGACTGTATGTGTATAGTTGTGTCAAGCTTGATTCAGCTTTTTTGCACTGTGTTATCGTTGCACGCGGTTACACATGCACATCTGTAAAACATCACACAAAAAGGGTCTAGATGCTACCTATGCCAATATTTATGCCAGTCACATCAAGATGTCAGTCAGGAACAGCGGGCGAACCACAAGGCAGAGAAAATGCAAGGAGCTGTGAGGGGAAAGGGGGGCGGTGGGTTCCAATTCCCCCCCTCAAAAGTCAGAGTGCTGTCTCTGACCTTGGATTGGGGAATCCAAACTCTTCCACGGGCCATGCGATTGCTCCCTGCCTCAACTTCATAATCAGCTAAGAAGCTATTCCTCAAAGGCAGGGATTTTAATGACACCAGAACCTCATCATAAAACAATTGCAACAATACGTTAAGGCCCCCTGAAGAATTTTTCTCCTCACTGTAGCAACTTGGCGCATTCACGCTAAGGAAGAGGAGGCCTCATCTTCCAACCGCCTAATAAGCAGCAAGCCATTA
Organism: Elgaria multicarinata webbii; assembly: GCF_023053635.1. NCBI lineage: Eukaryota > Metazoa > Chordata > Lepidosauria > Squamata > Anguidae > Elgaria > Elgaria multicarinata. The sequence continues at coordinate 5,625,141 of NC_086190.1, forward strand.
CTGCTGCTGTTATGTCATTATGTCTCTCAAACGAATATCTGATGTGATTATCCAGCATAATAGAGTCATTTCTGTCATGTTAAAATCAAAGATCACGGCCGCAAATGCCACCTCCCCATGCCCCGTTGTGCTTCTAAGACTGGATTCCCCTTAAAGTACAGGGGTTTGGTGTACATAGAAATGGAGGAACTCATAGAATCATAGAATCATAGAATAGCAGAGTTGGAAGGGTCCTACAAGGCCATCGAGTTCAACCCCCTTCTCAATGCAGGAATCCACCCTAAAGCATCCCTGACAGATGCTTGTCCAGCTGCCTCTTGAAGGCCTCTAGTGTGGGAGAGCCCACAACCTCCCTAGGTAACTGGTTCCATTGTCGTACTGCTCTAACAGTCAGGAAGTTTTTCCTGATGTCCTGATTGATCTGGCCTGTTTGATCTGAGGCTTTCTTTAGATGGCCACATGTGTGAGAATGAGTGGTCTGAGGGTAGATCTTGGCTGCCGCTGGCCATGGCTCCTCTCTCCACTAGCCCTAGACCCTCTCACTACTGGCACGGGGCCCTTGACAGATTACCCTCTGAGGGGACGTAGCCCTTGCAGGTGAGCCAGATTCAGTACCCATGGATTAATGGCGCATTCTCAAGAAATACTTAATATTGCTTGGCTTATTGTACTTTTAGCTTCTTCTTAATAGCGTTGAGATTATTATTATTATTATTATTATTATTATTATTATTATTATTATTAGCTTGATTTGCACAGAGCATCTGCCTGATAGTACCTTATTGCTCAGTAACATCTTTTCTGGCTGTTCTACAAGTGCACAGAAAACTCAGGTGCAAGGGTGACTGGGAGTCCATTGGACTCTGCCCTCAGGCACTCCCCCCCCCTGCTCACCTGCCCACTGACCTGTGGGACTTACCTGAGGCCTCCATGCACTGGCGAGCCACAAGGCTTACCAGGAGTCCATTGGATCCTCCCCCAGCTATTCTCCACCCTGTCCTGGACACTGCCCACCCCCACTGCTGGTTCAGCAAGGATATGCCTCCTGTATCAACTGTGTTTATATATCCTGTTGATCAGCAACACAAAGTTCTTCTCATAGCTCCCGTTGCTTAGTAACAAAAAGTTCTTCCTTGGAATTGTGCCACGAGAGAGATGATGACGATGATGATGATTTTGCTTGAAAGCCACTGTATAAATGCCATAAAAACAGAACATTCTAGGTGTTGACAAAATCCATGGCAAGGGGAATCTCAGCCCAACCCAATAGCTCCAGGCTTCCATTAACTCCACCCACCACCAGTCCAAGATTGATTGGAGAACCTGCTCTGGGCTTCTTCCCCCCTCCTTATTTACAGAAGAGGTGGTATTCGAAATTCTCCATTTGAATAACCAACCAGTTGGCTGGTAAAAGGCACAGAGCAATTAATAGCTGATCAGGACATGCATAATGTATGGCTGAAACAGAGGACTTAAGAGTCCATTAAGAAACCAAAGTAGAGACGGACCACAGAGCCTCCATTGTGATGGGGTTAAGATTTTTCCCTTGGTTCAGCTTATAGTCAGAACGTAAACAAAAGGCTGCTGTTCCTATTCCAAAGGAGAAGGCATGCATGGACCTCCACAATTCTTCTTCTGGTCCAAATTTCTTCCTGGATGTAGAGTTCTGAATTACCTGGCTTTCTTTCCGAAGGGGAATTGGAAGCATTAGGAATCCTCCATGGATCTCCTCCTCCTCCTCCTCCTCCTCCTCCTCCTCCTCCTCCTCCTCCTCCTCCTCCTCCTCCTCCTCCTCCTCCTCCTCCTCTTCTTCTTCTTCTTCTTCTTCTTCTTCTTCTTCTAAATATATGTATTTGAACACAACAGGGGCCATGCATAATTCACGGTAGCTTTTCATTCCTGTATTTCGCTGTACATGCAGCCCTTGCAGGCCTTCGGTGCAGGCCGCAGCGGATGCCTAAGCTGTCTCGCCCCACTGAATTCCTCAGCCCTGTGCAAATGGCCCTGATCCCTTCCCTGCTAGGCTGGGAGAAAAAGAAGCTTCTAGTGAGAGGCTGGGGGGGGGGGGGGGAAACAGATCCCAGCGTGAAAGGTAAGCATGTAAAAGGGAGAAAGTGTGTGCAAAGATGGAAGTGATTTGTGTGTATGAGGGGGGGGGAAAGTGTGAGCGGGGGGATGCAGATGTGAATATGTGCACAGATGGGAGCGAAAGAGAGAGGCGGGGTGGAGAGAGGAGAAGGGGTGCTTGAAGTTGCATGATGGAGGAATTGGAGTGTGTGTGTCTCTATGCAGCTTTGAGCCTGTCTACACCAGGCATTTATTGTGCACATGATTCCTCACTCATGGTGGTTTTTGGATGCTTTACACAACGCTGTCGTCCACCAGGGCTTCTCACATTGTTTGCAACCATTTTAGAATTTTTTTCTGTTTTCCAAACAAGAAAAGTCTGATATATCCCTGTGTGGCGGCACAAAGCCCTCGTGTGCTTCTGCAATTCTGCTGCACCACAGCACCACCTAGTGGTTGCGAAATGGAACAAGTAGAAAGGCTGAGAAAGAAAAAGCCTGGAAAGGGGGGGGGGAATGTGTAAAGGAGCCAATGTTAATCCCACAAAGAATCCAAAAGCAGAAGCTTCAGTAAAGTGGAGAGTTAAAAACCTCATGTAGAAAAGCCCTTTGTGTGAATAGATCTCTCTCTGTGTGTATGTGTGACAGAGAGAGAGAGACAGTGATTGGATGAATGAAGGGGATGAAAAAGTGTCCCCCACACTTTTTGCTGTTGGCCACACCCACTTTTGATGTTGGCCACACCCACTTTTCTTTGACCCCCTCCTCCATCTTCTTGCTGTTTGTCCCTGTTCCTGACACTTGCCATGCTTTGGACTTTGGCCTCAACTCCAGCCCCACTTGCTCCACCTCTGGCCACAGCAGGAATGGCCATTCTGCCACACCTGGCATAGCCTGGGTGTGGGGAGGCGTTTGTGGGCAGGGGAGATAGGAGACGTGCCCAGCCAGCATTGGCTGGGTGCTGGTATGGTACCACATGGGGAAGGGGTTAAGGAGCCCAGAAATTGCAGGCTCTCCCTCCCTGTGGGCTTGCTGGTTGCCTTTTGGAGCTGAGTAGAGTTTATTTATTTATTAATTTATTTATTTATTACATTTCTATACCACCCAGTAGCCAGAGCTCTCTGTACTGAATTGTGCAGGAGTTTTTTTTGCCTACTCCACACTGTGAGACAGTCTGGGTGTATTAATTAGGTTAATCTGTTATCTAATTTGGTCACATTTTGCTATTTGGTGCTAGGTACAGGCATCCAGAGTGCGAGTGGGAATGGTGAGCATTCACATGGCACTGTTCGCGGTGGCTGGTAAGAGCTGAGGCTCCCAGCTTTGAGCCCCGTGGCCTGCTTAGGAGATAAGACTTACCTTTGGGGCTGACCCTACTCACCCACCCTGAGCTGGGCGGCCTAAGATAGGGCGTGACAAAAGAAGGTCCCCCGACCCCACATGGGGCAGGCCCGGGGGAAGGCGAAAGACGCAGCGCCTACCCTTGGGCCACAAATGGCTCGCCCAACTTCCGTGGCCGCACAACAAGCCATACTGGATTCTAGGGGTGTGCACAGACCCCCCGCTCCGCTTCACTTGCAGATCCGCCATTTTCCGGATCGGGCTGCTCCGCCCCGCCCCCGCTCCACCCACTTCCGCTCCGCTCCGCCCGGAGCTCCGGATCCGGATCCGGAGCTCCGTTTCCCCCCCCCCATAGGCTTGCATTGAAAGCTAAAAAATTATACAACTTTTTTTCTGTTCAAGTTAGAAACCTCATGTTTGGCACCATGACACCTCATGGGGATATACACACGCATGCCAAGTTTCAAAGCAATCCCATCATCCCCTGATTTTTGGCGAATTTTTGAAAATCGGGCACCCCACACACACCATCCCTGCGAGGTGGGCAGGGGAGGAGGGAGGGAAGGCAGGCAGGCATGCAGCTGGCATTTCTGGGGGCATAAGGAAGTGAGCCAAGGATAAGCCAGTAATGCATATAAAATGGAATAAATCAATCAATAAACAAAGGAGGGGTGGAATTAAAAGCAGCAGTGTTGCTCAATAAACAACAAGAAGAACTTTTTTTAAAAGGCTATATCTGTCTTTTACCAGCAATAGGGGGACGTGCCCGGGGGAGGGGGAAGTAGCTGCCAGTTCAAGACACTGACAGCCACAGCTCTGAGAAGAAGTAAAACGCTCACTTCGACTCAGAACAGGCATTGCTCCACCACTGAAAAGTGACCATTCACTTCAACTCATGATAGGCATTTGCTCCACCGTTTTACTCTCTTTGGAAGGCTCTAATGGCCTTCCAGTGCAGGAGAGAGTGGGGGCACGTCCATGATGAGATGCCCTAGGGGAGCTTATCCCCTTGCACCACATCGATTCAGTTGTTCCCCAAGGTTAGGGTGGGGAGCAGTGCTGTGTTTTTCTATCTCTTATTCTTGGCTTAGTATATGATTTCAGGTTGTGTTTGTGCATTTGGTGGGGCTACTGTGTTAAAAAACACGGGGAAAAGCCCGTTCAGATGAAGAAAGAGAAGTTTCCCAGAATCCCAAGTTACCTGTTTTGCCTATGCCCTCCTCCAACTTTGGGATCATCATGACCGGGAGCTGACTCTGCCCCTCAGCCCTTTGAAAAAGGTATTTTTCCCGCCGATTTTTTAAAAACGTCTAGCCCGCGACCCGTACGATGCAGAAAGTTGAGAGTGGTCTCAAAATGACCCCCATCCACGACTCTCTGTGCACAAGAATTTCCAGAATGATAGCTTAACCCCCCCCAGTTATCCCCGATTCTTTCCCTCAATGCAATCCTATGGGCGAAAAGCCGAAAAGGCAGTTTGAGCCGCGCGGTTGACCCGATTTTCACAAAAATATAGCCCGCGACCGTACGATGCAGAAAGTTGAGAGTGGTCTCAAAATGACCCCCATCCACGACTCTCTGTGCACAAGAATTTCCAGAACGATAGCTTAACCCCCCCCCCCAGTTATCCCCGATTCTTTCCCTCAATGCAATCCTATGGGCGAAAAGCCGAAAACGCAGTTTGAGCCGCGCGGTTGACCCGATTTTCACAAAAATATAGCCCGCGACCCAGACAACGCAGAAAGTTGAGAGTGGTCTCAAAATGACCCCCATCCACGACTCTCTGTGCACAAGAATTTCCAGAACGATAGCTTCAAAAACAACGTAGTTATGCACGATTATTTGCCGCAATGCAATCCTATGGCGAAATGTTTTCAAGATGGCGACCGGAGCGCTCCGACTGAACTCGGAGCTCCGAAAAATGGTCGCTTCTCTTCGCCTTGCTTCTAGGGGGTCCGCGGTCCGCTCCTACTCCGCCTCTGGGTAAGGCGGAGCAGGCCAATCCGCTACTGCTTCTACGCTCCTAATCGGAGCGGAGCACATCCCTACTGGATTCCCTGGTAGAATTCACCCCCTTTTGCAGATCATTAAATAAAATGTGGCCCTGTTTAAATCCAGCTGCTGTTGTCTCGTCTCCTTATTCATCAACCTTCGCACCACAAGCAGAATGCTAGCCAAGATGCACCTCCGGTCTAATCTGGCAGGCACTCTCCTTCTGTTCCCCTCCTTCTTCTCTTCTCTGATTTGTTTTATTAGCAAAAGGACACACGCGTTCCCACTTCCCCTGTTCCATGCTGACGAGATGAAACATTTCCCGGGCCTTCGAGCCAGCGCAGGTTAAGACGCCTCCGAGCCGTCTTGCAATTCCTAATCGCAAAGTTAATGGATTCATTTATTCTCGCAGCCTCTCTCGGCTCGAACGTTATGAATCACTCCTTAGGACGGCTGAACGGGCCTCTCTGAATACACAGCCCTGCAAATCAGCCAGCTTTCATTGCCGGTGCTAACGAGGCAGGGTTGTTTACAGGATCCTTTCCTATTTATTGAAAAAATATTTGCTCGGGATTCAGTGACATCATCGTATAGATCAGATAGTTGACATGGTTACAGCCGAGCGCGGGGTGAGGTCGCACGAGGGAAAGAGGAGATGAAAAGCAAAACCCACCACTTTGGCAGAGGCAATATTTTATTCCGTTGTATTCAACCCTACCATTCTCCGTTGTCATGCGAGAGATTTGTTGCTGCAGAGGTTCAACCCACCTGACACTCCTTTGGTGTGCAAGCTGCATCACTACCATGGGCGGCTTTTATTTGTCAATTGCTTTTGCAGAATGTTTGAAACTGCAGCAAGATGAAAACGCAGCTCCCAGGTTTGGTTTTTGTCTTTTGGCATGCATATCGCAGCTACGACTTAGCGCAGGGTCAAACATTTCTCCTACATTTCGCCCCCAGCCATTCCCATTCAGTTTGATAGAAACGAAATGGCTTCCGTAAAGGAATTCGAAGGAGGGGAAAATTTAGGAGCACGGCTCATGAGTTGGGTCCAGGGTTGAAGCTGTACAGAAGCAAATTTTTGCAAGGCAGCAGAGAATGCCGGGGCTGAATACGTCGGAATAAATGATTGCTTACCTTACTTACGAGGTGGCCAATGAGCGTGTGTGAGTTTCATCTCTTTCATTGTACAATCGTATCTCTGGCATCTAGTAGCCCCTTGGCCTTCCACAATTCAATGAAAGCCCAGGCGAAGACACCATGAGGTTATTCCTCCATTAGCCCCTTTTCAGATCAGGACGTGGGAGTTAGGCAAACACAGGGACCCTGAACCCAACCCATGACAATTTCTCCCCCCCCCCAAAAAAAACCCCACCCACCCTTCTTTGAATGTCTTTTCAGAAGTAATTTCTTTTCGATCAAATTGAATGGAAATAGTTAAAAAAAATTGTAAGAGACGTTTTTTGCACAACACTAGGCTATGCGTTCGGAAGACGTCCTCGTGGTGCAGGGCGTATGGCAGTCAGATTGCCTCAGCTAGTGGTGGCTTCTCTTGGATTTTAGATATTTAAATGGTGGCTTGTCTAAGAATGGAGGTATTTAATAGATTCACAGAATTGGAGATCATCCAGTCTGATCCCCAGCTCAATGAGTTGTCTGTATTGTAGGGATGTAGTAGAGACACCTCAATGAGCTGGGGGTCAGACTGGATTATCTCCAAAGCCCCAACCAACTCTGTGAAACTATTTTAAATATTTTAAATATTGTTGTTTTAAAATGGATATACATCACTCCGGTAACTAGCTGGATTACCAGAACTCAGAGGTCCACCAACCAACCAGCAAGTGAAAAATAGTGGCTGAGCAGATTCAAAATGGTGACTCAGGGGGTGGAGCCAATGATCCACAGCCCCTCCCTCCTCACTGAGGCCGCATGCCCAAGTACAAGTCTACACCTGAGTTACTACAGACCTGGGATCCTTTCCAACACCCAGCAACATTTTTGGAGAACACTGTTTGGCAGGAAGCCAGGATATGAATTTAAGAAATAGTTGCACAAAATAAATACACTCTAAAATGGACAGCAGAGCCACATAAAGTCCCGGTGAAAGCCAACTGATATTAAGAGAATTTCAGCTCTTAGTCAGTACAGAAATGAAAAAAATAAAAAAAATAAAATTAATATTAATATTTTACAGGGGAGGAATACTGAGGCTGAAAGAGAAGTGAACAAGGAACAGCATGGGGATTTCTTTCTTTTTTTACTTGTAGTTTTATTTGCAGTTTTTAACTATTGGGAATAAGAACCCCCCTGGGGAACTACTGAAAAATCACTCAGAGTTCTACCAGTAGATAGAACTTTATTTACCTTCTGCCTGTCCCTGCTGATCCACAAAGCTTATACCCCCTCAAAGAAGGGAGAGTTAATTTCTCATAGGACTGATTCAGATTCCTGCCTCATATTAGGGATGCCCGTCTCTTTCTCCCACATTTTTTTAAAAGTATCTCAAGCTCTTTCCAGCTGGAATCTGGCTTCCTTTGACTTGAGCCCATTATTCCGTGTCCTGCACTCTGGGAGGATCGAGAAGAGATCCTGGCCCTCCTCTGGGTGACAACCTTTGAAGTCTTTGAAGAGTGCTATCATGTCTCCCCTCAATCCTCTCTTCTCCAGGCTAAACATGCCCAGTTCTTTCAGGCCGTTGCTAGACGGGGCTGCAGCGCGCGTTACATACCGTCGTCGGCTTTACAGATCCACATGATGTTCACCGGGATCCGTGTTCATCCTGTGGTGAAACCTCTGTTTTCCCGTGTTTTATGAAACGGCTTTAAGCGCGCCTTTTTCTGTCGGCACACGCTAATTTGGATACGGGAGGCGGAGGTGTGGGACGAAATGAGGTCAGCACAGTTTCCGGCGAGGTCAGCACTGGTCAGGAAAAGGCGTGCTAAGGGGAGTGGTCAGTGGGTTCGGCCAAACCTCCTCCGCCGTTTGTGCCCCGTGCGCAGCTGCGCTTTTTTTTTAACCAAACGGGTCCGCTTTGCGCACGAACAGAGGACCGAAAAAGTGTCTGCTGATTGGTTGGGGGGGTGTGCTGGATGTGTGGGTTATGTGCAGCTCGGTACCTCTGTGTGGGTCACTTTTCGGGAAGGCAGGCATCCAACTGTAATGGGAAGTTGGTGACCCGTCGCGGTGGGCAGCCGCAGGTCCCGTCCTAATTCCGGTGGTTTATGCTGCGCGGAAGATGTAAATGCGAGCGGGGAATGATGGGCACGGTAGAGGCACGCCGGGCTGTGTGCCTATTGGTGTGGGTACGTGGCAGCTGGCTGTAAGGGGGAAACAAGCAAGGGTGGGCGGCCATCTTCCATCGGCCACGTGGCGGCAGGCGGAAGGTCAAGGAACCATCAGCCCAGGGGGGGCACCTGCCCTGGGGCCCCTTTGCACTGTGTGAATACACTCCCCTATCCTACCGATCTGTACAGCACCATGTACATTGATGGTGCTATATAAAATAATAATAATAATAATAATAATAATAATAATAATAATAATAATGGCGGCAGGCTGCTGATGCCGGTTTCGGACCTCCGCTGGTGCGGAAACTGACGAGCCCCCCTTCTTTCTGCTAACGATGCCAATGAGCAGGGTTTGCCCTTTGGGGTAGACTCAGGAAGACTAGACGTCTTGCAGTTTGAATGCATTTTATGGAATACATGTGGTGTGAAGGACGTTGGGATGGGGGGGGGAAGGGCACAGGGCCGGTCATCGCCGGCAAAACTCAGAGGTGTGATGGGATGTGTAGTCACAGAGTGCCCATGCAGACGGCTGTCCTCGGATCACAGTACGCCTGTCATCACCCCCGAAAGCAAATGGCAGCATCTCTGCCTTGTCAATGTTGCCACTCAACAATGCCACTCATTCCCATCCTCCTGCCACCGCTGGCCACGCCCCCTGTGGGTCATCCCCCAATCCCAAATGGCTCCCCTGTGCCCAGCCTGAAGGGGGTGGCGGCATGGAACAACAGCAGCAGCGCCACTTCAGCTGCCACCGCCACCGCCGCCGCTGCCGATCTACGCAAATTGCGTTCTTTCGCACTTGCGCAAATCGTGCGGCGGGTGGGAAAAAAAACACCCGGAAATCAGGCCGGTGTGGCTGCGCATGCCGTGGTCGACCCGACAGCACCACAACCGGAGCAAACTCCCTTAACCACCCCCTCCAACACTGGGATAATCCTCACAAGGTGTGGACCATGAGGCGTCACACCTAAACAGGAAAATCCGGATTCACCTCTCCTCAACCACGGAACACCCAGTAGGTCTAGCAAGGCCCCCAGTCTCTCTTCATAGGGCTTTGTTTCCAGACCCCTGATCATCCTGGTTGCCCTCCTCTGAACACGCTCCAGCTTGTCTGCGTCCTTCTTGAATTGTGGAGCCCAGAACTGGACGCAATACTCAAGATGAGGCCTAACCAGGGCTGAATAGAGAGGAACCAGTACCTCACGTGATTTGGAAGCTATACTTCTATTAATGCAGCCCCAAATAGCATTTGCCTTTCTTGGGCTGCATTAATTGAAGTATAGCTTCCAAATCACGTGAGATCCTGGTTCTCCTCTATTCGGCCCTGATTAGGCCTCATCTAGAGTATTGCGTCCAGTTCTGGGCTCCACACTTCAAGAAGGACGCAGACAAGCTGGAGCTTATCAATGTGCGTGCGTACAATGCTAATGTAAGACTGTTGTAGGAAATACCGATTGTGTAAACTCTCTTCCGTCTGTATTTTGCAAATGGTCAAACACCTTTTGTTCTATTTTCAACTCATCAATGGTATTAGGTTATTATTATTTTTTAGTTTCTGAATTTCTCTAAATTCACACTTGCACAAATTTGCACTTGTGGAAGCGTACACATCCCCCCCCCCAACATTTCTCGTCTGCCCAAGGGCCTCTACTTCCCTTGCTCTGCTTCGTCCATTTTCTTCTGCTGCCCCTTATGCCTGGAACGCTCTTCCAGAACATTTGAGAACTACAAGTTCAACCACAGCTTTTAAAGCTCAACTAAAAACTTTTCTTTTTCCTAAAGCTTTTAACACTTGATGTTGTGCAGACTTCTACTGTTACTTTCTACTGTTAGTTTTACCCTACCCTGTGCCTGCTTACCCTACCCTGTACCTGTTTGCATTCTCTTCCCCTCCTTATTGTTTTACTATGATTTTATTAGATTGTAAGCCTATGCGGCAGGGTCTTGCTATTTACTGTTTTACTCTGTACAGCACCATGTGCATTGATGGTGCTATATAAATAAATAAATAATAATAATAATAATAATAAACCAACACAAAATGTGCATTTTGATGCTTTAGCCTGTGGGAGAAATGCACATTTTCAGCTTTAAAAAAAATGTGTATTTTTAAATTATTAATTTGCGCAAAATTTCAGAAAGCTAGAAAAACAATCTGCAAATCCATGAAATCTAACCAAGTGGATAAAAGCCAATCTCCTACTGAATCTGCAGGTTGGATTTATAAAAATCTGCACTCATTTGATTCTGCTGTGGATTTCTCCAGCAACCCTAAGAAACGAAGGAACGAAAGCTGTAGTGAACTGTGCATGGAGAGCATTCTGGTTTTTTGTTTTGTTTTTAAAGGCTATTAAAAAGAAAACAAAAAAATAAAATAAAAATGGAAATATCCTAACACATCAGTTTGAGTTTGGTACGAAATCCAGATAATGCTGAACTCACAAACCCAAACTGAAATTTGGACGAGAAGAATTTCAGAAGCACCCATAAGAGTAATCCACTTCACATCCCAATTGCTTTTTTTGGAGGGGGGGTCATTTAAGAAAAACAGCAGGAAAGTAGTTTCTCCCCCCCCCTCCACATACCATGAGGAGCTGCTCTGTCATCAAGTATTAAAAGATTGTCACAGCAAATACCCTTAAAATGTGCTTCTTCTTTTGCCATTTGATCTTGAATGTATCCAAGAGCACAACTTTCTGATTAATTGTTCGATATAGCGCTGTTGGGCACTTAAGCGATCAGGGTTCAGAATCCACAGTGGGGACTGTTTGTTGGTTTACCAGGCAAGGCAAGTAGTGTAGTCATGGGTCAGAAGTGGAGAATGAAGTCCAAAAGCTAAAGACCTAAAGCCAATGGCCAGAGGTCTGGAGGTTCAGAGGGAGGTAGCATAACCCATGGCAAATGGGTGTATTAGATTCCACACGAAAGCCATAAAAAGCCGCAGGTGGCTGGTGGCTCCCATTTCAAAAGGAATGTGACTCCGTTCTTGGTTTCAGTGAGAACCAGCCAGAACTCTAAAGGAGTGATTCAAGGTGACGAAAGGGTTGTTGTTGTTGTTGTTGTTGTTGTTGTTATTATTATTATTATTAGTAGTAGTAGTAGTATATTTATATCCCGCCTTTTTCCCAGTACAGGGACTCAAGGAGGTTTACAAGATTAAAACATGTACAATTTAAACATATAACTATACATTTACAAAAGTTAAAACAGAATTAAACCTGCAGTAAAATTAAAAAACATGTTAAAAATTTTTTAAACAGTAACAAATTAAAAAGGGAGGAAATCCAATCCAGAGTAGTTCCAAAAGCCTGCCAGAGCAAACAAGTTTTTGCCTACCTCCGAAAGTATAGCACAGAGGGAGCCAGCCTAGCCTCCCCGGGACGGGAGTTCCAGGGCCCTGGAGCAGCCACCGAGAAGGCCCTCTCTTGCGTACCCATCAGGTGTGCCTGGGCTGTTGGTGGCTCTGAGAGAAAGGCCTCCCCAGAAGTTCTCAGAGCATGGGCAGGCTCATATGGGAGAATATGGTCTTTCAGATAACCTGCACCCGAGCCATTCAGCACTTTGGACAGCTCCGTTAGAGTTCTGGCGGGTTCTGTCTAAAAACCAGAATGGATTCACAGCCTCGCTGGAATCAGACCCAACATTCTCCACTGGTACAAGCGAAGGGAGTAGGAGCCAGCCCAGGCCTACAATTAGGCAGAGTGAGGTAATGACCTCAGTCGGTAGATGCCAGGAGACGACAATGGCCACCCCGCCTTCCTGTCTGAGCTTCTTTCCTATTCCTCTCTGTTGGAAGACATTGTCAGTGTTGACAATGAACATAGACTGGAAGGGGGCGCCATCTTGTCCTTTCCCTCAGACACCCAGATGTCATAACTCAATCCCGAATGGGAGCTTCATGAGAACCAGGAGCACCCAGTTAGCTTCATGGCAGAATGGGGATTTGACCCTGGCTCTCCCCAGTTTATGTCCAACGTTCTTTCTAACCACTGCACTACGCCGCCTCTGCATACGAACCTATGAAAAGAGAGACGAGAGAGCCACCCACAATCACAGTTTGGAGCCATGCTTGGAGTGCTAAGAAACAATATTTCCACCTACCAAACAACTCTGGGGGTAGCCATCACCACCTGACTTTGTGTCTTCACTTTCCTAGGACTGCAGAAAACCTACTGAGCGAACCACACCATCAATCTGCCCCTGAACGGTTGCTCTTACATTCTTATTTGCAACGGGGAAATAATGTTCTCCAGCTGAGTCCCATTTGGGGTGAATCATTTCAGAAGAAGGTGCCACCGCTTTAACGCTAATGGGTTCTCAAGTGGGGAATTATGTCCCATCAGTAGTGATGAGCCAAGGCCTGTGTGTTTAACCACAGGAGAAAAAAGTACAGAAATGGTTGTTAATTACCTTAACATCTGCTCTGGAGTTTGCCCTCAAGTGGTAATTTTGCCCGTTTAGGCCATTAAAAAGCTGCCATTACTGCTGCCTCTTCATAATAGTGTTTCTCAGGTCACTTGGGCCAAGGTGTCCTTCTCAACACAATTTGTCTGGCGGATAGCGCTGCTAATTAAAAGACGTGGTGTTCCCTGTTGTAGTGTCTTCTGTGGATTCTCTTCAACCATACACCCACAACCCTTTTAGAAAGGTAGCAAACCAGGTGCCAGATCTCTCTGAAACAGCTCTTGAGAGAACCCACAAATATGAAATCAGACTTCCAATCCTCATTGGACAGGCTGGTTAGGGGAATCAGGAGTCAAATCTCTTACTAGCCCTGTTCAGACAACACGCTAAGCCATGATGGTTAAGCATTTTGAACTAACCATGTTCAGAGGAGGGCAACCAGGATGATCAGGGGTCTGGAAACAAAGCCCTATGAAGAGAGACTGAAAGAACTGGGCCTGTTTAGCCTGGAGAAGAGAAGACTGAGGGGAGACAGGATAGCACTCTTCAAATACTTAAAAGGTTGTCCCACAGAGGAGGGCCAGGATCTCTTCTAGAACCTCCCAGAGTGCAGGACACAGAATAATGGGCTCAAGTCAAAGGAAGCCAGATTCATAGAATCATAGAATAGCAGAGTTGGAAGGGGCCTACAAGGCCATCGAGTCCAACCCCCTGCTCAATGCAAGAATCCACCCTAAAGCATCCCTGACAGAGGGTTGTCCAGCTGCCTCTTGAAGGCCTCTAGTGTGGGAGAGCCCACAACCTCCCTAGGTAACTGATTCCATTGTCGTACTGCTCTAACAGTCAGGAAGATTTTCCTGATGTCCAGCTGGAATCTGGCTTCCTTTAACTTCAGCCTGTTATTCCGTGTCCTGCACTCTGGGAAGATCGAGACGAGATCTTGGCCCTCCTCTGTGTGACAACCTTTCAAGTATTTGAAGAGTGCTCTCATGTCTCCCCTCAATCTTCTCTTCTCCAGGCTAAACAGGCCCAGTTCTTTCAGTCTCTCTTCATAGGGCTTTGTTTCCAGACCCCTGATCATCCTGGTTGCCCTCCTCTGAACACGCTCCAGCTTGTCTGCATCCTTCTTGAAGCCTGGAGCCCAGAACTGGACGCAATACTCTAGATGAGGCCTAACCAGGGCCGAATAGAGAGGAACCAGTACCTCACGTGATTTGGAAGCTAGACTTCTATTAACGCAGCCCAAAATAGCATTTGCCTTTCTAGAATTCTTTGATTCTAAGCTCTGGTGCCTTCCGGTATCCTTGCTCATTCTTCTGGGCTTGCTTGCTGGGTTGTCCTATGGTCCTGGCTTGCTCTTTGGTCCAGAGTACCACCTTGCCCCATCTCAGACCGCTGCCCGTGCCCCAGCCCTGACATCCACTGCACTCTAAGGGCTGATTTGTTGCAGGATCAGTGAAATGCAGAGGCTGCCTGCTTGGCTAGAGGTTTCTCAGTCGCTGAAAAACAGCCAGATTTGGCTGCGCATATCGGCAGCCCTCGAGGCATTTGTAGCAGATAAAACAAAGCCCGCTCACTCGCTTGCCATCCCTCCCAAACTTGTGTTTCCATAGAAATGAGTGTTTCTGTTTACGTCTCTTTCCATCAGGGTTTGCTTCACTGAACAGCTGTTAGCTGCCATTCCGTAAGACAGATGAGGCTGATAAAGCAACAGAGCATCCCCTTTCTAAACGGTGGTGTAACTTGTTTTTATTATTATTATTATTATTATTATTATTATTATTATTATTATTATTATTATTGGGATGAGTTAATTTGTGAGTCTGAGCTTGGAGAAATAAATCTGCTTAAATAAATCTGGATGGGACCACAGAAACCCTCTGGGGTTCCATCCAGCAGTTTGGTGTGATGAAGCAGGGGCGGAGAACCTGTGAACCTGTTAACTGTCCAGAGAGCTTCGGCTATTGGGCGGTATAGAAATGGAATAAATAAATAAACAAATAAACCTGGCAGTTTGAGCCCAGTGTCACATAGACCTCAGCCAACCTTCCAAGCCCCACCCACTTTGCAGAACCCACCATCTTTTCACTCCAGTTCTTCTAACCACATTTGGTGCAAGTTCCACCTGCATCAATCTTCATTTCTACCTACTTCGGCCTCTGGACGAACCCTCTGCTGACAGGTTTTGACTGAGGCACTGTGGATCTTGACAGGGAAGAGGGATCCCCCACCCCTATGAGAAAAGGGCACAGCATGAGTTCATCTCATTTGGGCTGTGCACGCTCAACCATTGGCCAAGCTTCTGGGATGGAGCCACGCTGAATTTGCTCTTGATTGCAGCTCTTGGGTGGAGCACGTATCTAGGAAGGCTTCCAACATTTTTTCTTATTCATATTTCTGCTCAGTTTTGAGAGATCTTTCAAACAAATTGGTCTAGTTTCTGAAGTGGAAACGACAATCAGGAATTTACCATTGTTTCATAAATAAATAATAATAAAAAAGAGCATATGTCAATGTGCTTTTGTACCACGCTCAATGCCCGTTATAGGTTTCAGAAGGCCCTTGGTCAAGTTATCCTCGATGGATTTCTGCTCACTTGGTGAGTTGACCTCCACACCACCATTGGTTTCTGCTAACGCTGGTCCTCCAAAGTAGAACCCATATGGTCGATATCTGCCGATCCCTGAAATACACATTATGGGATGCATCTCTACATAAAATAATGCCTTATAATCTAGCTCAGCAGGTAGGAAGGTGGACTAGTTCATCTAATTCTCATCTTCCCTTGCTCATACACTGAAATGGTCCCATCCATTCTACCTCTTGTTCTGCTGAATACATAAACAAGGTTGGAGAAAGAGGAGAGAGATAAGATGGTGGAAATCAGTGGAGGCTGGTGCCTCCGATTTCAGTGGGGCTGTGAATCCATTATGGGCTTCAGCCTGAACCAGCCAGGATTCTAAAGAGTCTGTCCAAAGTGCTTGGGTTCAGCACCTTGGATAGCTCTTTTTGAGATTTGGCTGGTTTGGACTGAAACCTACAATGGATTCACAGCCCCACTAAAACTGGAGGCACCAGCCTCTGCTGCCATGGATTTTACTGATTGGGTTTTAGTGATATCACAACTGTATCATTCCGAGCCAAACCGTCTCCTCTTTTGACTTCCGTATCAATACACTGCCTCAGTGATTTTGGCATGGGCATTGCAGATAGAAAGCCAGCGTTCAGTTTTTGTTTTAATCTGTGCCACATCCTGAAGGCAGAATGAGAAAATGCATTTTATTACTGCATTTTAATATTTCATATTTTGCGAGCTGCCCGGACAACATTGTTACTGGGCAGCCTGTATAAATATCGGGGTGACTCCAAACCTAGTTGTACATAGAGCAAGATTAGGCAGGAGTAATGTAAGTCCTACTCTTTGCAGTGGGATCTAACCCACTGTAATTAAAATGCAAAAATACTTACATAAACTAACCAAAGGGAAGGGTTTTTAATGGTTCTTTAATGTGAAAACATCCCAGAAGCCTTTGAAACTCTAAAGCAAATCCAAAGTGGGATCAGATGTCTTATTTAGCAAAAGGATGAAGAAAATAATCAGGCTTTACCTTGCGTTAGGGACACGAGTTTCCTGCAACTTCTAGTTCTTGCCCCGCCCCATCTGATGCACATGTGAGCATTGATAATAGATGCACAAAAGAAATCTTGATGGGTTCATAGGTAGGCTTTAATTCTGGGCCAAGGACTGTAGGGAGCAGGGATGAAAATGGGGGAGAAAATAGTGGCATCCTTTGATGGGGCAGTGAAAATCTTCCTTGGGGACTGGTTGGGGCGACCATTTCGCCCCCAGAACGATGCCTCTGAAAGGGTGCTATATCAGATGTAGCCTCCTCCCATCACAGAATTATTGGTGGATGGAGGGAACGTTCCAGTTCTGGAATGAGTTTTAGACGTTCCCTAGTCATGGTAAATTTTGAAGGCCAGGAGCTCATTGTCCCATTCCCCCACCCTCAGCTTGAAGGAGATTCAAGAGTCATTACGCCTTAGTCACATCGCATTTTCTAATATTTACACTCAAAAGGAGATGATTATTATTTATTATTATTTCTTACGTTTCTATACCACCCCATAGCTCAGCCTTCCTCAACCTGGGGCGCTCCAGATGTGTTGGACTGCATCTCCCAGAATGCCCCAGCTAGCAGGCTGGGGCATTCTGGGAGTTGTAGTCCAACACATCTGGAGCGCCCCAGGTTGAGGAAGGCTGCAATAGTTGAAGCTCTCTGGGTGGTTTACATAAGATTAAAAGTGATTAAAAGCGATATATAAAATTTAAAACCACAAAAATATGCAACATCACAGAAGAAGGGAAAGGAAAGGAGCCTCTCGTGCAAGCCCTTGAGTCATTACTGACTCCTAGAGGGACGCCGGCTTTCACTGACGTTTTCTTGGCAGACTTTGTAGTGGGGTGGTTCGCCATTGCCTTCCCCAGTCGTGGTTACCTTTCCTCCAGCTAGCTGGGTACTCATTTTACCGACCTCGGGAGGATGGAAGGGTGAGTCGACCCGAGCCGACTGCCTGAGAACCAGCTTCCACTGGGATCGAACTCAGGCCGTGGGGAGCGTTTCGGCTGCAGAAACTGCTGCTTTACCGCTCTGTGCCACACGAGGCACTACATAAGATTAACAACGATTAAAAACGATATAGAAAATTTTAAACCACAAAAACATGCAACGCCACAGAAACATATATCTAAAAACAACTAGGAACAATATATTATGGATTAACATCAAAGGAACAGTTGAAGGGCGCAATCTTGTGTATGAGTCTGCATAGGATTGCTGTCTAAGAGCAATCACTCGTTACTTACCTGATACAAATACATCAGAAAGCCAGTTTGATAGGGAAACAGGTGTTCCAGTCAACCAGTGTTTGTTGACAGTAACTCAGCAATCCTACGCATCTTTACTCAGAAGAAAGCCCTCCTCCCCCTTCACAGAATCACACAGAATCACAGAATAGCAGAGTTGGAAGGGGCCTACAAGGCCATCTAGTCCAACCCCCTGCTCACTGCAGGAATCCACCCTAAAGCATCCCTAACAGATGGTTGTCCAGCTGCCTCTTGAAGGCCTCTAGTGTGGGAGAGACCACAACCTCCCTAGGGAACTGATTGGGGTTGACTCCCCACCTACGCACATCCAGGATTGAAGCCTTGCCCAACTCGAGATCTTTTATTTCTTTTTCTGTGCCATCAAGACATCAACGTGGACAGGATGTTTACATCTGTCTCCTTAACCACGTTCTCCCCCCGCTTGTGCCAGTGAAGCGAATTTTACTGCTGTATTGCATTCTGCAAATTATATACTGTAAGTGGTGTTTTTATAGCGCGAATGAAAGGCTACAGCTCTGTGGCACCTTGACGTAAAATTATGTGGTTTGTAGTTGGTAAGGAAAAGGGCGGTTTGAACGGAACAGGACTTGTTAACGGGGCAGTGACAAACCGGGCGAGGTGACAAGCCGGGTGAGGAAGCCGCTGGACTACAATTCCCACCATGCATGACTATCGGCCGTGCTTGCTGGGGATAATGGGAGATGAAGTCCCAAACATCCGAAGGAGAGCAGGGTGGAGAAGGCTGAGCTCATAATACTGTTTGCTTCTTGTCTCACTCTGAGAAGTTCTTTTTGCCTCGGCAACCTTCTCCCTTGTCCCAAGGAAAGTGTAATTATTTCCATCTGAAAACAAAATAATCAATAACAGAGTGTTTGCAGTATGTTATGGAACTGGGGCTGCAGCCCTTCCAGTCTGCAGGGACGCTGATGTTTTTCAGCGGATGGGGCAGCCTAAGACAAAAATCTCTTTGCATATGTGGAGTTGCCCACTCCCAGTATGAATGATGTGAAAACTCACAAGGAGGTTCACATCATACTGAAAGCTCCACCACACTGGGGTTAACACACTCCCTACCTTCGCTTCTCCACCAGAGTTTGTGTTCCTCAAGTTACTTCCTCTTTCAAGAAGAGGAAGCACACAACGGGCACGAGGCCCATTGAGTCCGCTGTTCTAATGGCGCTGCTTCTCCTGTACTCAGCAGGAGAGAGCAGCAATCCCGTGTTTAAAAATACATCGGACTTAACCAGGTGTTGTCGTTGTTTTGTCGTGCAAGGAAGGCCAGAAGGGGCGGGAGGCAGAAGATGTCATGTGAGGGGCCTGAGCAAACTCCATGAGTGCCCAGGAACGAGTGTGCAATAAAACATCTGCATTTCCCCCATGTGGCTCTTCACTCCAAATGCTGGAGTTCTGAATTATCCAGTCTTGTTTCCAAAATCAATATGTTAGGAAGTCTTCATTGCGCATGTAACCATTTGCCACAGCTTTGCAGAGTCAGATCCCGGTCCTTCTAGCCCAGTATTGTCGACACTGACTGACAGCAATGGCTTTCCAGGGTTTCAGGCAGGATTCTTTCCTTGCCGCCCTCCTCCTCCTCCTCCTCCTCTTCCTCCTCCGCCTCCTCTACAGATGTTTTCCCTCTTTTACATGACCAATGAGTTAGGCTAGATCTACACTACTGCTTTATAGAGGTATTGAAGTGCACTGATAACTGTTGGGGCACAATCCACCTTCCATATACCACTGTCATAGTGTTACATCCTGCTTTTTATTCCACATTCATAATGACTTGACGCAATGTGTAGATCTGGGGCTAGTATGAATTGATGAAACACTACAATAAAGCAATCTTGATGGCATCATTCATGATTTATGTGTGTGTAATTTTTACCAACGTCCAGATTCATGATTACAACTGGAAAAAAAGGAAGGAAGGAAGAGGAATCTTGATGTGATAATATGAGTGCTCACAGCAAGATGTGCTAGTATGGATTGATGAAACACTGCAA
This sequence comes from Elgaria multicarinata webbii, assembly GCF_023053635.1. Lineage (NCBI taxonomy): Eukaryota > Metazoa > Chordata > Lepidosauria > Squamata > Anguidae > Elgaria > Elgaria multicarinata. The sequence goes on from NC_086190.1 coordinate 5,645,128, forward strand.
CAAAGCAGGGAACATATACTGCAAGATTGCTTTGCTACAGTGTTTCATCAATGCTTGTTAGCATATGGGTAAGATAGAAAAGGGGGCTGTTTTCTCACTTCACATGTGTTGATAAGTAAAGAAAAGGAAGGAAAGATGTGAATGAATGGAAGTAACGTAAAGCTATGGGAAACCATGCATGCTCTAATTCTGGAACTAGTTTTAGTAATTCTCCCTAATTAAAAGTGAATCCAGGAGGACTAGAAGCAAAGACAGATTGAGGCTACATGACAATAAAGGAACAGAATGGATGAAATCCACCCATACCTCACATGGAGCATATCTGGGGATCGGAAGGAGAGCAAATGTTTCATTTATTTAATGAAGGAATTATATTTGTTGGCTGCCAAATAACTTAGGTTCTCCAGGCAAGTCCATTTGCACTTTGTGAAATGTGATAAAAAATATAGAACTAAAAGCCAGATGCCGGAACTAGGTATCTGATATTGCAGCCATGTCTGATACACCCTCCCCATTTTTCATTTCTATCGACAGGAGAAAAAAATTCTTAAGGCTACAGAGAGAGAGAGAGAGAGAGAGAGAGAGAGAGAGAGAGAGAGAGATGCTTTCTCTGCACTGCTGTTCAGCTCTGCACCAAATATTTGATCCAGGACCTTTAATAATTAAAATCCTCAACAATAGTAGCTTAGGTCCCAGGAGAACAACACATTATTTGCTCTTGCCTCCAGCAAAATAGAGAACCACCGAAAAGCATGAAAGGCATATAGTTTACTGAGGGCTGTATATAACCCAGATGCAATAAAGCAATAATAAAATTCAAAGCCTGTTATTAACTTGCACCGACTAAGTTGTACGAACTACAATACTTGGTGCTTTCAGCCAAGCGGCAGAGTGCAAGCTGAGCTGGACGTCTTCCCTCTCTTTATTTTTTAGCAAGGAGTCTAATTTTTGTTGTAATGAGCCTCATTAAGCGGAGGTTTTTTTTTTTAAAGAGTTATATTCCCCCAGGTGTTCCTAGATGTTTGCTAGGGACAAGTGGGACGTGGGGCAAATTGTTGCAGTGTTACACTAGTCTGCCCCACTCAACTCCTTGCTGTTCTGTGTCTTAGTTCCCTCATCTCATGTGACTCTCTGGTTTTGGCTCCTTCTTAGTTGGTAATTCCAAATACTTATAAGTAGGGCTGTGCACTGCTTCGGGTCCAGATCTGGATCCCGAAGTGAAGTAGTTCGATTCAGCCTACTTTGGTCCGAATCGAGATTGGGACCAGATCAGGACAAATTGGTGCGGAGCAGGTTCGATCAGGTCCAAACTGCTTCGGACCACTTCGGACTGATGCAGGACAATGACAAGTCACTGACCCATCCACTCACACCTGGCAGCTATCCATCTTCCATGAGAGCCGCCATTTTTTAAAGGAAGAGATTGCTCTATCTTTTCCTCGTTTGAATGTCAGCAGAACCTGGTGAAATTTTCTCTTCATCACAACACTTGAAGCTGCAGGAGCCCTGCCCTCTTGACCAGATACAAAAGAGGGCAGGGCTCTTGCAGCTTTAACTGTTGTGATGAAGGGAGAATTTCACCAAGTTCTGCATATATATGAATGACACCAGCTGAAAATCTTCTTTCTATGCAACTGTTAAAAATACAGGAGCCCTGTCCTCCTTTCCATGTGGTCACACTATGAAAGAGGCCTTTTTTTGCCTCTTTTGCAGTGAGGAAGGGTATTTGGAGATTTTTCTCCTTGGGGAGGGGGACAGGGTTTCCACATACTTTTTTAAGTGTGTGAGGGGACTTCTTATTTTTTTAGTTTTTCAAACAAACAATAACAATAACAAACAAACAAAAGAAACCATCCTTCCCCCAGCATTTGAAGGAGCCCAGCAATTCTTAGTGAATGCCTATTGAAGACCATGTGACCTTGCCCTCTCCAATAAGCATTCAGGAAGAATTCCTGGGCTCCTGAAAATGCCAGGAGTGTTTTAAAAAAATAAAATAAAAAGAAAGAAGACTTCTCAACCACTGGCTACATTTGAAAAAGTATGTGGAAACCCTGTCTCCCTCCCCAAGTAGAAAAGTCTCCGAAATTCTCACCTCTCCCAGCCACTTTCACCCGAGTTTCCATTCCCCCCTCCCCCACAAAATGCCCATAATGGAATGGTCATTTTTTTTGGACACAGCACTGTGGGTAACCAACTGGTTTTCTCTCCACTCTTTGGTAAGAAGTGAATAAAGTGAAGGAAACTTACTAGGGGTGTGCACGGACCCCCCCGCTTTGCCCCGCGGGCCGATTCAAAAATTTCGGATTGGCCCGCTCCGCTCCGCGCCGCTCCGCCCATACTCCGCTCCTCTTCGCCGCGGAGCTCCGGCTCTGAATCGGAGCTCCGCAGTGGAGGGGAGTGGCGCCAGGTAAGGCTGGGAGAGGAGGGCGGGGGGGGGTGTCGGTTACCGGGCCCTGCTGCCATCACCGCCCGTGCGGCGACGGCGGCAGAGCCCGGTAAGGGACCAAGGGGGAGGGGGTCCTTACCTGCCTCCGTCCGCGGTCCGTCGGCTTCTTCAATTGAGCCCGCGGTTCAGCCAGGAAGTCTGGGCCGCAAGTGTGGCCTAGACTTCCTGGTTGAACCGCGGGCTCAATTGAAGAAGCCGAGGGACCGCGGACGGAGGCAGGTAAGGGAGAGGGGGGGGTTTACCGGGCCCTGCCACTGTCACCGCTTGGGCGACAGCAACAGCGGCAGGGCCCGGTAAACCCCACTTACCTTTCCAGCAGAGCTACGGATTGAGGCGAAGGATCTGCCTTCACCTCGATCCTCTTCACCACGTTCCGCCGGCCCCCCAATCCTCTTCGCTTCCGCCTTAAGGAGAGGCGAAGCACCCCGCTCCGCTTCTAATTCGCCGGTCCAATTAAAAGCGGAGCACATCCCTAAAACTTACCTGTTCATTCCAAGAGCAATCGGAATGATTTTTCATGCATCCTAACAAGGGGATGGAGGCAAAATGAAGATGATTCACATTTACATAAAAACTGATCTAATTCACATTTTCCCAATTCGTGCAACGGCAAATGCACAGGATAGGGGGAAATCAGGTGATCTCCTACCACTATAAGGTAGAGATCACAGGAACACCCGTGCCCACCATGACGTTCCATTCTGGCATCACTAGTTGCCTGGCAGAAACCCTGGCAGAAAGTATACGGTGGATGGGCTGGCGGGCACGATCAGTGGACGGTGGTGGCTCCAATTTCGGTGGGGCTCTGATCTGTTCTGGGCTTCAGTCAGAACCAGCCAGAACTCCAAAGGAGCTATCCAAGCTGCCGAACCCATTTTGGGGAGAGAGATCAGCACTTTGTATAGCTTCTTTAGTGTTCTGGCTGGGCATGTCTATAGTCGAGTGGGCAAAGACAGCTTGGCACATGCCACCATTTCGCCTGCTGCCTGCCCTCCTGGAAGCCCAAAGCCCCCTCTGCTGCCCCTTCCTGCAAGCCGGGCTTGACAGAGGCTTAATTCTCACCACCAACCCTAGATCCTTACCTTGCATTACAATAGAGATATTTGGAAGGCTTTATCTGCCGCTGTCATACTCTTCAACGGCATGCAAATTGAGACAGCTCTTTCCCCCCTCCCCCTCTGTCCCCAGATCACCCTGATGTATGGTATCAGTCTCCAAGTTTATCTCTTGCTCTTTCTGCCACTTCACGCTAATCAGATTGGAGCGACAATTGGAGAAGCTGGCAGGCGTCGGCATTGTTTTACCTTGTTCGCAGGGCAGGCTTCACATTAATCAACGCGACGGCTTCTCCAGTCACAGCAGTGATTGATACAGAACAAGGGCAAACAAAGGATTAGGAATGAAGCATGAAGCCTTCAGCCAGTGCATTATTCAAGTGTGTGTGTGTGTGTGTGTGTTAAATGTACCTGCAGCTTTGAACCTTGACAACATTTGGAGATTTCTCATCAACAAGCCGTTCAATATATGGATGACGGCAATGAACTTGGCCCAGGGGGTTCTTGGCCCAGGGGGTCTTTCCAGGTTAGGATGGGAGAGGGTTGATGTGGATTTTGGGGCGCAGTAGAAAACGCATCATCTCGGTGCAAGAAGAAGCTCAGATTGGTCACCCACGATTAACGAACGGACGTCTCAGCCACAGGATGGAGTCATGGCCTTTGACTGGGATGGCGATAAAAGGCGTTTAAACTAGCTCACAGAGTGGGAGAGGTCTAGGAATCAATATTAGCCATGACTAGTGGTCTGAAAAGACATGTTGTTTGGCTCCTATTCACCATTGCTTTCCTCCCAGTGGAGACTGGTGGCTCTGGTGTCAGTGGGGTGGTAAATCCGCTCAGTGTTTCAGTCAGAACTAGGGGTGTGCACGGACCCCCCGCTCCACCCCACGGGCCGATCTGAAAATTTCGGATCGGCCCGCTCCGCTTCGCGCCGCTCCGCCCATACTCCGCTCCTCTTCGCCACGGAGCTCCGGGTCTAAATCGGAGCTCTGCAGTGGAGGGGAGTGGTGCCAGGTAAGGCCGGGAGAGGAGGGCGGGGGCGTTTACTGGGCCCTGCCGCCGTCGCCGCCCGTGTGTCAACAGCGGCAGAGCCCGGTAAGGGACCAAGGGGGAGGGGGGCCTTACCTGCCTCCGTCCGCAGTCCGTCAGCTTCTTCAATTGAGCCCGTGGTTCAGCCAGGAAGTCTGGGCCGCAAGTGCGGCCCAGACTTCTTGGTTGAACCGCGGGCTCAACTGAAGAAGCCGAGGGACCGCGGACGGAGGCAGGTAAGGGAGAGGAGGGCGGGGGGGTTACTGGGCCCTGCCACCGTCACCGCATGGGCGACAGCGACAGCGGCAGGGCCCGGTAAACCCCACTTACCTTTCCGGTGGAGCTCCGGATCGAGGCGAATGGATCCGCCTTCACCTCAATCCTCTTCGCAATGCTCCGCCGGCCCCCCAATCCTCTTCGCCTCTGCCTTAAGGGGAGGCGAAGCACCCCACTCCGCTTCTAATTCGCCGGTCCGATTAGAAGCGGAGCACATCCCTAGTCAGAACTCTAAATTAGAGACCCAAGGTGCTTTAGACCTCTGACTGGTTCTGAATGGAACCTGGAGCAGAATCGCCGCCTCGCTGACATTGCAGCCACCAGCCTCCACTGTCGCCTCCACCAATCTCTATTCCATCTCCCTCTTGCCCTGCTTACATTCTCCCCTCCCCCAACAGTTAGTCAGTGTACTTCTGAAAACCAAGCTTCCCCCAAGCTTGCAGATTCCTTCTCCCTTTGCAAGGGTAGTGTCGTTTTGGCCACATCACCATCGGCACGCAGACCTAAACATTGGACATAGAGGGAACAATGGCTAAAGTGTTTTGTTTTTGTTTTAAGACAGCCGTGGTAAGTGGTGGGAAGTGACAGTGCTCTTGCCTCCATTTTAATTCTCCACAATGCCCTGCAGAGATGCAACTTTCATAACACTCTGCCTGTAGCATATCGATCTCTCTGGTTCATGTGAATAATGTATTCTGCATTTTTCTGCCTTGATTTATTATAATTACTGAATGCCTGGACTATCACGTGATGGGTCTAGACTGAGCCACACAGGTCTTCACAGCATTGATGGCTACCTTGACAGCGGCCCAGCAAGATTGGGGTGTTGGTAATTCTCCTTTAAGCATTGCAATAACTTATCTCCCCCCCCTTTTTAGCACTACACTTTCCTGCTTTACCACTACATAATCTCTAGGTGGCAGTGTGGTAGAACAGAATAATGCAAACACACAAGAGGAAATTGTGCTTTCTTTTGCCGTCAGAAATAATACCCCATTTCCACTGCTCTTTAAAAAAAAATGCTTGTGGAAAGTGCTGTTAGCAAACAGAAGTCAAACTGGAGGGTTACAACATCTAGGGATGGGGGATTCATGTAGGGTGACCATATGGAAAGGAGAACAGGGCTTTTGTAACTTTAACACCTGTATTGAAAAGGGAATTTCAGCAGGTGTCATTGTTATGCATGCAGCACCTGGTGAAATCCCCTCTCCATCACAACAGTTAAAGCTGCAAGAGTCCTATCCTCTTTTGTATGTGGTCACTCTTGTATAGCTTCTGCAGCTTTAACTGTTGTGATAAAGAGGGATTTCACCAGGTGCTGCATGCAAAACAATGACACCTGCTGAAATTCCCTTTTCAATACAGGTGTTAAAGTTACAGAAGCCCTGTCCTCCTTTTCATAGGGTCATCCTAATTCACACAGGCCTTTGGCATGTAAGCTGATTGTGTGTGTGTGTGTGTGTGTGTGTGTGTGTGTGTGCAAGTTCTGTCCTGCAGCATAAGCTTTATGTGTATGCTATAATCTAACATAGGGTGACCATATGGAAAGGAGGGTTCCTGTATCTTTAACACTTGTATAGCAAAGGGAATTTCAGCAGGTGTCATTTCTATGCATGCAGCACCTGGTGAAGTTCCTTCTTCATCATAGCAGTTAAAGCTGCAGGAGTCCTGCCAACTTGACCAGATAATGTTTTAAAATGGGAAAAGACACTACATGATCACATAGCATTTGTTTGCAGGGAATGTATGGGAAAAGATAGATGGCTGCCCCATCTTTTTGATCACCCTTCACAAACCCCTTATTTTCTCAGTATCAGATGGCCACATCAGCAGCCAAATCCTGGTCTAGGTAGCACAAAAACGCCCACCATTTCAATTGCTCACAGTCCCTGTGGGGGGACTCCATAGTGACGTTGCTCCATAGTGACGTTTCGTTGCTCCATAGTGACGTTTCGTTGCTCCATAGTGATGTTTCATTGGTCCCCTAGAGGCATTGTGAGAGAATTGCAGTTATGCGCACAACTCAGATCTGCCCAGGATCCAGTGCTGGACAAACATTCAGAACTTTTGAAGTCGTCCCTGTCTTTCCCCTAACAGAATCTGGAAATAGTGTAATAACATTGGACAATACCAGTTCATTGCCATTAGAACTTGCTAATGTAGAGGGGCAAAATGGCAATTTGCCACCCCAATGTAGTGGGCATTTTAAGGGAGATGGCACAGTGGACCATCTTCACCCCAGCGCCACATTAATAACAGGTTTTAATCAGAGGTGAGCGCTACCTTCTCATTAAATCATTAGATGCCCAAAATAGCTCTAAGAAATCAATACTCTTTATGCCATATTCTCTACTAAGGGCCTTGCTAGATCTACCTGAAAATCGGTGCTCCAGGCACGGCGAGGCCATGCTACAATTAGCACGGGCCGTCGCGCCTATCTACATGTCAGACGCAACGAAGCCCCGTTGCGTCCGCCATTTTTGTTGTTGGTATTGTTAAAGGGGCCAGTGTGCGCAGGAGCGCACCACCGGAAAGGTAAGGCATTAAAAAAAAAAAAAAGGGGTCCCCCGTCCCCATCCCCCGATTCCCCCCCCACGACCTCCCCTAGCCTGCGATCCCCCCGTCCCACCTCCTGTGCCCTGCAGCTGCTGCACCACCGATGTCCCCAGCTGCTCTGTCCCGCTACCGCCGCCACTGTCCCCAACCGGCGTTTCCTGTTGTCGCCATGTCTGACCTGTGATGCCTGCTGTCACCATGTCCTGCAGGCTGGAGACAGTGGTGGTGGCAGCAGCAGAACATAAGAGGTGGGGACGGGGGGGGGGGTGAGACATGGACGTGGGAACAGGGGAGATCAGAGGCCAGGGGAGGTCATGGGGGGAATTGGGGGAAGGGGGCGGGAGCGTTGTGGCCTGTCCGCCGCTTTTCCCGGCTACTTGCATGTAAGTGCGGTAGCCGGGAAAAGCGGCGGAACGGTCCACTCGCCCGCGGTCCCGGCCTCAGCCTGACCTGAGGCTGGGACTGCAGGAAAAACTGGGTTAAATGGGGCCTCATTTACCCCACGCTCAGGGAGGTTTCACCCCTGCCTGACCTCGGGATCCCCTGTGCGTCATCTGGACACACAGGGGCGAGCCTGGGGCGAGCTCCAGGCTAAACCTCCGTCTAGCAAGGCCCTAAGTCTGGATCAACAAAAATAGCACTGGAAACAGAACTGACTGTAGGGTTACTACTGAGCAACGCAACTAAGTAGGCATTACACCTCTCAAGGGCCGTTACTGGCTCCCAGGAGAGCAATAATCATTTTCTCCATGGCTATACCTTCTCAATTCAGTTAGGAAGATTTGCAGCGTGAATCTTGAGCTTCTGTGGAGAAGCCAAAGGAAATGACTGTTTGGAAGGGGGGGGGGAATGAGTTAATCTGCAACTCTGGAGTTGCCTCTAGCTTATTCAAGTGCCATTCTCATTATTGGAAGCTCCACCAGTTATGTATATCAATTGAATTAATTATAAGCAAGCCCTAGTTGGCGTTAATTGGAAATGTATACATGAAGACCTGGTCCAATGTTCATTCCAGAAGTACCCCACAAGGATGAGATGTGCCAGTTGGTAAAACAAAATGTACTGTCCTCTTTATTGCTTCAACTGTAGTGATTGCACTCATTAGTTGAATAACGACCTAAGACATGTGCTAATAACCCCACAACATACTCATCAAGACCACCTCAATAGAACCACATAGAACCATCAGGAGAACATAAGAAGAGCCCTGCTGGATCAGACCAAGGGCCCATCTAGTCCAGCATTCTGTTCACACCATGGTCAACCAGCTGTCGACCAGCAACACGCAAGAATGATACTGATGCTGATGGTACTCAGCTCTACTTCTCCTTGTCGTCGGAGTCAGCCGGGGCTGTGAAAGTGCTGGACCAGTGCCTGGAGGCTGTAATGGGCTGGATGAGGGCCAATAAACTGAAGCTGAATCCTGATAAGACGGAAGCTCTGTGGGTTGGTGGTTCCCGAGTCCGGGAACTGGGTAAGCGACCTGTTCTGGAGGTGGTGGCGCTCCCTCTGAAGGAGCAGGTGCGTAGCTTGGGAGTACTCCTAGATCCATCATTGTCACTGGAGGCTCAGGCGGACTCTGTGGCATGGAATATTTGGGGTCAGCTTCGGCTGATCCGCCAGCTACGGCCTTTCCTGGACAGGGACAACCTAGCCACAGTAGTGCATGCACTGGTAACTTCCCGCTTAGACTACTGCAATGCACTCTACGTGGGGCTGCCCTTGAAGACGACGCAGAAGTTGCCGCTAGTGCAAAATGCAGCCGCTAGACTGCTGGCGGGTACATCTTACAGAGACCACATAACACCGGTCTTAAAGGAACTGCGCTGGCTGCCTATATGCTTCTGGTCGGAATTCAAGGTGCTGGTAATGACGTTTAAAGCCCCAAACGGCTTGGGACCTCGATACTTGAGGGAGTGCCTCTCCTTATATCTGCCTGCCCAAGACCTTAGATCTGTTGGAGGAGCCCTTCTCCACATCCCACCAATGCAACATATACGCTATGTTGGGACAAGGGAGAGGGCCTTCTCTGTGGTGGCACCCCGACTGTAGAACGCCCTCCCCTTGGAGGCCCGACTGGCACCAACATGGACTGCATTTCGACGCCAAGTAAAAGCATGGCTTTTTAACAAAGCCTTTGATGGTTAAACTCACTGGCACATTGTTTTAACTGTTTTAACTGCTTTTACTGCTTTTAAATTATATATTGCTTTAACTTGGATCATGGTTTAATTTGTTTTTAACTGTCCATATTTATTGTTTTATACTGTATGTTTTTATCTGTACGCCGCTCTGATATTAATGTTTTAAATAAATAAATAAATAAATAGGAAGGGTACGGTGCAATAGCACCCTCCCACCCATGTTCCCCAGTAGCTAGTGTGCATAGGCTTACCCCCCTCTGATCCTGGAGGTAGCATACAGCCATGAGGATTAGTAGCCCAGGAATTTATCCAACCCTCTTTTAAAGCCATCCAACTTGGTGGCCATCATTCCATCTTGTGGTAGCAAATTCCATAGTTTAACTGTGCTGTGTGAAGGGCTTCCTTTGATCTGTCCTGGATCTCCTACCAATCAGATTCATGGGATGACCTTGTTGGGTTCTAGTATTATCAGGGAGGGAGACAAATATCTCCCTATCCACTTTCTCCACACCATGCAAAATTTTATGTAGTTCTACCATATTTTCCCTTATTCAACCTTTTTCTCAACTAAACAGTCCCAGATATTGTAAATTTTCTTCATAGGGGAGTTGCTAAAGCCCTTTGATCATTTTGGTTGCCCTTATGTCCCTTTTCCAGGTCTCCAACATCTTTTTAAAGGTGTGGTAACCAGAACTGTTCACAGCAATCCAAGTGTGATTGCACCATAGATTGGTATAAAAGCAGTAGGATACCGGCAGTTTTATTTGTGATTATTTTGCCAATGACCCCCAGAATGGAATTTGCCTTTTTCTCAGCAACTCCACATCGGGTATAATTTTTTATAGCGCAATCCACCACAACTACAGATTTATATAATGCAGAACTATACAAAGAGATACAACATTTATCACAGCATCAGATAGTTGAGATTAGGGACTCTCAAGAATATGGTTATATGATTCAACCTGATTCATGATTCCAAGACTAGTACATTTATCCAAACACTGTTATCCTTCAGTTTTCACACTTTCCCCAATTTTGCAGTACTGCTCTTGACTAAAAAAGAAAAAAAAAAGTGTCAAAATGCATCTGAAATCCATATTTTAGGATAAAAGCTATAGGAAAATCCATAGATTAGGATAAAATGCGTACAAAATGTGCATTTTGTGTAGAAGACATTAACAACAAGAACAACAAGAAAAGATTGACGTGGGCTAAAGGGCAGAAAGGATTTAGGAATGAACATATGAGAAACAGACGAGAATCAGAAATAAACGGATCCATCCATTCCAAACCCAGACGCGCTGGATGTCATAAATGGTCCCATCTGATTGTCCTTTCAGATCAATGAACATGAATTTGTTAACTGCAACTCTTATCATGGTAACAGGGTGGCTATGGCCTCACATGTTTATTGATAAAGCACCTGTTCCTCCAACCCTATAGTATTATGTGCATATTATGTACAGTGATAAAAAAAACCCCAAACACTCCAAAAATGGCATGGCATGCACTGTTGTATAAAATGCCTTTTCAGTGCATTGCCAATGCCCAGGAGTGCATGTGGACGTCAATAAAACACAGCACAAAAAGAATCTTGATGCAATCTTGCATGCAACCATATTAAAGTGATTGCTTTTTTGCTGTGTTCCCCCCCCCCCAAGCATCTGTAATATTATGGGAAGAATGTGGGTTTTTATCGATGAATATTTATGTATCAGTAATTCAGAAGGATCAGGAAAACTGCAAGAAACGGTTTATGCTCCAGCTCCGGAATTAGTTTTAGAACTTCTCCAAGTTAATTCAGGAAGGGCAGAACGCAGAGTAGAGCAAACCAGAAGGGTAGGAAAGGGATGGAACAGTGAAAAGTCTAGCATCCTTTTCTGGTTTCTTGAAGCATCAATGGAAAATGGACGGGGTCATCACACGGGGAAAATCACATTTGCTTACAGTAGGGGATAGCGGCAAATTCCATCTTTAAAATAAATCGGAATTACTAGGGTGTTTTTTTTGTGGCATGAAGAAGGCTAGAAAGGGTGGGGAGGTGCACGGAAGGCAGACGACATCATGAGAAGGACTCCCGAAAAACTGTGAGTGCCCATTAATGAGTGTGCAATAAAATGCTCATCTGATGGATCTCAGACAAAAAGGTGAAGAACGTACACCTGATCCCAGGGGTAGGCAGAAGCTAGAAAGGAATCTATGAGTCGATTTCTGGATGATTTGGAGTAGACCGTGTTTCCAGATTCCAACTGATTAATGACAGCAGCAACAACAGAAAAACTGTTAGAATCCCTGAACTATACTAAATAAGATGCAAATCTTAGCATAGGTCTCACAGATGCAATAGGTAGTTCTGCCCTCTAAACCTCTAACTTGCATCCATCTTTCTCTGGTTGGTAGACCTTGGGTTTCTAATAAAAACACACAAACAGATCTCCCAAGCTTGGAGCCTGCTCATGCCTGAATTACCCATAATGACACCTATGCAGAGACGATTGTTCTAGCCTCCTCATCTTCAACTTAGCTGCGTCCCTCATCATTCTTGAAGCTGCGATCCATCCATTTCGAGGCCCGGTTGCTAGGCAAACACAGAGTAAGTCTCCCTCCCCTCTGTCAGCCCCAAATCATTTCTTTTTGTTATCGGGGAAGATTGGATCTTTCGATTTGCCCTTTAAGAGCGTCACACGACAATGAGCAAAAGATAAGAAATAATAAAGGAAAAATGACATCATCACCCAAAAGATTGCATAAATAATGCCTCTTCTCAGCAACTGCTGGAGAAGTCGCCTTCGGTCGATGCATCAAGACGCCTTCTGCTCCTTGAATGTGACATGGATGCTAGCTCACTAGGATATGAAGTCCATGTGGGTGTGAATAATCGGAACTCAGGGTATCTAAATAGGCAAGGCGTGGCTGAGTAATTTACGGTACTGGGTTTCATGATCCCAAGTCTTCCTGCTGAGATGGGAGATAATAAAGAGGTCTGCCGTGCAATCCGGAACGCTTTATTCAGTAAATAGACATCTTTTCACACCTGAAGGGAATGTGAATGCTAGGAGCCATACTCTAAGCTAATTAGCCCAACAAAGCAAGGCAGTTACCCATCAACTAAATGGAGAGATTCCTGCGGCGCCCAACAGGATTTACTGAACCTGTCCTTCAGGGAGGGTCTTCAAGACTGCCTCCCACCTCTTCTCAATTCCGCCTGCTTGACCCTGCGGAGGACTCTAAGATTTGTCCATTTCGATGCTCCCTCCCCCTCAGACAAAGACTGAGTTCTCAGGGAGGGGGAAGACGAACTTTGAGCCGGGGCCTCCTGTCTGATAAGCTTCTAGAAAGGTTCCTCCTTGACTGCTGAAGAGTCTTGGAGAATTGCCTTTCTTGCTTCCTGTCTTGGCTGGTCTACTTCTTCTTCAGGCTCCAAGGCCATAGCTTGACCTAAGGTTTAACCCAGGATCATCCCGGGTTCATCCCTGCCTGAGCGCTGGATGCCCTGTGTGGCCCTTAGATGAACAGGTTTGACCCCAGGACAATCCTGGGATAAACCTTAGGTTTAGCTACGGCCCTAGTCTGATTTGGGATCCACTCCAGAGAGACTGGTCCTGATCCTGACAATGGGCACTTTTTAAGACACCCAAAGTTCCAAAGACCATAACTGCAAAGGGACATCTTGCATATTTTTTTACCAATGAGTATTTTTACTCCTCCTCCTCTCATAAAAGAAACCTATACCTCAATTATTTTTTAAAAATGTGTTCTTTTCCTACTTAAATTTCGTAGTGTTTTGTGCCATTTTATTTGGATGTCATAAAATCCCTTCCGTCTCTGCACTAAACTCAAAAGCCCTGAAAATGACCTCACAAGCAAGCTTACAGCAAGCAATTCACATTGCGTCCAGATGTGAGCCCAAAGGGTAATGCATGAGGATCTCACAGGGAAATACAGAGCATGATGGGAGTTGGAGTTTTCTGGAAAGCATGGAAGGAAACTGTAGCCTTCTGGTCTTGCAATTCCATCTTTTAAGAAATGGAAAGAAATAGATTGATAGAGAATTGAGATTTTCTCCACCATTGTTTAACCATGATAATCTCCATGATAAGGGCAGCTCCAGATTTTCCAGGGCCCTTGATCAAGACACCTTTAGTGGCCTCCTTCCTCAGCAAGTCTACCTCTTTACTGCTGTTGTCACCAGCTGTTCTCACTCATCTTCTTCTTACTCATCATTGGTACCACTTGCTTGCCTGACAGGCAGAGAGACAGGGAGCAAGGAGGCCATGGCATCTCCTCCTCCTCCTCCTCCTCCTCTTCCTCTTCCTCCTCCTCCTCAGCACCATCATTATCTGGGCCACAGCGAGAGACACGTGATCAGCAGGTTGCAATGGTGAAGAGGAGGAACAACTCCAGGGAGCATCTTTGAAGAGCTCCTTTAGAGTTCTGACTGGTTCTAAAAGAAACCTGGAGTGGATTCATTGCCCCACTGACACCGGAGCCACTGGAATGTGTGGAATTACTGGTGCTGTCTACAAGTGGACAATTCCACACTCAGGGAAAGCACAAGACTCAATGCAAGAAACATAGCTAAGACTCATATTGAGCTAAAGTTAAAGATGAGGTGAGATGTCTCCAATACTCTCTCTCTCTCTCTCTCTCTCTCTCTCTCTCTCTCTCTCTCTCTCTCTCTCTCTCTCTCTTTCTATCTCTCTCTCTCCCATAGAAAAAGAGCACTTTGCAGAATTTTCTCCAAAGATTCTCCAGTAATGTTTTTTTCTGAGGACCATCATTCCCCCCTGAACCCAAGCCCTGAGATTTAGGTCCTGGGCATTGTGGCGGATGCAAAATAGTAACCAGGCTGCCCACACAGTTGCTGTCTTCTGCAGCAGCAACATCTCCCCACCCCATCCCCAAAAATAGGCGGGGGGAGGTGAACCTCATCTTTGAGAAACTGTGGAAAAATCCCTCCTCCTACCAGAGAGGTTCATTGACATAGTACTCTACATACACACCCTCTGAATTTCTCTGCCAACAAATACCATGGAGGATTTCAAGAGGCCATTTGCAAACAGCTCTAGCTATATGCTAATTTTTTTTTTTTAAAAAAAAAAAGAACAGAAAACACACACGGAAAGACAAATATTTATTCTGCTCATCTTGAATGACTTCTAATAAATAAATGGACATGGGAGGCAGAAAAGCCCAGTGTGAATGAATGAGGAGCTTCAAAAGTAATCAATGCTATGAAACAGGCATAGGAGAGCCATAAAACCTCAGATGGAGAGGCAGACAGAAAGCACTCTCAAGTGGATGGGGGGTTGTAGGGAAGCAAAAAGGAAGCAAAAAGGAAGCTGAACTCAAGGTTGAGCTAAATACGAAGGTTTTATTATTTTGATGGTTGGTTGTTTGTTCCCAGGCAAACAAAAAGATGTAGAAGGCTGTTAAAGGAAACACTTAGGCCCTCTCAGGAGGTGGCGAAAGCAATTTGATGACAGTGGGAAGAGAGAGAGAGAGAGAGAGTTCCAAACTGGAGGGGAATATAGCCCAGTGTATCTCCTTGCAAGGAAGTGAAGCAAGATGTGTAGGGTGGAAAAGCAGATGGGGAGAAAAGGGAACCCAGATGAACTGTATTAAATAATGCTGTATTCAAGAGGTCAAATTCAGACCAGAATGGTTCACGTTTCCATTGCTTATAACCAATGTTGTCTATTCCAATTGGTGGTAGTTCTCCAAGGATCTGGACAGAGATGCCTTTAAGCAGAGCTGCGGGGAACCATCCCACAGGGACAGTGTCCAAAGTAGGCATGGTTGGGTATGAGCTGATGGTCCATGCCTCAGCAGGGGCCCACGGAACAGCCCCCCCCCCCAGGGATTTACTCCTTCTGTTCCCCCTTGCGATGTGCTTGATGACCTGCCTCTCACCTTGACCCAAACACCAGTGGTGGTGGTGAGGAGGAAGAGGAGATACCACAGCCTATTTGCTCACTGCCTGTCAAGCAATTTATTTATTTATTTATTTATTTATTTATTACATTTTTATACCGCCCAATAGCCGAAGCTCTCTGGGCGGTTCACAAGAGGTAGCAATGATGAGACAGAGCATGGAAAGCAAGAGGAACTGGAAAGAAGGTCAACTCATTGAGGGAGGTGACCATTGAGGGTGTCTTGCCAAAATCCTGGAGCTGGCATGAAGTGTGGTCCTCCGAGCAAATTATTTGTAATGAACCCGGATTTCTAACCATTGGTTCCACTTAAGAAACGATAGTGTTTCCTCAAAAGCTGCCTTCTACTGTGGTGTTCCATGGGTCCATCTATTAGGGCTGTGCTCCGCTTCTCTTCAGATTGGAGAAGCAGAAGCGGAGTGGGGTGCTTCGTCTCCCCTTAAGGTGGAGGCGAAGAGGATCGGGGGGGGGAGTGGAGCGTGTAGAGAGGATCGAGATGAAGGCGGATCCTTCGCCTCAATCCGGAGCTCTGAAAAAAAGGTAAGGGGGCCTTACCTGGCACTGCCACAGCCCAAGTGGCGATGGCGGCAAAGCCAGGTAAGGGGGCAGGGGGGAGGGGGGTCTTACCTGGTCCGTCGTGGCCTGTTGCCGGCTGCACTAGAGCCCGTGGCTCAACCCAGAAGTGTAGGGGGCCTACAGTTCTGGGTTGAGCCGCAGGTTCTAGTGAAGCTGGCGATGGGCCACGATGGACCAGGTAAGTGGTGTGCGTGAGGGGGGGGTTATCTGGCCCTGCCGCCGCTGCCCATGCGGCGATGGTGGCAGAGCCAGGTAAGGGGGCAGGGGGGAAGGGTCTTACCTGCGTCCATCCACGGTCCGGCTGTGGCTTCAACTGAGCCCAAGGACTCAAACTGGAAGACCAGGCCGCTGTAGCCTGGTCTTCTGGTTTGAGTCCTCGGGCTCAGTTGAAGCAGCCACTGGACCACGGATGGACGCAGGTAAGGGGGAGGAAGGAGGGGGGCCTTACCTGGCGCCAGCGCTTGTGCTGCGGAGCTCCAATTCGGATCCGGAGCTCTGCAGTGAAGCAAAGTGGACCACTGGCAGATTGGTGCAGAGTGGAGCGGACCTGACCTGGAAGTGGTGGATCGGGATCCGAAGCGGATCAGGGGATCCGTGCACTGCCCTACCATCTACCACTGTATTATCTATGTGGATTGGCAGAGTTTCTGGCAAAGGAACCTAAGTCCCTCCAGATGTTTTGGATGATGGCTCCTATCAACCTAGACCATGCTGGCTTGGGCTGGTGAGGGTTGTAGTCCACAATATCTGGAGTGATCCAGGTTGGGGAAGGTTAGCTGACCGCAACCAATATATCAACTATCGCTGGTCATTTTATGCCAGATGCTATATGGGACCTTGATGCTTTCTTGTCAGTTTCCAGTCCGTTCCTGTGGGTTAGCTCCTATGAATCTATCAAGGTTTGTTTACGGACAGTCTGGCCTGCCAGATTGCTCAGGTAGCCTGGAGTAGTCGTTGGAAAAGGGACGTGTACATTAGATCTGAGATCACAGCAAGGAATGAAGGAAGGCATGAAGCAGGGTAAGACCCCCCCCCCAAGGCAAAGAATGCCACAAGGACACGCTGCAAAGTACACTCAGATGTCCTGCAATTACACACATACTCACCGTCCCCAAGCAAAGAAAGAACGAAACTGTCTAATCGTTAAACACGCAGCTGCACAAGGCGTGTGTTCAAATTCACTGTTTAATCCTTCTGTGCAGAACTCGGACTTGCATTTGATGCTATAGCAAGGCGTAGCACTCCAGTGACGTTCAACAGCATTCGGTATCAAAGGCGAGCCCATCAGAGCAAAATCCGGCTTTGCTGACGTGCTGTGAATGCCAACGCCAGTAAATTACATTACGGCAGGATTACAGATAGGATAAGTGATGATTATAAGGCTATAATTCCATCAAGGGAAATCTGATGGTGCATCGTTGCAATCCAGAGATAGAAGAGTCACTTCATAAATGCTCCTCTTCTCTTTTTAATACACTGTGTGGTACATTTGTAAAAGGGGTGTGGAGATTTGGCCACAGGTATCCATGTGATGATTCATCACCCTAATTCTAATCGATCATTTATGGCAATTCCTAAAGTGTACGAGGCACTGCACAGGGTGGAGACTGCACAGAGTCCACTGATATTAGGTTCACAATTCTAGTGGGAGTTGTGATGGTGAGGGAAATGAGACAGAAGAGTTGGAAACTTGGAAGCAAGGCATTTGTTTATTTGAAACATTTTGGCTGACACAAAGGCTCCCAGAGCAGTGTTCGTATGATCAGTAAAAAACAAGACAGCTCCTGCCCACAGATTTACAGTCTAAAGGACATGACACACAAAGAAAAATAGATAGGGGGAAAAGAAGGCTGGAAGTAACCTTATACATCTGTTCTCAAAGTTAACTTGAAGTTCTTATAATGGTTGTCCAGAATGGAAGCAGTTCAGGGAAAGGAGAAGCTTGATGGTGCTGGCCTTTCAGCAGAACTGCAGATGGCCCAGCTTCCCATGTCTCCCTCTGCTGCAGCCTGGTGGATTAACTGCTGCCTGGTGACTCTGACTGAGGATACTAGCACACCACAGCCACTCCCATGTTGTCACAGCTTCAGGCTGCTACACCAGGCAAGGCCCCTTAGAAGACAAAGCCTTGGTCAGCATGGAGGTAGGTTTAACTAGCCTAAAGTAAACCTACTTCAGGCTCAGACTTGATCTGCTCCTTGCTGGAGCAATATACAGACACCATTTGGAGCTTTCTGTAGTACTGTAGTCTTCCTTTACTGTAAAGTACACTTACCCAGTCCCCGGTTAAAGAACTCACTCATAGTAAAACCTTGCATAGCAGAGCATCCAGCAAAGTGAAGCCATTGCCACAACTGAGGCAGAATAGACAATCAACAGGACCCTTGTCCTGAAATAGCACAGCTTCATCCTTCCAGGGTCAGGGCTTTGAGTGGTTAGTTTTTAAAGGTCAGGGTTTGAATCCCTGGGTATTCAACCATGTCAGTGTTTAACTGGGGTTGACCCCTCTTTTTTCCTGGCAGTTCCTCATCTTTAACATCTAAATACCAAGCAAGCACATCATGATCCTCTCGCCATGTTGGGAATAAGTGTACCTATTGAAGTTGGTTGGTGCAGATGGGTGAGACCTCCGTTTCAGTTCACTTTTGATAAGAATTTATCAAAATCCTCAAAGCATTTGGGAGAGAAAGAACTCAACATTTTTTATTTTAAAAAAAATCAAATGTGGGAGAAAGCAAAACTGACAGGTTTACCCACTAGGGATGTGCTCCGCTTCTCTTCAGACCGGAGAAGCAGAAGTGGATCGGGGGGCTTCGCCTCCCCTTAAGACGGAGGCGAAGAGGATCGGGGAGCAGCAGAGCGTTGCAGAGCGGATCGAGGTGAAGGTGGATCATTCACCTCAATCCGGAGCTCCGCAAAAAAGGTAAGGGTTTTTTACTTGGCAGAGCCAGGAAAGGGGGAGGGGTTCTTACCTGCGTCCGTCGCGGCCTGTCGCCACCTTCACTAGAGCCCGCGGCTCAACCAGGAAGTGTAGGTGGGGCCTACAGTTCCTGGTTGAGCCGCGGGCTCTAGTGAAGCTGGGATGGGCCGGTACGGACACAGGTAAGGGGGAGGAGGGAGGGGGGCCTTACCTGGCGCCACTCCCCGCCACTGCGGAGCTCCGATTTGGAGCTGGAGCTCCACAGCGGAGCGGAGCGGACTCTAGGCGGATCAAGGCGGGGCGGAGCGGGCCCGCCCTGCAATTTGCGGATCGGGTGCGAAGAGGATCGGAGGGTCCGTGCACATCCCTATTACCCACACATAGGTGCAATGGAAGAAATTGCTCCAATCTAATTATTAGCAACAAGAAAAATAAAAAAAAAACCCACTACCACCATGGAATAGAAGGCAGGGGCATGTTCCTCCTTCCTCTCTTCCAGTTTGCTTGCATGAGGCCACCAGGGCTTCGGATGAGGTGGTTTATCCATCATGGGATCACCATACTGTGGTAGGTAGGCTTCCTCATGTCTCCATTAACAACCATCCTTACAGATTAAAACAAAAGCCCCTAAACTTTCACACACGAAACAGCAGGAGAAGACAAAGCTAAAACAGCATTCACACTCGTAAAAATATACATTTAGGGCCTGTTCAGATAATCCACTAAGCCATAAGGTAGACCGTTAACCCTTTGGGAGCAAAGGGTTAGTGAATGTGTTTAAACCATGGTTATGTAGCCAACATGGTTAGGAATGGTTCACACGACACACTAAGCCATGGTTCACATGATATGCTAAGCATTTTGTTTAGCTCAAAATGCTTCACCACTGTGGCTTAGCCTGCCATCTGAACAGGGTCACACGCAGAAATAGATTGAAATGGCATGTTAAACATTCCGTATTAAATGCCTGCCTGAAAAGGAATGCCCCCCCCAAAAGAAGGCTGTTCCTGAACTTAGACACAGCCACTGAAAAGGTTCTCTGAATGAAACATATCTCTGGGGTTATCAGGACATACAGAAAACAGCTCCGATCCATCCTCGCCCAGTGCACTGAAATTACTGGATCGATTTCCCTCTAAAACTACATATTTCTTGCTTGAGATACTTCATAAATCAGCCTCCTTATCCCCCGCCCTCCCTCCGTCCAACTTGGGCTTCCCACAAACGTCTATTATCGCCACACTATTCTAACAGGCCCAATCTCTGTAAAGCCTTTTTCCCCCCCATTTCCATTTCCTCACTGTTCTTCCCATCACAAAAATTCAGGGTAAGGAGGCAGAATCTGCACTTCAAATCCTTGTTTGTTGTTATGACAACACAATGTGAATTTGGACTTTCAATCTTGGATTCTGAAGCAGTTCAGTTGTTGCTGCCGTTGCTGTTGCTAAAAACAACAGCAGGCCTTTATTCTGTGCATCACTGCAAAAGTGCATTTGTTTTCACCTGTCACATGGACAGAGGATTTACTCTTATAGCCACATATTCCCGTGTAAAACGCTGAATGGGGTAGGTGGGGAAACGGGGGAACCCAACAAGGCATGTAATGGTGGAGAAATCAATCACAGTGGGACTGAGAATATTATTATTATTATTATTTTATTTATATAGCACCATCAATGTACATGGTGCTGTACAGAGTAAAACAGTAAATAGCAAGACCCTGCCACATAGGCTTACATTCTAATAAAATCATAATAAAACAGTAAGGAGGGGAAGAGAATGCACCAAACAGGCACAGGGTTAGGGTAAAACTAACAGTATAAAGTCAGAGCAAAATCAAGTGTTAAAAGCTTTAGGAAAAAGGAAGGTTTTTAGCTGAGCTTTAAAAGCTGTGATTGAACTTGCAGTTCTCAAATGTTCTGGAAGAGCGTTCCAGGCGTAAGGGGCAGCGGAAGAAAATGGACGAAGCCGAGCCCTTATCAGTGGCCAAAGGCGTATTTTTCCTGTGTATGCTGGGACACAGCGCATAGTTAAACTATGACATTTGCTACCACAAGGTGTGGTGAGGGCCACCAATTTGAATGGCTTTAAAAAGGAGGTTGGATGAATTCCTGGAGAAGGAGGAGGAGAAGGCTATCGATAGTCTTGATGGCTAGGGCTGTGCATGGACCCCCACCCCCGCTCCGCAAATTGTGGATCGGGCCCACTCCGCCCCATGTCGAACCACCTATGGTCCGCTCCACTGCGGAGCTCCGGATCCGAATAGGAGCTCTGCAGCAGCGGTGGCACCAGGTAAGGCCATCCTCCCCCTCCCCTTACCTGCATCCATCATGGTCCAGCAGCGGCTTCAACTGAGCCCGAGGACTCGGGCTCAGTTGAAACCGCTGCCAGAATGTGATGGACTCAGGTAAGACCCTTCCCCCTTCCCCCTTATCTGGGTCCGTCACCGTCGCCGCATGGACTGTGGTGCCGGAGCCAGGTAAGGCCCCCTCCCTCCTCCCCCCTTACCTGCATCCATCGCATTCCAGCGGTCTTCTGGTTTGAGCCTCAGCCTCAGTTGAAGCCACCACTGGACCGCGACAGAGGTAGGAAAGCCCCCCTCCCCTCTGCTCCCTTACCTGGCTCTGCCGCCGTCGCCACATGGACTGCGGCAGCGCCAGGTAAGCCCCCAATTACCTTTCTTCCTGAGCTCTGGATCGAGGTGAAGGATCCACTTGGTCTCGATCCTCTTCGCCTCGATCCGCAGCCCCCCTGACCCGCTTCATCTCCGCCTTTGTCGGAGGCGAATCAGGCCGCCTCGCTATTGCTTCTATGCTCCGAAGCGAAGTGGAGCACAGCCCTACTGATGGCTATGTACTACCTCCAATATCAGAGCAGTAAGCCTGTGTACACCAGTTGCTGGAGAACACGGGTGGGAAGGTGCTGTTGCACACATGCCCTCGTTGACAGCTGGTTGGCCACTGTGTGAACAGAGCACAGGATTAGATGACCCCTTGGTCTGATCCAGCAGGGCTCTTCTGATGTTCGTAAC
Organism: Elgaria multicarinata webbii; assembly: GCF_023053635.1. Classification (NCBI taxonomy): domain Eukaryota; kingdom Metazoa; phylum Chordata; class Lepidosauria; order Squamata; family Anguidae; genus Elgaria; species Elgaria multicarinata. The sequence continues at coordinate 5,667,097 of NC_086190.1, forward strand.
CAGCCAGAACCCTAATGGAGCTATCCTAGCTAACCATTTTGTTGATGGGACTCAGTACCTCGGAGAACTCCTTTAAAGTTCTGACTGGTTCTGACTGACATCAAGAATGGATTCACAGCTCCACCAAAATCGGAGTCACTAGCCTATGTGTATTGGGCGGTTTCCTATGTTTTCCCCCAAACCTTTTTATTTAAGAAAGGTTTGAGCCTCGCATGGTGCAGAGCGGTAAGCAGCAGTTACTGCAGCCGAAACTCTTTCCGTGGCCTGAGTTTGATCCCAGCGGAAGCTGGTTCTCAGGCAGCCAGCTCAGGTCGACTCAGCCTTTCATCCTTCCGAGGTCGGTAAAATGAGTACCCAGCTAGCTGGGGGAAAGGTAACTGCGACTGGGGAAGGCAATGGCAAACCACCCCGCTATAAGGCCTGCCAAGAAAACGTCAGCAAAAGCAGGCATCCCTCTAGGAGTCAGCAATGACTCAAGTGCTTGCACAAGAGGTTCCTTTCCTTTCCTTTCCTTGGGCATTGTGATAGCCCAGTAGCTTTTCTTTGCTACTGCAACTCTCTGGCTGATTTTTGCAGCTGCTTGTGTGCCCTTTTGTTCAACCGCACTTTCCTTACACCTTTGCATTCCTCCATGCTGTGTTTTACTATTGTCTTCTAGGATGGTAACCCACCTGGTGTTTCCCAGTGATGGGATGGACACAGGGGCTGGCGCTAGGATAGATAACGCCCCGGGCAAGGAGTGACTTTAGTGCAGGGCCACCTGGAGGATTGATGGGACCTGTTGCATCTGGGATGTCTATCAAGAATGACATTGCTCAAAACCTTGATCTCTCAGCCACTGTTTGCACAAACCAATGTCCTAAAATCCACATTTACTGAGAATGTGGCAGTGCACTATGCAACACAGCAGAACTATTGCTGGTTTTACTTACAATAGTTCTTGTTTTGTAACAGTTCCTATATTCTTGATTTTAGAAATACATTTTTTTTAAAAAAATAATAAATTATATATAGATATAGTATCCAGCTGATCTCTTACAGTTTATGGTTTTACTTTATTATCACTTATATAGCGCTTATAGCATTTACAGTGTTTGAAGTGCGAAGTGCTCAAAGCAAAGCTGTTATTCTTATTGATTTTTACCTGGCACAAATGGTGTAAAGGTGGAAATGGAAAAAAAGAAACATAAGAACATCAAAAGAGCCCTGATGGTGGATCAGACCAAGGGTCCATCTAGTCCAGCACTCGGTTCACACGGAGGCCAACCAGCTGTCGACCAGGGACCCACAAGCAGGACACCCTCCCACCCATGTTCCCCGGCAACTTGTGCACACAGGCTTATTGCCTCAAATACTGGAGATAGCACACAACCATCAGGGCTAGTAGCCATTGATAGCCTTCTCCTCCTTCAGGAATTCATCCAACCCCCTTTTCAAGGCATCCAAATTGGTGGCCATCACTACATCTTGTGGTAGTGAGTTCCATAATTTAACTCTGTGCTGTGTGGAGAAGTCCTTCCTTTTACTTGTCCTGAATCTCCCACCCATCTGCTTCATGGGATGACCCCGTTGGATTCTAGTATTTTCAGAGAGGGAGGAAGATGTCTCCCTCTCCACCTTCTCCAAATCATGCATGATGCCACGTATACCTCTATCATGTCTCCCCTTAGCCTCCTTTTTTCCAAGCTGAACAATCCCAGCTGCTGTAACCTTCCCTCACAGGGGAGATGCTCCGGCCCCTTAATCACTTTCAAGCTGATGGAAGGAAGCTCATGTTTGGAGTTAGTACCCAAACAAGATGCAGAACCTTGAAAGAAAGGTCATAGCTACTTGCTTTTTGTCACCCTACCTCACTGCAGGGAGTACATTGGAAAAAAACACAGCCAATGAGCTTAGCTTGGTGTCCCCTCTGCTCAGTGGCCCAGGTGACTGCCAGCTCACCCACCCTTAAGGGTGGACAGCAACTCCTTCCCTGCTGCCGACCCCAAGTCTGGCTGCAGCTGTGGCGGAGCAAAAATGTCCACATCAAAGCACATCCTCAAGGCTCACCTGACCACCAAGCATGTAGCCAGTTCCCTTCAAGCAATTGTGATGCCAAAGCCGGCATTTCCCCGACATGAAATGGAAGCACGTACTCACACGCACAGGATATAGGCAGCAGATCCAGCGAGTGAGTCAGAGACAAGAGAAGTGATTGAAATCCTGCCTTGCTTATTGTTATACAAATGAGTACGGCAGCAAGCGGAGGCAGAGGAAATTGTGATGGAAAAAGTGAAGGGGACGGCTCCCTGAAACGTGTTTTCTTCCTTCCCTTCCCTCCTTCGGTGCTGTTCCGCCAGCAGGCGAAAATGTCAAGCTTTACATCAAGATGGTAATCTTGCCACTTGCTTGTACTTCGCTCCAGATGTCCCTCTGTCGTTCGACTCCACAGTGACAAAGGGGCTCCCTTCTTATGGGAGGAGCCACAGCACCTGTGGGAGGAGCCTATGCTGCAGCTCCTCCCCATGCCTGCTGCTGAGTTGTCAATTTCCTGTGGCTTGGGTCAAAGTAGCTCCTGAATTAAGATCATAGGACACTGCCTCATAGAGGGCTGATTTGCATGATCAGAGAGGCTAATTTACCTCTACTTATCCTCCCTGCCTGAACCCAGGCAGCATGACTTGTTGGTGAGAGGCAAAGCAACCCTCAAATAACCTTACCATAGCCCATGGATTATTTCTACACCACCTTGGGTTCCTGGGAGGAAAAAAGGGTGGGATATAAATGTAATAAATAAATTAAATAAATAATAAATCTGCGCAAATTAAAAAAAAGAAGGAAAATCCACTAGCTGGCCCAACTTGCTGCAGACCAAGGCCGTTGCTAGACGAGAGTGCAGTGTGAGGCCCGGTCTCCCTGCTGTGCATCCAGATGATGCACAGGGGATCCCGGGGTCAGGCCGGGCTAAGTGCTCCCTTGACCTGGGATAAGCGGATCCGCTTATGGCCCGGCTTTTCCGCAGCCCCGGGCTGAGGCCGGGGCTGCAGAAGGTCTAGCAGGGTCCGTGGCTTTTCCCGGCTGCTTGCTTACTCACGAGTAGCTGGGAGAAGCCACGCACTGGGCACAGCATTCCATAGGAGCGCTGTGCCCATCGGGCCGGGGGGGAATCACGGGGGGGGGGAGAGATAGGGGCTGGGGGAAAGAGTGGACCCGGCAGGAGGGGGGGGAGAAGAATGGGGACAGGACATGGCGGACGAGGACAGGGCATGGCAGGCGGGGGGGAGAATAATGGGGACAGGCATGGCGGATGGGGACAGGCATGGCGGACAGGGGGAAGAAGAACGGGGACAGGCATGGCAGACGGGGACAGGCATGGCGGACAGGGGATGGGCATGGCGAGTGGGGACGGGGGATGGGCATGGCGAGCGGGGGGAGGACGGGCGAGCGAGCAGGCAGGGGGGCATCAGACATTGTGTGTGTGTGGGAAATCAGGGGCAGGGGGAGCGGGGAACCCTTTATATTTTTTTTAAAAAAATACTTACTGTTCTGTTGGTGCACTCCTGCGCACATGGCCCTTTAAGGAAAAAAAATGGAGGACGCAACGGGGCAGTACAAAATGAAATAAGGGTTAAGGTCAAAAGAGGAAAATAAGCAGATTCAAACTGCCCTTAAAGCCAGGCAACACAAACTAATGGTATGGGTGATCAAGATGCCCGCTCCATAGACCTTAAACCCGCCTTCCCTAACCTGGTGCTTTGCAACTGAGTTAGGGGGATTCTACACGTCGTACTGAGGGCGCTTCCATGTGCCCCCAGTGCACCCCCAAAGCGATCGTATAGCTTGCCTTTCGAAGAGACGAGGAAGAGGCGTCCTTGCCGCCACCGCCGCCACCCACCTACCTCCTCGCCAGCCGGGTCGGAGAGTTTGGCAGAAGAAGGCGGGGTCCACCCCGCCTTCTTCCGCTGAGCTAGGGTGACCATATTTGGGATACCAAAAAAGAGGACACCTACTGTGTGTGTGGGGAAGCAGCTTTCTGAGTCCTGCAGAAAGTACGTTATTCCCCCGCCACCTTAAAGAACCCGATTGGAGTGGAGGAGGGGCAAGGATTTCATTCTGCACCACCACCATCCACTCCAATTGGGGCCTTTTCTATAATATCCACGAATGACCCACTTTCCCCTTTAAGACCTCAATTGGAGCTCGGGGTGGGGGAATGATGTGCCTCAAGAAAGCATTTCATTCCCTCCTGCCATGCTAATGGCAGCCTTAAAGGGGAAGGTGTGTCATTCCAGGACATTATTGAAAATTATAGAAAATCCCCCCTGACACCATGGAAAGAACAAAAACCAGGACAAATCCGGGGAAATCCTGACAGTTGGTCACCCTACGCTGAGCTCTCCGACCCGGCCGGTGAGGAGGTAGGTGGGCAGCGGCGGCGGCAACGACGCCTCTTCCTCGTCTCTTCGAAAGGCAAGCTATACGATCGCTTTAGGGGCGCACTGGGGGCACATAGAAGCACCCTCAGTACAATGTGTAGAATCCCCCCTAGACTACTTTTGGGGAGTGGAGGGGATAAAAGGAGAAACCCTTGGCTACTTCATATTTAGCGGTAAGCCATCTCTCCTCCTTCAAAACCTTAGAATTCATCCTACCTACTTGTTGACAATTGCTGAACAAAACAAACAACGCACCTCTTCCATATTCACCGGGTGTGACCCTGCAAAAGTGTGTATGGGATGTTTTAGCCCAGGACTAGGTTCCTGGCTCATGAGTCATCCTGGAGAACTCCCTATCGCTCAGCCATGACAACAGGACACAGATTCTTTCTAGTACACCTTCTTATGCGGTTTCTTGGGCATTGTAAAATGGCGATTGTGCGAACACACACCGCTTCTGAAGGCATTTCAGGGCAGGCTTTTGTGTGGTCCATGATTTTAGGGCACAGCAGGTGGGGAAAAGCCTTCCGAAATATCTAACGAAGGCGGGTGACTCAGGCAACGGCTTTTAGTTTGAGAATCGGGATATTGCAAGAACACACAGCTGTCTCTATTTTCATATATGAACTTTTGGAGGATAAGTAATTAAGGGTTGAAGTTTCTTCCACCTACTCAATTCCGCCCCTGTTCTCCAGAAGTCTGAACACATTTGGGGTTTGGGTGAAGGGTTTCAAGTAATTATTTCCTTTTAAAAACACAGTATAGGCTGGAAGCTTATGGTTTACAACTATCAATAGACATGTTGGTTCTGCCAGAGATCTGTGAAAAGTTTGGGGCATATGGTTTGCAGCCAAAGCCAGCTGTAGGTGGCACTGATGGGCTAGCCAGGATGATCAGGGGTCTGGAAACAAAGCCCTATGAAGAGAGACTGAAAGAACTGGGCATGTTTAGCCTGGAGAAGAGAAGATTGAAGGGAGACATGATAGCACTCCTCAAATACTTGAAAGGTTGTCACACAGAGGAGGGGCAGGATCTCTTCTCGATCCTCCCAGAGTGCAGGACACGGAATAACGGGCTCACGTTAAAGGAAGCCAGATTCCGGCTGGACATCAGGAAAAACTTCCTGACTCTTAGAGCAGTACGACAATGGAATCGGTTACCTAGGGGGGTTGTGGCCTCTCCCACCCTAGAGGCCTTCAAGAGGCAGCTGGACAACCCTCTGTCAGGGATGCTTTAGGGTAGATTCCTGCACTGAGCAGGGGGTTGGACTCAATGGCCTTGTAGGCCCCTTCCGACTCTGCTATTCTATGATTCTATGATTCTATGTCCCCCTCACTCTCTATCCCAAACGCCAAGAATTTCCCCCCAGACTACAATTCTGATAATCCATTGGAGGATGTAAATCAGTTTTAGACTGGTTCATATTTATTTATTGATCTGATTTGATTTGTACCCCTTCTTTCCCCCCAAGAAAATGGAGCTCAAGGCGCTTGAGTCTTTCCATGAATGTGGGAGCCGTTCCGGATGCTATTGGCTGACGCCTCACTCGCAACTTCTCTCTACATGACAGGAGAGCAAGTTATGGAAGAGAGACGTGTTGGGAGCTAATTAAAGCCGGTGCAATGGAGACATCAGCAGCAGTTCCTCTGCATTAAAACAAAATACGTTGGCATCAGTCCACAGCCATCTGTCTTTATTTTTCTAACTCGCTCAATGGGAAACCACAAGCTGATGGCAATTTTGAAAATCAATTCCGTTGCGTTGGGCGGGATGTGCGTCTGCTGTGCCAAGCGAACTGCACCCAGAATAAATAGTGGAAACGAATGAGATTTGCATGCACTTACATCTTGGGGGAGCGGCATTCTTTTCCAGAATGAAAGGGGTCCCATGGCTGAGGCCCCACTGAGGTGGCCAACCTCTGTTTGGACTGTACTATTTAGACTACAGGGGGTGACTACTGTGTTCTCCTCTCTGGTTTCCTGCTCTCTCAGCCTGATCCCCTCACCTTTATCTAGCACTCTACGACCGAACTCATTCGCCTCTTCCTTCACTCTGTTCAGGTGATGCCCCCCTCTTAAATCTGGCTTCCTGCCTGCTCTGAGGTCCAGCATCTCATCCTTCCCGTGAAAGAAAGCCCTCTTTGCCCATCATGTTGCCTCTTGCAGCTCTGCCCAACTCACTCAGCTGGGGATGTACAGGTTGTATGAGATCTGTACAGATTGTCAGGTGCCTTTCAGTCCATCGCCTGCTTGTTTATGGAATCTGAATTTTTTTAGGGGTGAATGAGAATTTCATGCCATGTGTTAATTTATTAATGCATTAGTGTTAATTCAGACTTATGCTCTTGTGCATTAGCGCATGTGGAAATTTGTGTGCCTCCCTTCCAAAAGTAAAAATAAAATAAAATCACCTGCAAGTCTACGGAATCCATGTCTCACACACACACACACACACACACACACACACACACACACACACACACACACACCAGCTTATTGAAAAAACCACAGGTTGGATTCATATCAATCTGAACTTGTTTGAACCTGTGAGGATTTCTCAGATGTTCCTACACTCAGCCAAGGACCAAGACTAGGGTGACCATATTTGGGAAACCAAAAAAGAGGACACCTAGTGTGTGTGTGGGGGGAAGCAGCTTTCTGAGTCTTGCAGAAAGTACGTTATTCCCCCCCCACCTTAAAGAACCCGATTGGAGTGGAGGAGGGGAAAGGATTTCATTCTGCACCACCACCGTCCACTCCAATTGGGGCCTTTTCTACAATGTCCACAAATGACCCACCTTCCCCTTTAAGACCTCAATTGGAGCTCAGGGTGGGGGAATGATGTGCCTCAAGAAAGCATGTCATTCCGTCCTGCCATGCTAATGGCAGCCTTAAAGAGGAAGGTGTGTCATTCCAGGACATTATTGAAAATTATAGAAAATCCCCCCTGACACCATGGAAAGAACAAAAACCAGGACAAATCCGGGGAAATCCTGACAGCTGGTCACCCTAACCAAGACAAAATCCCTGACTGGTTCCCCCACCAAGATGTTTGAGCTTTTCCCTTCATTCTACTGATGGGAGATACTCTCCAAGCTCAATTCAGAATGAGGCCAGTAAATATGAGTAGAAGTAGAGACCTCTAGCCAAAAATGGCTCTCTCACTCTGTCCTCCCTCCAGGAGTTCTAAATTTGCCCCTAACTGCCATCTCAAAAAACCAAAACCCTCCTCCCTTGAGTCTTCAATTACCCCAATGAATACCGAAAACGCATGGCCCAAATCTCTCTTACCTGGTGGTTTCAGATGCTGGTTGTCCACTGTGGTGGCTCCAGTCTTCCCCAACCTGGTGGCCTCCTGATGTTTTGGACTATTCCCATTGGCTAGGCTGGTTGGAGGTGATGGAGTTGCAGCCAAAACATCTGGATGGCACCAGGTTGAGGAAGGCTGCTCTGGTGGTATGATCTCTCCCTCCCTTCTCGTCTTTCCCCACTTTTCTTTCTCAACTTCCTCTCCCTTGCCCAGTGCTCTAGCAGCTGCTCCATCAGCGGGAAGGATGTCTCAGGTGGCCTCATTCAATCCCTCTGTCTCATCCCCAGTACACATGATGCTTAGGTCTGTGTGCTGAGGTGTCTTCCAGGAAACACAGCCCTATGAAGAGAGACTGAAAGAACTGGGCATGTTTAGCCTGGAGAAGAGAAGCTTGAGGGGAGGCATGAGAGCACTCTTCAAATACTTAAAAGGTTGTCACACAGAGGAGGGCCAGGATCTTCAGGACACAGAATAATGGGCTCAAGTTACAGGAAGCCAGATTTCAGCTGGACCTCAGGAAAAACTTCCTGATTGTAAGAGCAGTACAACAATGGAACCAGTTACCCACACTAGAGGCCTTCAAGTGGCAGCTGGACAACCATCTGTCAGGGATGCTTTAAGGTGGATTCCTGCATTGAGCAGGGGGTTGGGCTCGATGGCCTAATAGGCCCCTTCCAACTCTACTATTCTATGATTCCAAGCAGGATATTCCACTATGAAAGCAATATATAAAAGGCAGGAGCCACACCAAGCAGTATATAACAGTATGTAAGCGGTATATGGTATGTGTCAGTGGGCCCCAACAGTTGTCAGTGCATTTCAATACCGCTATAAAGCAATAGTGTGGCTCCTGCCTTTTATATACCACTTTCATAGTGGAATATCCTGCTTGGTGTAGATGAGCCCTATGATTCTATGTTGGGAAAATTCTATTCTCATGTAGAGATGTTAGCAGAAGAGAGGGGGGGAAGGGGAAATCCAAGATCTCCCTCCCTCCTCGCCTTGTCTGTAGCTGCAGTGTATGAAGTGCAGTGCAGGTTGATGTAGGAAGGAGGGAGGAATGGTTTCCCCTTCTTTAGCACAGATTCAAATCCAATTCCGGGAAGAACTCGGGATCTTAATGCTCAACCTTGCAGTATAAGACACTAGTATCCATACTCTGAACCTGGAATTTATCAGTTTGGGTAGCATCTTTGCTTCCATGAATTACTATGAGTAGTTACTATCAAACCTGACATGAGTGGAGAAGGTGTGTGTGTGGTGGTGGGAAGCCAGGTCGGGAATAGGTAAAAAAAAGAAAGAAAAAGGATGGATCAAACTTGATTTAAAAAATCTGAGCTTACCCGTTCTCCGTACATAGGTCATATTTTCTGCCCCTTCTTTGAAATAGCAGCAGTTGTGAAATAATTGAACGTAGACGAATGTGATTCTTTAAAATAATACAACAGACACAACTGAATTCTTTTTGTTTTGTTTTGTAATAAAACTACACCCACACCCACATATGAGAATTGGAGACTTTTATCTTCCTTTTCAGTATTTCTTCTGCTAATCAGCTTTTAGGCTAATTGACTTTGAGCTATTTAACACTGGCCTGTAGCCATTCCACTTTCGTCTGCTTTGGCAAACTTGACCAATTAAAAACCCATCACAATTTTCACTGTGTCATGGAGATCACACAGTTATTACAGTTTCGATGAAGTTGGCATAGCTGAGATTGGATCTTGGATATAGGACCCGGTCATGACTCTGGCGTCAGCATCTCCATTTATTTTATTTACTTACTTATTATATTTTTATATTGCCCAATAGCCGAAGCTCTCTGGGCAGTTCACAAAAATTAAAACCATGAAGATCATAACAAAAAACACCCAACAATCTAAAAACACAAATACAAAATACAATATAAAAAGCACAACCAGGATAAAACCACACAGCAAAAGTTGATATAGGTTAAAATATGGAATTAAAACAAGGTTTAAATTTAAGTTAAATTAGGTGTTAAAATCCTGAGAAAATAAAAAGGTCTTCAGCTGGCGATGGAAAGAGTACAGTGTAGGCACCAGGTAAACTTTTCTGGGGAGCTCGTTCCACAGCTGGGGTGCCACAGCGGAGAAAGCCCTCCTCCTAGTAGCCACTTGCCTCACTTCCAGAGAATGATCCCTGAAGATGATCTTAAGGTCCGGGAAGGCACATATGGGAGGGGGCGTTCCTTCAAATCTCCATGACCAAAGAAAGAGTCTAGAAATTCTGAGAAAGAGGCAGATTCGTTGGGAACGTTGTATGTTGTCTGCAAGTTACTGGAAAGGGAATCTCAGTTAGCCATGGCTAACTCAAGTCCCCTGGATTTCAATGGGTGTACTGTAAGTATGCCTAAATCTGGATTGAACCCCAGGGGAAAAGATGGTGAACCCCAACCCTGAGAAACTGCTGGAAAATTCCCTACACTAGTTTAATCACTGAAAATGCTGATTTGGGGGGAGGGGGTATTTGCACATTTTTCACTTTTTCATTTTTGGGGACATGAGTGAGTTAATAAATGTGAATTAGTGCCATTACATATTAGCTAATGCAGATTAGCACATTTCCACAAATGCACAAAGGCACATGTAGAATGAAATTCTGGTAAAAAAAAAAAAGAAGGAGGAGGAGGAGGAGGAGGAGGAGGAGGGAAAGAAATCGATTCCATCAGTGAGGGGACCATGGAGTAAAAGACGCCTGACAATTCACGAAACACTGCAAAGCTGATTTAGCAATGGATTCAACGAATACATCCCTACTGACCTGTGACTACCACCTGGAACCGACTACCTCCCTCTCACCTCAGAGTGGTGTGAATTAACACCCTAAGCCAGAGTGAAGCCCAACGGGATGGTGACAAAAGAGGAAAGGATTAGAAATTTCAGTTCACTCCTTCCACCTTCCCTCCAAACAGGCTTCGATTGGGCCTAGTGTTTTTGTTCATTTTGTTCCAAGCTGTCTAAAGAGGAGAAGACTCAACGTGGTCTCAAAAGGAATATTAGGGGGAATCCTGAGAAACTAAAGGGCCGTCCCATCCAACATTTCATAGATGAGAGTAGAGATATGCTTGTAACATCCCAAACGCCCTAACTCACATACCAGGGATAATTCCTCCAGCCCCTTGTATAACTACACATTGCCAAAGGCTTTATGTTGTCATATTGTGTCTTCATTTACTCCATAATAGCCATCAGAAATGGGATGGACTTACATCTGAGTGCATGTGCAATTGACACGGATTGGAAATAGATCGGTATGGCCCTCTTTGGATCAAAGAACCAGAACTTAAGCAAAGTTCCACCATGACAGGAAGCCCATTGATACTTCTTCCTGCACTGGAGGAGCCAATGGCTGGCCTAGGTGGAGTCAGTCCAGAAGGCTTTTCATGAAGAAGCTGCAATGACATGGCTCACCACATGGGGCAGTGCTCAGCAGCTCCTCACACTAGTGTAGGTAGGGCATGCTATTCTGGAAAAGAAAGTGGCAGGTCTGTAGATGGTTCTAGTACAGGTTCCTCTTGGTGAGGAATTCCACCACTTCTCCTGCTAAACCCAGTGCTTTGTGAGTGAAAGATTTCTCATTAGAACATAAAAGAGATGTCATGACCCATAACCCTTAGGCCTTCCAGTGTGCAGAAGAGGATTGTGATGAGGATGAGGTGCAGGCTACTTCCTCATGGGTCTGTCAGTGCCTTATTGAGGACCCTGTCATTGTCTTCTGGCTCAGAAGATGGGTCCCTCATAGAAACTCCATCTCCCATCCTCGCAGAAGTCTTGAGCTTCTAAGACAACACCCTCCTATTATTGTAGTAGGAGAGAGTTCCAGACAGCAGGAACCACTTGGAGGTATCCAAGGTCCTATTTTCTTCTTCCCTTGTTCTCTGCTATCAGATGCTGTCTGCTACCTGCATCCAGGGACCACAGAATAGAACAATGGACAGGTCCCAAGGCCCAATTGCATTCAAGCATCACACCAAGGAATACAACTTAGGGCTGGAGCCTATGGAGAGGAAGGGGGAATTGCTGAGCAAATTTGGGCTGGGCCAGTGCCTCTCATTGAGTTCTGTGGGGCAAAATGAAGAGAGTGCAGTCTGGGATGCTGTTCAAAGAACGCAACACTGTTCAGAAGCCATGCATAATGGCACCCCTTCCACACACATACATTTCAGATCTGTACTGCAAGGAGAACGCAGCCTCCTCCAGAATAGATTGGACATGACCAATCACTGTCAGAAAAGAGCCATGGAGGCACAAGGTCAAACAAGGAGCCAGAGCTGAGGAAGAAAGCCAGATGCTGGTTTGGATTGTATTTATCTCAGCTGTAGAAGAGCTGAACTTCTCCCAACTGCCTAGGCTTCACCCCCTCCTTCCTTCTCACCTACTTCTCAGGCAGGAGGGAGGAACATCTGATTCTGTTCCTTCTGTTCCTGCCTGGTCTTGCTCACTGGGAACATTATTTTCCCAGAGCTCTTTGCACTTGGCTCACTGCTGTACCTGGCCTCAGGAGGGGAAGGTGGGAAAGAAACCTTCCTCCCACTTCTGGAACAGCAGGAAGGAAAGCAGGTAAGAGAGTGAGGCAGGGAGTTCTGGCTTACAGCCTACATAAAGCTTCAGTTGGCTTTTGCTCCCTGCTGAGACAACACCTCTAACTGTTGTAGTAGGAGGGAGTTCCAGCCAGCAGGACCTACTCGGAGATGTTACAGATTTTGAGCCATTTACTTTTATTTATTTATTTGTGTTTTATGAGCTCTTTTTAAAAGACCGAGAAAGACCACAAGTTTTTTCCAAGAATTCTTCAAGACCTTTTGTGTGAGGGGTGGCGGAACACCTTACAAGATGAACTGTGAAAAGCTTGTCCATTTTTTATATACACATGGAAAACATATGTGGGGGGAAATTGGCTTCAAAACTAACTGCTGAGGCTTTGCTCCTTTCTTTGATTCATTTCTTTTAAAAATCTGATCCAATACATGGTCTTATTAATATGATCTCACTAAGAAAATGTCTCACTCTGGAATTCTAAAACTACCAGCAAACCCTTCAAGCTCTATTATGGTGAATATCAAATTTGAACAAACAGGAAATTGCCCAGATATTGAAGAATTGATTGCACTACTGCATTTTCTTTCTTTTATTCTTCCTGGAGAAAAAAATAAAATAAAAGAAAGCAATTGCCGAACAGGAGAAAGAAAGCTTGCCACAGTAAACAACCCTGAGATGCAAAGTTAGCATAGCCACATTTTTATCCTTGACAATTTCTTCATAGAAATGATTCCAGTATAAAGGAGAGCAACAGTGAGCATTGATACGGGCACTTAGGGCCTTGCTAGACCTACCTGAAAGTTGGTGCTTCAGGCGTGGCGAGGCCGTGCTACAATTAGCACGGGCCATCGCGCCTATCTACACGTCAGACGTGATGAAGCCCCGTTGCGTCCTCCATTTTTTTTTTTGTTAAAGGGGCGTGCGTGCGCCCCTTTAACAAAAGGTAAGGGTTTGGAAAGGTAAGGGTTTGGTTTTTTAAAAAAATTAGGGTCCCCCCCATTCCCGATTTCCCCTCATGACCTCCCCTGGCCTCCAATCCCCCCTCCCCTCCTGTGTCCTGCCACCGCCGACACTGTCCCCAGCCGGTGTTTCCTGTTGTCGCCATGTCCGGCCTATGATGCCTGCTGTTGCCAAGTCCTGTAGGCCAGACATGGCGACAACAGGAAACACTGGCTGGGGACAGTGGAGGCGGCAGCAGGACAGAGTGGCTGAGGACATCGGCGGCGGTGGCAGGACACAGGAGGGGGGATGGGGGGTGGCGAGACATGGACGTGGGGACAGGGGGGGATTGGAGGCCAGGGGAGGTCGTGGGGGGGAATTGGGGGAAAGGGGTGGGAGCACTGTGGCCCGTCCACCGCTTTTCCCGGCTACCCACGCGTAAGTGCGGTAACCGGGAAAAGTGACGGAATGGTTCACACACCTGTGGTCCTGGCCTCAGCCCGACCTGAGACCGGGACTGCGGGAGAAACCGGGCTAAATGGGGTTTCACTTACCCTGCGCCCAGGGAAGTTTCACCCCTGCTTGACCCCGGGATCCCTTGTGCATCATCTGGATGCACAGGGGCAAGCCCGGGGGGAGCACTGGGCTAAACCTCCGTCTAGCAAGGCCCTTAGAGAGATTGAGATGCAGAGGCAAGCTCTACCATAAGGTAAAGTGAGGCTGCTGAATCAGGTGGCAAATGCTGGCGGATGGCTTTCAACTGCTTCTCCTGAGCCGTCCCTCCCTGCCATCCCAATCTTCTGGAGCTAATGCCCCATGCCAGCTTGTTGCTTGCTTGGGCTAGCTGGGTGTCCCGCCTAGCCTACTCCCAGGGTGTCACAATTAGGGATGTGCTCCGCTTCTAATCGGACTGGCGAATTAGAAGCGGAGCGGGGTGCTTTGCCTCCCCTTAAGGTGGAGGCGAAGAGGAGTGGGGGGCCGGCGGAGCGTGGCGCAGAGGATCGAGGTGAAGGCGGATCCTTCACCTCGATCCGGAGCTCTGCCGGAAAGGTAAGTGGGGTTTACCGGGCCCTGCGGCTGTCGCTGTCGCCCATGCAGCGACAGTGGCAGGGCCCGGTAAACCCCCCCTCCTCTCCCTTACCTGCCTCCGTCCGCGGTCCCTCAGCTTCTTCAATTGAGCCCGCGGTTCAACCAGGAAGTCTAGGCCGCACTTGCGGCCCAGACTTCCTGGCTGAACCGCAGGCTCAATTGAAGAAGCCGATGGACCGCGGACGGAGGCAGGTAAGGCCCCCCTCCCCCTTGGTCCCTTACCGGGCTCTGCCACCGTCACCGCCTATGCGGCGACAGCGGCAGGGCCTGGTAACCCCCCCCCTGCCCTCCTCTCCCGGCCTTACCTGGCACCACTCCCCTCCACTGCGGAGCTCCAATTCTGAGCCGGAGCTCCGCGGCGAAGAGGAGCTGAGTATGGGCGGAGTGGCGCGGAGTGGGGGGTCTGTGCACACCCCTAGTCACAATCAGCTCTGTTAGGAAATGCCCCCAAGGAAGCACACAGAGAGGCAGCCAGCCCAGGTGCCTCTCTCTCCAGCAGGCATTGTGAGCGCACATGTGTAGCTTTGCTCACTGCTGCTGCATTACAACGTTGATTTAGCAGGCAGCAAACAGGTGCTGGGATAAACAGTGAACAAAGAGCAGTGATGTGTTGTGACAATGACTTGCCACTTTGTAAACCCTGTGTCTTCTGGCTGTGACTCACTGATGGACTTATATACTACACTTGCCCTGCTTAGGAATGCAACCTCTTCCTTCCTTCCTTCCTTCCTTCCTTCCTTCCTTCCTTCCTTCCTTCCTTCCTTCCTTTTATTTACAGGATGTACTTACTTACTTCTCTGTATCTAAGGAGGTGCCAGTGTGGTGAACAATGAAAGCAAGCAAGAAAAGAATCAAAATACAGAATCTTCAGAAGGCACGGAAAAGAAAATAACATCAGTGCGTTTCTGACATCAACTGGCAGGGAGTTCCGTAGAGAGGGAGCCAGAACACTGAAGGCTGTACTCTGATGGACTCCAAACAGATCGCAAGCCCACGTGGAACCACCAAGAATACCTACCTGATGACCTCAGTCACCAGGCAAGCTGGTTTTATACACCAAAAACAAGACCTTAAACCTGGCCCGGTAGCAAATAGGCAGCCAGTGCAGTTCCCACAGCAAAGGAGTGTTACATACTGAAAAGGGGCAGTGAGAGGTAGTGGGATCTTCATATGCAGGGTGACCCTATGGAAAGGAGGACAGGGCTCCTGAATCTTTAACAGTTGTATTGAAAGGCGGATTTAAGCAGGTATCATTTGTATGCATGCAGCACCTGGTGAAATTTCATCTCCACCACAATAGTTAAAGCTGCAGGAGCTATATTAGTGTGACCAGATACAAAAGAGGGCAGGGGTCCTCCTTGGGAATCCACGTAGATCATGGATAAGTAGGCCGTTTTGAAATCTACGCAGAAGTGTAAATGGAGAATGGATCTCTTCACTACTATAGGATCTGTTAACCCCCTTCTCTGTCAATTGACTCTTTCCAGAATCCCAGGAGATGAGCCAAGGCAGGAAATAAATAATCCTGAGATCTCTCCAGACCTGGCTTTGATGGCTCCATTAAGTGGCTGCAGCTACTAAGAATAGCCCTTCAAATCTCTTTTCTCATAGTGCCATGTTTGCATTCCAATCACAGTAGCGTTATTTTCAGTCCTGGACTTCTTTCACCAGCTTCCCTGTCTCTTTTCTCCACATTTTACCTCTCCTTCAGGCATGGGTGCCCATGATCCGTCAACCAAGATGGTGCAAAGCACCTTCTCAATTTAACTGTCATGCTCAGAACGACGGTTCCATTCCTACCGAAATTGTAAAACGTCAAGCAGAACTGGTCCGGCACAGGTCGGAGAAGGGTTTTCTAAAGGCAAAGGAGGACAACCTGACTTGGGTTCATTGACAAAATGTCCACATCTCCTTCTTCTTGTCATAGAGTCAGCGTTGCTATGCTCAGTAGTGTACTGATGAGCTGTGGAAACGTCCTCTATGAAATGCTGGACCAGCATGGACAAAGAAGATGCCACTGTAGAACTGACTTTACAGTGAGGAAATGCCAGATGTTCCAGGAGCTGCTATATCTGAGTGCAGCTCCCATTTATGGAGAACTATTGAACTGCAGTGAGTTCCTCTTCTCAGTGGGGAACTCCACAGCCCTGGACTAGCTCCACCTACCAAGGCTGACCATTGGAAACTTCCTAGCAGGAAGGAGTTTAAAGGGCTTCCTGTTCCAGTTGAGCCTTGCTTTGAGCAACCAGATCTTCCAGGACTCTGGTTGTGTATCCTTGCTTCTTCTTTGGCCCTGGCTTGCTTCTCATGTCCAGCCTCCTGGTTTCTCCTTCAGTCCTGACCTGTAGGGGTCTGCAAAGTGGGCCTGCCCTTTTTGAAGGTATTTATGCCAAAACATGTTTTGATGGCAAAAATATGGAAGGATTAAACTTTCCTACTCTAGAATATTGGTTGTGGGATACCCGGCAAATATTAGTGACAGCAAAAAACTCTTATTCTACAATTCAATTGGAAAATAAGAATCTTCGTTTTGAAAAATGGGATGGACTTATGAAGGGGGTTATCAAATGAAACCGAACATTGCGTAGAGGTTCACTTTGATGTTTTATCTCAGATTTGGATGTAATTTATGAAATGTTTGTGACTTTACATGACTGCTAGGTGCAAACCTATGGGCTCATGAGAAGGAAGGCTCCAAACTCCAGGGCTTTTGTGTATCCAGTACCCTGTCCTCAATGCTTTTTTTTTGGTGGGCCTCTGAGTCCATCTGGAGAGAGTATATTGGCAGGGGCAGGACTGTAACTGGAGAGGCCAGGGGATTCCTTGTATCCTGGCCTCCTCTCTCCCCACCAATTGGAATGTCCTCTTTTCCTTCCCTCCAAGGCTGCATTTGCGACCTTGAGAAGAAGATGGCGACCTGGTTCTTTCCACAGTGAGTGTCAGTAGGCAGGGGAGGGATCATATACCAGAGTTGACCTTCTGAGTTCACAGCAGTGTCTTCGGCCTCACAATGGACCCTGAAGAACCCTATTATCCCTGGCATGTTCCCCTGGGAGCATAGGATTGCTCTCTAAACCTGTCACTACAATTTGCGGTGGCTCCCAGCTTGTGGGATGCCGTCCTTGCAGAGATCCACCTGGTTGATGTCTCAGCACCAGGTGACATGGTTTCATTCTCCCAGAACTTAAACAAAATAGAAAAAGAAAAAAAGAAAGAGAAGGAAAACACCTGCTGCTTGTTTTATTTTTAATGATACATTGACAGCTGTGTTTTAAAATGTTATGTTCCCATGTTTTAGCTGTTTGATATTTAGCTCCTTCTTTAAAAAACAACAACCCAAAACCTATTTTAAAGTATTGCTGCTGTTTTTAAATTTTTTAATGTGTGTTAGCAGTGGTTTTATTCTATTTGTTTTGATTAAGACCGTTTCTAGACAAGGAGTTAGCCTGGTGGGTGGAAAGATCCAGATGACGCACAGGGGATCCCGAGGTCAGGCCGGGCTAAGTCCTCCCTTAACCCGGGATAACCGGATGCGGTTATGGCCCAGCTTTTCTGCAGCCCCGGGCTGAGGCCGGGGCTGTGGAAACTCTAGCAGGGTCTGTGGCTTTTCCCGGCTGCTTGCTTAGTCGTGAGTAGCTGGGAGAAGCCACAGACTGGGCACAGCGCTCTATAGGAGCACTGTGCCCATCGGGCCGGGGGGGAATCATGGGGGGGGAGATGGGGGCTGGGGGAAAGACTGGACCCGGCAGGAGAAATGGGGGGGGAGAAGAACGGGGACGGGCATTGGAGACAGGGACAGGGCCTGGCGGACGGGGACAGGGCCTGGCGAGTGGGGACGGGAACGGGGACAGGTCCTGGCGGATGGGGGGGAGAATGACAGGGACAGGGCCTGGCGAGTGGGGACGGGCATCAGGGATGGGGACGGGCATGGCGGACGTGGACAGGGCCTGGCGGACGGGGGGGGAAGAAGGACGGGTACAGGGCCTGGCGAGTGGGGACGGGCATCAGGGATAGGGGACCGGGCATGGTGGACGGGGATGGGGGACAGGGCATGGCGGACAGGGATGGGGGATGGGCAGGGGAGCGGGGAACCCTTTAATTTTTTAAAAAATACTTACCTTTTTGTTGGTGTGCTCCTGCGCACATGGCCTTTTAAGGGGGGGGGGAAATGGAGGACGCGACGGGGCTTACGTGTGGACGGGGCCTACAGGCCGCGCTACTTCTAGCGTGGCCTGGCCCCTCCTCCCACACAGATTATCTAGTAGGTCTAGCAAGACCCTATGTTAGTTCACCTTGAGAGCTTCAGTGGGAGACTTATAAAGGGAATTGGTCCATCAACCAATCTCATAATTAATAAATGGAGACTGGAAATAACTGAAACACGTTTTATGTCTGTCATCTTTCAGTTGAATATATTCTGTGAACTAAGAATATATGTGTGAACTAAGACATTTCTGCCCCTTTCCCAGCTCCTGCCAACAGGGCCGGCCCTACCACGAAACATTAGGAAGTGGATGCAGCAGTTGGCGGAGTATGGAGTGAGTGGCAAAGTATCACAAGAAGTCCTGGAAGACCCGGGATCTCTTGAGATACTTTGCCGGATGTGCAGGCACTGAACTGTTCCTGAAAATAGAAACATCTTAAGAACAGCACACTGGCTGGGTAAACCAGCCAGCTGGAAGCCAGGTGGGCAGATTAGCTGGGTTGGGAGGGGCGTGAGTGTGGCGCATGCATTGGAGGCAAGGTGGGAGGCACCTAGGCAAATATGCATCTATTTCTTAGTCCTGCTGCCTGCCTGCCTGGTCGTCATGCAGGTAGCCAGCAGGACCAAGAAGTGGCACTCTCCCCCTTTGGAGGGGGAGGAAAGAAGGAAAGGAACCTCTTGTGCAAGCACTGCTGACTCCTAGAGAGATGCCTGCTTTTGCTGACATTTTCTTGGCAGGCCTTATAGTGGGGTGGTTTGCCGTTGCCTTCCCCAGTCGCAGTTACCTTTCCCCCAGCTAGCTGGGTACTCATTTTACCAACCTTGGAAGGATGGAAGGCTGAGTCGACCTGAGCCGGCTGCCCGAGAACCAGCTTCCGCTGGGATCGAACTCAGGCCGTGGGGTGGGTTTCGGCTGCAGTAACTGCTGCTTTCCACTCTGAGCCACACGAGGGGGAGAGTGCATGCATATTTGTGTTTTGATGTATGTTTTTGTGTATGCTGCATGGTTTTTTTATGGTTTTAAATTTTGCATATTGTTTTTATTTGTTTTAATTTTAAGTAAACCATAGCTTTGGTGGTAGAGAAATGTAATAATAATAATAAATAATAATAATATGCAGGCCAAAACAAGTAAGGCAGTTGGCAGGCAGGTGCGTTGATCGGGAGAGAGCCAGAAGTGGGTGCCCACGTCCGGTGATGACCTGCCTTGGGCCAGGCCTGCTTACCAATATTATTTTAATTTGGGGATGTTCGGGTGTTGTTTTGCAATGACTATTTCAGTTACTGTGAGCAATTTCTGGATCACTTCCTGATCTTTTGGTGTAATATTTGTATCCATGTATCCTAACAAAATAATCGGCAGGTGTAAAGTGTGGGGGGGGGGGATGTCTTGTCGTCCGCCAGGTATTTGGACTGACAATTCTCATGACCCGGCACGGATTGAGAGACGAGCTCTGGTGCCGATAAAAGTGATTAAAATCTTTAATAATTCTTGTCTGTGTCCAGAATGCTCGACGTTTCGGATTAAAAATAATCCTTCTTCAGGAGCTGACGCTGAAAGCCTTATTCTTATATTTTAAATATTTTCTGGAGCCTTTTTCCTTTTTGAGCGTTCTGCTGAACTGCCTCTGATCAAAGAGTTCTGGCTTGTAGCTGCAAGTCTCATGACCCCTCATGACGAGGCTGATGGGAGTTGTAGGCCAAAACATCTGGAGGAGCACACAAGCTATTCTATTTTTATTTTAAAATAGAACTGCACAGAGGCCAGCCTTCATCTAGCCAGATACAAATAGGAGACCACAGGCATGGATTTATGCATTAGGAATGTCGAAATATTCTATCTGGAACATCCAAATAGATTTTCTACACTCAGATTTGAACAGGATAGCCCCTGAAATGTGAAGAAATCCTTCCTTGGATGGCTTTAAAAGGGGGTTGGATAAATTCCTGGAGGTGAAGGCTATCCATGGCTACTAGCCCTAATGGGTGTGTGCTATCTCCAGTCTTCGAGGCAGTAAGCCTGTGTGCACCAGTTGCTGGGGAACATGGGCGGGAGGATGCTGTTGCACCATGTCCTGCTTGTTCAACCCTGACCAATGCCTGGTTGGCCTCTGTGTGAACAGAGTGCTGGACTAGATGGACCCTTGGTCTGATCCAGCAGGGCACTTCTGATGTTCTTATGGTAAGGCTTCACCTGATCCCTGCTTCCAAATTTCTGAAAAAACAATACATGTCACCATCCCTACCAAGTACCTTCTGTTTGAAAAATTAGAGGAGTTACTTTTTTTAATTAAGGTGGCAAACTTCACTGACAAATTAAACAAGGCAATCACTCTCCAAACACCGTAATGTGTTCCAGTGCCCTTAATTAGATCTTGATGGCCAACTGTGAAAATTAGGGCCTATAATTTGCAAGTTACAGTAACTTGCTGGTGTTTATTAACCTTGCAGCTTCAAATGAAAGGTTTCAAGTTGCTGTGTACACCTCCCCAGTAGCTGCTTGGAACAGAGCCCATTCAAATGGGATTTCTAAGTGGATTTCCCCCCTTCCTTTTCAATAGAAAGAGTCTGAAAGCAGCAGTCTAACCTGTCCAAATAGGTGGGGTTTGGAGCTGTCTCCAACTCCATGGTCTCTAGCTCTTCTATTGGATTGTCAGATAAACGAACTCCAGCCTAATTTAATCCCAAACTGCTAATTATGGGAGTAATGCTGTTCTTTGGAAGCACATGGGGAAAATAGTGACCATGGTATGGGGTGCACAATTGGTTGGGAAGAGAAAGTAGAAATTGCTTATGTTAAATATGGGCATGCCATTTACTCAGGCCATTTCTACACCAGCCTGAAAATCCAGGCTGGTCACGGCTGAGTCCCGGTGTATCCAAATGACTCCCAGAGACTCCCAGGAGGGAGGAGGGATGAGAATGGGTTTTTCCAGCGATAAATACTCGTTGGGAAAATCCAGTTCTTCCCGCAGTCTTGGGATCATCCCGAGACCGTGGGAGGTGTGGCCGCCCATCCCAGCTTCCCCTCCTCCTCGTGAGTAGCAGGGATCAGTAGAGGGAAGGAACTGAGCTGGGAGGAATCGGAGGTGGGATAGGGAGCAGGGTCAGGTTTTTTGTTTTGTAAACTTTCATTTCGTTAGCGCGCACGTGCGCTCATCTCCTTTTTAAAAAATTGCAACAACCTCCTTCTTCCCAGGATGTCACACCCACATGTGGACTAAGAGGAGGATCTCACGATCAGGATCTTGCGAGATCCTCCCCCTCCCTCCCTCTATTATTATTATTATTATTATTATTATTATTATTATTATTATTATCATTTATATACTGTCCCACAGCTGAAGCTCTCTGGGCAGTTTACAAAAGTTAAAAACAGTGAATATTAAAAAGAAATATACAAAATTTAAAACCATAAAAAGCATAAAATACAAACCAAACAACAACCCAGACAATATCCATTTATTATTATTATTATTAATAATTAATTAATTAATTAATTAATTTATATAGCACCATCAATGTACATGGTGCTGTACAGAGTAGAACAGTAAATAGCAAGGCCCTGCCACATAGGCTTACATTCTAAAAATCATAATGAAACAATAAGGAGGGGAAGAGAATGCAAACAGGCACAGGGTAGGGTAAACAGGCACAGGGTAGCGTAAAACTAACAGTATAAAGTCAGAACAAAATCAAGTTTTAAAAGCTTTAGGAAAAAGAAAAGTTTTCAGCTGAGCTTTAAAAGCTGCGATTGAACTTGTAGTTCTCAAATGTTCTGGAAGAGCGTTCCAGGCGTAAGGGGTAGCAGAAGAAAATGGACGGAGCCGAGCAAGGGAAGTAGAGGCCCTTGGGCAGGCGAGAAACATGGCATCAGAGGAGCGAAGAGCACGAGCGGGGCAATAGTGTGAGATGAGAGAGGAGAGATAGGAAGGAGCTAGACCGTGAAAAGCTTTGAAGGTTAACAGGAGAAGTTTATATTGGATTCTGAAGTGAATTGGAAGCCAATGAAGAGATTTCAGAAGCGGAGTAACATGGTCAGAGCGGCGAGCCAAGAAGATGATCTTAGCAGCAGAGTAGTGAACAGAAACCAACGGACTGATGTGAGAAGAAGGAAGGCCAGAGAGAAGAAGGTTGCAGTAATCTAACCGAAAAATAACCAATGCATGAACAAGAGTCTTGGCAGAAGAGACAGACAAAAATGATCGAATCCTGGCAATATTATACAGGAAAAATCGACAGGATTTAGCTACTGCCTCAATATGAGGAATAAAGGAGAGCGAGGAATCAAATATAAAGCCAAGACTACGAGCTTCCTTGACTGGAGTAAGCGTAACATCGTTGACAGTAAGAGAGAATAGTTAAACAATAGTAGAGAAAAGTCTTGACCCGGCGCCGAAAAGATAACAATGTTGGCGCCAGGTGAACCTCGTCGGGGAGATCATTCCATAATTGAGGGGCCACCATTGAAAAGGCCCTCTCCCTGGTTGCCATCCTCTGAGCGTCTCTCGGGGTAGGCACCCGGAGGAGGACCTTCAATGTTGAGTGTAGTGTACAAGTAGGTTCATGTCGGAGGAGGCATTCTGTCAGATGTTGCGGTCCCAAGCCGTGTAAGGCTTTATAGGTTAAAACCAGCACCTTGAATTGGGCTCGGAAACATACAGGCAGCCAATGCAAGCGGGCCAGAATCGGTCTTCTGGTTCCAGTTATCAATCTGGCTGCTGCATTTTGCATAAGCTGCAGCTTCCAAACCATCTTCACTGGCGCCTACACTGTTATCTTTCAGGCGCCAGGTCAAGACTTTTCTCTTCTCCCAGGCATTTAACAGCATTTAACAACGCTAAGTTTGTTTTTAACGGACCCCAAAACTGTTGTTCTCAAAGGGATACTGTTGTTTTTATTAGGGATGTGCTCCGCTCCGATTAGGAGCGTAGAAGCAGTAGCGGATTGGCCTGCTCCGCCTTACCCAGAGGCGGAGTAGGAGCGGACCGCGGACCCCCTAGAAGCAAGGCGAAGAGAAGCGACCATTTTTCGGAGCTCCGAGTTCAGTCGGAGCGCTCCGGTCGCCATCTTGAAAACATTTCGCCATAGGATTGCATTGCGGCAAATAATCGCGCATAACTACGTTGTTTTTGAAGCTATCGTTCTGGAAATTCTTGTGCACAGAGAGTCGTGGATGGGGGTCATTTTGAGACCACTCTCACCTCTCTGCGTGCTGTGGTTCACGTGCAATATTTTTTTAAAAATCGGGTCAACCGCGGGGCTCAAACTGCGTTTCGGCTTTTCGCCCATAGGATTGCATTGAGGGAAAGAATCGGGGATAACTGGGGGGGGGTTTAAGCTATCGTTCTGAAAATTCTTGTGCACAGAGAGTCGTGGATGGGGGTCATTTTGAGACCACTCTCAACTTTCTGCATCGTACGGGTCGCGGGCTAGAAGTTTTTTAAAAATAGGGTCAACCGCGGGGCTCCGTTTCGGCTTTTCGCCCATAGGATTGCATTGAGGGAAAGAATCGGGGATAACTGGGGGGGGGTTTAAGCTATCGTTCTGAAAATTCTTGTGCACAGAGAGTCGTGGATGGGGGTCATTTTGAGACCACTCTCAACTTTCTGCGTGCTGTGGTTCACGTGCAATATTTTTTTAAAAATCGGGGTTTGGGTTTTTTTTTTTTATTATTATTATTTTTTTGGAAGCGATGACAGGCACATTCAACTCCCAATCCTGATGAGAATTCATCTCCTCAGAAAGCATCCTCCTCCAATCCCAGCGTTGGAGGGGGGACTAAGGCAGACCCACCCTGAGAACTTTCTGTTTTGTGTCTCTTTGTGGGTTGGCGTTCGTGGAGGGAACACTTACTTAGCTAGTGCTCCTGCTTTGGAGATAGATTAATTTAATATAGGTTTAGTTTGGCGCGTGTGTGTGTTTGTTTGCTTCTTTCTGACTTGTAGCTTAGTTTGCCCTGTGTTTTCCCCTTACTTTGATTTAATATAAACTTTATTTTTGAATTTTGGAGTGTGTGGTTGGGTTGGTTGCCCCCCCCCTTCCCTGTATTAAAGCCTGACTGTTCTGCTTTTGTGAAAGCTTTCTTTTGAAAGCATACACACACTTTTTGTCCCATTTCCCTACATTTATATTCTTAAACATATTTTATTATATTCTTTCACATAGTCCATTAGTATATATTCTCATACATATTATATTAGTATTCATATTTTGTTCTTCTTATAGTAGTGGTTGGTTCTTTTTCCCCCTCCCCTCTCTTAAATCCTGATTGTGTTTCCTTCTATCTTCTATATACCAAATATACCAAAAAAATTGGATTCTCTTTTTCTTCTCTGTGTAACTTCGACGGAGTGGGCTGCTTTTGTCAAGTTCAACAGGCAGCCACAGATTGAGCATTTTGGGGAAAGCATACGCACACCATTTCCCTATTCTTAAACATATTATTATTATATTCTTTGACATAGTCTTAGTAGTCTATTAGTATACATTCTCATACATATTAGTAGTAGTATTCATATTTTGTTCTTCTTATAGTAGTGGTTGTCCCATTTCTTGTCCCATTTCCCTACATTTATTAGTAATATTCTAAAACATATTATTATATTCTTGTAGATATTCTTAGTAGTATATTCTCATACATATTAGTAGTAGTATATTTTATTGTTCTTGTCCCATTTCCCTACATTTAAACATATTATATTCTTCTTATACATATTCTTAGTAGTACCTTATACATAGTATTAGTAGTATTAATATTTTGTTAGTCATCATGAAAAGAGAAAGCAGGCGTGCTGAAAGCAGCAAGGCTCAGTCTGCCAGCAGGGCTTCCTCTCCTCCTGTGAAACTCAAACGGGCAACTCCTTGGCTGACTGCTCCAAAACAGAAGCAGGACAAGCAGCAGGCAGAGCCACTCTCTTCTGCAACTTGTGCCCGGCGTTCTCTTTTTGAGGGTGGGAATGGGAAAAGTGCCCGTTTGCAAGAGGCACGTGGCAGCAGTGCCATTAGAGGAGGAGGAGTATCCCCAACTCCTTCATTCTCCTTTCAGCCCACGAGCCCGCTGATGGACCTAGACGAGGTCCTCAGCACAGTGGAGGGGGGGGAGGAGGAGGAGGCGGTGGGCCTCCAGGATGTGGGGGCTGAGGAGGAGCAGCAGCAGGCCGAGGCTCTCTCCCCAGTCTCATCCCACACCCCTGTTTCTGTGGCAACACCAGAGAGCTCAGGCGGGCAATTGGTGGTGTCACCACAGAAACGAAAGACAAGCATCGTGTGGGACCACTTTGAGTTGGGAGCGGATCCCCGCTTTGCTGTCTGTCGCCACTGCAAACTCAGCCTAAGCAGGGGTTCATCGACAGGGCATTATGGAACCAGCAGCATGAAGATGCATCTTCATAGGCAGCACCAGGCGATCTTGCTGGGGAAAGAGGCGGGCAAGGCGACTGGTTCCAGGGGAAAGCCGAAGGCTGCTGCTGGCACTGCCACTCTAAGCTCTCCATCTCCCATCCCCACAAGGGTTAGGCAGGCAACCCTGCAGGACATGGGGTGGGGGAAGTATTGACCCACAAGATGGCGTTTTCCAATGCCCACCCAGGGTGCTACTGTGTTGGGGCATCTGCCGGGACTGACTCCTCCCCAATACTAGATCTATGACATGTCACTCTGCCTGCCCCTCTGCTAGCCTGTCCTCCTCGGTGACCGACTCGCTGGGATGGTTTGCGTTTGCAATGCGTGACTAACTGCAATGCTGGCTTAGAAACCAGCCATCACTTCCTTGTGCCCCCAGAAATGCCCGCAGCCTGCCTGCCTGCCTGCCCGCCTCCCCCGGGGTGCTGCTGTGGTGGGGCATCTGCCAGGACTGACTCCTCGCCTACTCTGCCTGCCTCTCTGCCCGCCTGGTGCCTGGTTTGCTCCCAATCGTCCTCCTCTGTGCCCCTCAAGGCGTAACTGCTGGCTTAGAAAGAAACAACCAGCCATCTTTGCCTCACTTTGCGCCCACTTATGGGTTGGTTTGCTATGCGTTAGTGCTCAAGCCATCCTTGCGGCACTACAATGCATGCTGCCTGCCTGCTTTCCATTGATGGTGCTATATAAATAAATAATAATAATAATAATAATTCTCCCCTTCCCGCCTTGCAGCGATGGTGTATGTGTCTTGCTTTGACTAAGGGGAGAAGTCCTTCCTGCGCTCACTTAGACTTTATCAAATTCAATAATCCCTTTTTCAAATGTGCCAGAAGATTTAGGGTTATCTCGTGGCATGTTGGGATTGCCTTGGAACTGGCCCCATTGAGCTGTCTGCAATTGCAACTTTAAATCCCTGACATACTGGAGTGTTCAAATTTCAAAAGTTCCCCTAACATCAGGGGATGATGGGATTGCCTTGAAACTTGGTGTCCATGGGGACACATGGGTAAGCTGTCATGGGACCAAAGGATAGGTTTCTAACGTGCAAATTGACGTAGTTGTAGAATGGGACTTGATTTGGGGTGAGTTAAAAAGTTTAAGCCGCGCCAAAAATCAGGGGATGATGGGATTTGCTTGCAACTTGGCGTGCATGTGGACACATGGATAAGCTCTCCTGGTGCCGAGTTTGAGGTTTCTAACATGCAAATTGACGGAGCTATCCCAAGGGGTGTGAATGGGGTGCCCGATTTTCATAAATTCCCCAAAAATCAGGGGATGATGGGATTGCCTTGAAACTTGGCGTGCATGTGGACACGTGGATAAGCTATCATGGTGCTGAGTTTGAGGTTTCTAACGTGCAAATTGACGTAGTTGTAGAATGGGACAATTTGGGGTGAGTTAAGCCATGCCAAAAATCAGGGGATGATGGGATTTGCTTGCAACTTGGCGTGCATGTGGACACATGGATAAGCTCTCCTGGTGCCGAGTTTGAGGTTTCTAACATGCAAATTGACGGAGCTATCCCAAGGGGTGTGAATGGGGTGCCCGATTTTCATAAATTCCCCAAAAATCAGGGGATGATGGGATTGCCTTGAAACTTGGCGTGCATGTGGACACGTGGATAAGCTATCATGGTGCTGAGTTTGAGGTTTCTAACGTGCAAATTGACGGAGCTATCTAAAGGGGTGTGAATTAGGGTTATGGGAGGTGCGTTAGAGGGTAGAGCCGCGCCAAAAATCAGGGGATGATGGGATTTGCTTGCAACTTGGCGTGCATGTGGACACATGGATAAGCTGCCCTGGTGCCGAGTTTGAGGTTTGTAACATGCAAATTGACGGAGCTATCCCAAGGGGTGTGAATGGGGTGCCCGATTTTCAAAAATTCGCCAAAAATCAGGGGATGATGGGATTGCCTTGAAACTTGGCGTGTGTGTGTATACGCCCATGAGGTGTCATGGTGCCAAACGTGAGGTTTCTAACTTCAACGGAAAAAAAGTTGTTTACTTTTTTAGCTTTCAATGCAAGCCTATGGGGGGGCAAAAACGGAGCTCCGGATCCGATCCGGAGCTCCGGGCGGAGCGGAGCGGAAGTGGGCGGAGCGGGGGCGGGGCGGAGCGACCCGCTCCGAAAAATGGCGGATCTGCAAGTGAAGCGGAGCGGGGGGTCCGTGCACACCCCTAGTTTTTATACTGTTGATTTTATGTTTTTGATGCTTTAAAATTTTGTATGTTTTTAATGTTTACTGTTTTTAACTTTTGTAAACCGCCCAGAGAGCTTCGGCTATGGGGTGGTATATAAATGCTATAAATAAAATAAATAAATAAATGTAGAGGGCATTGCAGTAATCTAATTTGTAGGTTACCAGAGCATAGACAATTGAAGCAAGGTTTATCCCTATCCAGATAGGGGTGTAGCTGGGCCACCAACTGAAGCTGGTAGAAGAAACTCAGCATATGTTGTTAAATGCTGTTAGAAAGGGCCTCAGTTTGCTTAATTACTTTGGGATTCTTTTGGTTTGGGATTTTCTAGGTGGGGAAAGAGGCTTCTCTCTCTCTCTCTCTCTCTCTCTCTCTCTCTCTCTCTCTCTCTCTCTCTCTCTCTCTCTCTCTTTTACACATGCAAACACCCTTCGCTAGGGTGACCCTATGAAAAGGAGGACAGGGCTCCTGCATCTTTAACAGTTGCATAGAAAAGGGAATTTCAGCAGGTCTCATTTGTATATATGGAGAACCTGGTGAAATTGTCTCCATCACAACAGTTAAAGCTGCAGGGGCTATACTAGAGTGATCAGATTTAGAAGAGGGCAGGGCACCTTCAGCTTTAACTGCTGTGATGAAGAGGGGATTTCACCAGGTTTTCCATATATACAAATGACACCTGCTGAAATTCCCTTTTCAATACAATTGTTAAAGATATAGGAGCCCTGTCCTCCTTTTCATAGGGTTACCCTACCTTCACCAAAGATATGTGTAGATGTGTTTGGAAAATGTATGGAGCATCCCAGAAGCCAAAAAGGTAAGAGTAACATTTCATGGGGTTTGGCTGTCACTGTTCAACACAGAATATGGAGGGAGGAAGCAGCAGCCAGGCACCTCTCCATCGTACCTGGGTCCAGCTCCAGCTGAGAGCCCCTCTCCCTCCTACTACCAACTGTCACTGCAGAGGCCACCAGTGAGGGAGGAAGCAGCCGCCAGGCACCTCTCCATCGTGCCTGGGTCCAGCTCCAGCTGAAAGCCCCCCTCCCTCCTGCTACCCACTGTCAACTGTCACTGCTGAACTTTGCAACTAAGATTTTTAGTTGAATTTGCTTTCCTTTCCCCCCTCCTCCTCCCTCCCAAACCCCTTTCCTTTTGTGTCATGTTTTTTAGATTGTAAGCCTGTGGGCAGTGACTGTCAAGAAATACTTTTGTAAGCCACCATGAGAGCCTTTTTTGGCTGAATGGCAGCATAAAAATGCTTAAATAAATAAATAAATAAATAATAAAAAGGTGTCCAGGTAAAGAGCAGTGATATCAGCCACAACTGAACAAGAGCAACAGTTACCTAGGGAGGTTGTGGGCGCTCCCACACTAGAGGCCTTCAAGAGGCAGCTGGACAACCCTCTGTCAGGGATGCTTTAGGGTGGATTCCTGCATTGAGCAGGGGGTTGGACTCGATGGCCTTGTAGGCCCCTTCCAGCTCTGCTATTCTATGATTCTATGATTCTATGAATGTATGTGGTAGCTTACGCAGGAGATGTCCCCTGTGAATATCAAGACTCAAGCCATTCATGGCTCTATAAATGAGTATTGCATGGGCAAACTGGTCCACAGACCACCACTTTCTCCCTCCATGAGCTGAAACTTCCAGACCATTTCCAAAGGGAGCCCTTGCCCACACGGTTAGGTGAACGATGCTGTCAATTCCTCCTCATTCTCCTGGGAGGCTGGCGGGAAGGTGGGTTCCACCAGCAAGGAAGCGGGGGCAGGGGAACCCACTGTCTCTTCTGGCCACATCAACCTGAAGTGGAAGTCTGCCAATTATCCTAAGTGCTCCTTTTCAAGAGAGACCAGAATCTGGTGCATCCCTCCCGCCTCACAGCCTTTTACCGAAAAGTGATGGGTTTTGCTTCATTTAAATTGCTAGTAGCGAACTCAAGGTGACTGCACAAACCCTTTTGTCAAACTTGAGCAGCGGAAGCTAAAGAAAGCAGGTGCTTTCTGGACACTGAGGGCAAAGCCTCATTCACATGGCCCATTTCAAATGGTGTGATGTGAGTGGAATAAACGTTGCTTGCATTCCCCCCACCCCCACCCAGCCATCTATGTGTTGTGGTTCCTAAACCACTGGTTTTCAAAGGTGTGGCAGAGGAATTTTCAAAGGTGTGGCAGAGGAATTCGTTTGAAAAACTAGGAGGATTTCTAAAATTAATTCCCAAACTGGAGCAATTTGTGATTTGCCTCGACGTCCAGTTCCTTTGTTTCCTTCATATATTTTCTCCTGTTTTCATTATAAATGTTCACATGTGCGTTGATAGAAAAAGGAAAGGAACCTCTCGTGCAAGCACTTGAGTCATTGCTGACTCCTAGAGGGACGCCTGTTTTCGCTGATGTTTTCTTGGCGAACTTTGTAGCGGGGTGGTTTGCTGTTGCCTTCCCCAGTCGTGGTTACCTTTCCCCCAGCTAGCTGGGTACTCATTTTACCGACCTCGGAAGGACGGAAGGCTGAGTCGACCTGAGCCGGCTGCCCGAGAACCAGCTTCCGCTGGGATCGAACTCAGGCCGTGGGGAGAGTTTCAGCTGCAGTAACTGCTGCTCACCACTCTGCGCCTCACGAGGCCCTGCATTGATAGAAGCAATGCAAAAAAAGCAACTTTGATGCGATTGGACATATAATTTCATCAATATCCTTTTTATGTGCGGTGTTTTAATTATGCACACATGTGCTGCTGAGCATTGGTAAAACAACAACCACTATAAAAAAGAAATGCTTAATGTCACCACGCACAGCGAGATTCTTTCTGTGTGGTGTTTTACTAAGGTACATGTGCTCCTCCATGTTGGTAAAACACTACAGAAAAGAATCTTGAGGTTTATTATTGGCATTGTTTCTAACATCATCCTTCAATTATGTTCCTGAAACGGATTACATTTTAAAACACAATGAAACCTCATAAAATTATTAACAGGTCTTTACTAATTTTTTTAAAAAGGAACAAGACGATGATCAGGGAATGATCAGGGATCTGGAAACAAAGCCCTATGAAGAGAGACTGAAAGAACTGGGCATGTTGAGCCTGGAGAAGAGAAGATTGAGGGGAGACATGAGAGCACTCTACAAATACTTGAAAAGTTGTCACACAGAGGAGGGTTAGGATCTCTTCTTGATCCTCCCAGAGCGCAGGACACAGAATAACGGGCTCAAGTTAAAGGAAGCCAGATTCCAGCTGGACATCAGGAAATGGAACCAGTTACCTAGGGAGGTGGTGGGCTCTCCCACACTAGAAGCATTCAAGAGGCAGCTGGACAACCATCTGTCAGGGATGCTTTAGGATGGATTCCTGCATTGAGCAGGGGGTTGGACTCGATGGCTTTGTAGGGCCCTTCCAACTCTGCTATTCTATGATTCTATGATTAAGATATCACAATTAACTTAAAATGAACAGCAAGATATGTATTCATCTCAATACATCCACACGTAAAATTGCCAAGTTTGCTTCTTTGCAGTGGTTCATCATATGTTCATTGGTGATGAAGGGAGGTGATGAATGTAGTGGAATTGCTCCATTTGGCTTAGCAATTCCCTGGCTGGAGAAGGGGGGGTCTGACTCAGCCAGCCCAGACACCCGCCCCTTCCCTGCCGCTTGTTAACCCTTTACAGTCTAGGTTCTCAAGGAAACCACGCCACACTCCAGAATAGGGACCAAATGCTTTTATTCTTTACACACATACACTGTCGTAAGGGTCCACACATTAAGGTTAACACTTAGGAGGTTTGGGGGAAGAACACGGACAAAGGAATAACACACATAAACAGCAGGGACTAACACTTCACCCTTCCCTTTCACACACTCAAGCCTAACAGTATTCACACTCGCTCCCCGCTTAACCACCCACACCAGCTGTAACTCCAGCAAGGTCCCTTGCCCCAATTGTACCCAAACCTATTCTAAAACAAAACAAACACCTAACTCTGTGACTCAACCTTTGTTGCTCACCCCAACTTGGCTTTACGCCACTCGAGCTAAACTCCTTCCCTCAGCGGCCGCGTGGGGCCTCCGCCATCCAGCCAGTGCGGCCTGGATGACCCGTCTCACCGCACATACGCTGGACTCCTAACGCCCACAGGAAAGAGGCTGGACCCTTAGGTGCCTAAGCCTTTTATCCCTTTCTGGGGCCCCCTTGTCACTAGACCCACCCTAACCAATAGAAACCCCATAGCAACCCACACCTCTCCCGAAGGGAGGGGGGAATGCTCCCAAACATTGCACAGCTGCAACTTGTTGCTCTCCCTGGTTCTAGCTCGGGGAGGCGTTATCAGATGCCAGGCGCTTCTCGCCCAGTGCAGCCTTGGCATTTCGCTTGCTACTCCCTTTTCCGACACAAAGAAACCCCTCTCCCTCTCCCTGGGATGAAGCAAAAGATGTTCTCTTAAAGGGACCATGGGCCCAGCCCATGACAACGAATAGGATGCTTTGGCACCCAGCATGCTTGCTCTACAACAAACAGAAATTAATCCTCCTCCTCCTCCTCCTCCTCCTCCTCCTCCTCCTCCTCCTCCTCCTCCTCCAATGTCACTTCTGGCTCAGAATCTAAACAAACAATTCAGAACTCCAAAATCCAAGGAAGCATTCAGAGGAAAGAATTTTGGAAACATCTTAAATTGTGAGATGCCTCTGGGCCTATTCAGAAGATACCTCAAACCCTGCTGGTTAAGGTTTTTGGTTAAGCCGCAAGGTTTAAAGTGTCTTGTGTGATGTGTTTTGCTAAACCCGGCTCACTCACTAACCACAGTCTGCAGCAGTGTTAGTGGCTCTAACTGTGGCTTAAAGTGTTGTGTGCGACAGCACAGTGTGTGGTTAGTGTTGGCCCCAGAGAACCACAGTTTTGCTAAACCACAGTCCCTGAAATATTGTCTGAACAAGCCCAGTGTGGTGTAGTGGC
The DNA here is from genome assembly GCF_023053635.1 of Elgaria multicarinata webbii. NCBI lineage: Eukaryota > Metazoa > Chordata > Lepidosauria > Squamata > Anguidae > Elgaria > Elgaria multicarinata. The sequence continues at coordinate 5,700,160 of NC_086190.1, forward strand.
TGGAGTGTTGGACTGGAGCCGTAGCTAGACCTAAGGTTTATCCCAGGATTGTCCTGGGGTCAAACCTGTTCATCTAAGTGCCACACAGGGCATCCAGCGCTCAGGCAGGGATGAACCCGGGATGATCCTGGGATAAACTTTAGGTCTAGCTACAGCCTGGGTCTCAGGAGACCTAGGTTCTGGTCTCCACTTGGCCATGGAAGCTCACTGGGTGATTCTGGGGCAGTCAGAGAACCTCAGCCTAACCAACCCCACAGGCTTGTTGTTGTGAGGATAAAACAGAGAGGAGGATGATCATGTAAACTGCCTTGGGTTCCTTGGAGGAAAAAAGGTGGGATATAAATGTAATAAATACATTGTAAACCACCCAGAGAGCTTCGGCTATGGGGCGGTATATAAATGTAATAAATAAATAAATAAATAAATAAATAAGAAATAAATTTGTCAATTTCAGTTTCTCTCTGTCCCTTGTTTTTCGAATCTTAAATGCGGTCCATCCCATTTCCACAACTGTTTGAAGATTCATATGCATTGTTGTGTATATTTCTCCCAATACATGTATTTTGTACACATTTTTGCCCTAATATACACATTTTGGCATGCTTTTTTATTTATTTTTAGAGAACTCCATCACCAAATTTGTAGGGGGAAAACCACATGGACTTCCAAGGATACCTGAGGTTCGGTTTGTGTATATGTTCGGAAGTGTGAAATTAGGTGACTTTGTATTAAAATGCCGACCAAACACATTTCTTCCCTCTTCCCTATCACTGCCACGTGGATTCCGAAGAGTAGCGGGTGACAGGATTCCTGCCTCTGGCATGTCTCTTTCAAAATGCCACTGGTTTTCTCATGAGGGAGAGAGAGTTCTTTGAAATTTGTCACAGAAGTCTGATTGGATTTCAATTTAATATAATTGAAATCCTTTAGCTGGATAAGCATAATGAACAGATCCTTATCCAAGAAATTGCTATGCCAAGATCTACTGACCCTGCCTTCCCAAATTCCTTCCATTTGCAATTCTAGCAGAGAGGGTTGCATCTCAAGGATACATGGCGGCATCGTCTACACAGCTATCCATATAGGCGGCCTTGCCTGTCTCCTTGCCAAATCCTGATTGTCATAGTCATCTCTAGCCAACAGCCACACAAAGTCCAAACTGAGTTTGGGATGGAAGAACCATGGCAGCTACATGAAGAGGTGGGTAGATCAAGATGTCCTGGTAGATCTCTGGGTAATTTTCAGTATATTGGCAAGGATTTCTGTCTCTTAAGTTATTTACCAGTAGCAGCAACAGAAGGTCCTCCACCCTAAATTATACTGCTGAAATGAAGAGAGTGTGGGGTAACCAGGAGTGGATGTTTGTGTAGAAGGACCATTAGCTCCGTTCAATTCCAGTAATCTAAACAAATTCCTGTGCTCAGGATTATTTAATTCAAAATGCATATTTTTTGCCCCAAGTTCTGGTTGGTGGATCTTCTGGTTAAGTCAGCACATTACTTTGAGTCTGTTTGCACAGGTATTAGGTCAGGTGAGTTTGCAATGGGATTCACAAAGATCAGAGGCCTGAGTCTGGTCATAGAGATATAATTTGAATTGAATTCCTCAAGCATCATGAACTAACTGGCCCTGCACACCCTGGTAAGAACATAAGAAGAGGTGGTGGGCTCTCCCACCCTAGAGGCCTTCAAGAGGCAGCTGGACAACCATCTGTCAGGGATGCTTTAAGGTGGATTCCTGCATTGAGCAGGGGGTTAGACTCGATAGCTTTGTAGGCCCCTTCCAACTCTGCTATTCTACGATTCTAGGAAGAGGACATTTTCTGCTGTGGCACACTGGCTGTGGAATGATCTTGCTAGAGAAGTGGGCCATTGCTAGACAAGGGTTTAGCCTGGGCTGATACCCAGGCTCACCCCTGTGTGTCCAGATGATGCACAGGGGATCCCAGGGTCAGCCTAAACGCTCCCTTGGCCCGGGATAACCGGCACCGGTTGTGGCCCAGTATTTCTGCAGCTCTGGGCTGAGCCCAGGGCTGTGGAAGGTCTAGCCGGTTCTGTGGCTTTTCCTGGCTACGCGGCTTGCTTGCGAGTAGCCAGGAGAAGCCATGCACTGGGCACAGTGCTCCATAGGAGCGCTGTGCCCATTGGGCTGGGGGGGGAGATGGGGGCCGGGGTGGGTGGGAAGAGCGGACCTGGCAGGAGAGATGGGGTAAGAAATGAGCCGGGGGGGGGGGAGATCGTGGGCGGGGGGGGAAGGGGGCATCGGACATGGCGGGCGGGTGATTGGGCAAGCAGGTGATTAGGTGGGAATGGCGAGCAGAGGGGTGATCGGGCAGGGGGGGCATCAGACATGGCAGACGGGGGGGGGAAGGAGAACGGGGCCAGGGTGGGGAGATCGTGGACGGGGGGAGGAGAACGGGGCCAGGGCGGGGAGATCGTGGACGGGGGTGGTGGGAAGGAGATTTTTTTTTTAAAAAAAAACCCACTTACCTTTCCTGGCTCCTGCACTGCTGTTGCTGCTTTAAAAGAAAAAAATGGCGGCTGTGACGGCTCTCTTCCAGAGCTTGTCGCGGCTCACGTATGAATAAAGGCGAAGTCTCGCCTTATTCATGTTGCGAGGTCTCCCCTCTTCTCCCCCGGATTTTCCACCAGGTCTAGCAAGGCCTATGGACTTATTTAGCCTTGAGAAGAGAAGGCTGAGGGGAAACATGAGAGCACTCTTCAAATACTCGAAAGGTGGTCACACTGAGGAGGGCCAGGACCTCTTCTCGATCCTCCCAGAGTGCAGGACACGGAATAACGGGCTCAAGTTACAGGAAGCCAGACCTCAGGAAAATCTTCCTGACTGTTAGTGCAGTACAACAATGGAACCCATGACCTACTGGGCTCTCCCACACTAGAGGCCTTCAAGAGGCAGCTGGACAGCCGCCTGTCAGGGCTGCTTTACAGTGGATTCCTCCATTGAGCAGGGGGTTGGACTTGATGCCCTTATAGGCCCCTTCCAATCCAGCTCTTCTATGATTCTATAAGAACTGTGCAGGATTCGACCACGAGTGAGACCTTCCTATTTGTGTTCTCCAGCTATTGGTACATTAGAGGCATACGGCTCCCGATACTGGAGGTACTATATCACCATCATGACTATAAATGACTATAAATGGTTCTTGTTCTTATTCCCAGGCATTCATGACCCACGCCACTGTGAGCCACACCACACAGTACGGGTTTAAAAGATACATTATTGTGAGGTTTAAAATGTCATGTTGCAACTACCAAATTTTGACTCTCAGACCCTTTCCAATTACAGAAAAGCACTGGGAATAGCCAGGTTTCCACTTAGCATGCGCTGACGATATATATACCATACAAATGTTTTTACAGGGTTGGTTATCAGCCCACTACATGGAAAGAAAGTTTGCAGCTTCCCGGTTTCAGGAGATAAGAGCAATCACGTCTTATCTCTCCTTGCCTCCCTGCTCTTATCTCTGCATTTATAGGGACCTTCTCATATCAAAGCGCATTTGGAGAGAATCAAGGAGTGTTTTCCTGAGCTTTTAATTTCCGGCAAAGCTTGTTTAGGGTAGAGTGGAGCGTTTTCTGAATGCGTAAGGAAGGTGAGGAGAGAACAGCTTGATCCTGTGCAGAGTTAAGGCATGCCTAAGCCCACTGATTTTCCTGGACTTCGGTTTGCCTGAGTCTGCAGTGGACCACGGCTTCAGGTGGAGGATTTGGGGCTGAGCAAACTGACAGGCGACTGTATTCAGACTGGAAGTGCAACCCGGAGGGCGTCCTTGATACACACAGAGCCTAATGAGAAGAGAAGGTTCAGCAAGTATCTCCAAGGCTACCATTCAGAAAATGGAGCTGTCCTGGCTACTGGCTTGTATCACAGGTCCTGGTTCCCAGCTCTTGGCTCAATTCCTGTTGCCCATGACCCAGCCCTAACACTGACCATTCAAAATAAACCCCATCCACTTCCGTGTGTGAAATGGCTGGCTGTGAGTACTGCATTGTGTCTTCGTGGTCTCTGTGTCAAATGCATCTGTTCTCTGCTCTAGGAAAGTGGGAGACGAGTGAACCCTTTAGAAGGACAACTCTTGCAACGCATCTGTAAAGGTTTGTGTAGGGTGCCCATATGAAAAGGAGGACAGGGTTCCCTGTATCTTTAACAGTTGTACTGAAAGGGGAATTTCAGCAGGTGTCATTTGTATGCATGCAGCACCTGGCGAAATTCCCTCTTCATCACAACAGTTAAAGCTGCAGGAGCTATACTAGAGTGACCAGATACAAAAGAGGGCAGGCTTCCTGCAGTTATAACTGTTGTGATGAAGAGGGAATTTCACCAGGTGCTGCATGCATAACAATGACACCTGCTGAGATTCCCTTTTCAATACAACTGTTACAGATACAGGAGCCCTGTCCTCCTTTTCATATGGCCACCCTAGGTTTGTGGCCTACAGAGGCAAGGTAATAGAATCAGGCTTAGAGGCCTGGGGCTCATCTACACTAGGGCGACCATATGAAAAGGAGGACAGGGCTCCTGTATCTTTAACAGTTGTATTGAAAAGGGAATTTCAGCAGGTGTCATTTGTATATATGGAGAACCTGGTGAAATTCTCTCTTCATCACCACAGTGAAAGCTGCAGGTGCCCTGCCCTCTTTTAAATCTGGTCACTCTAGTATAGCTCTTGCAGCTTTAACTGTTGTGATGAAGCGGGAATTTCACCAGGTTCTCCATGTATACAAATGACACCTGCTGAAATTCCTTTTTCTATGCAACTGTTAAAGATACAGGAGCCCTGTCCTCCTTTTCATATGGACAGCCTAATCTACACCAAGCAGGATATTCCACTATGAAAGCAGTTTATAAAAGGCTGTTGGGGCCCATTTACACAGCTACACCAAGCAGGATATAACACTATGTAAGCGGTATATGGTCTGTGTCAATGGGCACCAACTGTTGTCAGTGCACGTCAATACTGCTATAAAGCAGCAGTGTGGTTCTTGCCTTTTATATACCACTTTCATACAGCTTTGAAAGTGGAATATCCTGCTGTAGATGGGCCCTGAAGTTTTTCTTTTGGGAGGGGGTATCCCTGAGAGGAGTAGTTTCATTTCTCTGGTTAATATTCATTCCCTGGTTAAGTTTTACTTCTCCAGTTAAGTTCCATTTCTTCAAGATTGAAACAGTACTTTCAGGTGGTTTTTTTTGGGAGGAGGGGAAGGGGATAAAAGGAGAGAATTGGCTAAAGAGGCAGAGGAGGAACAGACCAGAGCATGCGGAAGGAGTAGAAAGAAGCAGTCTAAAGATATCTAGGTGCAGCTTAGGGTAAAAGAACTTGTATTTTGGCAACTTTTATTTTCTTTTAAATGTCTTTTGTATCACCTGGGCCTAATCTACACTAAGCAATATATGGCATTATGAATGCAGTATGAAAGCGGTATGTGGTCAGTGTCAATGGGTCCAAACAATTATCAGTGCACTTCAATACTGCTATAAAGCAGTAGTGTGGCTCCTGCCTCTTATATACCACTTTCATAGTGCAATATCCTGCTTGGTGTAGGTGTCATTTAATTTGCCAGTAAACTGTTGTGTTAAGCTGACATGTGTTTGGAGTGTCACTCACCCCATGTCTGCAGCCTAAACCCCATGTTACTGAGAAGGGGAAGGTAAAAGAAGGAAGATGGGACTCTTAAGGAGGCAGTGCGATCCTTTGGGAGTTGCTCAGGATTTCAGGTCATAGGGAACCCTGACAGCAGCTAACAAAATGTTTACATCTGAAGGAATGCCTCCTCCCATATGTACCTGCCTGGACCCTAAGGTCATCCTTAGGGGTCCTTCTCCATGAGCCTCTGCCAGAGGAAGTGAGGCAGGTGGCTACCAGGAGCAGGGCCTTCTCTGCTGTGGCACCCCGGCTGTGGAACGAACTCCCTAAGGAGGTTCACCTGGCACCTACACTATATTCTTTCAGATGCCAGGTGAAGCCCTTTTTATTCTCTCAGCATTTTAACAGCCTCTAAATTTAATTTTAACTTTGCTGTTTTAAATTTGTATTTTAAATTTGTATTTCTGCACCGCTGCTGATTTCCTCCTGGTTGTGCATATATATTGCATTTTACATCATGTTTTCACACGGTTTGTTTGATACTTTGAATGGTTTTAATTTTTGCGAACCGCCCAGAGAGCTTCGGCTATCGGGCAGTATAGAAATGCAATAAATAAATAAATAAGCACAAAGCACCTCCAAAATGCAGAAAAAGGGTTTGCCAAGGACCGGTTGGGAGAAGAAAAGTGTGTCTGTCCCTGCTTCATTGGGCATGTGGAGGTAATGCCTTTTATTCAATTTGCTTGATTACTTTGGGATTCCATTAGTGTGGGATTCCATTTCTTTCTTTCTTTCTTTCTTTCTTTCTTTCTTTCTTTCTTTCTTTCTACATGGTTTGATCCCTTTTTCTTGTATCACACTGCCTGAATTCAACCTCATAACAAGCTCCGTTGTCTCACCCACCCTGCTTCTGCTACCGCCTCCCATCCCGACCCGCTCCGGCGCATGAAAGACGCTCTTGTCATCTCCGCAGAGCAAACACAGTCTTCGCGGCAAAGGTCACCCAGCATTTCATTCCTTTCGACACCGACTCATTTGATGGGGCAAGAATGGGCCGCCTTTATCCGTTTCTCCACATTAGCCCATGGCAGGAATGATATCGCGAGGTGGGGGAAGGGGTGGCGGTCACACTGGCCCTTTAACGATAATGGTTGAAACAACAACTGTGCCGGAATGGCCTTGAGGTTGCCAAGAGGAGAAATATTTTGAATCTGTTAAACGCCTCCCCTTACAAAACAGCCGCTGTCTCTGTGGCTGAGAGATTGTCCATTGGAGGAACATGCATCCCTTCGCGAAAGGAGTGAGCACCTACAGACAAATGTGGTTAGAATCATAGAGTCGTAGAGTTGGAAGGGGCCTATAAGGCCATCGAGTCCAACACCCCGCTCAGTGCAGGAATCCACCCTAAAGCATCCCCGACAGATGGTTGTCCAGCTGCCTCTTGAATGGCTCTAGCATGGGAGAGCCCACAACCTCCCTAGACCATTACGCCTGGAATGCTCTTCCAGAACATTTGAGAACTACAAGTTCAATCGCAGCTTTTAAAGCTCAACTAAAAACTTTTCTTTTTCCTAAAGCTTTTAAAACTTGATGTTGTGCGGACTTTATACTGTTAGTTTTACCCTACCCTGTGCCTGCTTACCCTACCCTGTGCCTGTTGGCATTCTCTTCCCCTCCTTATTGTTTTACTATGACTTTATTAGATTGTAAGCCTATGCGGCAGGGCCTTGCTATTTACTGTTTTACTCTGTACAGCACCATGTACATTGATGGTGCTATATAAATAATAATAATAATAATAATAATTGGTTCCATTGTCATACTGCTCTAACGGTCAGGAAGGTTTTCCTGATGACCAGCCAGTATCTGGCTTCCTGTCACTTGAGCCCATTATTCCGTGTCCTGCACTCTGGGAGGATCGAGAAGAGATCCTGGCCCTCCTCTGTGTGACAACCTTTCAAGTATTTGAAGAGTGCTATCATGTCTCCCCTCAATCTTCTCTTCTCCAGACTAAACAGGCCCCCGTTCTTTCAGACTCTCCTCACAGGGTTTTGTTTCCAGACCCCTGATCATTTGGTTCTTGCTCATACAGCTGGCGCACATGTCACTATTTTCAACCTTGTTTGCCTTGCAGTGGTGAATAGCTGCAGATGAGCTCATGGGTGGGAAGAAAGGGGACACCCACTCTTCATGGAGGGCCAGATAGAGGTTGGAACTCAGGAAGCAGCTGGACAAGCATCTGTCGGGGATGCTTTAGGGTGGACTCCTGCATTGAGCAGGGGGTTGGACTCGATGGCCTTGTAGGCCCCTTCCAACTCTGCTATTCTATGATTCTGTGCCAGGTCAAATCTGTCATCCGCTTTGCCCAGTATTGTTTGCAGTGACTGGTTGTGGTTCTCCAGGGTTCCAGAAGGGAGTCTTTCCAGGCCTACCTGGAGAATGGAACTTGGAACCTTCTGCATGCATAGGAGGTGTTGCACCCCTGAGAAGGGACGTGTGAATCAGCAAAGTTCCAGCTCACTAAAGGTCTTTGAAATACAGCTGGTTCAAACTCAAGTCCATATCAGATTGTGAGCTTGGTTCATTTGTTTATTCCCCACTGCATGAAAATGTGCATATTCCAATTCCAATTAGAAATGTTCCAACCTATTTATTGCCCTGCCAATTTGAGAAAAAGCCTCTAGTGCAGCTTCCCCTAAGCCGACACCTTCCAGAGGTGTTTTGGACTACAACTCCCATGATTCCCCCAGCCAACATGGCCAGGTTGTGTGTATGGAATTCCTACTTGGCCTCTGGTGTTGATCAGCTAATTTCCTTGGGGGATCTATCAATCAGATGCCCAAAGCAGCTACCCCGGGAGTGCTTTTGCAAGATGGGTGAATGGATTTAAACATTTATTTATTTTCCAGAATCCACCTCTCTTTGGGGCAGCCAGCAGGAGTATGCCAGCCCCGCTCCACTCCTCTTCTCCTTTGGGTCACAAGCATCTTCCCCCTTTCCTGAAGGCCAGGGATTGGTGGACCTGGATGCCGTTTCAAAATGATCAAAGTTGGGAACTAGAACTGTATATGGGTCTGGCAGGTAAAGGTGTAATGGATTCTATTCACGTCGATTCGAGGAGCCGTGAATCGCACTTAAGGAAAATGTCAGAGCAAAAGTGTGTGTGGTGGGAGAGGGGGAGGAGGAAGCGATTCCCCCCCCCCACAAAAAGAAAAAACCAAAACAGAAAACTGTGTCTCCGTTTCTGAGGATGCTAAAGCAGCAAACAGAATGCTGAATCCAAGAGAGGGCATCTTACACTGGTGGTGGACAAAGAATCGACATGTTTTCCTTCCAGTGCCAAATAACAAGATGAAATGCATTTTCAAAGAAAAGCCATGCCTGGCTCCATCTGTCTGTATTAGGGTTGACAAGCTTTAATGGACGGCACCTTCAGCTAAAGCCTTGGCTGATGCATCAACCAATGGCCAGTTTTAATCCATAGGTCCGTGAATTATAGAGTGTCATCAGATGAGTGTTTTATTGAACACTCATTACTGCGCAGTCGCAGATTTTTATGGGTCCTATTCACGATGATGTCCGCCTCCTGTGCGTCTCCCACCCCTCCCCTTCTAGCCTTCTTCCTGTGACCAAAAAAAAAGCCTCCGGTAAATCTGATTTATTTTTAGAGACAGAACTTACTGCTATCTCCGGCTGTGTGCAGGAGAAGCAGCACAATAATAATGCCCCACTGAATGGGCCAAGTGGACGCTGTTTACTTCCGCTTTCTTCTCCATGAGAAAGAGGAAGTATTGTGCAACAGAAGCGGGAGCGGAGAAGTGACGGGAGGGAACCATGATTTCCCCCCGTCGGATGGAGCTCTGAGTCACACTTATTAAATTGTGGGGGGAGCTGTTTTGGATCCAGTGCATTGGGGGCGGCATGGTTTAGCGAAACCCGCAAATTAAATGCAAAGTTGCATTTAACATCACACCAAATTTTACTCTAATGTAACTGTGTCGTTATCAGCTGAAGATATTTGCATTAAAACAAACACACACACAAACGCACACTCACATGCTAAATGCAAAACCATTTCTTTTGGCTCATGTCTCAGCTTGACGCTCAAAATCTAGAGAAGAAAGTCAGATGAGGAAAATTTCAGGGACACCTTTAAACAAATGCCTTGAAAACATTCTTCTATTTCTGGTTGAACCAAGTGAAGAAGTCACCTGCCACGGGGCAACTGGTGGATTTATTTCCTCCATGGTGCTGACATCGACATAAAAAGACAAGGCAGGGGAGGAAAGGAAAATGCAAGGTCATGCCAGTGTGCTCAACGACGCTGCAAAAATGCAGGCAGATAAAATAATGGATGGCTAAGCGCAATGGGGTTTAAACTGCAGAAGAATGGATCGGGGGCCTCAGAATTGCAGAATGATTGAAAGGTGAGTAACGGGAGCTCAGCTGGATTTTTAGAAGAGCCTAGTTAAAGTCACTTATATGTATGGACTGCAAAAGTCAGAGGTGCTGAAATTAGAGGGGGTTTGCCCAGTCTGCCTCAATTTGGTTTCCACACCACAGTATGCAGTTCTGTCTTTCCAGCATAATGCCCACATCAGAACTTGGTGTGTGTGGGGGGGGGGGGGAATTGGGTTGGGATTAGATTCTGGAGGAGTATTTATGGGATTTTTCTGGAAGGGGATTAAACTGCTAAAAGAACTGTTCATTTCACACATACACTTCCCCCCCCCTCCATATTTAAGGAACTTCCTGACTGTTAGAGCAGTACGACAATGGAACCAGTGACCTAGGGAGGTTGTGGGCTCTCCCATACTAGAGGCCTTCAAGAGACAGGTGGACAACCATCCTTCAGGTAGATTTAAGGTGGATTCCTGCATTAAGCAGAGTGTTGGACTCAATAGCCTTAGAGGCCCCTTCCAACTCTGCTATTCTATGGTTCTATGAGTGAAAAATCACACATCAGTGGGGGGGATTGGAAGAGGCTATATAGCTCCACAAATGCCCAGTGGATGGCAAAAAAGCAACCCATTTGCTCCAGACGTCTTCACCAGTGAGTTGCAATTTTCCCCAGACTACAGCCCTACCAAAATCAAAATTGCAATTCCATTAAAAAAACCCCCAAAAAAAACAAATTATAGTTAAATTATGGAACTCACTACCACAAGATGTAGTGATGGCCACCAATGTGGATGGCTTCAAAAGGGGGTTGGATAAATTCCTGGAGGCAAAGGCTATCAATGGCTACTAGCCCTGATGGTTGTATGCTATCTCCAGCATTCGAGGCAATAAGCCTGTGTGCACATGGGTGGGGAACATGGGTGCAGTGGGTGCTGTTGCACCATGTCCTGCTTGTTCATTCCTGGCCGATGGCTGCTTGGGCCCTGTGTGAACAGAGTGCTAGACAAGATGGACCCTTGGTCTGATCCAGCATGGCCCTTCTTATGTTCTTAAAATCTGCTTTCAAAGTTTCATATTTTTATCAATCGGATTCGCTAAGGTGACATGTGGCATGGCACTTTGTAGGCTGGAGGTTCCAAGCTATGACACACTGGAAGTTCCGAGCTATGAGAAGAACTTTGAACACTGGAGGTTCCAAGCTATGAGAAGAACTTTGTGCTGCTAAGCAACACGATATATAAGTACAGCTGATACAGTTGGCATTGAAACGTATCGTTGCCGAACCAGTGGGGTGGGGGGGAGAGGCTGGGAGGGAGCAGGCAGATTGGCTGTGAGGGGGGAGTCCAACAGACTGCTGGTAGGCCTTGCAGCTTGCCAGTGAATGTAGGGGCCTCAGGTAAGTCTCACAGGTCGGCAAGTGAGTGGGTGGGAAGGCAGCAGCTGGGAGTGAGTGGGGGGAGCAGCTGGGAGGGAGCAGGGGTGTGAGGCTGTGAGGGGGGAGCACAGAGAGGAGGCCAGGGGGCTACTGAGCAAAAACGTACTACCACACAGATGGTCTGTGCAAGTCAAGCTACTTATGAATATTTTCAAACACTCTTTCCCACTCAGATATACACTGTGAGCAGAGAAAGAATTTCAACTCATACCGGAAAGACACCAGAGTTGTATGTATCCCCCTGGGGCCAAAGAGGTTTCAACACAAAAATCTTCACCAGTCGCTTAATATGTCACAAGATTTTAGTGTTAAATGCATTCGGCTTCTGTTCTAATATATTCAGGTTTTTTGTTATTCACATGTTTTTATATGTAGCTATTAGCTTATGTATTAAATAATCTTGCACAGCGCGCATGTATTTCCTTCCCCTTAATTCTGTTTCTTGGTTAAAGCCATAAAATCCTCACCTATAATAAAACGTGATATAAAATCTCAAGCAAATCAAACCAGTCACAGGATGGAACCAAGAGCAGATCTGTAAATCACTAACACTTTTTTTTTAAATGAAAGACTATTGATCTCTATTGATTTCTCACCAGAACATATTCATACGTTTAATCAATGCAGAATGCCTCATACTGAAATACTTTTATTCTAGGTAATAAGGGTTTCCATAGATTCCAGCTTTGCATGCTAACATGCTTCTTTCTGCCCTGTTCCAGCATAGCTTTCAGCTTCTCGTAAAAAAACCCATCTCGAACTGCAAAACATGTACGGCTATGGCTGAAATGTATTGATTTCGTACCTGTGCATCCATTAAGAGGTGTCTCATGAGCGACATGGAGGTTTTCAAAGTGTCTTTCTCGTCTGGCAGGAATGAGCTGTCGTCTTCATTGAGGGCTTTTGCCTTGTTCACAATAAAGTCTGAGATCTGGTCATTTAAAGTGTGGAGCGATTGCACAGCTAAGGAGAAAGAAGGAGAGGAGATCACTGAAGAGGAGTTGGGAAGGTACGTCCCAAAGCTGGGATCATAGAATCATAGAATAGCAGAGTTGGAAGGGGCCTACAAGGCCATCGAGTCCAACCCCTGCTCAATGCAGGAATCCACCCTAAAGCATCCCTGACAGATGGTTGTCCAGCTGCCTCTTGAATGCCTCTAGTGTGGGAGAGCCCACAACCTCCCTAGGTAACTGATTCCATTGTCGCACTGCTCTAACAGTCAAGACGTTTTTCCTGATGACCAGCTGGAATCTGGCTTCCTTTAACTTGAGCCCGTTATTCCGTGTCCTGCACTCTGGGAGGATCGAGAAGAGATCCTGGCCCTCCTCTGTGTGACAACCTTTTAAGTATTTGAAGAGTGCTATCATGTCTCCCCTCAATCTTCTCTTCTCCAGGCTAAATATGCCTGGAGAAGCAATCATTCATTGCTTCCAATGGGCAAGCTGTTACATGGGTTAAAAACAATCTGAAATAATAGATAGATAGGCACAGGGTATATCAGCAGGCACTAAATATTAGAGGTGAACTGAAATTTCTTAGAAATCATTTTTTCTGAGAATACATCTGCAATTTTTCTTTTCCTCACACCCTGCTCCTGGCCTGGTAGGGGACGATGACAATTTTTTCTCTAAATATCCTCCACTATATTTTTATTTATCATATTTATTTATTTATTTATTTTATTATATCCCACCTTTTTTCCTTGAAAGAACCCACAGCATCCTATATAACCCTCCTCTCCATTTTATCCTCATAACAACAACCCTGTGAGGTAGGTTGGGCTGAGAGTCTGTGACTGGCCCACAGTCACCCACTGGGTTTCCATGGTGGAGTGGGGTCTAGAACCCGGATCTCCTGACTCTCAGTCCAACACTCTAGCCACTACACCACACCTGGCAGCTGCCATTTTCTCCTCATGTTTTCTTGGAATGAATGTTGTTAGGTCCAGAACGCTGTGGAACCTACAAAATGATGGCTAGGTTGCCCAAACCGTAGCTGCTGGTCTCAGCTGCAGAGGCTGCAATACAACAACACATGGAAAAAGCTAGGAGATGTTTTCTAATGGTGAACCCCATCTCTGGCAAATTATTGGAGAAACCCCTCTGCCTGAGAAATTCAGTGAAATAATTCACCGTTGTTGGGAATACTGCAACCTTGAAGTTACAGGTAGGTGGCAGTTTTACAATCAGTTAATGCATGGGCATAGCTAGCCTTAGGATCTTTATAGCCTACCATTTCCTGTTCCTCCCCTTCCCACCCCCCTCTGCTTTCTTCTATTGCTGGGAGCACATGGCTCATTTTCTTGATCCTCCCTGTGTAAAGGAACACAAAGTGGACTGAACAAATTCTCTTGAACTCCTATGCTGTGCCTGCATTTGTACGTGCAAGAAATTGTGAATTTGCACAAAATGCAGCTTGTAGACCAAGAAGAAGAAGAAGAAGCAGAAGAAGAAGAAGAAGACAAAAGTGAGCTGTCACCAGGCATTTGTGGGCCATCTGGTGGCTCAACCCCCTTGCAAACCAGGGGTGGGCAACTGGCCAGAGTCTGGAGAGCATTTGCCCATTCCTAGCAAATGGAAGATAACTACATCTGAACCCCTGTCATGCACTTCACTAAATAACATTATCACTCACCACAATGACACAGATGGGTTGATGAATGAATATATTTTATTATGGTCATTGACCAATACCAACAGTACATTTAACAAACACTCTATACAAAATATGTTAACACATTAAAACTACCAACATCTAGAGAGTCAGAGTTCAAAACAATTATATCAACAAATCCATCTAAAATCACAGAGTACACGCAGGGGCTAAAAAGGTACGGCTTGTTATTGCAATTGCACAAAATTTAGCTACTTTATTGGTAATATAGGGAATCTTATCAGAGAGTAACAAGGAAATATAAAATTTTGCAGTTCTACCCGGGTATTTATATAAAATAGGTAGAATACGATCATTCCTAAGATCCCGATAAAAGATAGGTTGATCATTCTTCTGTTTAGATTAGAGCTGAGCGCAAGAGGCCTCTTAAAATTCCCCACCCCATTTGTGGGTAGAGAAATTGGGGGACGCCGACAATTGCGGGGGACTAGCCCTTGATATCCTTCTCCTCCAGGAATTTATCCAACTCCCTTTTAAAACCATCTAACTTGGTGGCCACCACTACATCTTGTGGTAGTGAGTTCCATAGTTTAACATCCTTTTACTTGCACTCCCTTTACTTGTCCTGCCCTGAATCTCCCACCCATCAGCTTCATGGGATGACCCCAGGTTCTATATTATGGGAGAGGGAGAAAAATGTCTCCCTACCCAAATTCTTACTCAGCCCATGTTAAGAAGCCAACGTGGGCTGATCCCACATTGGGAAAGTGGGCTGGACTTCTACAAGGGAGAGACAGAGCCTGTCACTAAACACTCCTCAAAGACCAACCAGTTTGTCAGCCACACTGCCCCTACACCGGATTGTCCCTCTTCTGCCAAGGGTAGCGCAACCCCTCCTCCGTTTGCAAGGCACAGGATAGGGACAAGAGACCATCCCTGGCAAAGCAAAGGAAATATGTTGATGATTTTGTCCAGAAGATTTATCACGCAGGAAGAAAATAAACTGGGCCTCATGTTGTCTGCAGTTCTGTGTCTCTGGCAGCTACTGATACCTGCTACTGCCAACGTAAGATGCTGACCACCCAATTTCCACACCTGACAAACAGCACAGGGCTTGGGAAGAAAAATGGTGTTGCTGCAGAATATCTCTCTGGGTGCAGGCGAGTCATATATTATGGAAACGCGGATCCCAAGAGGAACTGCCAAACGCAAACACCGTTATGCGTCCGGCTTAATTTATGGCCCTCCCAGAAGCTTCTGAGTTCCCTTTGCCTCGAGTATTTCAAGGACAGCAAGTCTCTGCTGGATATTTAGATGTTCAGAAGAGCAGCCTGGAATTGGTGCCAAAGGGCTTGTTTTCAGAGAATCGGGGTCTCTCAGCAATTTTTTCCGCCCAAGAAATAGAACCAGATCCCAATAGCTTTTCTCCATTTGCACTAATAATAATGGCAATGATGGTAATAAAGATAATACTGATAACAAGAAGACGTCACCCTGCAACTGCAGGGATTAAACTTGCCCGCTAGGTCTTCAATGTTAAATCTCTAACTCAGCCTTCCTCAACCTGGGGCACTCCAGATGTGTTGGACTGCATCTCCCAGAATGCCCCAGCCAGCTGGGGCATTCTGGGAGTTGTAGTCCAATACATCTGGAGTGCCCCAGGTTTATTTATTTTATTTATTTAGATTATTTTTATCCCGCACCTCAGCCAAAAGGCTCTCGGAGCGGCTTACAATGTATCAATAAAGAAGACAGTCCCTACCCTCAGGCTTACATTCTCAAAAAAAAAAAAAAGACATGACACACAAGGAAAAGTGGATGGGGAGGGAAGAGGGAGAAAATAAAAAGAAATTAAGGAGACTGTTTAGGCTGGTGGGAAGGCCCTGATCCGTCCTCTCATCTCCCAGTGGAGGGGCAAACCAACAGCTCCTTCTTCCCCACAAGGTGAAGATGTTAGCCCTGGGGGGGGGGGGGTCCAACTGAAGCAGGCTCTGATGGTCTCTGCCTGCTCCAGTCTCCCTCGCATCTTCTTCCCCACAGGGTTGAGGAAGCCTGCTAAAGCCCTAAGCGGTTTGGGATCTGGTTATTTTGAGCTTGTCCTCTTCCTCTAAAAACCCGCTTGCATGTTTTGATCACAGTTTCTGCTCTGCATCCCACCTGTGGCTGAATTACAGTAGGTCACTTTGTACAATTCTATCCTCTCAAGGGATCCATTTGGTTTTACCTACCTTTTCAAGATGGCGTGGAGAATGTCGATAGGGAGACATTTCTCTCCCCCCCCCCCCCATAATTCTCGAATCTCATGAAGCTGATTGGTGGGAGATGCAGGACAGTTAAAAGGAAGGACTTCTTCACACAGTGCCGAGTTAAACTGTGGGACTCACTACCACAAGATGTGGTGCTGGCCACCAATTTTATGGATCCCTGAGTTGGGTTGACCTGGTGCATGCCAATTTGGGCAAGCTTGCGTTTTCCTGCTTGTTTTTGGGTGTGTGCAAATCCTGAATTTGTGAATTCACACAAATTCTCTGCTCGGAGCAGTTTCAGAAACTGTGATTTGTGCAATTCCGCCCCCATAAATAGTGCAATTTGCCCCAAACTGCAGGAAAAAATGGTCCTGCACATCTGCATTTTTATGCAAATTGTGCGATTGATGGCTGCGATTTTACGCCAATCACAATTTCCGTAAATATTCCCAGCTGCGAATTTGCTCAAAGCACAGCTCATGGACCAAAAATAAGTAAATAAATAAAGACGTGGGCTCTGGTCAGGCACCCATGAACCATCTGGCGACGCGTGCCACATGCACGGCCAGGGTCAGGCATGACGGGAGTCCAACAAGCAGAGCACAGACTTGGGGGAGTATGGCCATCTCTACACATCCCGCATTCCCACCAGCCTAGAATTTCTTGGTAGTGGAACATGCAGAAGGACATCCGAAGAAGGCCCGGGAGGTTCAAATGGGAGGAGGTGATCTTTTCAATATTCTAACCCTAAGCTGTTTAGGGCTTTATTGGGAGCCATCCCCACCTGGAATTGTGCCCGGAAATAGATTGGCAACCAATGTAGTTGATTCAAGACTGGTGTAATTGATCAACAAAGCATGTACCAGAAAGCAACCTGGCACGTGCTTTCAAGGTGTGGAATGATTTCCACACCTGAGTGCGTTGACTGGATTGGGATGAATATGTTTTTCATTTCCTGATCAGTGTCTTCAGGCAGTTCTCTCTTCATTTCCTCCTTCCAGTTTCAGGGCTCGCCTGTCTTCTCCTGGGTATGCTTTCTCTTCTCACAGACCCATCACCGTGGCTTTGTTCGTAGCCTTATAAATTAAGCCCTGACAGCGTTCCTGTTCCCAATTTTGACAAGCCGGGCTGAAAAATTCACCGCAGCAACAACCACAGCACAGAAGTAATTCCCCCACCTTCTTTCTAAAACAAAATCTAAGTTTCAAAAGGGAAAAAAAAATCTTCTGCCACAATCTGCTTTCCATTTGAACATATACATTACTTTTAGGTGTGGCTTACATATTAGAAGCTTCAACACTAGCCTCTGAAGTCAAGATACTTTTTGGGCAGGTGGGTGGGTGGGTCTTTTTAAGTGCTTTGGAATTCAGCCTTGGATTACTCACTGTAGTCATATCTTAAAATTGGAATAAAATAAAATACTTTTCCGAGGCGGTGTATAATGAAGCAATAAACACTGCAACTTTACGTTCTTTTTTAAAAGGCACCAATAAAACTTTGATAAAGCAGAAGGGTCAAAAAAACTGAAAACAGCTAAAAATTCAGGTTAAGGGTGCAACCCGATCATGCTTAAACAGAAAAAAAGCCCTGAAACTCATAGCACTGACAACTGTTGGGGCCCACTGACACATACCATATACCGCTTACATACTGTTATATACTGCTTGGTGTGGCTCCTGCCTTTTATATATTGCTTTCATAGTGGAATATCCTGCTTGGAATCATAGAATAGTAGAGTTGGAAGGGCCCTGTAAGGCCATCAAGTCCAACCCCCTGCTCAATGCAGGAATCCACCTTAAAGCATCCCTGACAGGTGGTTGTCCAGCTGCTTCTTGAAGGCCTCTAGCATGTGAGAGACAACCTCCTTAGGTAACTGGTTCCATTGTCGTACTGCTCTAACAATCAGGAAGGTTTTCCTGATGTCCAGCTGGAATCTGGCTTCCTGTCACTTGAGCCCCTTATTCCGTGTCCTGCACTCTGGGAGGATCGAGAAGAGATCCTGGCCCTCCTCTGTGTGACAACCTTTTAAGTATTTGAAGAGTGCTCTCATGTCTCCCCTCAATCTTCTCTTCTCCAGGCTAAACAGGCCCAGTTCTTTCAGTCTCTCTTCATAGGGATTTGTTTCCAGACCCTTACCAGCATGTGTGGGAATTATAGGACTTTTTTCTGTCTAAACATGCATAGGTTTGTGCCTTAAGTGTATTTTCTTTATTCTATACTGCTCAATAGCAGAAGCTTTTTTGGCGGTTCACAACATGGTGAGTTGTAAAGTCTTGAGCATTTTGGGGGTGAAATTGGGGGGAGGGATTCTGGGGTGAACATCTTCACAACCTCCTTCCTTTGATCCATCCTGAATCTCCCACCAATCAGCTTCACAGGATGACCCTGCTGGGTTCTAGTATTACAGGGGAGGGAGAAAAATGTCTCCCTCTCCACATTATTATTATTTATTATTATTTATTTATATAGCACCATCAATGTACATGGTGCTGTACAGATTACACAGTAAATAGCAAGACCCTGCCGCATAGGCTTACAATCTAATAAAGTTGTTGTAAACAATAAGGAGGGAAAGAGAATGCAAACAGGCACAGGGAAGTGTAAACAGGCACCGGGTAGGGTGAGGCTAACAGTATAGAATCAGAACAAACTCAATATTTAAAAGCATAATTTTGTACACCTCTGTTGTGTACGCTTCTATCATGGTGCCAGGCGAGTAGCCCTAAGGAAAGTGTTCCCAAGCCAGCCTGCTATTGTTAAATAGGACCTATCTTTTACCATCAATGGCGATGCCTCCAGCAGCAGGACCTCCTGAGAAGGACAGAATTAAAACAGAGAGAGGGAAGTAAATGCTAGCCCTAACTATGCTATGACATTCTCTCTCTCTCTCTCTCTCTCTCTCTCTCTCTCTCTCTCTCTCTCAAACTAATTCCCGTCACTACGGCCCAAACAATGTTAAGTGCTCCACTTGCCAGAATGCAGTTGTGGAATGTAGCTTCTGTGCTCTCTTTTAAATATTCCAGGTTCAGTTGGTGGGACCTGATGTATCTATTTATTGATATTTGGGTTTGACAGCTGGAATGTGAAACACGCTAGCTGCTGATCAATATTTAGCGTTCGTGATTATTGTAACTATGTGCAAGAGGAGGACTGCAAATCAGCACGGACCTGGAACAGTCAGGAAGTCCCCGAATGGTTTTGTAGAATGGTTTGGCACCATCACCCTGGCCCTGATCATCAGGTCAGCATCATTGGGATGATGGCCATGCACCAGGAGGCGGTGCGCACTGCCAACATTCACCTGTCCCTACTGCTGCTGCTTCCTCTCTCTGCCTGTTCACTTGCCCCTCTCCCCAGTGTGCAATGACCTCTTTGCCCTTCTTGCTGTCCCGCTGTGAAGTAGCACAGGTGGGCCACAGATGGAAAGGCAAAAGGACAGGTAGTGGCAGCAGTAGTGATGAAGAGGAAGTGGCTACACTCTTGGATGGAATTCACCAAGAGGATCTTATTTATTTATTTATTTATTTATTTATTACATTTCTATACCGCCCAATAGCCGGAGCTCTCTGGGCGGTTCACAAAAATTAAAACCATTCATAGTATAAAACAACAGTATAAAACCATAATATAAAATACAATATAAAAGCTCAACCAGATAAAAACAGCAGCAATGGCCAACCAGCTGTCGACCAGGGACCAACAATGCAGGACATGGTGCAACAGTGGACTAAACATTTTCCAGGGCCCTTGTTACCTGAGCCACCACTGTAACAACATTCCAGCCACCAGGGAGAATGTTGTCACAGTGGTGGCTCTTGGGAACCTTTAGGACCCTTCCTCCCACTGGAAGAGACATTAGCAACTAGTTAAAGCAGTGGTTGGGGTGGGAGGAAAGCGAAAGGGTACCAAAAGGTCATCTAGTCAAACCTCTGGCTGATGCTGGAAATCCACAGTTACAGCATCCCTGGTAGGTGATCACCCAGTGTCTGGTTAGAAACCTTCCACGAAGGACAGTCCACCACCTTTCTAGTTCTTCTCCAGGCCACAGTAAAATCTAAGCTGAAGAAGGACTTGGGCAGAGATTCATTGCTCTCACCTCATTTTAACTTGCCAAAGCTCATAGTTCTGTATTTGGAATAATAGAATTGGCAAACTCAGCGACAACTTTAGACTCCAATCCAGTGCACACATACCAAGGTGTAAACCCCATTGGATGCAGTGGGATTACTTCCAAGCAAACATGCATCCTTCCTTCCTTCCTTCCTTCCTTCCTTCCTTCCTTTATAGCATTTTTACCCAGCTCTTCAGCATAAAATGGTTCCAGAGCATCATTATCATCATCTGAGATCATAATACATGAATGATGGGAAATCATTGCTTGCAGACTTCTAGGGGTGAGAATATTATCCCAACATTAAAATTACTCCACTGGCTGCCAATTAGTTTCTGGGGAAAGTACAAAGTGTTGGTCATTACCTTTAAAGCCCTACATGGCTTGGGTCCAGGCTACCTGCGGGATCGCCTTCTCCCGTACAATCTGGCCCGCACACTCAGGTCCTCTGGGGCGAACTTACTTCAGTCAGCCAAAAGTAGGCTGGCAACTGTTACCCGGAGGACCTTTTCGTCTGTCGCCCCCAGATTGTGGAACGGCCTGCTGGAGGAGATTCGTAAAATTAACTCTCTCTGTGATTGTAAGGCAGCTTTGAAGACTAGCCTCTTCCGGCAGGCCTACCCAGATCAATGTGAAATCAAGCATTTTTAAGAATCCTTTAAGTTCATAAAGGGTCGGATTCTAACTTGGACTGTTCTAGATCACTGTGTACTGCTATGCGGCCCCGTAGCTCACCTGTAGCCTTTTCAGATGGTTTAGAGCAGTGGTTCCCAATTGGTGATCCGCGGACCCCCAGGGGGTCTGTGTAACCCACCCAGGGGGTCCATGGCATCATTCACCTATTAGCTCTGCAAGGTCTGCATTTTAATAAAATGAAAGCACCTGCATGATTTAGCGACTAGCTTCAGAGATTGCTTCCCTGCACCTAATCCTGAAAACATTTTGTTATATGAAGAACAAGCAGAGAAATCGGCTCGATGCTGATCCAGATTTGAGATTAAAAGTAGGAAATACTGAACTGGATGTGGAAGGGCTTGTTCGGGACAAAAAGAAGCATGATTTCTCCCATCACATTTAGGTTTAGTAGCTGCTAGACAGGTCATAATTTGTTCAACTGTAAGCTAGCCGTTAGTAAAATTAAATTCATCTTTGTATTCCTAACTAAATCATTGTCATTTTTGTGTGTTGTATCACAAATATCACAAATGTTATGGTCTGTTTTTTAGTATACCTCAAATCCTTTGCTTATTAGGGGCTACCCCTTATTTTCTCCAAAAAATTTGCTTTGCACTGTTAGCTACCACAGAGATAACACATTTTTCAAAAGTAGGGGGGTCCATGGCTTGGCATTTGAAAAACAAGGGGTCTGCAGTACTTAGCTAATTGGGAACCAGTGGTTTAGAGACAGTGGAGGAAGCAGCCAGTCACAAACCGAGATCATTGTCTTGGCTCTGTTGGCTTTTAATTCTGATGTTTATGGGAAGCCCCTTTTTCATTTAAAACAAGCATCCCCACAGCACGGCAATTGCAGCCCCTATAGGGAGAAAACCTGCTTCCAAGAAACGTTTTGCGAGGGGGGGAAATAAAAGAGTCCGATCTTTCCCTGTCCCACAGATAATTCACTTTCAAAGTAGCACTTTGAATCTTCCGATCAGCAGGTAAGCCATTCATTTTTTCTTTTCGTTTCCTAAACACCGATTCTTGATAGCGTGCTGTAATTGCAACTCGGATTTCAAAAGTCCCCCATAGCCAGTTGCGGTAGAGCATTTTTGCTGTTGCATTTTTAAACCATTAAACCCGAGCTGAAGTTCCTCTGCTAAATGAGAAAAAATAATGAGGTGATACTTCCAAGCCCACCAGCCATAAATCTCGCTGGTTTTGTGTTGTTGTCAACAGCATTTACTTCTGATTTTCCTAGTGGCCTAGATTTTATTTTTTAAACACCAAAATAATAATAATAATAAAAATAATAGGGTGCAATCCTCTGCTCAAATTATTATGGCTGGAGAGCTTTAAGATCGGATGTAGAGGTGGATCTTGGTATGATGCTATGACTGGATCCCTGATACTGGTGTAATGTTGGCATAATGTTACTTACACTAGTGTGTGTCCAGTGTCAGTATGAGGGCAGGGCCATAGGCAGCAGTGGAGGCTGGTGACTTCACACCTTGGACAGCTCCTTTAGAGTCCTGGCTGGTTCTGACTGAAACTTGTAGCTGATTCACTGCCCTACTGACACCAGAGTCACCAGCCTCCACTGGTAAACAGTAGTGTCAAGGGAGCCAATAACCAAGACCTGTAGGACAAGTAATTCAGAAGCAAAGGACAAAAAGAGCCAAGAACACGGAGCAAGCTAGGAATAACAACTCAAGGACAACCAGTGTGGTGTAGTGGCTAAAGTGTTGGACTGGGAGTCGGGAGATCTGGGTTCTAGTCCCCACTCAGCCATGGAAACCCACTGGGTGACTTTGGGCCAGTCGCAGACTCACAGCCCAACCTACCTCACAGGGTTGTTGTTTTGAGGACAAAGTGGAGAGGAGGAGGATTATGAACGCTGCCTTGGGTTGCTTGGAGGAAAAAAGGCGGGATAAAAATGTAATAAATAAATAAAGCAAGGCAACAGAATCCCACCAGAGCTCAGGTATTGCTCAAGCAAGGCTCAACCAGGACAGGAAACCATTTTACCTGCTTCCTGTCCAGGAGGAGCCAATGGCCTGGGTGAGTTCACCCATCCCAAGTTAAACGTTATTGTACGTTTTTGTTTTAAAACTGTTATGGTCTGTTTACAAAGATACAGTATTTACTGCAGAAGCCAGGGGCAGGATAAGCAGATAGCCAGCAATAGAATGGGCAGAGAAGATCCTTTATCCAATATATTCTCTCTCTCTCTCTCTCTCTGTGTGTGTGTGTGTGTGTGTGTGTGAGAGAGAGAGAGAGAGAGAGAGAGAGAGAGAGAGAGAGAGAGAGAGAGAGAGAGAGAAGAGGCAGTGAACTTTTGCTAGGGGTAATAACTGCATCACCACTACACAAGAGTGTTCCCTATTTCCATCCATTAGATGCTAAACCCCTGCTCATTCATGCAGGCTTACATTTCATAGAATCATAGAACAGTAGAGTTGGAAGGGGCCTATATGGCCATCAAGTCCAACCCCCTACATTTGTACATATGCAACCCTCCTTCAGGCTAGGGAGCGTGTCTGGAATGCAACTTGACGTCTAGGGCTGGGCCAGACAGTTGTGTTCTGAAGCAGGGGTGGCGAACTGTTTTCTGGGAGTAGGGAGGAGAATCTAGAGGGCCCCTTCATGCATCCAGTTCTGATGGATACTGAAGAACTTTAGAGGGTGCTTTTGTCTTATCACTGTTCCTAGCCTGCTTCAATCTCCGTGTTTCTGTCCTCCCTGAGTTGACTCAATGAAGACCCACATGGTACCCTAAAGACAGGCATATTTCTTGCAGCATGAGCCCAGGGCTGGTGCAAGACATTTTGCTGCCTCAGGTGGCCAGCTCCTTCCCCCAGTAAGAGTTTTGTGCAAGTTTCTGTGGACCAGGGAGATACAAGC
Organism: Elgaria multicarinata webbii; assembly: GCF_023053635.1. Classification (NCBI taxonomy): domain Eukaryota; kingdom Metazoa; phylum Chordata; class Lepidosauria; order Squamata; family Anguidae; genus Elgaria; species Elgaria multicarinata. The sequence continues at coordinate 5,724,132 of NC_086190.1, forward strand.
AGTATTAGCGGCTGGCAGATCTGTGCCTGGGTGCAGACAGAAAACCAGGACACAGATGTTATTACTGAATGACTTTGGAGACGATAAAGACGGATCCGTTCCATTCCCAGGCAGAGCACAAATGCAAACAGGATCTAGGCCAAAGGGGTGACAAATCTAACCACAGTGGAAGTGCCCCATTCCTAACTGGCAATGAATCGGCCCAGGAAAATAATTAGAGGACTCTGACACTTCCAAGGAGGGTAGAAATTAGGGATGTGCTCCGCTTCTAATCAGACCGGCGAATTAGAAGCGGAGCGGGGTGCTTCGCCTCCCCTTAAAGCGGAGGCAAAGAGGATTGGGGGGCCGGCGGAGCGTTGTGAAGAGGATCGAGGTGAAGGCGGATCCTTCGCCTCGATCCGGAGCTCCGCAAGAAAGGTAAGTGGGGTTTACCGGGCCCTGCCGCTGTCGCTGTCACCCATGCGGCGACAGCGGCAGGGCCCAATAACCCCCCCTCCCTCGTCTCCCTTACCTGCATCCATCCACGGTCCCTCGGCTTCTTCAATTGAGCCCGCGGCTCAACCAGGAAGTCTAGGCCGCACTTGCGGCCCAGACTTCCTGGTTGAGCCACGGGCTCAATTGAAGAAGCCGAGGGACTGTGGACGGATGCAGGTAAGGCCCCCCTCGCCCTTGGTCCCTTACCGGGCTCTGCAGGTAAGGGAGAGGAGGGAGGGGGCCTTATCTGGCGCCACTCCCCTCCACTGCGGAGCTCCGATTCGGAGCCGGAGCTCCATGGCGAAGAGGAGTGGACTATGGGCAGAGCGGCACGGAGCGGAGCGGGCCTGATCTGAAATTTTCGGATCAGCCCACGGGGCGGATTGGGGGGTCCATGCACACCCCTAGTGGAAATGACTCCTGCAGTGAGTGACCTACTCCCAACCTCTATTTAGACCAGGTCTCATAGCATCAAATCTGCAAATGGATTCTAAACTCAGCAGCTTCACCCAGCTGGAGTCTTCCTTTGATACTTTGAAAGTATGGGCAGTTCCAAGCCTGTAACTGGATGTCAATGGAAAGCTAAATGGCTCCCTGCTGGTTTCAAAGTGTTAGCATTTTTTTAAAAAAAAACCCTCTGATTTGTGTCCATTTATACTCTTGCAGAGAGACACAGTGGATCACTGCATTTTCCAGCTTTCCACATGATCTTTGTCTCCCCTGTCCTGGGAGTATTCTCCTTTGGGTGTCCAGACCCAATGAGTTTCAGGATTTCATCCTTTTCTCTGCATTCCGCTGCCGCCACCATGGTCTCAGAACTCTCTCTTAGCTCCAGGATCCATCCTGATGAAAACAAATGGTATGTCTAGACCTAGGGATGGGAGGGGGAGGATCTCATGATATGGAGATTGTGAGATCCTCCCCCTCGGTCTACACATGGCGCGTGACATCCCAGGAGGAAGAGGACATCGTGCCTGCCATTTTGTTTTGTTTTTTTAATCGAAAATAAGCGCTCAAATGCTCCATCGAAAAGGTAGGCATTTTTAAAAACAACAACACCATCCCGCTTGCCCCTTGTGAGGAGTTCTGTGCCCCATGTCCAGTTCCTGGCTCCTTGCATTTACTCGCGAGGAACCAGGAAGAAACCGGGATGGCTGCCCACATGTCCCGTGGTTTCGGGACAATCCCAAGACTGCAGGAAAAGTTGGGATTAAAGCCGTCCCGCTTATCCCAGGGAAAGGGAGGGATTATCTCTCCCTGCCCATGGGATCCTCTGTGCATTATGTGGATGCACAGGGATGATCCTGGAATGATCCCTGGGATAAGCCGTCATCTAGACATGCTCAGAGACTGGGTTTGGAGAACATGATAACCCACAATGGGTTAAATAAACCATGGCAGTTTATTTAACCCTTTGTTATTGAGTTATTGTGTCAAACGAATATTGAGTATTCGTTTAAATCACGATAGTTTATTCAGGCAAAATAACCCTCTGATAACAAATGGTCTGCAGAGTGGGTTATTTGACCCAACATGGGTTATTGTGTTGTCTGTTGAGCAGTGTGGGTGGTGCAGCAAGAGTGGATCAGATCGCTGCCACTGCTGTATTCTTCATGGGCGTTCTCTGTGTAATGGCAACAGCTTACCCAGGCTATTTCAGCAGTGTGTACCGGTGAAATGCATACTTGGGAACATCCTAAATCATTTATCACAGCAAAGTCTATGGGGGGAGATGTGTAAACTGAGAGCACTAAAAGGCATCCCAGCAAAGTCTATTGGGATGTGGGGATGCGCAATTGAGAGCACTTAAAGGCGTCTACCCCAGCAATGTCTATGGGGAAAATACATGATGGTGTATAGATGTGCTTAATACTATAGCAGTATTAAGCACATCTATCCTAGCAATGTCTGGGGGGATGCATAATTGTGCCATACTGCTATAGCAGGGTTAAGAGCACTTAAAGGTGCCTATCACAACAATTATGGGGGAATGCGCAATTGCGCTGTAGTGCTATAGCAGGGTTAAGAGCACTTAAAGGCGTCCATTCTAGCAAAGTCTATGGGAGAAATGCACAACTGAGGATTTTGAGGGTGTGGAGTTTTCTCCCCTTTGTGTGAAACTGCACAGTGTTTTCATGGTTCGTCAGGTGCTGCCCAACTAGAGGAGGCTGTGTATGAACTTTGGTCCCAAGGGGCAGCACTTTGAGGTGAGCCAAGAGTTGAGAACAAGGAGTCTGTGAGAAGCCACTTCTCAAGATGGACGAGTAAGTCAAAAGGGAAGGACAAACCAGAATCCAGTTGTCAGAATACAGGAATACACCAGAGCTTAGGAAGATCGCGTTGCTCAAAAAGGCCTAAATGCAACAAGAAGCCCTTGTCCAGTATACTCCCTGTCCAGTAGGATCCAATGGCAGCTTGGGTGGGCAGAGTCAGTCCATAGCCTGAGGGTACTTCTCTGAGAAGTTTCCACCAGCAGTTCACCACGTGGGCATCTTCACACAAATCCCATCGGCTCTTGACCCTGCATGATCAGCCTCTGCTTAGGTGGTTGGGTCACTTAAATGTTGTCCCAGCAACATACTCATGAAGATGTGACTTCCACATGGCTAAGAGCCCCTGGTGTCTTCTTGTGTTGGAATCTTCTCTCCTTCTGTCCCACTTTTGTGTGATCTTATTAGATTGTGGTCATCAGCTGGTTCCACTAGCCCCATTTCAGACCACTTATAATTATAATGTACACATATGTGTGATTCAGATAGCAGATCCAAGAATGGTAGTTTCCCTCCTTCTTTGAGGAACCTCAGTTGAATCTGCAACAGCTAAGCATCCATCGGAATAGTCCCAGACTGGTGTGTCTCACCTAGAATCCCAGAATAAGCCAGCTCAAGTTGACTTTTAGTTTTTACTTCTTGGTTCAGGAAGGATCACCGCATAAATCAAGCAAGGTTGAAGGGCACAGAAGGGAGAAGGGAAATTGCTTTGTCGGGCATATGAATTATGCCACAACTGAAGACAACTTCAAGGGAAAAGTCTCCTGCCTAGGGCAAACTTGCCATGCAATTGAGTGAAGGCCTCACTTCAGAAGGCAGAATTTAAGAGTGGCAAAATTAAAGGGTTATTGATTCTGAGTTTGATCTTGAACATAGGGAATGACTCCATACCAAGTCACACAATTTGTACATCTAGGATACTGTTCTCTACTCCAGGACTAGGCAGACTCTGGGCTTGAAGCTGGCTGTGATTCCATTCTATGTTTTAGAACCAGCCAGAACTCTAAAAAAAAAAGGTATCCATGGGGCTGAATCCCGCCCCCAAATTAGGTTCAACACGTTGAATAACTCCTTTAGAGTGTTGCTGTTGTTCTTGCATTTATTGGCTGCTGTTTTCAAAGATGTGGTTTTATCATTTTTACAATGTTTTTTTATTTGTTTTTAAATGCTGGTGCATTTTATTTTCTTCTATTTTTATATCAGTGTGAATGCTCTCCGGCTCCCTTTCCATTTGGTGTGCCTATGGTTTATCCGTTTTTTCACGGTTTAATTGTTGGTTATTGTTTATCGAGACAGTGCAATCCCACACATGTTGACTCAGAGGTAAATCTCCCTAGATTCAATAGACTGTACTCACAAATATGAGTGCAGAGAATTGTAGCCTCAGTAGGGATGTATAGGAATTTTGTTTCAATTCATAAATCAGTTGAAAATGCCCCATTTGGAAACCCAAATGTGGATGGGGGGGTGCATGTTCTCTGAAAATGTTTGCAAATTCCCAAACTTGCACTTGCATTCACAAAATGCGCGCTTTAAAAAAATGCAAACTTTTAATATGCACACAATAAGAAATGCACTTTAAAAATGCACACATGTGAAGTGTTCTCGACTGGGCAGAAGCTTCTAAGGATGTTCAACTGGACACATGTAGAAGCCACCTCCAAACATTCATGGGATCATCCCATGAAGTGGATTGCTGAGAGATTCAGGACAGATCAAAGGACGGACTTGTGATGGCCACCAATTTGGATGGCTTTAAAAGGGGGAGGGATAAATTCCTGGAGGAGAAGGCTATCAATGGCTACTAGCCCTGATGGCTAAGTGCAGCCTCTAGTATCAGAGGCAGTAAGCCTGTATACACTGGGGAACATGGGTGGGAGGGTGCTGTTGCACTGTGTCCTGCTTGGGAGTGCCTTGTTTTTTGTTTTGTTTTTAATTTTTTATTTTCTACAATACTTAAACATACACAATAACAATTAAAACAACAACAACACACTACATAAATGTTGAATAAATGTTGAATACATAATATCTTATCTGAGTAACATAATCAAACTTAACATACAAGTGCACCCCCCACCTCGGGATCTCATTCCTGATTCCAAAATCTCATACTTTCTTCTGCTGGCGGTTTCCCACTTCCCTTAGAAAACACAAATATTAGGAACTGTTTCCAAATTCCTTCAAAATCATTTGTTTTAGCTATACCTCTTCTCCATTTAATATTACTTGTCAATTTATCATTAATAGCTATATCCCATACTTCTTTGTACCATTCTTCAATAGAATATTCCCCTTGAATCTTCCAGTTCCTAGCTACAATCAATCTTGCTGCAGTCAGCAAATTCGTTATCAGTTCCTTAATTTCTTTTTTACATTTTAAATCTTCAAATAGTGACAGCAATGCAACTTTTGGTGTTCGTTCTATCTTCATTTCCACAATTTCTTCAATCTCCAAAAACACCATCTTCCACAATTTTTGTACATAGTTGCATTCCCACCACATATGTAAATACGTTCCTTTACCCCCACATCCTCTCCAACAGTTTGCTGATTGCTGATTATTTATCTTGTTTAATCTAACCGGAGTTAGGTACCACCTCCATATAATTTTAAAATAATTCTCTTTTATTCTTACTGACATATTTCTCAACGCCCTTTGTTTCCATAGTCCCTCCCAGCCCTGTTGTCCTATTTGTACATTCAAATCTGTCTCCCAAACCATTTTACCTGAAGTATCCATCAACCCTTTCTCCACCAGTATTCTATATATTTCACTCATCAACCCTTTTGACGCTGTTCTTTTCCCCCTATCATTTTCTTTCTTAACTATTAATTCCTCAAACTTGTTTGGATGGGAGACCAAATTGAAAAGTTTTAGCAGCAGCTCCATTTAAGCCCCGCTGGTCATGAGTTTTGGACTTTGGACCCTTGTTAATTTTCCTGCAGGGAACTTCAGCGATCCTTTGAGCGCTCCTCAGCTCCTTTGCAAAGAGGTGGGAAATGTTAAAAAAAAAAGTAATAAAAAATCAACCGATGACCCAATTTGATTCAAATTTGGTATTTGAATTACTGTGCCAGTTTTAGTGTCTTTATCTATAATGCTTACGCAGATGTAAGCATTTGTTTAAAATCCTGCTCCTGCGTCCACAGCAGCGGCTGGGGCGAATCTTTTGCAAAAGGAGCACAATTAAGGCTGGATGCATGGGAGTACTTCACAATCAAAGCAGATTCTAAGGTGGAAAACTTCTGAGTCCTTTGCATGCAATTGTCAGTGATTGCACAGTATAACGCTGGTGTGATTGATCTGCTGTAGCAGATAAGACAGCAAACGGGGCGAAGGAAGGAGAACAGGAAGTGGGCAGAGCAAACCCAGCAGCTCTGAGAAAGGGAGAGGAGAATTACCGGTAGAACGAGGCACATGGATCTGTAGCCACACTGGAACTAAGAAATAGAACCTGTAACTACAACTCATTTGCAACATTGGAGACCCAGGGTCACGTGACGCTGTGCGTCACAGTAACCCATTCAAAACGTTAGAATAACACCAGTGTAGATTCCCACCCTGTCTCCCCTCAATCTTCTCTTCTCCAGGCTAAACATGCCCAGTTCTTTCAGTCTCTCATCATAGGGCTTTGTTTCCAGACCCCTGATCATCCTGGTTGCCCTCCTCTAAACATGCTCCAGCTTGTCTGCGTCCTTCTTGAATTGTGGAGCCCAGAACTGGACACAATACTCTAGATGAGGCCTAACCAGGGCTGAATAGAGAGGAACCAGCACCTCACATGATCTGGAAGCTCTACTTCTATTAATGCAGCCCCAAATAGCATTGGCCTTTCTTGCAGCCATATCGCACTGTTGGCTCATATTCAGCTTGCGATCTACAACAATTCCAAGATCCTTATCGTTTGTAGTATTGCTGAGCCAAGTATCCCCCATCTTGTAACTGTGCCTTTGGTTTCTATTTCCTAGATGTAGAACTTGGCATTTCCCCCTATTAATTTCATCCTGTTGTTTTCAGCCCAGCACTCCAGCCTATCAAGATCACTTTGAAGTTTGTTTCTGTCTTCCAGGGTATTAGCTATCCCACCCAATTTGGTGTCATCTGCAAATTTGATCAGCGTTCCCTGCACCTCCTCGTCCAAATCATTAATAAAAATGTTGAAGAGCACTGGGCCCAGGACTGAGCCCTGCGGTACCCCACTCGTTGCCTCTCCCCAGTTTGAGAAGGTTCCATTGATAAGTACTCTTTGAGTCCGATTCTGTAGCCAGCTGTGAATCCACCTAATAGTTGTTCCATCTAGCCCACTTTTAGCTAGTCTGTTAATCAGAATATCATGGGGCACTTTGTCAAAAGCTTTGCTGAAGTCAAGATATATGACGTCCGCAGCATTCACAGAAAGAAAGAAAGAAAGAAAGTCTTTTGACAAAGGTTCTGAGGGTAAATTTCTTTGTAATCAACCCCCAACCTCCACTGCCCCCCCCATGCACACAAATCCTCTCTATCCCAAGAAATACAAAGCAAACAAAATAATTGAAACCCCTGCAGTGTGCAATCAATACAACTCAGTAGTGGAGTAATTATGTTCAAAGATGTATTGACAAGCAGGAATATGGCAATGATACAAAAAATTAGATGCACACTTTGTGCGTGCTACATACATGCATCCCCTTGATGTTCATACTGGCTTGACAGATGTCTCCAAGTTATGAGAGCATCTCACCCTCACCTGGACAAACTAGGAAGAAGATTGCTCCAAGGCTAGTCTACCACTATGGATCTCTTACAAACTAATTTTCTTTAAAATGAATGTCACATTATGTTGTTGTGAAGGTTTGTGGCCTACAGAGACAAAGTAAAAAGGTCAGGCTTTGGAGGCCTGGATTCCCCCCCCCCTTTGTAGGGGGGGTATTTATTTATTTATTTATTTATTTATTACATTTCTATACCGCCCAATAGCTGGAGCTCTCTGGGAGGTTCACAAAAAATAAAAACATTCAAAGTATAAAACAACAGTATAAAACCATAATATAAAATACAATATAAAAGCTCAACCAGATAAAAACAGCAGCAATGCAAAATTACAAATTTAAAACACCAAGTTAAAATTTATTTATAGACTGTTCAAGTGCTGGGAGAATAAAAAGGCCTTCACCTGGTGCCTAAAGGCATATAATGTAGGTGCCAAACGAACCTCCTTAGGGAGTTCATTCTACAGCCGGGGTGCCACAGCAGAGAAGGCCCTCCTCCTGGTAGCCACCTGCCTCCCTTCCTTTGGCAGGGATCGCAGAGAAAGGCCCCTGAGGATGACCTTAGGGTCCGGGCAGATAGATATGGGAGGAGGCGTTCCTTCAGATAACCTGGCCCCAAGCCGTTTAGGGCTTTAAATGTTAATACAAGCACTTTGAATCAGGCCTGGACCTGGACTGGCAGCCAATGAAGCTGGAAAAGGACTGGCGTGATGTGGTCTCGTCGGCCAGTCCCTGTTAGTAACCGTGCTGCCCTGTTTTGTACCAGTTGAAGTTTCCAGACCGTTTTCAAAGGCAGCCCCACGTATAACGCATTGCAGTAATCCAAACAGGAGGTTATCAGAGCATGGATCACTGTAGCTAGGCTATCTCTGTCCAGATAAGGGCGCAGTTGGTATATCAGCCTAAGCTGATAAAAGGTGCTCTTTGCCACTGAGTTCACCTGTGCCTCAAGTGACAGTTCTGGATCCAAGAGCACCCCCAAGAGGTAGTTTCATTTCTCCAGTTAAGATTCATTTCCTCAAGGTGCAAACATTACTTTCTGTTCAGAAGGAAGAGGGTATAAAAAGAGTGGTGAAAGCCAGCAAGAGAGTAAGAGCAGGAAAAGACGAGAGCACGAGGAAGCAGCAGCTGAAAAAGCCTCAATGCAGCTAGGGTAAAAGAACTTGTGGTTTTGCAACTGTTCTTTTCTTTTAATGCCTTTGTATCACTCAGCTTTATTGACTGAATACCTTTAATTGCAATTTGCTCATTTAATAAATTAGTAGACTGTTGTGTTAAACTTGAAGAGTCTGGTGTGCCAATCACTACACATTTGCAACTTAAATCCTACATTACCTGGGAGGGGAAGGTAAAAGAAGGAAGGTGGGACCCTTAAGAGGAAAGCCATCCTCAAAGAGTTGCTCGGGGAGGAGGGGGGATGTAGGAGAAAATTTCAGCACAGCCCTGTTCACGGCTGTGCGGGGCTTTGAACCCGCGTCTCCCCAGTGCTAGTCAGACACTGTAACAACTGCACCGTTCTGGTGCTCCCTTTAAAGGGAAATCCTTTAACATTCAGAGCTTTAGTCTTGATCAAACTACCGCTCATTTCTCTTTCAAAATGAATTATATACACCTTTCATCCTTTGGTGGCAGGGGAGAACCAGTGGTCGATACTCTGCTAATGAAGCATCAGTTTGAAATTACTCTTGTCCCATGTGGGGGGAAACAAAGGCTTTTCACACTCACCCACAGTGGTTGCTAGCGGTTGTAATAGTGAGCCGAATTGGGACCCAAGCAATCGGATTTCAAAGAGAGGAATTAATTGTAGCGCTAAAGTAACTTTCGGTCAATCGGTGCTTGTTCCCTATTGATAAGCCAGGCTTTCATCTGCTTTTCATGAAAGCTTTCCTCTGGTCATCTGATGTCTTTTGATTCCCCTCTTGCCCCCCGCCTCCAAAACAAATCCCATGATGTATAAATAATAAGGGATTAAACAGGACAAACATAATGCTGATTCTGTGGGGGGGTTGAATTCTCCTCCCCCTCCAGACACACACTTTCCTTCTGGGCTAGCCTAAGACATAGGGTGGATTCCTGCATTGAGCAGGGGGTTGGACTCAATGTCCTTGTAGGCCCCTTCCAACTCTGCTATTCTATGATTCTATGACATTTTGCTGCCTGAAATGAAGGTCAAGATGTTGTCCCTCCCATTCCACATACAAAAGCCAACTGGGCAGTCAGCTGAGCCTTTCTTTAATGCTGGAACCGGGACAGCACTCTTCACCGCACCTGAAGCCAACAAGCTAGCAAGCAAGCCTGAAGCAACTACATCACTCTACCTAATGGCAAGGTCAGCCCAGTTTTCCTTGTAAGGAAGTATAAGGATCAACAGGCCATGGGGATGCAAACTTGAAGGAGAGCCAGTGTGGTGTAGTGGTTAGAGTGTTGGACTGGGAGTCGAGAGATCCGGGTTCTAATCCCCACTTGGCCATGGAAACCCACTGGGTGACTTTGGGCCAGTCACGGATGTGAAGGACAGGGGTGCAAACTTGTGCCTTTAAGCTGTTGCTATGTGATTGTGAAATCTGCCCTCTATGTATGTTCTGTTGTTTCAAACTTGCTCTGCCAGGTTCGGGTGGGGAAGGCGAGAGCTGGTGGCTGCTGGCCAAGGTCATCCCTGCCTTCAGCTAGTCTGACTCCCACTGGCACCTGGAGATTATCAGGGCGGTGGAGGAAGTAACGGGATTTAGCTGTGGGGAAAAGAGGTGGGCCTGGCCCCAATGGGAAGGGGTAGGTGAAAGCCCGGGAAGGGCCCTGGTTGGTCCACAAGGGTCATGGGACAGAGGGTCTCACAAAGGGATAAAAAGCCCTATGAAGAAGACCCTCCATCTTCCTTGGTGGTGCGCTTGCATATGTCAAGTGGGAAGATCAGGTCCTAGGAAGGGTTGCCTGGAGTTAGAGAGGTTTCTTCTGTTTTAACGTGTGTGGGTATCTTGAAGAAGGCCAGCCAGGACTTTGGCTGGGTGTGGGGATGTATGACTGTTTATTAGGGTAATGGCTAAGTATTAGAGCTTCTCCTCACCTTTCCTCCTCACTCTCCTTTTCCTCATTTCCTCCCCCTTTTTCCCTTTCCCTTTTTAAGACACTTTTTTATTGACCAAGGCCTTATGTGTTAGTTTTAATGATTGCAATAAATTTGCATTGGTCCCTAAATGAGTGTTTTGTGTGTTATTCCCAGAACGTCTGGCTTGTCCCGGTTGGGGACAAGGCTAGGAAGGTGGGTGACCTAGGAGTGTTGGACGTTTGGTCCAGGAGCCTACCTTGCAGGGTTGTCAAGTAGACCTTGACTTCCGTTACAGCAGACTCTCAGCCCAACCGACCTCACAGGGTTGTTGTTGTGAGGATAATGTGGAGACGAGGAGGATTATGTATGCCGCCTTGGGTTCCTTGGAGGGAAAAAAGGCGGGATATAAATGTAATAAATAAAATAAATAAATAATAGAGCATACTTGTGTAATCATGCATAGGATGCAAAGCACTGGGCTATAAATAGGATATGAATAGGTTTGGGCTATAAATCTCACATGTGGGCCTTTGGTGCTGTTTTCCATGTTTTGAAAATACTCTTTTATGCTGGAGGGAATAGGAAGATGGGGAATTTGATGGTGGCACAAGTAAGGTTTCCAACTTTTCTTGGCTGGGTCCTTGTCCTTTTAACAGCTGGCTAGCAGGCAAACTTTTTAAAAGACGAAAATCTCCACATTTTTCATGCGAGAGAAAACTAGGGGTGTGCACGGACCCCCCGCTCCGCCCCGCGGGCCGATCCGAAAATTTCGGATCGGACCGCTCCGCTCCGCGCCGCTCTGCCCATACTCCGCTCCTCTTTGCCGCGGAGCTCCGGCTCCGAATCGGAGCTCCGCAGTGGAGGGGAGTGGTGCCAGGTAAGGCCGGGAGAGGAGGGTGGGAGGTTTACCGGGCCCTGCCACCATCGCCGCCCGTGCGGCGACGGCGGCAGAGCCTGGTAAGGGACCAAGGGAGAGGGGGGCCTTACCTGCCTCTGTCCGCGGTCCGTCGGCGTCTCCAATTGCACCCGTGGTTCAACCAGGAAGTCTGGGCCGGCCCAGACTTCCTGGTTGAACCACGGGCTCAATTGAAGATGCCGACGGACCGCGGATGGAGGCAGGTAAGGGAGAGGAGGGCGGGGGGGTTACCGGGCCCTGCTCCTGTTGCCGCATGGGCGACAGCGGCAGCGGCAGGGCCCGGTAAACCCCACTTACCTTTCCGGCGGAGCTCCGGATCGAGGCGAAGGATCCGCCTTCACCTCGATCCTCTTCGCCACGCTCCGCCGGCCCCCCAATCCTCTTCGCCTCCGCCTTAAGGGCAGGCAAAGCCCCCCGCTCCGCTTCTAATTCACCGGTCCGATTAGAAGCGGAGCACATCCCTAGAGAAAACCCCATAGAGTTCTGTAAGTAAATGGTAGCCACACAAAGTTCAGGATTTGCAGCAAAAAACCAGAATGAAACAAGCTCAAAAGCTTGGCAAAATGTCTAGAGTGGACCCAGCAATGGGGATATTTTAACGTTCACCCTGCTGAGGGTATTCTCATGCTTTTGGTGTTGGCTCAAAAAACCCCTCAAGATTTGTGGCACCAAACAGCACCAAACCAGACAAAATTCAGGCATATATGTGTGAAGGAGGTATTAGTTTGTGGGGTTCATAGTTAACACAACTGGTTGCATCTTGTCATGGGAACCGTCTTTGGCCTGATCCCTCCCAATGAGGAGGGAAGCTTGAGAATTTCGTTTCAGTACATTTTTCAAAAGAATATATCAAAACCCACACAGTTCTTCGCATTCTGGATGGTAAGAATTTCAGATGATGATGATGATGATGATGATGACGACAACGATGATTTGAATGTGGGAGGAACTGAATGGACAAATGCACCCAGGCCCAGGGCTTTGAGTGATTAGCTCTTAAAAGACGGGGTTTGAATCCCTGTGTGTTCAATCATGTTAGAGCCAACAGTGCGATATGGCTGCAAGAAAGGCAAATGCTATTTTGGCCTGCATTAATAGAAGTATAGCTTCCAAATCACGTGAGGTACTGGTTCCTCTCTATTCGGCCCTGGTTAGGCCTCATCTAGAGTATTGCGTCTAGATGACGCAACTGAACCTATTGAATCTGGCTTGTGTAGATGGATGGAAATTTCAGTTCAGTTCATTTTTTATAACATCCGTATAAACCGTTTTTTCAGTATATTTTCAATTGCATTTTTAATGTAAATATTGGACCACTTTGTGCCCCACCATCTATCTATCTATCTATCTATCTATCTATCTATCTATCTATCTATCTTCTATCTATCATCTATCTATTCTGCACCCATCAGTTGAAAATGGTCCGGAAACTTCAGCTGGTACAAAACAGGGCAGCCCGCCTACTAACAGGGACTGGCCGATGAGATCATATCACGCCAGTCCTTCTACAACTTTATTGGCTGCCAGTCCAGGTCCAGGCCCGATTCAAAGTGCTGGTATTAACATTCAAAGCCCTAAACAGCTTGGGGCCAGGTGATCTAAAGGAACACCTCCTCCCATATGTACCTGCCGGGATCCTAAGGTCATCCTCAGGGGTCCTTCTCCGTGAGCCCCTGCCAAAGGAAGTGAGGCAGGTAGCTACTAGGAGGGGGGACCTTCTCTGCTGTGGCACCCCAGCTGTGGAACGAGCTCCTCAGAGAGGTTCGCTTGGCACCTACATTGTTTTCCTTCTGTCACCAGCTGAAGACCTTTTTATTTTCTCAGTATTATAACATCTAATTTAACTAAAATTTAAACTCTGCTGTTTTAATCTCATATTTTGACCGATATCAATTTTTGCTGTGTGGTTTTATCCTGGTCGTGCTTTTATATTGTATTTTGTATTTGTGTTTTTAAATTGTTGGCTGTTTTATTATGCTCTTCATGGTTTTAATTTTTGTGAACTGCCCAGAGAGCTCCGGCTATTGGGCGGTATAGAAATGAAATAAATAAAATAAAATAAAATAAAATAAATAAAATCAGTTGTTTTTGAAACTCTGGTCTTTCATCAGGTCCTGCCAAATAAGCTGAGTAAAAGCAAGCTCTGATTTTCAATACCTTCCCCCCAGCCTTTAAGTTATTTACACTGCCTTTCAATCTACTTCCTGTACAAAAGAAGAAGTCACAGCCAGTAACAGACTGAAGATGCTTTGGAGGTCACAGTCTGTCAGATTCTCCTCCTGCAGATGTTGATCTGGCCTTTAAAGCAATACGTTTTGAAGAAGTCCTTCTGTCTCCCTGCCACTAGGACAGGGATGAGAATGTACTGGAAGGGAAGGCATGGCTGTGAGTCAATCAACGTCATTCCCTGTTTTCTCCATGGTCATAGAATCAAATAGAATAGTAGAGTTGGAAGGGGCCTATAAAGCCATCGAGTCCAACCCCCTGCTCAATGCAGGAATCCATCCTAAAGCATCCCCGACAGATGGTTGTCCAGCTGCCTCTTGAAGGCCTCTAGTGTGGGAGAGCCCACAGCCTCCCTAGGTAACTGATTCCATTGTCGTACTGCTCTAACAGTCAGGAAGTTTTTCCTGATGTCCAGCTGGAATCTGGCTTCCTTTAACTTGAGCCCGTTATTCCGTGTCCTGCACTCTGGGAGGATCGAGAAGAGATCCTGGCCCTCCTCTGTGTGACAACCTTTCAAGTCTTTGAAGAGTGCTATCATGTCTCCCCTCAATCTTCTCTTCTCCAGGCTAAACATGCCCAGTTCTTTCAGTCTCTCTTCATAGGGCTTTGTTTCCAGACCCGTGATCATCCTGGTTGCCCTCCTCTGAACCCCTTCCAGCTTGTCTGCATCCTTCTTGAAGTGTGGTGCCCAGAACTGGATGCAATACTCAAGATGAGGCTTAACCTGGGCCGAATAGAGGGGAACCTGTACATCTGGCCCTTTGGTATATCTGGTATATTTGGTATATCTGACCCTTTGGTTAAATACAAGTGGGATTGTCTGTGCAAGGGGCCAGCAAAATTCAGGCTTGTGGGACACTTCGAATGAATTCTGGGCCCAAGCATTTGCTTTGGACAGGCTACCCTACTCTTGGGCGGAATGAGGTGGGTGCCTCAGGCGGCAGATGCTGGCAGGAGGCAGCAATCTGTCAGAGGAGAGAGGTGTGTGCCGCACAGCCTGTCCCACCCCCCCAAAGCTAGCTGGCTGCTTTGTGGAGAATGTTGCCCATCATCGGTGCTGCAAGGAAACTGAAACTGACAGTTGAAAGTTAAGAGTGGAGCTGATGTGTTTGGAAACACATATATCCCAGGTCATACCTTGCTACTAAACATGGACATTTCAAAGTTAGGGATGTCAGAAAAATCTGCTTGGGGGAGGTGGAATTCAATGAGTTTTCCTCGTTTTTCTCCTTCCCATTGCAGCACCCCACTTGATCTGCAGCGAGACAAGCCAAGTCATGAATTTTCTGGGAAGTTTGCACGTTTTGTGGGGTAAGTTCTGCAATTTGAGCAAATTTCTGAGCAATCTAGAATCATAGAATAGTAGAGTTGGAAGGGAACCTTTAAGGCCTTCGAGTCCAACCCCCTGCTCCATGCAGGAATTCAACTCAAAGCACCCCTGACTGATGGTTGTCCAGCTGCCTCTTGAAGGCCTCTAGGGTGGGAGAGCCCACCGCCTCCCTAGATGAAGTACAGCAGAATTTATGCCAATTGTGGCTGAATTTGACCCAATTATGTAAGTTATGGCCAGATTTGTGTAAGCTGCAAAAATCCAGCCACAATTTGCAAAAACAACCACAACCACAACACCCACCCACCAAAACGCTCAGGAATTTGTGCAAATCCCAGGACCGTCCCAAAAATAAACAAAAAATGTGCAGAAAAATGTTCTTGGAGTTCAGGGAACACACCACAGCTCAGCTCACAGCCACAAAGTGAATCACACGCCCTGGGGAAGTCCAGTGAGCCCCCAAAGAAATCTGTTTCCCAGCGATGAACATTCCTAGTCAAGAGTGGAGTGTGTGGGGTTGGCACATGTGGGGACACTGGGGGTGGGACTAGCACACTTGCTCCCCCACCTCTACATGTTTTTATCCCCCCCCCCATGTGTTCCTTGATCTTCTGAGCAGAATGGAATGACACTTGAATCAGAAGAACAGGGAAGGAAAGAAGTGAAATCTCCTCCTCACCTAAGTTGCCCTTTGAACAAGTTTAAAAAATAAATTCTTAAGTCAGCCTTGGATTCCCAGAGGACAGAAGTTCAGTTAATCCTCTTGGAAATTGCTCTAAGTGTTCCACTTCTCATTAATGCTCTACTTGATCCCTAGCTGTGTCTTGCTGCTGCTGCTCCTGCAATGCTTCCTGATAGCAGGAGGCCATATTTGTATTCCTGACATAGGGCATGACCCCCTGATCGTGCTCAGGTGAGCTTGTGTGATACCGAACATGGCGAACCTGTTGGAGCAAGGCCAAAGGTTTCCCACATAGCAAGGAGAAAACCTCTCTCTGTTATGGCTCAGCTAGAGCTCCTGAAAGCATGAAAAATCCACTTGCTGCTGGGTCAGAGCAAGGGTTCATTAGCCCTGCGTTCTGTTTGCAAGAGACGTGGGAAACTCAGAAGCAGGCCATGACCAGAAAGAATGACTCCTCCTGACCTTTGATCTGGTCCTTGGGTGCACGCTGCCTCTGAATACGGAAGTTCTATTGAATGGCCATGACTTGTCCACCTTTAATTCATTAAAGTCGTCAAACGTGTCAGCCCTTGCCATATCCTCTAGTGTTGAATGCCATGGTTGCCATTTGCCAAGGCTCAACATGCCCAGTTCTTTCAGTCTCTCCTCATGGGGCTTTGTTTCCAGACCCCTGATCATCCTGGTTGCCCTCCTCTGAACCCCCTCCAGCTTGTCTGCGTCCTTCTTGAAGTCTGGTGCCCAGAACGGGACACAATACTCAAGATGAGGCCTAACCAGGACCGAATAGAGGGGAACTAGTACCTCGTGCGATTTGGGCCATAGCTAGACCTAAGGTTTATCCCTGGATCGTCCAGGGGTCAAATCTGTTCGTCTAGGTGACACACAGGGGATCCAGTGCTAATGCAGGGGCAAACCCTGGATGATCCCAGGATAAACCTTAGGTCTAGCTGTGGCCTCAGAATCTATACTTCTATTAATGCAGCCCAAAATAACATTTGCTTTTTTTGCAGCCACATCCTGTGTAGGCATCATTTGATTCTGCTGCAGTCATGACTCCCATTTTTGGATGATGCCATGAGAATGAGCTTACGAAGGGTCTTATTGCCAGTTCAAGCGTTTAACGGCCACTCGCTGTGAATGCGATAAGAAGCACACACTTTTCCAGTTCTCCCTCTGGGTGATGAGCCTCCCTCTGATACTGACACAGTTCTACAGAGAGGCAAACATACAATTAAGATCCTAATCAAATATATGCAATATTATTATTACGCAAAGTTACACAGAGGCTTGGTGTTGATTAAGGACCTCTAAAATCAAAAGCAGAGCTAAGGTAATGTTAAGGACGGGTGGGTCTATCAAATACATTTCTGTGGACTTCCTCTTTTCCCACTGCCAAAGCCTGTCCCAGATTGATTGATTGATTTCTTTTTTAATGGGAAAAAAGCCTGTACATTTTTGGCATGCATTTTTCAAGTGGCTGCATGTGACTAAGACATGGTTGTGCACAGTTTAGAAATCTACAGAGTGGCTTTTACACATCTGAAAAAAACACACGTGTGCATGTTGTTAAATGATTGCCTGTCTTTTGTGGAAGGCATCACAGGCCTGGATTAACAACCTCAAATTACGTCCATTTCTGCAATTGGTTGCTGGAGGTAAAATCTATTGCAATCTCAATAGAGCAAATTTATCACCCAACCATTGTAATATTCTTGCCTTTGTAATCTCCCTGTCTTTGGAATAATAAAAGTCTATTTCTCCTTCCACCCCCAAGAATAAGTCAAGTGTTTATAGTTCAGCAAAAATGGTACATTATTACTTGCATTGTCCTGCCAGAGAGAATTAGCTGTTTCAAGAGTTGTTGTGGATGCCTAACTAAGACTAAATTCACCTACATTTGTTTCATTTTTATGTATTTATTGGTTTTATATACTGCTCAAATGCCTGTGAGGCAGTTTACACACATAGAAAATCAAAGAAACAATGAGATAGAAATTAGACAATAATATAGCCCATGAAAAATCAAAATATTAAGACATGAAAGCCATTAAAAAGATTAAAGAGCCAGCAATAAAACTGATAATAAAAACCACAAATTAAAAAGTAAATGCTTGCCAGTAGAGGAAGGCACTACCTACCTCAATGTATATAATGATGACGCCCGGCATATCTCCCCGGGAAGGGTGTTCCACATGTGGGGGACACTACCGAGAAGGCATTTCCTCTGGTAGCTGCCTGCCACACCATTGTGGGTGAAGGCATACAAAGAGGAGCCTCCAAAGATAATAACAGTCAAGCAGGATAATGTGTGTGTGGGTTTCCATTAATGCATGGGGGTACTTTGAAATCACATGGAGACTTCCCAAAACATATACAGCATTCAACAGAGCTTTTGTTTTGTCTTTTCATAGTGTCAGAATAAGGTATACTAGTTATGTAATCTTAGATCTAATTAGCTAGCTGTCTAGGTCCTGGACAGGGTTGCACTCTCCTTAAAGGATCGGGTCTGTAGTCTGGGGGTACTCTTGGATCCAGAACTGTCACTTGAGGCACAGGTGAACTCAGTGGCAAAGAGCACCTTTTATCAGCTTAGGCTGATATACCAGCTGCGCCCTTATCTGGACAGAGATAGCCTAGCTACAGTTATCCATGCTCTGATAATCTCTCGTTTGGATTACTGCAATGAGTTATATGTGGGGTGGCCTTGGAAAACGGTCCGGAAACTTCAGCTGCTACAAAACAGGGCAGCACGGTTACTAACAGGGACTGGCCAGCGAGACCATATCATGCCAGTCCTTCCACAACTTCATTGGCTGCCAGTCCAGGTCCAGGCCGAATTCAAAGTGCTGGTACTAACATTCAAAGCCTTAAATAGCTTGGGGCCAGGTTATTTGAAGAAACGCCTCCTCCCATATGTGCCTGCCCAGACCTTGAGATCATCCACAGGGGTCCTTCTCCGTGAGCCCCTGCCAAAGGAAGTGAGGCAGGTGGCTACTAGGAGGAGGGTCTTCTCTGCTGTGGCACCCCGGCTTTGGAACGAGCTCCCCAGAGAGGTTCGCTTGGCTGAAGACCTTTTTATTTTCTCAGTATTTTAACACTTAATTTAACTTAAATTTAAACTTTGCTGTTTTAATTCCATATTTTAACCTATGACAATTTTTGCTGTGTGGTTTTAATCCTGGTTGGGCTTTTTAGATTGTATTTTGTGTTTGTGTTTTTAAATTGTTGGCTGTTTTATTATGCTCTTCATGGTTTTAATTTTTGTGAACCATCCAGAGAGCTTCGATTATTGGGCCATATAAAAATGTAATAAATAAATAAATAAATAAATAAACAAAGAAACAAACTCCATTGAGCCCATTGGGACTTCCTGCTGAGCAGGCATTTGCAGGATGGTCCTGGAAGTGTATACAATTGTACAAATTCCTCAACTTCTATATGTCTCCTCCCTTCTGATTGCCTGGTAGCTCCTTTAGATTTCTGACTGGTTCAGACTGAAACTCAGAGCAGATTCACTGCCCCACTGACTTCGGAGCCTCCACTGATGATCAGCCATCTACAAGTCTTCTGATGCTTCAAATGACTCAGCCTCCCAGAATGCCTTGTGGGGCCACCTCTCTGGCTTCCTTAACCCCCCTGCCCTACTGCCACTAAGCTCAGGTACAAAACTTCCTGACAGTAAGATCTGTGCAACAGTGGAACGGTCTCCCTACGGAGGTTGTGGGCTCTCCATCTCTGGAAGGTTTTAAGAAGAGGCCGGATGGCCACCTCTCCAGGGTGGTTTCATTGGTTTTCCTGCACATTGCAGAGAGTTGGACTAGATCAGCCTTCCTCAACCTGGGGCGCTCCAGATGTGTTGGACTACAACTCCCAGAATGCCCCAGCCAGCTGGCTGGGGCATTCTGGGAGATGCAGTCCAACACATCTGGAGCGCCCCAGGTTGAGGAAGGCTGGACTACATGATCCTTGCGGTCCCATCCAGCTCCACAATTCTATGATTCTATGTAACTAGAATAACTGCATATTGGTCCCCTGTTTACCTCCACCTCCACGTTTCACCTCCCCTCTGTTGACTTCTTTGCCCTTGGGGCAGGGATTTCTTCTCCCTTTCATTTGTGGATATTATAGAAATGATTGATAGCCTTAAGTTTAAAAAAAAGATGTAGTGCAGTTGTGAGTGAAATATGCATGCATGAAACCCTAAAACTATTACTAATATCAGCAGTGCAAATGGGTGAACTATCTCCTCCTCGGTCCAGTCGCGCATCTATCTGATGTAGCCACTTGGATGTCTAATTGCTGATCTAAGCTCACTCTGACGAAGACTGAATTCCTTATCTCTCCTCCACAGCCTTTCCTCTCCTCAATCTCCCCCACTATCTCTTGGCAACATCACCCTGTTGATCAGGCAGGCTGCCTTGGCTTCATCTTGAATTCTTCTCTCTCCGTTGCTTCCCATGTTCAGTGAAGGCTGGTGGCTCTGATTTTGGTGGGGCTGTGAATCCATTCCGGGTTCAGCACCAGCCAGAACTCTCAAAGAGCCATCCAAAGTGCTGAACCCATTTTGGGGGATACGGTTCCACATTTCCCCTGATAGCTCCCTTAGGGCTCTGGCTGAAAACTGAAATAGATTCACTCAGAGCTGCCTGCATCCACTGCCCACATTCAACGCATTGCCAAGGTGTACCACTTCTCCCTGTACAAGCCGTCATTCCCTCGGCTAGAACTCTGGCCCGTGCCCTGGCCCACCTCTCACAGCCTTCTTCTCGTCTCTGACCTTCTGCTTCCATGCCTCAGTCCTACCAAGATCCAAAACACCACTGGCAAAATTGTCCACCTCTCCTGTCAGTCTGTGAGACACCCTTGCACATACTGGCTTTCTGTCCCCTTTCATATTCCGCCCAACCCCCTCTCCTTATTTTCAAACTATGCTTTTCCTTTCCCCACCCTTTCCTTCAGCCCTCATAGAATCATAGAACAGCAGAGTTGGAAGGGGCCTACAAGTAGGGTGACCAACTGTCAGGATTTCCCCGGATTTGTCCTGGTTTTTGTTCTTTCCATGGTGTCAGGGGGGATTTTCTATAATTTTCAATAATGTCCTGGAATGACACACCTTCCCCTTTAAGGCTGCCATTAGCATGGCAGGAGGGAGTGACATGCTTTCTTGAGGCACGTCATTCCCCCACCCCGAGCTCCAATTGAGGTCTTGAAGGGGAAAGTGGGTCATTCGTGGACATTATAGAAAAGGCCCCAATTGGAGTGGATGGTGGTGGTGCAGAATGAAATCCTTTCCCCTCCTCCACTCCAATCGGGTTCTTTAAGGTGGCGGGGGAATAACGTACTCTCTGCAGGACTCAGAAAGCTGCTTCCCCCCCCCACACACTAGGTGTCCTCTTTTTTGGTTTCCCAAATATGGTCACCCTACTACAAGGCCAGCGAGTCCAACCCCCTGCTCAATGCAGGAATCGTTTCTCAGCCCACCTATGACCTTGACTCCTCCATTTCTACCAACGAAAGTTCCCCTAGCAGTGGTGTAGTGGAACGAGTGCTCAGAGGGAGGGAGCCCCGGCACTTTTTTATTAGCAGGGATGCTGACATCACCTGCCACCCCCTTACACTCCTCTGCAGCTTAACTGCAAGCCTCGCAGTGGCTAGGGCATGGAGAGGGGGATGATTCATAGAATCATAGTATAGTAGAGTTGGAAGGGGCCTATAAGGCCATCGAATCCAACCCCCCACTCAATGCAGGAATCCGCCCTACAGCATACTTGACTGATGGTTGTCCACCTGCCTCTTGAAGGCCTCTAGTGTGGGAGAGCCCACAACCTCCCCAGGTAAATGGTTCCATTGTCATACTGCTCTAACAGTCAGGAAGTTTTTCCTGATGTCCAGCTGGAATCTGTCTTCCTGTAACTTGAGCCCGTTATTCCGTGTCCTGCACTCTGGGAGGATCGAGAAGATGATTGAAGAAGATTGTTCCCAGAAGAACATACCGTTCCCCGTTCTAATGCAAAGTATTTGAGTGGGGAGTGCCTTGGTGTTAAATGAGCAACTAAGACCATTAACTTTTCAAAAGATCTGCTCCTGGTGGAGACAAAATGGCTAACACTGGTGGGTTGATCTGTAAGAACGCCGCTGCCTGCAATGTTTGACTCTCCTTGGGTACATCAACATTTCCCAATGCTCTACTATCCCCTAATCCTGGAAGCAACTCTGTCCCTCCTTTGCTGCCCCTTATACATTGAACCAGGCCGATGGAGGGGCCCTTGCTGTCTCATGTCTCTCTCTGATGGAGTAAAAAAAGCCAAAGGCAAGGGTAGAACCAAGCAATCTTCAAAAACAAATATTTGCAAAAGTTTATTTACAATGCCAAGGTGCCTACACATTTCAAACGCATCTGCACTCTTCCTCAGGGCTGTTATCTAAAAAACAAAGAAGTCCTTTGTATCATAATATTTACAATTAGAAGCATTTTACAAGTTTCTGTACCTTAAAAAATATATCTAATATCTAATTAAAAAAACTTTAAAAAACTTATGTATAACCAGACATACAAATTGCAATCAAAAAGGTGTAATGCATCATCATTCAGTTAATTAAAGTATATATACAAAATATACCAGTTGCGCAGTTGCGTAGGCTCCTTGGCACTGTAAATAAACAATTTTAATAAACAATGTAAATAAACAATTGCTTAGCCTTGGTGGCTTTAAGATGCCTTGATTTGCATCAGCCACAAGGCCTTTGCATTTAAAATAAATCATACAAAGAATAAAAGCAAGATTATAATTGACTGAAGTTACCCAAGCTGCATTCTAAAAATTTGCATCAAGCACAAATGCCAAGATTAATGCACAGATCTTTTCACATAAAAATAGATAAAGAAAGAAATAAACTTCTGATCAGTCAAAGGAACTGTGTGAAATTAAGACTCTGATAAAATGGTAGATCTTACTTTAATAGCACCTGCCTAAAATATTGGGGTCTTTGCTGTCACCAGCTTATTTTGATCAGCAAGAGGAAAAGGCAGAGAAGCAAGAAGTGATTGCTTTGGAATACATAACAGTAGTGGAGTAATCACCTCTTTCCTCAAATCTCTGTAAAACGTGCAAAATCATAATACATCAGCTACTGTTCCAATGCGGCCGTCTCTACATGGCATATTTGGTTTTCCAATGGGATTCTTTTAAATAGGCCCTTGAGTACAGCTGATGGCAGTATATTCAGACTTGCGTAAGTAAAAGCTCATCTGCATTGTAAAACGGTTAAGTTTTGCAAACAAGATGCCAGTGTGTCAAAAGGACTAGGTGGAAAGTGATAATACCAGGGACAGAATTTTCTTATAGTGGCAAAATTGTTCTGTCCTTCAGTATCATGCAGCTGCTGTCTAATTCGGTCTTTTGCTTTACTAAATCCTAGAATTACTAAATGTGGTGGTGACAGGCCCAAAGAATAAAACTTGGAAGTGGTGGTCTTCACCCAAACACTCTCATTATCTTGCCTCAAAAGTATTTGCTTACTGTTTACCAGAGACATGTTACGACATGGGGGGAAAGGAGTGATCACAAGAGTGGGCGGGAGTGAGATGAACATGTTTTCCATCTCAGCTGGACAATTCTTTGAGAAGCCAGAAACGGTTTCATTGTGATTTAAAGACCTGGAAACCAAGCCCTATGAGGAGAGAGTAAAAGAACTGGGCAGGTTTAGCCTGGAGAAGAGAAGATTGAGGGGAGACATGAGAGCACTCTTCAATGACTTGAAAGGTTTCACACAGAGGAGGGCCAGGATCAATTCTCAATCATCTCAGAGTGCAGGACACGGAATAACGGGATCAAGTTAAAGGAAGCCAGATTCCAGCTGGACATCAGGAAAAACTTCCTTACTGTTAGAACAGTACGACAATGGAACCAGTTACCTAGGGAGGTTGTGGGCTCTCCCACACTAGAGGCCTTCAAGAGGCAGCTGGACAACCCTCTGTCAGGGATGCTTTAGGGTGGATTCCTGCATTGAGCAGGAGGCTGGACTCGATGGCCTTGTAGGCTCCTTCCAACTCTACTATTCTGATTCTATGGCCTGAGGAAAAGAGCCGGCCATGGATCGCTTAGAAGTGATTGATTTGGCTGTTGACCATCTCTGGTAACAATATCTGTAGCTGCAGCTGGCAAAGCATGATCACCCTGTGCAAAGTTATGGCTTCTGGCGAAACACATCCACACCACATGGGAGAATGAAGCATAGGTAGAGGCATGGAGGTATGCAGACATCCAGTTTAATATGCAAATTAATTGACATGACACAGCTCCATGTGTTAATTTAAAATGTGATTAATTTATGAAAAGGAAACAAGGTTGGCGTTAGATAACAGGCACATCACCCTCAGCAGCTAGGAGTGGGTGGGTGTGTTACCATAGCAACCTATTTGGTGGAAACATAAGAAGTAAGAGATACCAACCTCCCCCCCCCCTTTATTTTTTACTCAGCTGTAACATTAATGAGACATGGATCTGAGCAATTTAAATTGTTGGGGTGGGGGGGCGAGAGGCAGGACTTGAGAGACAGAATGAAAACCGACGCAAAATCGGATTTGTTTTGGACACGGTCATGCAAAGGCGGATGAAAAAGTTTTTGAAGTAGGATTGATATCTTTGTTTGGGATCCTAGCCTTCCTTGCCTCAATCGGGGAAGAAAACAAACGCCCACCACAGTTAAAATAAATAAAAGTATTCCTGGTCCCTAACAGTCCTCCTCCTCCAACAACAGAACAGTTGTATTTCTTTCTTGTAAATGAGACAGTGGGGTTGTTGTACAAATCACAAATAGGTTGAAAATTCCACAGTTCATAGAATTATAGAATAGCAGAGTTGGAAGGGGCCTATAAGGCCATCAAGTCCAACCCCCCTGCTCACTGCAGGAATCCACCCCAAAGCATCCCTGACAGATGGTTGTCCAGCTGCCTCTGGAAGGCCTCTGGGGTGGGAGAGACCACAACCTCCCTAGGTCATTGGTTCCATTGTCATACTGCTCTAACAGTCAGGAAGTTTTTCCTGACGTCCAGCCGGAATCTGGCTTCCTGTAACTTGAACCTATTATTCCGTGTCCTGCACTCTGGGAGGATCGAGAAGAGATCCTGGCCCTCCTCTGTGTGACAACCTTTTAAGTATTTGAAGAGTGCTCTCATGTCTCCTCTCAATCTTCTCTTCTCAAGGCTAAACAGGCCCAGTTCTTTCAGTCTCTCTTCATAGGGCTTTGTTTCCAGACCCCTGATCATCCTGGTTTATTTATTTTATTATTTATTTATTTATTTATTACATTTTTATACCGCCCAATAGCTGAAGCTCTCTGGGCAGTTCCTCCGAACCCCCTCCTGCTTGTCTGCATCCTTCTTGAATTGTGGAGCCCAGAACTGGACACAATACTCCAGATGAGGCCTAACCAGGGCCGAATAGAGAGGAACTAGTACCTCACGCGATTTGGAAGCCCTGCCATTGGATAATGTGAGACAGCCATTTGGATAGCAGGGAGCAGCAGAAAGGTGTCAGAGGACAGAGCTGTGAATCTCCTAAGCTAGTTTGTTGTCCCTTGGTGTCATCAATATTATCAGTGTTGAAGTAACAGACAACAAAGGCAATCTCTGTACATGGAATGGAGGGTGGACACCATTTTGTCTTTCTCCTCGGCCAGCAAGGTATCTCAGGCCAGCTCTAGGATTGGCAGGTGTGGGCAATGAGGCTGGTGAATGGATTGGGGAGATCCATCCAAAGAAAAGTGGATCCAATATTTCAGTTAGGTCAACCACCAACCAATAAAAACAAATGAAAGAAATAGACATATGTAACATTACCGATAGTGCAACAGCCAAAATTTAAAATAAACTCAGAAAAACACTCACAGTGAAGCTTGGTGTTTTGTTGAAACACCGCTGAATGGGAAACCATGAAGAAGCCAAATTGGCCTCCATGGGGCATTCCCAAGGTTATGCACCATGACTGAGAAGGCCCTGTCCTGTGCGCCTCGTCATTATAGTTCAGGTAACAGGGAGACAGAGGACAGGATCCCTGATGTTGTTCTGAGTGCACACACAGGTTCCTGTGGGAGCACTTGGTCCTCAAGATTCCCTTGCCCTTTGCCGTTTAAAGCTTTAGAGGTTCTTATCTATTCATGGCTGCGAGAGCTGGACCATAAGGAAAGCTGAGCGAAGGAAGATAGATGCTTTTGAACTGTGGTGTTGGAGGAAAATTCTGAGAGACCCTTGGACTGCAAGAAGATCAAACCAGTCCATCCTCCAGGAAATAAAGCCAGACTGCTCACTTGAGGGAATGGTATTAAAGGCAAAACTGAAGTACTTTGGCCACATAATGAGAAGACAGGATACCCTGGAGAAGAGGCTGATGCTAGGGAAAGTGGAAGGCAAAAGGAAGAGGGGCCGACCGAGGGCAAGATGGAGGGATGATATTCTGGAGGTGACAGACTTGACCTTGGGGGAGCTGGGGGTGGCGACAGCCGACAGAAAGCTCTGGCGTGGGCTGGTCCATGAAGTCACGAAGAGTCGGAAACGACTGAACGAATAAACAACAACAAATCTATTCATACTGCTCAATTTTGTGGGGAACAAAACCTGCAGTACTTCTCTGAAAATTCAATTTACCGCGTTCCTCCCAGACCTTTGAGAAGATACCTTTGGCTGAGAAAGTGTGCTATATTTGAAAAGCACATAAGGTGAGCCCTGCTGGATCAAACCAAGGGTCCATCTAGACCAGCATTCTGTTCACACAGTGGCCATCCAGCTGTCAAAGAGGAACCCACAAGCAGGGCAGGAGTGCAACAGCACCCTCACACCCATGTTCCCCAGCAACTTACTTCCTCTGTTACTGGCAGTGGCATAATAGCTATCAGGGCTAATAGCCATTAGTTACCTAGGGAGGTTGTGGGCTCTCCCACACTAGAGGCCTTCAAGAGGCAGCTGGACAACCATCCGTCAGGGATGCTTTTGGGTGGATTCCTGCGTTGAGCAAGGGGTTGGACTCGATGGCCTTGTAGGCCCCTTCCAACTCTGCGATTCTATGATTCTATGATTCTATGATAGCCTTCCCTCCAGGAATTTATCTGACCCCCTTGAAAAACCATCCTAATTGATGGCCATCACTACATCTTGTGGTAGCAAATTCCATAGTTTGACTCTGTGCTGTGTGAAGAAGGACTTCCTTTTATTTGGCCTGAATCTCCTGCCAATCAGCTTCAATGGGATGACTCCTTTCAGTTCTAGTGTCATGGGAGAGGGAGGAAAACTGTATTTCACATCAAACAGAATTTTAGAGGATGTCCATGGTGCCCTATACAAGGCCTGTGTAAAAAACCAAAACACCTGGCATCTGACCAACTCAGAGGTGCAAACTGCCAGCTCACGGACAAAGACCAGCACTCCAGGGGATTCCCCAGTAGCCCCCACCCCTTTCCCCAATGACCAATCATTTCGTCGTTTCTTGACGTTTGTATAGTCCCTTCCCCCAATTCTAAAAGGTTGAAAAGTCTGTCCGAAGGCTTAGTTACTGGCAGTAAAGCTTTAAGCTAAAACATGCTGGGTTTGGTTGTTTGGGGCCCTGCCCCGTTTTCTCTAGCCCCACCCACCATTGAAATGACCCCTCCCCCCACCCGAGAGCTTCTCTGAAATGGAATTCAACCCCTCAAGACTAACCAGTGCTGAAAAGGAATGTTTCATGAATATTGCAGATACGATGGGTCTGTTCTCCTAAATATGAAAGCATGCAAATTTACTCCTCAGTAGCCCCACTCACTACATCAGCCTTCCTCAACCTGGGGCGCTCCAGATGTGTTGGACTACAACTCCCAGAATGCCCCAGCCTCTGGGAGATGCAGTCCAACACATCTGGAGCGCCCCAGGTTGAGGAAGGCTGCACTACATCACCTTTTACCTGCTCCATCTGGGCTGTGTGGACCAGTCTTTCCTGGGTGACTGCTAAACTTCCAGACACATATACAATTTCCACTTGAATAGAGCAGCTGGCAAACTGCACCGTTGGTTTAGTTTTGCGGTAAACTCCAGCACAATACAAAGTCAGCCCCTTGTCAACGTTGTTACAATTGTGCAATCTGGATTTGCTTCTGCTCCACCTCAAGAAAAGGAGGTGACTTTACACTGTTAGTTTTACCTTACCCTGTGCCTGCTTACCCTACCCTGTGCCTGTTTGCATTCTCTTCCCCTCCTTATTGTTTTACTATGATTTTATTAGATTGTAAGCCTATGCGGCAGAGTCTTGCTATTTACTGTTTTACTTTGTACAGCACCATGTACATTGATGGTGCTATATAAATAAATAAATAAATAATAATAATAATAATAATAATAACAACAAACCTATTTGTAGTGAGCTTGACTCCAGAAGAAATGGTGAGGAGTCAGGTCAGGTGTTGAACCCACACAAGTTTCCTATGTGTTGTTTATTAAATGTATAAAGGTCAGCTTTCCTCTTAGAGTAGACCAGCTTCTGTAGGCTTCTCATAGTGAGAGGCTGATACCAAGCAAGAAGGCACCAACTCACATGATAACAATTGCTACCTACCTGTCTGATGCATGTTTGGCCTAGATAACAGAAGATTGAGGGGAGACATGATAGCACTCTTCAAATACTTAAAAGGTTGTCACACAGAGGAGGGCCAGGATCTCTTCTCAATCCTCCCAGAGTGCTGGACACGGAATAATGGGCTCAAGTTACAGGAAGCCAGGTTCCGGCTGGACATCAGGAAAAACTTCCTGGTTGTTAGAGCAGTATGACAATAGAACCAGTTACCTAGGGAGGTGGTGGGCTCTTCCACCGCAGAGGCATTCAAGAGCCATCTGGACAGCCATCTGTCAGGTATGCTTTAAGGTAAACTCCTGCATTGAGCAGGGGGTTGGTCTCAATGGCATTATAGGCCCCTTCCAACTCTACTATTCTATGATTCTATAAGGGTGTAATCCTCATGTCAAGAGTAACGCAGCTGCCTAATTTCCTGTTTGCTTTACTGTTCTATCTTGCTAGGGAGATGAGAAGGATTTATTCCCTGACTCCGTGTTGGAATGTTGAAACTTCTTAGTCACAGGGAGGGGTAACTCATTGCCTGCTTGCAATACTTTGGGAATGTACTATAATGTCAGAAAAGGGAATAAAAGATTGGGCTGAGGTCTAATAACTTTGGCTTCATTCCATGGAGGAATTCTAGGGTGACCATATGAAAAGGAGGACAGGGCTCCTGTATCTTTAACAGTTGTATTGAAAAGGGAATTTCAGCAGCTGTCACTTGTATATATGGGGAACCTGGTGAAATTCCCTCCTCATCACACCAGTTAAAGGTGCAGGTGTCCTGCCCTCTTTTAAATCTGGTCACTCTAGTATAGCTCCTGCACTGTTGTGATGAAGAGGGAACTTCACCAGGTTCTCCATATATACAAATGACACCTGCTGAAATTCCCTTTTCTATGCAACTGTTAAAAGATACAGGAGCCCTGTCCTCCTTTTCATAGGGTCACCCTAGGAATGCACACAACCAACCTGGAAGACTTTGGCTTCTAGGAATGACCTCTAACATGCTGTTGATTGGGTCACCAGCAGAAGCCAGCTGTAAAGAAGCTACTAGCTTCATCGGCCAAGAGATGTGTGAGCTTTATTTGTATTTTTATTCTGAATCCCTTTTCTATCAATCAACTGTCCTTCCTTTCACAAGCGGTCTAGTTTCATTTTGATTTTCCAAAGAATCTACTTCAATGCCCCCCCCCCCCTGAATAGATCAGGCCTCCAGAATAACACACTATGACTCTCAATTCAGAAATAAATCCAAATCAGGTCAAAGGGCTTCATTAAGTGTGTACAGGATTTCATTGTAAGATCCAATATATAGTTCCATTTCTCAAATACTTAAGAATATTTCAGGATGTGGTGGGGTGGGGAAAGGAAGGGACATTTATTCATTCTGCTACCTGGGGACAGATTAAGAAATGACAGATTACTTTTGGCTACCTGAGGACTGATTAAGAGCTTTGGCAATTGAACGGTATAGAAATGCAATAAATAAATAAATAAGGTGAAATTGCAGGGAGGGGGGTTGCACATTCTACCATTCTCTGAGCAGTAGACTGTGGGAGAGAGAATTTACTACATAAGATTGTGGTGGAACCAACCTGTTGCCATTGATGTCTGCAATGGAAGGACTTCTTTTCTGAGAAACATGAAGGATATGTAACTGCAAGCATTCACTGAAGCTCACATGGAACTCTGGAGCAGAATTGCACAGTCATAAAGGCTGGCATAAGGAGAACCGTTCACATCTATGGAAGCTATTGGAGTCAGACCAATCCATTGCCTTGCTGTCTTGGAAGCATCATTATGACACAAAAGCAAAGGAAAGAGGCCATTATCTGTTCTGCACTGTACACACACACCACCTGCCCTGGTCCTCCTCCTTTATCCCTAAGGGTCTGTAAGGTTTGACCATCCATCTTCGGTGACTTTTATTTCTCAAATTCAATTATCCCTTTAAGTAGACAGATACGTGGGTGTAGAAATTATGAATGGCAAAGTCAGAGGGCGGTCTGCAATTTCTGGGCAGAATGAAGTGCTGCAACATAATTTTCAAAATTGGTTTGTCTCCTTTAGTCTTTTGGAGGCAGATTTGCCATGTGAGCAATTCTTGTCTGATAAATGCAGGGTTTGGGTGCATTTTTTGATCTCTTTCTTTCTCTGCTCTCTCTGTCTCTGGCCGTTGCTAGACGAGGGTTTAGCCCGGTGGGAGGCCCGGGCTCCCTGCTGTGCGTGCAGACGATGCACAGGGGATCCCGGGGTCAGGCCGGGCTAAACCCTCCCTTGACCTGGGATAACCGGATCCACTTGTGGCCCGGTTTTTCCGCAGCCCTGGGCTGAGCTGGTTCTGTGGCTTTTCCCAGCTGCTTGCTTACTCGCAAGTAAGTGCACATCAGGCCGGGGGGGTGGGGTAAAATCACGGGGGGAGGAGATGGGGGCTGGGGGAGGAAAGAGCGGACCCAGCTGGAGAGATGGGGGGAAGAGCGTAGCCAGGGTGGGGAAAACACGGAAGTGGGGGGCGGAGGGGGCCTCGGACATGGCGGGCAGGTGATCAGGCGGGCATGGCGAGCGGGCGGGCGGGCAGGGGGGGCATCACACATGGTGGATGAGGGGGGAAGAAGAACGGAGCCAGGGTGGGGAGATCGCGGCCAGGGGGGCGGAGGGGGCATCGGACATGGCAAGCGGGGGGCGGACGAGCGAGCGAGCGGGGGCATCAGACATTGGGGGAAATCGGGGCACGGGGGAGCGGGAAACCCTTTATTTTTTTTAAAAAAGACTTGCCCTTTCGTTGGTGCGCTCCTGCGCACATGGCCCCTTTAATTTTTTAAAAAATGGCTGATGCGACGGGGCTTTCCCTTACCCCATCGCGTGTTACGTCTAGCTAGGTGCGACGGCCCGCGCTAGCTGCAGCGCGGCCTCGCCAGTACTCCCCACCGGATTATCAGATAGGTCTAGCAAGGCCCTCTGTCTCTGTCTCTCTCTCTGTCTCTCTCTCTCTCACACACACACTTTCTCCCCCCCCCCCACATGGGTCCAGTGCTGGATTAGGAATAAGCCAAGAAAGCCAAGACTTAAGACCTCATGATGAACATAGTAGGTTCATGCCAGAAGCGGTGCTCTTTCGGTTACTGTGGTCCTGAGCTGCGTAAGGTGTTTATAGGTCAAAACCAGCATCTTGAATCGAGCTCAGAAACATACAAGCGACCAGTGCAAGCAGGCCAGAATGGGTGCTCTATTTTCAGAACTTCTTGCCCTGTTATCAATCTGTCCACCGTGTTTAGCACAAGCAAAACCGTCTTCAAAAGTGGAGCACATTTGTCCATCTTTGGGTAGTATCCAATGTTAGGTAGTGTGTAGACCCATTTACATTCATGGGATTTAAGTTAGTTGTGACTAACTTAAGACCCATTCATTTCAAGGGATCTACCCCATGTAGGAGTAACGTTGGATGCCACCAATAGAAACATCTTATTTTGCTCCATTTTACCTTGTCGCTGTCTCCTCCTCACAGCTTTGATGGAATTGTGTCAGGAATGGCTGACCGCAACTGCCCCTGTGTGGTGAAGCCCACAAGCAGAGCCTCTCAGCAAAGAACCTTCCAGACCTGGACTGACTCCGCCCACTCAGACTCCTCCCTTCTGGTCTGGAAGAAGTATAAATAGCTTCCTGAAGAAACAGAGCCTTTCTTGTGACACAAAGAGCACCTGAACTCGGGTGACTCTTTCGTTTCTAGACTTTCTCTTTGGTCCTGACTCTTGGGTTGCCTTCTAATCCTCAGTACCCTTTGGTGCTTACACCTGAATGGTCCAGTTTTCATTATACACATGGACTGCCTCCATGAAGGACGGGCAGTAGGAGAAAGTTGAAAGCCCTATGGAATATATATTACCCAGCTGCCTTTCTGGCATAGCAAACATTTATCATAGAATCATAGAATAGCAGAGTTGGAAGGGGCCTACAAGGCCATCGAGTCCAACCCCCTGCTCAATGCAGGAATCCACCCTAAAGCATCCCTGACAGATGGTTGTCCAGCTGCCTCTTGAAGGCCTCTAGTGTGGGAGAGCCCACAACCTCCCTAGGTAGCTGATTCCATTGTTGCACTGCTCTAACAGTCAGGAAGTTTTTCCTGGTGTCCAGCCGGAATCTGGCTTCCTTTAACTTGAGCCCGTTATTCCGTGTCCTGCACTCTGGGAGGATCAAGAAGAGATCCTGGCCCTCCTCTGTGTGACAACCTTTTAAGTATTTGAAGAGTGCTATCATGTCTCCCCTCAATCTTCTCTTCTCCAGGCTAAACATGCCCAGTTCTTTCAGTCTCTCTTCATAGGGCTTTGTTTCTAGACCTCTGATCATCCTGGTTGCCCTCTTCTGAACACGCTCCAGCTTGTCTGCATCCTTCTTGAATTGTGGAGCCAATACTGGACGCAATACTCTAGATGAGGCCTAACCAGGGCCGAATAGAGAGGAACCAGGACCTCACGTGATTTGGAAGCTATACTTCTATTAATGCAGCCCAAAATAGCATTTGCCTTTCTTGCAGCCATATCGCACTGTTGGCTCATATTCAGCTTGTGATCTACAACAATTCCAAGATATTTCTCGTTTGTAGTATTGCTGAGCCAAGTGTCCCCCATCTTGTAACTGTGCAATTGGTTTCTATTCCCTAAATGTAGAACTTGGCATTTATCCCTATTAAATTTCATTCTGTTGTTTTCAGCCCAGCACTCCAGCCTATCAAGATCACTTTGAAGTTTGTTTCTGTCTTCCAGGGTATTAGCTATCCCACCCAATTTTGTGTCATCTGCAAATTTGATCAGCGTTCCCTGCACCTCCTCGTCCAAATCATTAATAAAAATGTTGAAGAGCACTGGGCCCAGGACTGAGCCCTGCGGCACCCCACTCGTTGCCTCTCCCCAGTTTGAGAAGGTTCCATTGATAAGTACTCTTTGAGTCCGATTCTGTAGCCAACTGTGGATCCACCTAATAGTTGTTCCATCTAGCCCACTTTTAGCTAGTTTGTTAATCAGAATGTCATGTGGTACTTTGTCAAAAGCTTTGCTGAAGTCAAGATATATGACGTCCACAGCATTCCCACAGTCCACATTTAGTGTGATTCAAGTCAATTGTAAGTGACCAACCTTATCAAAAAAAGCATTTCCTGTTCCCATATCTATCTTGGGAGTTGATACTCATTTTCCCCTAGATGGGATTGACCACTATTACTACCACCACCATCTTTGAAAAATCAGGTTCACAGCCTGAGGATTCTCTCGCCTTTGAGGGATCCCAATGAAGTTGCAATAATTCATACCTCTATTGATGGTCAGTTTGGTGTGAAAATGTTTGTGTGTGAACAACTTGTGTAGTCCTCATTAAAATGCAAAGCAATATTGAAGCCCTTTTGGAGTTTTGTTGGCCACTAAATTCCTACGCCTTAAAACATGCAGTTGTGTCATTAGAAAAGTCAGTTTTGACTACAGCGGGCACACATATACACAATGTTTTGGATCCAGGCATAGGGACAATTAGAGTAGACCCATTGAAATAAATGGAACTATGATTAAGTTAATTCCCGCTGATTTCAATCATCATATTCTAAAAATGATTAAGTTTGGATCCATACCAATGTTATCAGGCAGGAGTATAATTATAATTATCATAATATGTTTTTTTTAAAAAAATCCTGCCTTTTATGCCACCAGCTGCATTAGAGCATAAATTATGTTTCATATCAAAAGAAGAGCTCTAACAATATGCTTGAACGTATATAGAAAAAAATCAATATGATTAAGAGTAAAAGGGACGGTTCTGGGGAGCAATAAAACCTTTTCAAGACCCAAGGAAAATGATATTGCAATATTTTTAAAAATTACCATTTTATCACACAGTAAATTACTGGAATATTAGTCCAAATTCCACAATTAATTGGGACCAACCCAAATGGCATCAAAAGATTGGTCCGAATAAAGGTATTGTCTAGAACTGTGCCTCAGGCCAAGACCCCAGATCCGGGGCAAGGCAGGATGATTCAGCCTGCATTGGCCTGAGGCAGACCAGTAGTGAAGCCTTGGGGGCACCTCAGAGCTATTTGGGGCAGCGCTGGGCCTTTCCCCCACCCACCTGCCCTCCCATGAAAACCAGCGCAAGGCTGGCTGTCAGTCCAGGTGAGTCCATTGGATGCTCCATTGCTCCAAACTCACTGCCCTCTCCCGCTGCCTCTGAGACTTACCTTAAAAGTGTCCTCTTCCTGAGAGCTGAGGCCCATGATTTAAAGTTAGTGCGAGGGCTCTCTCTTTTTAGTAAATCTATGGCCGCAAACTACAGCAGCCGTAAAGGGGAAATGGCCCTTTGTGGCTGCCATAGTTTATGGCCATAGATATACTAAAAACAGAGAGCTCCCACAATAACATCCCTCCTGAGAGCCTGGCTCTCAGGAGAAGGATGCATTCCCAGGTAAGTCCCAGCATTGGCTCTGGGTTGGGATGCCATGAGGGTGGCAAGGTGGCAGCATGTGGAAGGTGAGTGGGTGGGGGAGAAGGGAGTCAGAAATCCAATGAATTCCCAGTTGTCCTTGCCCCCGGCTTTTCTGGGTGTTGGCTGCAAGGTTGACCCACTTTGGGTGGCATTGAATCTCACCACACCTTTGGTGCTGAGGTGAGGTGGGCATACCTGGAACACCCCAAGTTGATTCAGAGCCATTTCAGAGGCTCCAAAATGGCCTCCAAGGCAAGTTGGGGGGCTGTGTATAGCCCTAATATTCTCCACCTGTGGATTTTGGATTTCTAAAAAATTTATGGATTATTAGTGTCGCAGAACAGTGCACACAATGCTTCTTCAGTTAGTGTGAAATTTGGTTGATTTTGGAAAAAGCTAGTTAACGCGTACATTAGCCCATTACTTCACAGTTTTTTCTCCAGTTTTCTCCAATTGTTTGGATTATGGACATGCAGGTTCTTCATACTTGGGGGTCTTTTATTCCTTAGATGTGGTTCTGTATCTCACTTCACCACCTGACACTAGCTGAGCTCCTCCAGGTGCAAATCAGATTTGCCCACAGTAAGCCAAACTATCTCCCACAAAGCATGTCTTAAATCTGAACCAGTAGAAGATTATTATTATTATTATTATTATTATTAGTAGTAGTAGTAGTAGTAGTAGTAGTAGTATCCCGCCTTTTGCCCAATGCTGGGCCTCAAGGCAGCCCTACAAAGTTTAAAATAT
The DNA here is from genome assembly GCF_023053635.1 of Elgaria multicarinata webbii. Taxonomy (NCBI): domain Eukaryota; kingdom Metazoa; phylum Chordata; class Lepidosauria; order Squamata; family Anguidae; genus Elgaria; species Elgaria multicarinata. The sequence goes on from NC_086190.1 coordinate 5,759,615, forward strand.
ACATGGGGAGAGGGAAACAAAACCAAAAACATTTAAAATACACAACAAAATTATAAGACATTAACATAGATGGAGGGCCAGACTATCCTCCAAAGGCCTGCTGGAACAAAAAAGTTTTAGCCTGCTTCCGAAAGCCCATCAAGGAGGGAGCCAGCCTAGCTTCCCCCGGAAGAGCGTTCCAGAGCACCGGAGCAGCCACCGAGAAGGCCCTCTCCCATGTTCCCACCAAGCGCACCTGAGAAGATGGTGGGACTGAAAGAAGGGCTTCTCCAGAAGATCTCAAAGCATGGGCAGGCTCATAAGGGAGAATACGGTCTTTCAAATAACCTGGACCCGAGCCATATAGGGCCTCTGTTGAAACCCCCAATCCTCCTACTTAGGACTTTTTTCAGTCTAACATGTATACAACTGCATTTCTATTTAAATGTTTTGAAATGTTCATCTACACATTGTCACACTTAAGAGTAGATCTATTGTCATCAATGGGACCAAAGTTGGTCAGTCTATCCAAAGTGTGACAAAGCCTGAATTCAACCCATAAAATTTAGCACATGTCATTTCTATGCAAATCTAGGGTGTCCATATGAAAAGGAGGACAGGGCTCCTGTACCTTTAACAGTTGCATAGAAAAAGGAATTTCAGCAGGTGTCATTTGTATGCATGTTGCACCTGGTGAAATTACCTCTTCATCACCACAGTTAAAGCTGCAGGAGCTACACTGCAGCTATACTGTGACCAGATTTAAAAGAGGGCAGGGCACCTGCAGCTTTAACGGTTGTGATGAAGAGGAAATTTCACCAGGTTCCCCGTATATACAAATGGCACCTGCTGAAATTCCCTTTTCAATGCAACTGTTAAAGATACAGGAGCCCTGTCCTCCTTTTCATATGGTCACCCTAGCAAATCTGTACCCTCCTTTGACCTCTTCTTTGATGATATCTTGACTCTTTGGGGGGCCGCCTAATATGGAAAAGTCAAACAAAATAATTCTGAAACATTAATTCCAAAGACTTTTATGAATCTTTTTTCTTGGTGTGTGTATAAAAAAAAAAGGAAGAAAAGCAGAATATCTTTGTATTTTTTTTAAAATGTCTTTTTAAGGAATCCAACACTTATGTAACCCCGAGATAGGATTTGCAAACTTTCAGTACTTTTTCTTTTTCTAATATCTCAGTGTCTCAGCTCTCAGCGCTTGGTGACTTTCCAGCCCAACATGTTGGCATATCTCTCCTTGGACGGCCTCCAAGAACTTCATCGCTAAAGCAAGCAAATCATAGCTTCTTCCTGTCACTTCACTCTTGGAGATGAACCTAAATGGAAGCTTGTTAAATTTCCCATTTGACATGGGAGAAATCAACACATCCAAGAAGATCCTTAGCTGTGGTTGGTCTTACTTGGGCAATATGACAAAAGAAGTGCTTAAAGCGTGCCAGGCTTTAGGAACAGTCAGATTCCCAGTGGGAATTAAGCTGGTTCTCAACATGATTGGGCCAGAAGCAAGTGTAAGGTCCAAAAAGTGGCAGATGTTGATGGCGGAAACACATGACTTCAAATCTGTACCTACGTTTCAAGGTCCAAAAAGTGGCAGATGTTGATGGAGGAAACACATGACGTTTCATTTTTCTTTTGTACTTTAGAGTAGGTACAGAGCTCCCAATCCATATCTTAAAAGCACCTCTCCTCCTCATGCTAGAGTCCCAGTCCAGATGAGGGGACCTGGGCCTACTCTAGAATGGAAGCAAAAGGTGTTTCTGCTAGATACAAATGTAAAGTAATATCGTTAAATCAGAGAGCCCACATGGTGTAATGGGTAGATTGTTGGACTGGGCTTGAAAGATTCTGGATTCTAGTCCCCACTGGGCTTTGGGCCAGTCACAGACTCTCATAGAATCACAGAATCATAGAATAGCAGAGTTGGAAGGGGCCTACAAGGCCATCGACTCCAACCCCCTGCTCAATGCAGGAATCCACCCTAACGTATCCCTGACAGATGGTTGTCCAGCTGCCTCTTGAAGGCCTCTAGTGTGGGAGAGACCACAACCTCCCTAGGTAACTGATTCCATTGTTGTACTGTTCTAACAGTCAGGAAGTTTTTCCTGATGTCCAGCTGGAATCTGGCTTCCTTTAACTTGAGCCTGTTATTCCGTGTCTTACACTCTGGGAGGATTGAGAAGAGATCCTGGCCCTCCTCTGTGTGACAACCCTTTAAGTATTTGAAGAGTGCTCTCATGTCTCCCCTCAATCTCCTCTTCTCCAGGCTAAACCTGCCCAGTTCTTTCAGTCTCTCTTCATAGGGCTTTGTTTCCAGACCCCTGATCATCCTGGTTGCCCTCCTCTGAACATGCTCCAGCTTGTCTGTGTCCTTCTTGAATTGTGGAGCCCAGAAATGGACACAATACTCTAGATGAGGCCTAACCAGGGCCGAATAGAGAGGAACCAGGACCTCTCGTGATTTGGAAGCTATACTTCTATCAATGCAGCCCTAAATAGCATTTGCCTTTCTTGCAGCCATATCGCACTGTTGGCTCATATTCAGCTTGAGATCTACAACAATTCCAAGATCCTTCTCGTTTGTAGTATTGCTGAGCCAAGTATACCTCAAGCTACCTCACAGGGTTGTTGTATTGAGGATAAAATAGAAAGGAGGAGGATTATGTATGTCACCTTGGGTTCCTTGGAGGAAAGGTGGAATATAAATTGTTGTATTATTATTATTATTATTATTATTATTATTATTATTATTATTATTATTATTATTATTATATACCACCCTATTGCCTAAGCTATCTGGGAGATTTACAACAATTCATAAATATATAAAATACAAATTATTATTATTATTATTATCATCATCATTTATGTCTCACCTTTCCTCCAAGGAGCCTATTGTGGCATAGAAAAACAACAATATAAACCTCTAAAAACAATTTAAATAAACCGTGTTTTTGTTTAGCTTTTCCCTAACAGACCTGTCCTAAAATAGCAGACATAAGGATGCATGTTTTGGCCCAGAAAGTAGAGCTTTACTCATCTCTTCTCTGCCTCTGTGCACACACACCAAGGTTCATTTGCACGATGACCATGTCATCCACCCCATGCAAAAAGTACAGGGGGGGGGGACCCTCATGTCCAATGACTCCATTACAGGTATTATCTGGAACCATGACTGAATAACACGCCTAACAGTGCAGCCCTATACATGTCTCTGAGAAGTAAACGCCATTGAGTTTAATGGCACTTCCTTGTGCTCCCATAGAAGAAGCAGAAGTTGCATTCTAAGCTTCCATAGCTACTACAGAGGCTTAGAATGGAGAAATTTTGCTTGGTGACAATCTGTGTAATTCCAGAAAATGAGCACATCGTCGTAAATCACCGATGTTAGAGAGATAAACAGGAGGGAAAAGTCAGCAAACAGTCTGTGGTCAAGAGCCAAAGTATCTGTCCAAAGCTGGGTCAACGGTATTGGAATCAGAAAGGTGTCAAAGCGTAGTCAGGGTCCGGTCCAGGGTTCAGGTTAAGTCCAGGCAAGAACAGGGAGCTGGTATGCAAGTAACACAGACAAGGCACCAAGAACCATAATTGCTTCTAGCGTCTGAATTCAGGGAAGTCTTTTATGGGGAGTGTGGTGATTGGGCCTTCAGCTGGCTTCTGCCTGCTCCTGTGAAGGGCCACACCCCAAGCACTCCCAAGCTCAGCTCCTCCTCCTTTCCATTTAATCCCTCAAACTAAAACACCACACAAATGTAGTTTCCCACAACTTTCAATTCCCTTTCTCATATATATGTTACTGTTTTGCCACGCCCACTTTGCCTTCAGGAATTCTAGAATGGCTTCAGCTACGCCCACACGGCCACGCTCCTTCCTGACTCGCTCGCTGCCCGGAGGGGGGTGGGGCGTGGCTCCCCTCCGTTCATCAAATCCACCAACTTACGCCTTCGGCTCTAACTGCTCTCTCGGATCCGAAACAAGACTACGCCCCCCAGCATGCACCGCGGTGGCGACCGTTCTTCTCAGCGTGTGCGGTTCATAGAAGAACGAACTCGAAGAAGAACGAAGCCTTTCGCTTTCGAAAATAATTCCACAGCGGCGTTTATTTATTACTAGCAAAAAAGCCCGTCATACGACAGGTGTCGAGGAGCAGTCTAGTGAGGAGGTTAGGGCTTTTTGGCCCCTTTGCTAAGCTAGAAGCTCCTGGCAGTGAACTTTCTTGGAACTTGGAACTTCCATAGAAGGCCGCAGTTCCGAGAAACGTCGCTAGATGGCACCAGAGGGCGATAACTATAACTGCCTTGTAAGAACAGTAACAAATGACCATTCTTTGGAACTGAACGACAAAGTGTTAAACCAGTGGTTCCCAAAGTGGGTGTTACCGCCCCCTTGGGGGCAGTGGGATTGCATAGGGGGGCGTTAAGAGGCAAAGGGGCAGCAGGGGGGTGCTCAAGGTGGTATTTTCCGAGAAGCGCCTCTCCAGAAGGTCTTAAAAGCCAGGGACATTTTTATGGGAGAAGGTAGTTTGGTTCCAAGCCATATAGGGGAAGAATCCACACAAGAGCACCTTTTATCAGCTTAGGCTGATATACCAACTGTGCCCTTATCTGGACAGAGATAGCCTAGCAATAGTGACCCATGCTCTGATAACCTCCCATTTGGATTACTGCAATGCGTTGTACATGAGGCTGCCTTTGAAAATGGTCCAGAAACTTCAACTAGTACAAAATAGGGCAGCACAGTTACTAACAGGGACTGGCCGATGAGACCACATCACGCCAGTCCTTTTCCAGCTTCATTGGCTGCCAGTCCAGGTCCGGGCCCGATTCAAAGTGCTGGTATTAACATTTAAAGCCCTAAACAGCTTGGGGCCAGGCTATCTGAAGGAACGCCTCCTCCCATATGTACCTGCCCGGACCCTAAGGTCATCCTCAGGGGTCCTTCTCCACGAGCCCCTGCCAAAGGAAGTGAGGCAGGTGGCTACTAGGAGGAGGGCCTTCTCTGCTGTGGCACGCCAGCTGTAGAATAAGCTCCCTAAAGAGGTTCGCTTGGCACCTACAGTATATGCCTTTAGACGCCAGGTGAAGACCTTTTTATTCTCCCAGCATTTTAACAGTCTATAAATAAATTTTAACCTGGTGTTTTAAATTTGTAATTTTGCATTGCTGCTCTTTTTATCTGGTTGAGGTTTTATATTGTATTTTATATTATGGTTTTATACTGTTGTTTTATACTTTGAATGTTTTTAATTTTTGTGAACCGCCCAGAGAGCTCTGACTATTGGGCGGTATAGAAATGTAATAAATAAATAAATAAATAAATAAATGTATTAATACCTTTTAAGGAGAGTCCTTTTAACGGTGAATTGAAATGCTTCAAAAGCAGCAAAACGCTAATGAAGAGATATACCCTGTTAGGTGTGCCCCGCCATGCCGGCTGCAAAACAGAGATGTTCACTCTCTTTTCCCTCCCTTGGCAAGCTTGCAGTGGGTGCTTCCCATTTAAAGGGGCCATGCATAGTACGGCCCCTTTTTCATTCTCAGCTCCTTTGCCCGGCCGCCTTTGCTCAGCCTGGCCGCCCAGACCAGCAGGATCCAGAGGAGTGCGGCCCCTTTAAATGGGAAGCAGCCGCCCCAGGCTTGCCGAGGAAGGGAGGGAAAAGAGAGTGAACACCTCTGTTTGCAGCCGGTGTGGTGGGGCACACCAAGCAGGGTATGTCTCTTTATTAGCATTTTGGTGCTTTTGACTAAATGTGATACCTAATGTGATATATAAATCACATTCTAGACATCTAAAATGTGATATATGAATCACATTTTAGATATTTCTAAATGTGATATCTAATATTCTTGCTAAATGACTATCAGACTTTGAAAAGATGATATCACTGGATCAAGTTCATCAATTATGTTTAATTGAAAAACATTTGAAACGTATAAAAAATGTAACTGGATTTTGAGTAAATTTTCAATTTATTGTTACTGTTTTGAATTTTATTGTTATTATCTTCCTTAGTGGGTCGTTGAAAACTGCTCTTCTGAATAATGATTTTTATAGAGTAGGGTAGGGGGCACTGGGCATGAGTTTGTGGAACCAAGGGGGCGGTTACCTGAAAAAGTTTGGGAACCACGGTATTAAACGGTATGCCAGGAGAAGAGGTTGTTTTCAAAAGTGTGGATACTGTAGCAAGCGATGAACCAAGTGATAATCTAGCAGGCCCTGAAGAGTTTTTCAACAGTTTAACACCAAGAGGAATGCCTCCTCACAAACTAAAACTGAAAGTAGGTGCTGTAATTATGCTACTACGAAATCTTATGCCATCACGGGGACTCTACAATGGAACAAGATTAACAATTACACGTCTACAAAGACACATCATAGAGGCCCGTGTAATCGATGGATTGAACTTAGATTCTACCCTATTTCTTCAATTCTAAGACACACTTTTTTCCCCATATAAACATCTCTAAAAATGGGGTGCGTCTTAGAATCGTGGGTGTGTCTTAGGGTTATTTTTCTGTTGGTGGTACTGAAATTAGTGTGCGTCTTACAATCGATGGCGTCTTACAATCGAAGAAATACAGTGTTCTTATACCGTGCATACCTCTCATTCCATCTGATACAAATATGCCTTTCAAATTCAAAAGAAGACAGTTTCCTATACGTTTAGCCTTTTCAATGACCCTTAATAAGTCACAGGGAGAGACTGAAAGAACTGGGCATGTTTAGCCTGGAGAAGAGAAGATTGAGGGGAGACATGATAGCAGTCTTCAAATACTTCAAAGGTTGTCACACAGAGGAGGGCCAGGATCTCTTCTCGATCCTCCCAGAGTGCAGGACACGGAATAACGGGCTCAAGTGACAGGAAGCTAGATTACGGCTGGACATCAGGAAAAACTTCCTGACTGTTAGAGCAGTACGACAATAGAATCAGTTACCTAGGGAGGTTGTGGGCTCTCCCACACTAGAGGCCTTCAAGAGGCAGCTGGACAACCATCTGTCAGGGACGCTTTAGGGTGGATTCCTGCATTGAATCCTGCAGGGGGTTGGACTCGATGGCCTTGTAGGCCCCTTCCAACTCTGCTATTCTATGACTTTTGACAGAATCTGCCTATTCCTTCCGAAACCTGTATTCACTCGCGGACAACTATATGTTGCTCTCTCAAGAGTTCGATCATTGGGCTCATTAAGTGTTGTATCTGAGAAGAACGAGATTGTTAATTGTGTTTACAATGAAATATATAAATGAATAAATAAATAAAATGCGATGATATTTTTAATTAATAACCTTTAAAATATGCTAGAACGGCATATGTTACGCCGGGTACAGCATATATATATCCCCTCTGTGTTATTGATGTGCACATATCCACTGATAAAACACTCCCCTCCCCCTCCATGCACTCACAGAACACCCCACATTTGAAATAATTGTACATTTGGTATCTCAAGAGTCTTGTTAAGCGGTGATTTATGGATGATCGACCATGGAGTGAGGTCAGATGGCCGAAGAAGAGCCGGTGTGATCTTGCTACCAACAAAAAAGTCGGGGAAGTCCCCGAGATTTTAACCCTGCAGTTTCACAGAAAAGCCCTGTGGTAGCTGCGAATCTACGGCTGCATCGTATAACCGATGCAGTGCCAATTCAAAGCCACTGCAGGGCTTAGAAGATGTATAGACAGCCCCCAGGAAAATCATAATTCCAAACTTGGGGGAGACAGTCAGATGAGGGAGATTCAGAATCCCATTGTGGTGGGGGGACTCAGTTTGATGTGTTCCCAGCAATCCATCTGATTTTTCCTTAAAGAGAGGCAATTATTCAGAAATGTTATGCGTGCACACCCTCTTGTATGAGTCATTGTGACCCTAGCACTCATTGGCCTGCACTGCATTCAAGTACAGCAGGAAAGGGCCGTGATCTCCAGTCATAACGCCTTCATTTATATTTACACAGATACTATCTAAGCATTTTGTTCAGAATTCTGGTACAGTTTAAGATGACCAGAGGGACTCGGAAAAGGAAAACATTCGTACAAGGCTTGTACACTCCAATTTTGAAAGAAAAGGGTGGAGGGGTGGAAGGAATTAGATTTATAACCAAGATCTCTCCCTCTTTTACGATCCGATGACTCCCCTATTAAGATTTCTGGAGGGGATAATCGATAGGAGAAAAGCGTTTCTCCTTTGCGATTACATTACCATCTGGAGTAATTTTTCTTGACATCAAGGTCACTCCTTCGGATGAGTTTTTGCAGAGAGCGGCGGCATCTGGCTTCCTCCGACAGCAGAGGGCAAAATGAGTTATTAACAAGGCGCTGATAGTGATTTTTATTAGTCAATTCCTCGTTTGCTCCCTTGGAAGATCAAGTCACAAAAACGCCCAGCAAGTCCCACAGGAAATATTAGAGAGTGTTCGATTGAGTGGTTGTTATTCTGAGTGGGGAAATCGTTTGACGTATGGAAGCTCCAGATCGCGCGTGCGCGCACACGCACACGGAGCAACCCAATTATCTTTTATGAGGATTTGTTCTACCAATAATAAAAAAAAATGGAACGGTGATGGGAAAGATCGTAGGGAGCAGAGGTCAAAGCTGGGTCTGAGAAGCAGTCAGAATTTAAAAGAAACGTTTTTGGTCTATTGCCTAATTCAGGATTCAAGATCACAATGCATTGAGTGGAGGTATGCATTTGCTGTTAGTCAGGGATGCTTGGATTTATCTGGTCTGTTGTTCATCTGGTCTGTTGCTCTCCCTTCTTCTAACTTCAAGTTTATGGAGGAGAATTTCTAAAATCCAAGAATTGGAACAGGTGCACCAAGGGAAGGGCTGTAGGTTGACACATGGAGAGTGTCTCAGGTGAATTCCCCAACATCTCCAGGTACGTAAGAACCTAAGAAGAGCCCTGCTGGATCAGACCAAAGGTCTGTCTAGCCCAGCACTCTGGTGTCTCATTCCCCCATTCCTCCACTGCAGGCACGACAAAGACCACAGATATGGAAATGTTTTTACGGCATCCACTCCTACTGGCTCCCAGACAGAATCTGTGCTCACCTATATTAAGCACAGTGGTCAGAAGCTCTAAATGCACCATTCTTCTCTTCTGATCCCAGCTGCAAACTGTCCTCTGCCTCCCTCTCCTGGTGTATTTCAGGGCTCCACATGCCGCCAGAAAGTGACAAGACTCAGATCAGAATTGCTAGCTAGCATAACCAAAGTTCTGTACCTGGTAGGCTGAAGGAGGGTCTAGACCCTGGCATCTTGGCCCTGTGTTTTGGAGCCATGGGAATGGCTAGAATCACAGCCCTCTGTAGATCTGGGTCTTTTCTATTTCCCAGCAATCCAGAGTTTCATCCCATAGAGGCAGGGCAGTTTAAGCATCCCAAATAATCCCAGGAAGCGTGTTTGGTCTTGGTGGCCCTCCTGTGTTGCTCCAGGTGTACAGATCAGCTCTCCATTTCTGATCCTGGTGTTTTCTTTGACTAGATTGGATTGGTCTCAGCATCTGGTCTTTTGGCTTGACCTCCGGGCTGACTCCTACTGATGGTCCTACTTGGTGATTCAACTCAGTTCTGACTTTTACCTTTTGGCTTGACCCTCACCCCTCCCAGTTCCAATGTGCTCTATCTCAGATGCACAACAGTCTTCAACATTGAACATAAGAACATCAGAAGAGCCCTGCTGAATCAGATCAAGGGTCCATCTAGCCCAGCATTCTGTTCACATAGTGGCCAACCAGCTGTTGACCAGGAACCCACAAGCAGGACACAAATGCAACAGCATCCTCCCACCCATGTTCCCCAGCAACTCATGTATTATTGCCTCTGATATTGGAGGTAGCACTTAGCCATCAGGACTAGTAGCCATTGATAGCCTTCTCCTCCAGGAATTTATCCAACCCTCTTTTAAAGCCATCCAAGTTGGTGGCCATCACTACATCTTGTGGCAGTGAATTCCATAGTTTAACTCTGCGCTGTGTGAAGAAGTCCTTCCTTCTATCCGTCCTGCATCTCCCACCAATCCTCTTTATGGGATGACCCCTTTATGGGTTTCTAGTATTTTGAGAGAGGGACAAAAATCTCACCCTACCCACATTCTCCATACCATGCATAATTTTGTTCACTTTGTACACTTTTGCACACTGCCCGCAGCCCAATAAGACAGTCTTGTCACCTAATGTGCACACCTCTGAAGCAGTCATGCATCCCCATTCTGTTGGGTGTGGTGTAGTGGCTAAAGTGTTGGACTGGGAGTCGGGAGATCTGGGTTCTTGTCCCCACTTGGCCATGGAAACCATGGATGACTTTGGGCCAGTCACAGACTCTCAGCCCAACCTACCTCACAAGGTTGTTGTTGTGAGGATAACATGGAGTGGAGGAGGACTATGTATGCCACCTTGGGTTTCTTGGTGGGGTGGGGAAGGTGGGATAGAAATTTAATAAATAAATAAAAATAAATAAAATTAAAATAGAGTTGCAATCCACTGCTTGGTGCACGACCTTTTGTAATTTATTTACTAATTCAATAAATTAATACATTGCTTTCTCCCCAACATACTAAAAAAAACAAACCCATAGTATTTCAAAGGGTCCTTTTCTTTGATGGCACCACAGGTCTGGAACTCCTTCTGTGGGGATATTTCCCTCCTTTATTAAAATCATAACTTTCTTCCTCTCTTGCCTAGGAGCATAGGAAGCTGCTTTATACTGAATCAAGCCAATGGTCCACCCAGCCCAGTAGTGTTGACACTGACTGGCAGCAGCAGCTCTCCAGGGATTCAGGCAGGTCTTTTTCCAGTCCTACCTGGAGATGCCAGGGATCGAACCTGGGCCCTTCTGCACGCAAAGCAGGGGGCCTAACCGCTGAGCTTTGCCCCTGCCCTTTCTATTTATGGATTTAACATTATTTCTAGGCTGCCTTTAAGGGTGGAAGTTCTATTTAATCATTGGATTATTTATTGGTTTGGATGATTTGTATTCCGAGTTGCAATCAAATTATTCTCAAGGTGACCTACAAGTAACAGGTAACCCCACCCACCCAGCACCCACCTCTTTCTTTCACACACACACACACACACACACACACACACACACACACTAATCCCTGCCTGATGCATGCTTCCTGACAGTTCTGCATTCTTATCGCAATTGGCAGTTGGAGTTGAGCATGTATTTTTTCTGGTAGGGAACGGCAAATTAAGCTCGCTACAGCTTCTCCTTCACTAGCTGATGGATGATTAAACAGGTCAACAGACCAGACCCATGGATCGACCTGTCCTCCTGGAATCTGTCCACTATTACTCAGGCCTTGAAGGTCTCCCAACCCCAAATGACATCTTGATATTTTATCTCTGCTTGATTATAGTAAAGCAGGGGTGCGGAAACGCCGGCCCATGGGCCACACGCAGATTCCCAGACTGGGCCTCTGAGCTCTCCCTAAGCCACACCCCCTTTCAGGCCATGTCTGCTACAAGCATAAGAACGTAAGAAGAACTATGCTGGTTCAGGCCAAGGGTCCGTCTAGTCCAGCACTCTGTTCACACAATGGCCAACCAGCTGTTGACCAGGGACCAATAAAATGGGACATGGTGCAACAGCACCCTCCCACCCATGTTCCCCAGCAATTGGTGCACACAGGCTTACTGCCTTGGATACTGGAAGTAGCACATAACCATCAGGGCTAGTAGCCATTGATAGCCTTCTCCTCCAGGAATTTATCCAGTCTCCTTTTAAAGTCATCCAAATTGGTGGCCGTCACTACTTCTTGTGGTAGTGAAAAGGATTGATCTTATTTACTGATTAGACTGATCTTATTTGATCTTATAGACTGATCTTATTTCTGACTGATCCCACTGTATCCAGCAGCTCCAAAGCGGATAGAAAGAAACTTACATGAGTTGGGGTAAGAGAATGTCTGGGTGCAAATGTCTCCACCACTCCACTCAATGTGTACTGGACAGAGGTAAGAGGAACATCTATAACTCCACCTCCTTTTGACCCTGGCCTGCCCATTGCTGAAATGCAGACCCTGGTGGGTTTTGAGTGAGGTAATGCAGACCAAACCAGGGAAGTGTTTCCCCATCCTTGTGGAAGAGTTTACCATGAAATGGGAACTAGGGTGGCCGTACGGAAAGGAGGACAGGGCTCCTGTATCTTTAACAGTTGTATAGAGAAGGGAATTTCTGCAAGTGTTGTTTGTATGCATGCAACACCTAGTGGAATTCCCTCTTCATCACAACAGTTAAAGCTGCAGGAGCCCTGCTCTCTTTTGTATCTGGTCAAGAGGGCAAGGCTCCTGCAGCTTTCACTGTTGTGATGAAGAGGATATTTCACCAGGTGCTGCCTGCATACAAATGACACCTGCTGAAATTCCCTTTGCTATACAACTGTTAAAGCTACAAGAGCCCTGTCCTCCTTTCTATATGGTCACCCTAGGGTAATCAATACACTGTAGCCTCACAAACATCATCATCAAGGAAGTGACAGCTGAGAGACATCAAATGTGAACAAGTGACAACGCATATTTTCCTCAGGTTACAAATAGGAAAGCAAATGGAGGGGTAACTGATCTTCCCAAAGGCTTCATCTTGGGAATTCAGAGCAATTTTTCAAAGTTCTCCTAAGGAAATCTTCCTCTCTTTCAACTAGTGCTGTATTGAGCATTTATTCCCAATTTTCTTTTGACCATTCTCATTCATCTTAGTAGAAAAGCAAATTGTTTGGGAAAGAAATTCAAAGGAGAAGAAACCCTGGGAGAAATTATCGTGGATGGCGTTCTGGGTTCTTGTTCATACTTGACTTAGGAGGTGGCTAAGGAGAATTTGTATGTCCTAACTTCCACTGGCCACATTCAGAAGGCACCTTAAACCAAGGCTTTAACCATGCTGGTTAAGCCAGAAAGCCTCATTCATCATGGTTAAAGCCATGGTTTAAGTTGTCTTCTGAACACAGACTGACTTTCTGTCTTAACCACTGTGGTTAAAGCCTTGGTTTAAAGTGTCTTCTGAACAGGGTCAATGTATAATCATATCTCTGGCAGTCGATAATCTCCTCAGCTTCCCACACTTAGAATCATAGAATCATAGAATAGCAGAGTTGGAAGGGGCCTACAAGGCCATCGAGTCCAACCCCCTGCTCAATGCAGGAATCCACCCTCAAGCATCCAGCTTGTCTGCGTCCTTCTTGAATTGTGGATCCCAGAACTGGAGGCAATACTGGACTTCAATTAAAACCCTGGAGAAGACATCATGGGGTGATTTCTTCCCTGGGGCTTTTTCAGTTTAGAACACACAGGCAGCCTGAGAGGCAGTACAGAGCTATGGAGCTATGTGCACACACATAGCACCCTTGGCCAACTTACAACGATTAAGTACACTCAAAAACACCCTCGAAATACATTCTGAAACCACCTGAGAATGTGTTGGGGGAAAATGGAAGCCTCTTTTGGAGGGGATGAAAAACTTGCAGGAGATTGGAGGACAGAATTTGGAACTGTGCTGGTTCCACTTCTTCCCCAGAGCTGGACACCATGCTACCCACTCCCTCTCACTTGCATTATGGAGGGTGAACTGTGACAGGGTGAGATTGGTAATGCAAAAATTAAAACAAAACATCTCTGGAAGAAAAGAAAAGAAAGCTTTGCTACGACACCTGGCAACGGTGAGCCCTCCGTGTGAGAAACATCTACGGTCCTCCTCCGAGTGCCTACTCCAAGGGATGCTCGGAGGATGGCAACAAGGGAGAGGGCCTTTTCAGTGGTGGCCCCCCAATTCTGGAATGATCTCCCCGATGAGGCTCGCCTGGCGCCAACATTGTTATCTTTTCTGTGCCAGGTCTAGACTTTTCTCTTCTCCCAGGCGGTTAACAACATCTGCTGACTTTTTAACTGATTCCAGAATAGTTGTTTTAAATGGATATTGCTGTTTTTATGCTTTTGATGGTTTTAAATTTTTGTATGTTTTGTTTTTAATGTTCACTGTTTTTAACCTTTGTAAAACTCCCAGAGAGCTTCAGCTATGGCTCAGTATATAAATGAAATAAATAAATAAATAAAACTATTGGAGAATTTCTCCTCGCCCTGGAGATAACTGGTGAAGTTGGCCTCCCGTTTTTCTCTTATCCACAAATAAGGGTCGAACATTTTGAGAGACGGTTTGTGTAAGGGTCTGCTTTCAACCACTAGAGGTCAGAAGCACCATATGGTATTTCCACAAAGGGACATGAAAAGCCATTGTTGTAGAAAGCACAGGTGTGTATGTGTGAGTGTGTGACTATGAATGTGATTAGCTCAGGGAAAATTCACAACAGCAGTAACTGGTGACATAATGCTAGCTTCCTCGCTTTACTTTGCTTAATTTAGTACACATAAATTATAAATTAAAGCTTGTGCATTAAGAACCCCCAACTGAGGCCTTTCTCCATATGCCTGCTTTATTAGGGGAACATTTTGTAATAACAAAGGAAAAGGCTTTCTCACCAGTGGTGATCCAGCTATGAAACGCTCTCCCTAAAAAGGCTCCCCTGGCACTTAAATGCAACTTTTTGAGTGATAGGCAAACATATTCTCATTCACCCAGGCATTTCAGTTTGCAATAAACTCTTTCATTGTTAAACCTTTTTCTTCTGCCATGCTAGCGTTCTATTATTTATGATATACTTGCTTGTACACCATCCTGGATGACAGGTGGTATATAAAACGTTTAAATAAATAAACAGCAGGTAAAACACTATGATCACGATTGAGCCCCATGTGAATAAAATCAAACTTTCCAATCAATTCCAGTTTCGCACTGGAATATCACTTATCTCTTCTGGCAGGCCTGTCCAGTGGAATTTTAGGATGTATTTAGAATGATTTTAGGATATTTTTTAACAATGTATATTATGTTTTTAATTCAGTTTTATGTATTTTATATTTACTGTTGTTCCCCGCCTCGATCAAAATGGAGAGGCAGATAAGAAATAAATTTTATTATTATTATTAATGTTTTTGGTGGGGGTGGTTTGTAGGGATGTGCACAGACCCCCCGATCCTCTTCGTGCCCGATCCGCAAATTGCAGATTGGGCCCGCTCCGCCACGCCTCGTTATGCCTAGGGGCTGCTCTGCTCTGCTGCGGAGCTCCGGATCCGAATCGGAGCTCCACAGTGGTGGGGAGTGGCACCAGGTAAGGCCCCCTCCCTCCTCCCCCTTACCTGTGTCCGTTGCGGCCCATCCCAGCTGGGATGGGCCGCTACGCACACAGGTAAGACCCTCTCCCCCTTACCTGGCTCTGCTACTGTCACTGCACGGGCGGCGGCAGGGCCAGGTAAACCTCCTCCCTCCTCTCCCTTACCTCAATCCGTCCGCGAACCCATGGCTGCTTCAACGGAGCCTGAGGCCTCAACCAGGAAGACCAGGCTGCAGTTGCGGAAGGATCCGCCTTTACCTCGATCTGCTCCACAACGCTCCGCAGGTCCCCTGATCCTCTTTGCCTCCGCCTTAAGCGGAGGCGAAGCCCCCGATCCGCTCCTGCTTCTCCGGTCCGAGGAGAAGCGGAGCACATCCCTAGTTTTTTTTGGAGAATTGTGTCTTTTAACAAAAGAGTGGCCTTTAATAGCTCCTTGAGAGTTCAGACTGGTTCTGACTAAAATCCAGAGTGGATTCACTGCCCCACTGACTTCAGAGCCACCAGCCTCCACTAGTTTTGTTCTAGAATGGATGATAGATTTTAAAAGTAAAAATAATAAGATGAGCATTTGTACCAATGTGCATACCCAGCCAGCCACTCGTTGCCTATAACATATTTTTTAAAAGTAAGAAAGGATGCTGCCATGAGCAGAATTAACCCCCAGCATTTTTCATGCCAACCCACATGGTGATTTGCCATGGTCCCATCACCTGCTGGTTTCTATGTGGACCTGGGGAAGCATGGCTGTGGAACCCTAGATGTCAGCCCTGACGCGTTGCCCCAGCTGCACCACTGAATGTGCGAAGTCTCTACCCATGCACCTGTAATGAGCCGAGGCATGGGCAGCCAGACTCTAGGGCTAGGCCACCAGGACCCGGGAGAATTAAAACGTAACAGAGCCCCACACAAGACGGGTAGCCTGGAAAGGTCTTACTTTAATAATACTAGCAAGGTATGGCAGAGCCCGAGGCAAAAGCAACGTCCAGGCGTGAGCAGGATTCAGAGTCCAGGAGTACACAAAGTCCAAGCAGGGCAAGAGGCAAAGTCCAGAAAGAAGCAAGTTTCAGAGGCCAAAGGCAAACCTGGGTTTGAGCAGGATTCCAGCAGGGCCAGAGACAAGGGACGTGGTCACAACAAAACAGAAGTTCAGGCAAGGCAAGGCAGGGTCCGGAGTTGCAAGAAGCAGGGACGGGCTACAGCAGAACCAAGAAATCACATTGCTGAGGCAAAGGCTAAAGCAGAAATTCTGGTCTTATATAGCCCTTACCCTAGCTGCTCCCAGCTGATCCACATCAGCCCCCATGGAGTACTGCTGGCAAAGGGCTTGAGTCCAGTGAGCGCTCTACAGCAGAACAGCTCCTGACAGTGGACCTGGGTCCGGCGAATACTCTGCACTAGCACAGATCCTGACAGCATCAACAGAGATCTGCAGAGCGCCTCCTCACGAGGGTCTCTGTGTGTCTCCGCTCATGTGGAAGAATTCCACGCGTCTATACCGCAATGTGCGTAGGACCCACGTTTTCTCAGGGCCGGCCCTGCCATTAGGAAGAGTGAAGCAGTCACTTCAGGCAGCAGATGCTAGGAGGTGGCAGCAAGGTGTTGGAGGAGAGAGCTAGGAAGCATGCAGCCTGCCCTACACACACACACACACACACACCCATGCTAGCCTGCTGTCTTCAGGTGCAGCGCTTGGATCCTGTCCCATTTCCAGTGTTGAAGGATCACTTAGCTGCAAGGCCATTTGGCTTTTGTACATGGAACGGGAGAGGGCACGGTGGCAGTGGCATTACCCCACAATTTAGTATCTTGTATATGTCTAATTAGTATGTCTGGTAAGTATGGAATGTTGGAACTGAGTGGGCGGGGTTTATGATGTCATAGGTGGGGGGAGGAGTATATAAGGAGAGTGTGTGAGAGAGAGAGAGAGAGAGAGAGAGAGAGATGTTTAAAGAAGCGTTTGGATCCTAGGGACTTCGGATTCGTGTGAAGAGAGTGAAGTGGTTGGTGTGCGGAGAGTTTAGATTAGGCAGGATTGAAAGTATTATATTTTTATTTAAAGCTTTTACATAACAATTAACTTATTGTTCTTTAGTTAGCTCCCAAATACCACGTGTCAGCTTGGCATTATTTACCTGCCTTACAGTTATTAAACACCCGCACCAGATTATACTAGAGGTGTGTTCTGCTCCATTATGGATCCCTGGATCCAAAGCGGAGCGGGCCGATCCAGACCTCCAAAGCCCAGTAAGTGGAGAGGGGAGCATACCTGGCTCCCCTGTCTGCCGCCGCTGAGGTCCGTGTGGTGACGGCGGGGGAGCCAGGTAAGTGGAGAGGGGGGAAGGGGACTTACCTGCCTCCGTTGTGGTCCGGGCGGCGGTGGCTTCAACTGACACCCAGGCCTAAGGCCGGAAACAAGCCTGTTTCCGGTCTTAGGCCTGGGCATCAGTTGAAGCCACCACCTGGACCTCGATAGATGCCAAGCCAGGTAAGTGGGGGAGGGCTTAACTGGCTCCACCATCCGCTGCCACTGCGGCCCATGCAGCAGCAGATGGCGGAGCCAGGTAAAGGGAGGGGGACATATTCAGCCCTTATTTTGTCCCCACTTACCTGCCTTCGCTGTCCGCTGCAGAGGCAAGTAAGTGGGGAGGGGGGGCAAAATGGGGGCCAAATATCAATCTGGACCTCCAGATCTTGCTCCAGATCCGGTTCTGGAGCAGATCGGGGGAGGTCCAGATTGACCTGATCCGGAAGGTCCGGATCGGGATCCAAAGCGAATCGGGGGCTCTGTGCAGAGCCCTAGATTATACCCAGAGTATATTTAGATCAGATCTTGTATAAAAACTGTTTGCCTCATAGCTAGGAGAAAGGTTTTAATTAACCCTCCCTCAGGTTTTCAAGTGGTGGCGCTTGACCTGAGAAGGATTTATGCGACGGGCCTCGTGTGAGGGTCTGTGACGTCGCAGGCGCCATCTTTGTCTCAGAGAGCAAAATGGCTTGGCCATCCCTGTGCTTTCTGAGTGTGTGGCAGGGCAGGGCAGGGCAGGGCGAAGGGACATGGATGGTGAGTGTGTCAGTGGCAGAGACAGAGCTAGCCCCTGCAGAACTTAGACCCATCCCTACATGTAAAGCAGTTTAACAACCTAAGAAGAGCCCTGATGCTGGATCAGACAAAGGGTCCATCTAGTCCAGTATCCTGTTCTCACAGTGGCCAACCAGATATTGATGGGAGACCCACAAGCAGGCTATTAGCACAACAGCTCCTTCCTTGAATAGTTTGAGCCTCCCCAACAAATTTGGAGGCCCATTTTTTAAAATTAAAATCAAACGTGTGCAGTTCCTTCTTTATTATTTCTTGCTTGGGCCATAGGCCATTTGCGTACAACGCAGTTAAGACAAAATAAGACAAATACACCATAAAACGAAACCTAAAATGCTTGGGCTAAAACAGATTCGCAATACATTGTGTGAAGTTCTTTTAAATGAAGCTATGCCCATGATCAAAAATGGATAATTATAGTCTGAAAATTAAAACAGCTGGGGGAACCATTCGATCAAAGCATCCCCAGAACAATGAACTGCGTTGCCAGAGATCAATTTTGGGCAATGTTTTGATACTGCCAAAGCAAAAAAAGGAGACCTTAGTTACAGTAAAATCTAAAAAATGTAGTTTGAAACGTTCAGACTTCCATGTGTGTGTTTTTCCCCCTTGGAAATTCTCTTTTTGTTAGGTTATATTTGTTAGAAATAAGTATGTTGGGAGGGGGTCATTTTGTTTGTAATGCGGTCTTTCTCACATCTACCATCTGCTTAGAGGACTCTCCAGTTTGGGTCAGGATTCGATCGTTCATTGAAGGTGACGTGGCAGAATTAGGATGAGTTAGTTGTTTACAAGAGCAGACGTCCAAGCCATGTTGATCCTTGACTAATCTAATTAGCCCCATGTACTTGGCTTGTTTCTGCCACAGCGTAAAAATCCGATGCCTGCTTTCAATTTCTGGAAATGATGATGACCGCTCAAGAGCATTAATTGCCCAAATTAAATCTTTCTATCAGGATGGGAGATGGATGGTCCCCGGTGTTGAATCACTGGGAGACAGACTGTTTATTTGCTTTGGCACACATGCTGTGGCTACGACGGATCACTAGCGAGTCCGCAAGGATTTTCACATCTAAAACAGCTCAAATGATGAGTGCAAACCTTGAAGAGAGGGTGGAATGCGAGCGCCCTCCCTTCAAAAATCCTCATTCCCAATTTGAGTCAGATCCAGAACCGCGACATGGTAGAATCTGAACCTCCTGTCTGGATGATAGCAATTGCCTTCTGGTGGGTCTCTCTTCTTCCACATTTCATCCTCTTACTCTAATGCAGAACAGTGCTGTATTACATTCTGTTCGTAATGTTTATTGCTTTTGTCTTTTGTAAACCGCCCAGAGAGCTTCGGCTATGGGGCGGTATATAAATGTAATTAAATAAATAAATAAATAAATAAATAAATAAATCTGCTTCATTATTCCCACATCTCCCATTACCGCAGGGGATTGCATTGGTTGCCTGTCAGGGCAGGGACACATTTTAATCTCCTTGTCTTGGCTTTTAATGCCCTCTACTCTTTCCTTCCCATTTGGTAGAGCTGGTCGTGTTTCCCAAAACCTCCCGCCTTATTGGGAGACAATAAAGAGGCCTGCTAAGTAATCCACAAAGCTTTATTTAAGCAATAAACATCTCTTCTCACCTGAAGAGAGTCTAATCTCTTGGAACTTTCCCCTAGGCAAAACTACGCGAACTAAGCGAGACAATTGTCCTCTCAAGAAAAACGGAAAGCCTTTTCCTAGAAGGCTTGAACTTCAAGAAGGCTGGTTCTAAAGAGGCCTTTAGCCACTGTGTGATCAGAGTCCTGAACTAGATGGACCCTTGGTCTGATCCAGCATGGCACTTTATGTTCTTCGGGACAATAAGGTAGCAATGGCTAGTAGTCCTCATGGCTATAGGCTACCTCCAGTCTCAGAGATGGTGTGCCTATATACACCAGTTGCTGGGTTACATGAGTGGGAGGATGATATTTTCCTCATATCTTACTTGTGGGTTTCGCACAGGCATCTGGTTAGTTTCTATGGGCACAGATTACTGAACTAGATGGACCTCTGGTCTGATCCAGCAGGACTCTGGTTATATTCTTATATCTTTAAGCAAGTGCTCAGCTTGTCCAGTAAATAGTCCTACTGCTGGCCAAAAAACAACAACTATGGATCGGATGGATGCAACTGGGCAGAAGACTCCTTCCTTTGAAACCAAGTCCAGTGTTTCAAGAACATATATCCAAGCTCGGAGGGCTTGTTTACCTGAGAGGGTTTTTTATTATTATTATTTTAAGAGAAAGGAACAACTTGCTACCATGAAAGATTAATGGCTGAGTAAATGTTCATTGGAAACCTCAAGGCACTCTGTAACAGCGAGGGAGCTTCCAGGCATGGTCGGCTGAGGTCACACCAGACTGACACCACATGATTTTTTTATGCTGACTTTCAATGGTTGTGAGGGTTCAGAAACGAGAGCTGTCACAAAAGGTTTGCTTCTCAGGGGTCCTGCCAGCTCCATTTTAAAACTGCTTTCTTTTGCCACCGCAGAGGAAATTGGAAAACAAGTCCCAGTCCCTAGAAAATCATTTTATTTACTTATTCACTTACTACATCTTGATACCACCTGATTGCCAAAGTGCTCAGGGCAGGTCAAAACACAAAACTTAGAACTACAACTTACAAAAAAAAAAAGGCGACACAATAGAACAACCGTAAAAGTTTGAAACAGAATAAAACTGAAGCAAAAGCCAGCAGCTGTGAAGAGATCTAAAACTGGACATCTCCCTCAGTTCGTAACCTGGCTCCTTGCCCCTCCTAATTTTGATTTTATCTCTTAAGTTGTTGTTGTTTTTAACTGAGAGGATGGCACGCTGCAAAGTGAAGGACTGCCTTCCAGTGCCATCTTTGTTTGTGTTCAAAGTGTGGGTTTACATTTTGGAGCTCACCCAACCCCCTCTTCCGTCTTGTATTTAGGTTCTTGGGAAGGATACTTTTCTTTTAGTCTCACCATTGGCTTTCTGGGAAATGAGTGCTTTCCAACCAGCCACAGCCACCATTTTATGAATGGGTAAGCCCTTCCCATCGCAGCCATTTTGTGAGAGGGCCCACAACACTCCAAATCCCAAAATTGCCCCCCAATCAGGGAACTCAGATACAAAAACACATTAAAACAGGTTTAAAAGTAAAACAGGTTTAAAACCCAGACCTTTGGCTGGCACCAAAAACATCACAACGTAGGTGCCACGCAAAGTTCTCTGGAGAGGACATGCCATGACCAGTGTGTCACTACTGAAAAAGTGCCTCTGCCTCTTGTAGCTACCCACCGTGCCTCATTTCGCAGGGGCACCTGGAAAAGGCACTCTAAAGTTGCTCTTAGGGCCCAGGTACGTTTATATGAGAGGAGACAAAATGATAGGATGATAGCATAGGACATATGTCTAAATGTGTCCCATTTTGAGATGGAAATTTTAAAAATGTATCTTGGTGTACATACTTGCATTAGAGTTCTTGAGACCCTCCCCCCTTCCTAGATGTTAAATTATTATTATTATTATTTATTTATATAGCACCATCAATGTACAATGTAAATGGGGAAAGATTTTGTTCAGTTCCCATTTTGATAACAATTTACCAACTTTGTATTTCCTGAATCAATATGGGAAGAAGAAGGCAGCGTTCCTTCAGGATTCATGCTTCTCAGAGTTTTACAATGCAGTTCTCTAAGCAAAAATGCATAGAAAAACCTGCATGTTAGGGAAACGTATGCACAACCATATGTGTATTAATGAAAAGATGTACAAGAAACATTATATAAGGGAAACACTTGCAAAAAAAGTGCTGGTTGGGCAAAATTGCCTAGAAAATGCATATATTAAGAGGAATGTGCACAAAAAATGCACATTTATTTTATTTATTTTATTTATTTATTACACTTTTATACCGCCCAATAGCCGAAGCTCTCTGGGCGGTTCACAAAAATTTAAACCATAATAAAACAACCAACATGTTAAAAGCACAATTACAAAATACAGTATAAAAAGCACAACCAGGATAAAACCACGCAGCAAAATTGTTATAAGATTAAAATACAGAGTCAGAACAGTAAAATTTAAATTTAAGTTTAAATTAAGTGTTAAAATGCTGACAGAATAAAAAGGTCTTCAGCTGGCGACGAAAGGAGTACAGTGTAGGCGCCAGGCAGACCTCTCTGGGGAGCTCGTTCCACAACCGGGGTGCCACAGCGGAGAAGGCCCTCCTCCTAGTAGCCACCTGCCTCACTTCCTTTGGCAGGGGCTCACGGAGAAGGACCCCTATGGATGATCTTAAGGTCCGGGCAAGTACATATGGGAGGAGGCGTTCCTTCAAATAACCTGGCCCCAAACCATTTAGGGCTTTAAATGTCAATACCAGCACTTTGAATCGGGCCCGGACCTGGACTGGCAGCCAATGAAGCTGGAAAAGGACTGAAATGATGTGATCTCGCTGGCCAGTCCCTGTTAGTAAACGGGCTGCCCTGTTTTGTACCAGCTGAAGCTTCCGGACCGTTTTCAAAGGCAGCCCCACGTATAACGCATTGCAGTAATCCAAACGAGAGGTTATCAGAGCATGGATAACTATAGCTAGGCTATGTCTGTCCAGATAAGGGCGTCGTTGGTGTATCAGCCTGAGCTGATAAACGGTGCTCTTTGCCACTGAGTTCACCTGTGCCTCAAGTGACAGTTCTGGATCCAAGAGCATCCCCAAACTATGGACCCGATCCTTTAGAGAGAGTGCAACCCCGTCCAGGACAGGGCAAACATCACCTCACCGGACAGATGAACCACCCGCTAACAGTACCTCCGTCTTGTCTGGATTGAGTCTCAATTTGTTAGCCCTCATCCAGTCCATTACCATGCCCAGGCACTGGTTCAGAACAGTCCCCAAAAATGCACATACATTTTTTATTTCGTTCATCATTCCATCTTTCTGATCTTCAGTTCCTTCCATACCAGTTTGCAACTTTTTTTTTAATGAATGCACAAAAATTCATAGACATTTTTGCAGGGACATATTTTGTTTTAAATCGAAACCAATAGATTCGTCCATACCTCTTTAAAACTAGGTATAAGACAATTTTGTTCTGGTGTGGTCTCTTTATTGTTTCTCTGCTTCACTCAGCCCTGCCTTCTACTCCTTCTGAATTCTTGTTTAATTGGGAGAATGTTTAAAATTAACTCAGGAACTGGAGTACATCCAGTTCATCACTGCTTTCAGTTCATTAACACCTTTTCTCCAGCCTACCAATTTGCATATGTGCATTTATAAAACAATTTTCAGATCCATCAGTACATTCCCATCAGTACATGTTACTGATGTGCACATGTGCCCTAACCCTAACTCTCACACACAGTGAAAATAATACCAGGTTATTTGGGTCTCCAAAGTCCACAAAAAGTTCACATGAAAGAATTTTAATGATGGTAATAGAATCCAGAACAACCAGGTTCCACCTTAGATTGTTCAGTTACTTACTTCCAAAGTAGTTTGCTTTGGTGGTTGGATTCTGGAAGAGCATTTTGGACTTTTTCCAAAGGGCAATTGAGTTGCTTAAAATTTTGAAAGAAGGTTGGTTTTATCTCCCATCCTCTTTGCATTCATGAAATTATACAATGGTGCAATGGTGTAATTGTAAAAGAATGAAATGATCCAAAGGTGAAATTGCACTATTTTATCAATTTACAAATAGAAAATGATAGGAACACATGAAACTATTTTCCCCCAAAATTCTTTTTATTTGCAATTTTATGAAAAAGCCAAATTCAACAAGCCCCCCTAAAAGTATCAGAGAGAGAGAGAGAGACTTGCAAAATTTCAAACTGTACAGTTGAGACAGAATTACACACACACACACACACACAGTATACAAACATATACCCACACCCACACACCATTCTATCTTGCTTCCTCATTAATATGTGATCTATATTTAAAAGTTTGCATGAAAATTTGAATTTAAAACATACTTAAACGCTTACTCTAAAATGTATTTTCTTTCAACATGCTCATATCCAGACATATTTTCTCTCCAAATACACATTTCTGATATGTTTTTTTGAGCCAAGAACTGCATTACAACATTTGCAGGTGTGAGAAATCTGATGGATAGCTTAGGTCGAATTCTCACATTAGTTCAGGAAGTGATTGTCACGTCAGCTCGTATCACAATTCAGAAAGATCAAATTCCTTAATCATCCCTAATAACGTTTCTGTTTTTAGGTAAATGTCACATCTGCAGCATTCCACACGTTCCATTCTGGAATCTGGATATCTGTCCGGAATTGAATTGGAGAGGAACTAACTCAGTATCAATTGTGGGCTCTCCCACACTAGAGGCCTTCAAGAGGCAGCTGGACAACCATCTGTCAGGGATGCTTTAAGGTGGATTCCTGCATTGAGCAGGGGGTTGGACTCGATGGCCTTGTAGGCCCCTTCCAACTCTGCTATTCTATGATTCTATGAAACCTGGAACAATTATGGAATGGAATTGCTCCATTCCACTCATCCCTAGAGAATTTCAGAGACATCTGACTTGATCACTGGGCTGGAAAACTCTCACTGTACTCTGACTGGCTACAAACATCTCTTCCTTCCTGCAGTGTTCCACCGGATCTTTCACAGGCAGGTTTTGCAGGCAAATTATTACCTGAACAGGCCTAGAAAAGCAAGTCTTAGCTTGAGTTGCTGATCCGGTTGGGTCAGATTTGTTACGAACTCCGTAAGTCTCTGCTGTACCCTTTGGTCTCCATGTCTACCATTTTCTTCTCACACCAAGCCAATGAATCACAGTTTATCTTACATGCAAAGTTCCAGTGGCAGCACTGATGTCCCAAGTCATGTGAAGGGAGTGTTCTTGCTTAGGCTGAGAATGTGTGAGGATTCCAGGTCAGTTCGCGGGCCACCAGAACTTGCCATGATTGCAACACCTCCTGCACATGGAAATTCTTGCCATCGCCTTTGAAAAATGCGTGCTTTAAAAAGTACTCCCCCCTGCAAATACATATTTTCACATTGTAGTCAAAGGCAAGAAGTTACCTAGGGAAGTCGTGGGCTCTCCCACACTAGAGGCCTTCAAGAGGCAGCTGGACAAGCATCTGTCAAGGATGCTTTAGGATGGATTCCTGCATTGAGCAGGGGGTTGGACTCGATGGCCTTATAGGCCTCTTCCAACTCTACTATTCTATGATTCTATGACTCTAAGTGCACGCTTCTGAAAATCATGCATGGAAATGCAGACTTTTCCCATTCGAATCGCACTCTTTCCCCATTTGAACAAAAAGAAATGTAAATGGGACTGAGGCAAACCGAGGTTTGAATTGGAGATCAGAACATCTGGGTAGGCATCGCTCATTTTTCCCATCCCTACTTTAGGTCAGAGAAGAGAGGATTGAAGGGGGGGGGCATGAGAGCACTCTTCAAGTGCTGAAGGACTGACTTAAACAGAAGGGAGAGGTGGATCTTATGCCTTAAACAACAGGTGGGGAAATTTTGGTTGAACATTAAGAGAAACGTCTTGATGGTAGGAACGGTTCAACAATGGAACACATTAGCTAGTGGAGTGGTGGGTGGCGCTCCTTCACTGAAATTCCTCAAGCAGAAGCTGGACAGCTCCGGGTTTCCGGCATTGAGCAGTGGGTTGGACTAAAGGGCCTACCAAGCCCCCTCCAATTCGGTGATTTTGTGATTCATTGGCTTTCTTCCATTTCCCCATCCTGCGTACAGTTCTGGTCACCACACCTCAAAAAAAAGATATTATAGAGCTGGAAAAAGTGCAGTAAAGGGCAACTAAAATGATCGATGGGATGGAGCATCTCCCCTGTGGGGGAAGGTTATAACAGCTGGGATTGTTTAGCTTGGAAAAAAGGAGGCTGAGAGAAGACTTGATAGAGGTGTACAAAATCATGCCTGGTGTGGAGAATGTGGAGAGGGACACATTTTTCTCCCTCTCTCAAAATACCAGAATACCAGGACATCCTATGAAGCTGATTGGTGGGAGATTCTGGACAAATAAAAGGAAATCCTTCACACGGCACAGAGCTAAATTATGGAACTCACTACCACAAGATGTAGTGATGGCCACCAGTTTGGATGGCTTTAAAAGGGGGTTGGATGAATTCCTGAAGGAGGAGAAGGCTATCCATGGCTACTAGCCCTGATGGTTATGTGCTACTTCTAGTATTTGAGACAGTAAGCCCCAGTTGCTGGGGAACATGGGTGGGAGGGTGCTGTTGCACCATATCCTGCTTTGTTGGTCCCTGGTTGACAGCTGGTTGGCCCCTGTGTGAACAGAGCATGGCACATCTTGTGTTCTTATGAAAGGAAACACACTTCCTTTCAAGGCTTCCATCCGTTTCTTGATGCATCATGTAGATCACGAAGAATACGGATGACATTATTACCCACGTCCTCTTACAATCTGTGATTTATTCGATGCAGCAGTGTTCTGGGTGGAAACGTTACAAGAAAGCATAAATAAATATTGACTTGTGGATTTAAAAGGGAGAAAGAAGAACAGAAGCAAACCACAAAGAACCTTCTGTTCTGCCAAGATGTCTTCCCCCCCCACTCCCCCCCCCAGACACTTGTCTTAAGCAATTTGTCAGTGTTATTTTCTTCACGCAGTTTCTTCAGGGCAAAACAGTGCTCCATCCTGTATCACTGGGTTTAATCATATTCATAGGGACTAGTGCCTCAACTGTTATTTAATTATTAAAGCTTTTTAAAAATATTATTATTAATAATCATCATCATAATAGTAATACCACTTTTTTAAAAAATGTACTTAAAAAGTATTGTAAGAATTAGAGAGATAATGAATGTGATCTTTGAGTGCTAAGGAAAAGCAGTTTTAAGTGAGCTGTGGTGGACAGTGTACTGGATTTAGGCTAGTGAGACCTAGGTTCGAATCCTGCTCAGCCTCAAAGATTGCTAGGTTTTAGTAAGACTCCCTCAATCTTTTTTGCCATGCCTGTAGCCAGCACTTTCATGGTGTGGGAACCCAGTGGGGGCAAGAAATCTGAACTTTTGTGAATCACCTGGAGAGCTTCAGCTATTAGACGGTATAGAAATGGAATTTATTTATTTATTTATTTATTTATTTATTGCATTGCTATACCGCCCAATAGCCGAAGCTCTCTGGGCAGTTTACAAATTTAAGACAATTCAAAACAAAACAATAGTATAAAACCATAATATAAAATACAATATAAAAGCACAACCAAGATAAAAACAGCAGCAATGCAAAAATAAAAAAATACAAATACAAATTTAAAACAGCAAAGTTAAAATTAATTTATAGACTGTTAAAATATTGGGAGAATAAAAAGGTCTTCACCTGGCATCTAAAAGAATATAATGTAGGTGCCAAGCGAACCTCCCTTGGATGAAATTCTGCCTGTTTACTTTTCCTTACATGGCCTCGTGTAAAATCTGTAGAGAAACTTATCAAAATGGAGAAGTATTTTATTTATTTATAATATTTATATATTGCTTAATACAATAAAATCCCCAAGTGGTTAACATTAAAAAAAAAAAGCTAAAAAAAACCCACCTTAAGGAACAATCACTCCCCCCTCCCAAAAAAAAGCCCAATGAAGACAGAATATGCTCAGTAACGCAAAAGAATGATTGAAAGTTGGCTGATTCCAGTCTAAAAAATCATATGGCATAATAAATGTTCAATCTCCTTGCTGTTTTGCCTACTGTACATGAGATTTCCCCCCCTTCCATTTCCCAGGTTTGTTCTGCCTTGCGTTCTCCTTCTTCGGCTTTCTGTTTTAACTAGGAGAATCATAGAGTCATAGAATTGTGGAGTTGGAAGGTACCACAAGGATCATGTAGTCCAACCCTCTTCGAAGTGCAGGAAAATCAGTGAAACCATCCATGAGAGGTGGCTGTCCGGCCTCCTTTTAAAAATCTCCAGAGATGGAGAACCCACAACCTCCATTGGTAGACTGTTCCACGGATCTTATCACCATTATTATTATTATTATTATTATTATTATTATTTATTTATATAGCACCATCAGTGTACATGGTGCTGTACAGAGTAAAACAGTAAATAGCAAGACCCTGCCGCATAGGCTTACAATCTAATAAAATCATAGTAAAACAATAAGGAGGGGAAGAGAATGCAAACAGGTACAGGGTAGGGTAAGCAGGCACAGGGTAGGGTAAAACTAACAGTAGAAAGTAACAGTAGAAGTCTGCACAACATCAAGTTTTAAAAGCTTTAGGAAAAAGAAAAGTTTTTAGTTGAGCTTTAAAAGCTGCGGTTGAACTTGTAGTTCTCAAATGTTCTGGAAGAGCGTTCCAGGCGTAAGGGGCAGCAGAAGAGAATGGACGAAGCCGAGCAAGGGAAGTAGAGGCCCTTGGGCAGGCGAGAAACATGGCATCAGAGGAGCGAAGAGCACGAGTGGGGCAATAGTGTGAGATGAGAGAGGAGAGATAGGAAGGAGCTAGACCGTGAAAAGCTTTGAAGGTTAACAGGAGAAGTTTATATTGGATTCTGTAGTGAATTGGAAGCCAATGAAGAGATTTCAGAAGCGGAGTAACATGGTCGGAAGGACCAGGAAGATTTTTCATATATTTAAGCGGAATCTAGGTAGCTGTAACATATACTTATTATTTTGGGTCCTAATTTCTGTAGGGAAGCAGAGAGCTTCGGCTATTGGGCGGTATAAAAATGTAATAAATAAATAAATAAATAAATAAATAAATAAAAATAGTCATAGAAAATAATTCTTGACGATCTTCCCTGTGGCATCCTTTTATGCACCTGGACACTGCTGACCTGTCTCCCCTCAGTCTCCTTTTCTCCAGACTGAACATCCCAAGTTTCCTTCAGCCTGTCCTCATGGTGCAGGTTCTCAAGTCCCCGTATCATCTTTGTTGCCCTCCCCTGAACCTGTTCTAACCTGTCAATGTCTGGAAACATGGTGCCCAGAACTGTACACAATACTCCTGGTGTAGTCTCATTTGTGCTGAGTAGATGGGAATAAGGAATTCACACGTTTTGGACACAATGCTTCTTCTAACGCAGCCCAGAACTGTGTTCACCCTTCTTGCGGCTGCCTTGCACTGCTGACTCGTGTTCAGCTTGCTGTTGATGGCCATACCCAAATCCTTCTCTGCAGTAGTGCTTCCAAGCCATGAACTCCCCATCTTGTATGTATATCTTACATTTTCCCTCCTGAAATGTAATACCATACATTTCTCCCTGTTAAATCATAGAATCATAGAATAGCAGAGTTGGAAGGGGCCTACAACGCCATCGAGTCCAACCCCCTGCTCAATGCAGGAATCCACCCTAAAGCATCCCCGACAGATGCTTGTCCAGCTGCCTCTTGAAGGCCTCTAGTGTGGGAGAGCCCACAACCTCCCTAGGTAACTGGTTCCATTGTCGTACTGCTCTAACAGTCAGGAAGTTTTTCCTGATGTCCAGCTGGAACCTGGCTTCCTTTAACTTGAGCCCGTTATTCCGTGTCCTTCACTCTGGGAGGATCGAGAAGAGATCTCGTTGTTCTTGTTCCTCTAAGCCCAGTCTTCCTGTTCCTCTAAGCTCAGTCTTCCAACCTGTCCAGATCAGATTGCAGTCTCATTCTGTCAATCATGTGTATTGGCTAGTAGGGGTGTGCAAGGACGCCCCCGATCCCCTTCGCGCCCGATCCGCAAATTGCGGATCGGGCCCGCTACGCCCCTCCTTGATCCGCCTGGGGGCCACTCCACTCCGCTGCAGAGCTCCGGTTCCGAATCGGAGCTCCGCGGTGGCGGGGAGTGGCGTCAGGTAAGGCCCCCCTCCCTCCTCCCTCTTACCTGTGTCCGTCGTGGCCTATCCCAGCTTCACTAGAGCCCCCGGCTCAACCAGGAACTGTAGGCCCCGATTGTGGCCTAGTCTTCCTGGTTGAGTCCTCGGGCTCAATTGAAGCAGCCGCGGGACCGCAGACAGACACAGGTAAGTCCCCCCCTCCCCCTTGCTCCCTTACCTGGCTCTGCCGCTGTCGCCGCACGGGCGGCGGCGGCGGCGGAAGGGCTAGGTAACCCCCCTCCCTCCTCTCCCTTACCTGCGTCCGTTCGCGGTCCCGTGGCTCAGGCTCAGTTGAAGCAGCCGCTGGACCGTGGACGGACACAGGTAAGGGAGAGGAGGAAGCGGGTTTACCTGGCCCTGCCGCCGTTGCCACATGGGCGGCAGCGACAGCGGCAGGGCTAAGTAAACTCCACTTACCTTTTTTGTGGAGCTCCGCGGCTCCCCCAATCCTCTTCACCTCCGCCTTAAGGGGTGGCGAAGCCCCCCAATCCGCTTCTGCTTCTCCGGTCCGAGGAGAAGCGGAGCACATCCCTATTGGCTAGACCTCCCAGTGTTGTGTCATCCACAAATTTGATAAGAAATCCATCATTTGGACAAATAATAATGTGGTAATGACGACATGCACAGTGTGCATCAGCTTTCAGTTCCTACATGCCAGAGCCTACTTGTGGCTCTGCTGTGGCCTTATAGCTGCCGTGTTTCCCAAAACCTCCTGCCTTATTGGGAGACAATGAAGAGGCCTGCCATGTAATCCACAAAGCTTTATTCAGGCAATAAACATCTCTTCCCACCTGAAGAGAGTCTAACCTCTAGGAACTTTCCTCTATCCCAAAGTATGCAAACTAAGTGAAACAACTATCCTTTCAAGAAGAACAGAAAGCGTTTTCCAAGAACACTTTAACTTCAAGGAGCCTTTGGCGAGAAGCTAGCTGGGCCGACCTTCTCTCACCTTCATTTAGCTCTTCCTGTTTGAGCCTGCGGCAGGTCCTATCAGGACCAGGGCCAGACTATTTTGCGCCCTAGGCAAGGCAAGCTACTTGCACACACACACCCAAATTGTGCGGAAGTCCGAACGTGTGCGCCGGGTGGAGAGCTGGGACTGGTTCACTTCGATTTGGGACCGAGCCGTCTGGAATTCACTGGGACTTACTTCCATGGGAACGCAACCCGCTATGCATCCTGGCGTCCCGATCCCCTCCGCACGTTTACTCGGGGGAATAAGGCTTCAGAGTAAGGAGTCATAGGCGGATTGGGCCACACTGGTGCCTCCCGGTGCAACGCTTTCTCGGATGCAAGTCCCGTTGATCCACGTGCGCAGGATCGGGAAGCAGGAGAGTTTGCCTTGCGAGGAGTCCACAAGTCCCTCGCTTTCCTGGGGGAAGGGAGAGGGAGTCCCGCTTGCCCGCCTGCCTGGGCATCGTGGCCTGTTTGAGGAGAGAGACGAGGTGAACCGGTGCCCTTTCCTCAGGAGTAAGGCAGAGGCTGGCTTGAGCCAGGGTCGAGCTCGCCACGTGCTTTTTCTTCTTCTGGCGGTGGCGGCCTCCCGGCTCTGGAAGGGCAGCTTCCAGGTAGTTAGAGCAGCTCTGGGAGGGTGGCTTCTGGGCAGAAGTTCAAACATGGAGCCGCCCCAGCATCCCTGGCTTCACTTTGGCTGGGCGGGCGCGGGGCGCCATCTCACCCACTCAGGCCCAGTTGAATCCTCGGGCCAGC
The DNA here is from genome assembly GCF_023053635.1 of Elgaria multicarinata webbii. Taxonomy (NCBI): domain Eukaryota; kingdom Metazoa; phylum Chordata; class Lepidosauria; order Squamata; family Anguidae; genus Elgaria; species Elgaria multicarinata. Next base: position 5,791,396 of record NC_086190.1, read on the forward strand.
CCGGGCTGGCTCACAGCCCTCTTAGCTTGGCGCTCTAGGCGTCTGCCTGAGTGGCCTCTATGGTAGCACCAGCCCTGGGCCCTATGACTAGCTAGCCCTGAGGTGCCCTCCCCCTCTGAAGAATACTGATCTCCCACAGACTGTGCGTTGTTAGCGTTTTCAGAGATAAGGTCTGGCGAAGATTCATTCCCAGCTGGTGAAGAGCCCGTGAGAATCACCTCCCCCACCTGCTATGTAGGCTGGTACATTTCTGGCGCTGTCTCTTCTGCGTCAGAATCTGATTCCAATTGATCGCCTGAAACTCCTTCCCTGAGCCTAAGGGGAACAGGCCTTGTCATAATAGCTGAGATTCAAGTAGAAGAAGTCTGGAAGGCGTGACTGTAAGATACCTCCTCCAGACCCCTTGACAGACAAGAGCTTTTCCGCCTTTCAGCAAGGCCCCTGGATAAGCAAGGTGTCACTGCTTAGCCCTGCAGTGGTGATTCTTCAACTTGGGCGATCCCTCTGCAAACCTCTCCCCAAATCTGCCAGGTTTTCACAGAAAGCTTCTTTGCTAAGGCTGAGCAAGCAAGTGGATGGGGAGTAGGGTGACTCTAGGGTGACCCTATGAAAAGGAGGACAGGGCTCCTGTATCTTTAACAGTTGCATAGAAAAGGAAATTTCAGCAGGTGCCATTTGTATGCATGCAGCACCTGGTGAAATTCCCCCTTCATCACAACAGTTAAAGATGCAGGAGCTATACTACAGTGACCAGATACAAAAGAGGGCAAGTCTCCTGCAGCTTTAACTGTTATGATGAAGAGGAGATTTCACCAGGTGCTGCATGCATACAAATGACTCCTGCTGAAAATCCCTTTTCAATACAACTATTAAAGATACAGGAGCCCTGTCCTCCTTTTCATAGGGTCACCCTAGGTGACTCCCCCTGGCTCTGCTCTGAGAACGCTGACAGAGATAAGCTCACTCAGATCCTGACATTCCACAGGCTGAAATAGGCCAAGACCCTTCCAGACTACTTCAAATTAAAGCTGAGCTTTAAACTGCAACACCCTCTGCAATGCTAAAACTAGGCCCTGACACTGCAATTCACTTGCACCCCCTCATGGCAATGAGCACATTTACTTTGATAAACCACTGCATCCCTCCAAAGCAATTATGACGCAATTATATTATGGTAAGTTTACTGATCATTTTGTGCAGTGTTTTATCTAGATTCTTTTTGTGTGGTGTTTTACCATTTTCCAGGAGCGCACGATTGAAAAAGGAACTTGACACAATCTTCTGGACAATCGCATCAAGACTGTTTTTTTGACAGTGATCTTATTGCCAGATATGAGTCAACGGAAGAAACCAATAACTGCACATGTGTCGCAAGCTGTACATGCACAGCAGCACTTTGTGGGAAATGGAGAAATAACAATAACAATCCTAAACAGCTTGTGACCAGGTTACCAGAAGGATCGCCTCTTCTCATATGTACCTGCCTGGATTTTAAGATCATCCTCAGGGGTCCTTCTCCATGAGCCCCTGTCAAAGGAAGTGAGGCAGGTGGCTACCAGGAGCAGGGCCTTCTCTCCGGTGGCACCCCGGCTGTGGAATGAGCTCCCTAGAGAAGTTCGTGAAGACCTCTTTATTTCCCCAGTATTTTAGCATGTTACCATCCTAGTCTTTTAACTCTGCTGTTTTATAACTGCATTTCAAAGCTGTGTTTTAAAATCTCTGCATTGCTGCTCGGTTTTATTCTAGTTGTACTTTTACATCGTGGTTTTATGCAGCGGTTTAAGGCTCCGTATTTTATGGTTTTAATTTTTGTGAACTGCCTAGAGAGCTTCAGCTATTGGGCAGCATAGAAATGAAATAAATGAATAAAATAAATGAATAAACAACGATATAAAAATGACTGAACGGTGAAGAATTCCTAATGCATTGCAAATCAGATCAAGTAATTCAGAACCTCAAATCCAGGGTGAAACGTTGATGGGGGGGTGAGTTTTTTTTTTTGTAGCGTCCCTCCTGCTTCATAGAACGAACTCCTTCCTTTCCAGAGCTGCTAAGCGTTTGGTGCCTCCATTCGGCTTTCTGCTGACAGAAGGCAAAGCGTCCTTCGCCAAAAGCAAGGAGATTTTCTGTGCTTCCGATTGCCCGAAATACATGGCACTGCATTCTGTCCATTCAAGTCACGCTGTCCTGAATGACTGGCTGTTCATTGGGAACGATTTCATTTGCTGGCTGGTACTTTTCCAGCAGGCAGGGGGCGGGGGTGGAGAGACAGGTTAGGGGCGCATGATGCTGTGAGACAGTTTCACATGGCACCTTTTAAAGTGTGTGCGTGGGGTGGAGGTGCAGGAATTACGTGCTCTTAAAGAAACAAAAGAGAAATGAATGTTATAAAGCGGAGGGAGATGGAGAAGAGCCAAATGGTCAGATGTCTGCAGCGCCTCGACTAGGAAGAGCGACTAAAGTGTTTGGAGTTATTCAGCTTAGCAAAATAAAGAAATAAATCAACTGAGATCGGTTCAGATAATGATGCATGTTGTGGAGAAAATGCAGAGAGAGAAATCCTCTCCCTCCCATAAAACTGTCGTGATTCCAAGCCCTCTCGCAACATGCGAGACAAAAAGGAGGTCTGCCGTGCAATCCACCAAGCTTCATTTAGTAAATAAACATCTCTTCACACCTGAAGGGAGAGTGAATGCTAAGCGCTATCCTTGAAGCTAAATTAGCCTAACAAAGCAAGGCAGTTAGCCTAAATTCAATGGTCAGTTTCTCACTGTGCCCGACAGGAGTTCCCAGGGGTGGAGGGAAGGGGGAAGATGAACTCTAAGCCTGGGCCTCCTGTCTGATAAGCTCCTGAGAAGATTCCTTCTTGACTCCTGGAGAGTCTTAGAGAATTTCCCCCTCCTCCTCCTCCTCCTCCTCCTCTGATTTGAGATACACACCAAGGAGACCAGGCCTGATCCTGATATACCAGGATTTTGAGGTCATCCACTGAAACAAACTTTGTTTTTGATTTGTTTTTAAAATGCATAATAAACTTATGGAGTTCTCTACCATAAGGTTTGGGGATGGGCACTGTGGTGATACCCACCTTTCTGTCCCTTGGGTATTTGTATGTCTAGTGACTGCAAAATGTTTGACTGAGTGGGTGTGGCTAGTGATGCGGTGAGAGAGGGGGAGGGCGGAGTATAAATAGGTTGGCTGAGGGGATTGTAAGTTTTGGTTTTGGTCTGGGAGTTTTCGTCTGGCTTGTGCTTCGTGAGAGCGTTTGGTGTGTGAGGAGTGAGAAGAGATAGAATTTTAAGGGACTTGGGATTGCTGTTTTGAATCTAAAAATATGCAGGTTTGATCTAAATTGAAATACTAAAGATTTGTTAAATTTCAATAAACTTTACTTTGTGTTCTGTTACCACAAACCACGCGTCAGCTCGGATTTATTACCTGCTCTATTACACAGTGTAAAAACATCTAACAATACACCTGCAGTTCAGTGCCTCAGTAATAGAACCTATTTCCCAAAACCCTTTACCTTGGTCCCTCACATATAGGGGAGAGGTTGTGTTGGTTTTACCCTTTCCTCAGGCTTTTCAAGAGGTGGCGCTTGGTTTGGGATGGGTGTGCGAGGCAAGGCCTTCTGGGTGAGGTTGGTGCCGTCGCAGGCACACTAGCTGAGAAGTCTTGTAAAGAGGGATTAAGCAAACCCATGCCACAGAATACTCATAGCTGGGAGAGGACTCTTACCTTCATGCCCTGCTTGTATCCTTTCCAGAGGCATCTGGTTAGTCACTGTGGCAAACAAAATGCCGGCCTAAATGGACCTGTGGTCTCTCATTCATCACAGCTAAGGATGTTTGGATTCTGTTAAATCCACTCCGTCTGCCTTTCACTCCATTGTATGCTCAATGATGGAATGGGATTTTTTATATGAGAAATGCATTTTTTGCAATGGTGTTATTAATGCGCACGTGTGCAAGTATGCACGACTGCAAGTGCACATTTGTGCAAGTGTGAAATAGCACAGATCCTCCCCATGCACAAACCAACAAAGTACAAGTCCATGTGACCAGGAAACAGCGAGTCAGTAGTGGAGTCCCTAGGTCAGATTTATAAAAACCCATTGCAGAATTCTCCGACATCCCTAATCACTGCCTGTCTTATTTTCATGAAAGTTAGGAATGATGCATTCATGTTCAAAAGCAGTGTACCTGTTGTTCAGGAGCAATGGCAGCAGAGAGCCATGGCTCTCGTATCCTGGTTGTGGGCTTCCCAGGGGCATCTAGTTGGCCACTGTGAGAAGACTATGTGGACCTTTGGTTTGAGTCAGCACAGGGTCCTCTCAGGTTCCTACATCCTGTTTTGTAGTTGACAGCATTGTCCAAAACAGGGGACATGTGACTTGCATGCCATGCTTTGGATTTCTTCACTCCAAAGGGTGACATCCAGTGGAACTGGTGGCTCCAATGTCAGTGAGATGGTGGATCCACCCAGGTTTCAGTCAGAACCAGTAAGAACACTAAAAGGAGTTATCCAAGGTGCTTCACTGATTTTCACCACTGTATTTTTGTGAATCACCCAGAGAGCTTCGGCTATTGGGCGGTTTAAAAATGTAATGAATAAATAAATAAATAAATAAATAAATAAATAAATAAATAAATTTGCAGTAATACTGCAGCTGAACATATAGTGAAACACCTTGGATAACTCCTTTAGAGTTCTGACTAGTTCTGACTGAAACCCAGAGCTGATTCATCACCCCACCAATATCAGAGCCACTAGCTTTCACTTATCCAAATTGAATGTTGTCCCCAAATTATGACTTCCTCTTAGAATTTCCTCAGAAGTTACCATTTCCTCAGAAGTTACCATCAGGAAAAATGTCCTGACTGTTAGAGCAGTACGACAATGGAATCAGTTACCTAGGGAGGTTGTGGGCTCTCCCACCCTAGAGTCATTCAAGAGGCAGCTGGACAACCATCTGTCAGGGATGCTTTAGGGTGGATTCCTGCATTGAGCAGGGGGTTGGACTTGATGGCCTTGTAGGCCCCTTCCAACTCTGCTATTCTATGATTCTATGATTTTCAGAGGGGTCGCTGTGTTAGTCTGCTGTGGCAAAAGAAACAAGAATCCTGTGGCACCTTAGAGACAAACAAACTTATACATCTGGAAGCCTTTGTGGGTCTGTGATGACATGGACAGGGTGCTCTGTTTAAGGTGGTACAAGATGCTTTGTAGTTTTTCCTCAGATGTTAGTCATAGAATCATAGAATCATAGAATAGCAGAGTTGGAAGGGGCCTACAAGGCCATCGAGTCCAACCCCCTGCTCAATGCAGGAATCCACCCTAAAACATCCCTGACAGATGGTTGTCCAGCTGCCTCTTGAATGTCTCTAGTGTGGGAGAGCCCACAACCTCCCCAGTTCACTGATTCCATTGTCGTACTGTTCTAACAGTCAGGAAGTTTTTCCTGATGTCCAGCCGGAATCTGGCTTCCTGTCACTTGAGCCCATTATTCCGTGTCCTGCACTCTGGAGGGATCGAGAAGAGATCCTGGCCCTCCGCTGTGTTACAACCTTTTAAGTATTTGAAGAGTGCTCTCATGTCTCCCCTCCATCTCCTCTTCTCCAGGCTAAACCTGCCCAGTTCTTTCAGTCTCTCTTCATAGGGCTTTCTTTCCAGACCCCTGATCATCCTGGTTGCCCTCCTCTGAACACGCTCCAGCTTGTCTGGACCCTGAAGAGGTCCCTGGACCCTGAAGAGGTCTGTACCTTGAAGAGGTCCACTTGACCTCTTCAGGGTCCTTGTTCCAGACTGTTCATGGACCCAGCAGAGCTGTCTGTCACTCCAAGTCCATGGCAAGGGACGAGCAGCCAATAAGGATGAGTGGACCCAGAGCCAGGCATGTCCTCAGAGCCAGGCAGGGTCCAAATTCCTCATCAGGGAGCTGAGGCAGTGTCACTACACCAAAGTCTGGTTTTTTATATAGCCATGTGGACTGGGATTGGCCCTTGGGGATCATCTGACCACCAGGTGGGCTGGTGCTTCAATCTAGATGGTGCCTTTGAAGGCCAGAGCCTCGTCCACCAGTCCACCAATAGGAAGATAGTACTGGTAGCACAGGAGATAAGAGGCCAGAAGTTGACTTCTGGGAGCCCCAATTCAAGACCATTGCCTCACCCAGCACCTGAACAGACAATCCAAACCAGAGGCTTCTGGACATCCATGAGACAGCCTGCCATTCTTTCTGACACCCAGGAGTGTTTTTTCCCCCCTCCTAAAACCACCAACTGCAAATGACCCCTCTCATGAACAGGGTGGTCCACATGCCACACTCTAAACTGAGTGGATCCTTCTCAGAAAGCTTAAGAAGAAACCAGGTTAGCCATCCAAAAGAAAAACAAGGACACTCTTGGGCTTGGGACTAATTCGTTGGATTCTTGTTCCTTCTCCATGCAGTATGGTCACAAGGAAACCCTATTCTCATTTACATGGGAGTGAGTCCCATTGAAACCAGAGGGCCTTGCTTCCGTGTAAAAATGGGTAGGATTGTACTGGCTGGACCAACTTCCACCCATTTCATTTTGCTGTTGGGGGAGTCGAGGGAATTGTTCCCGAAAAAACAAAAACCTTTTGCTGCACGTTGGCTCTCTTACGTTTCCCTGCTCTGCTATTAATTGAAGCTGTTGTTTCCCCCTTTCCTTTCTTTCTTTTGGTTTTTAAAGATGCCTCTTCTTTCCCCCTGCAAATAGCCATCACCTAGTGGATGTGATGACACTATGTAGCCAATTGGTGTGAGCTGTGGGATGACATCACAAAGGCAATTAAGAGCAAGGGAAACACTTGCTCTCACTCTGAATGGGCTCTCCCTCCCCCTTTTGGAGAAACTTTTAAAGAATTGCTGCAAATTGTGCATGTCGTGATTCCAACCCTGAGGAACAGCGTGACTCTGACATGGGCGTGCTGCAAAACCAGATGGAAGAAGACGACTTTCAGAACCAGTTCCAGAGGGGATGAACCCAGAACCCAACACCAAGTCTGAGCCTGTCAAACGGGAGCAACTTAGAGACTCCAGACTTACCCCCACCCCTTTTGAACCAGATTCCCATGAAGGACTAGCCCCCTTTGCACACTCTCTGGGGCCTGCTTGTGAGTGAGGGCAATGCACAAGTATGGAAATGACCGTGAAGGTGCTTAGCTCCAGGCCAGAGGGGCCGCCCCTTTAAGGCTCTACTCTCTTTAGGAAGGGGGCGGAGCCTGGGAAGGGTAGTCTGGCCCAAGAGGTATAAAAGATTTCAACTGAGCTCCAGATCTTTTCAGAGCAAGTGGTCTCTTTGGAACTATCCAAGGTCCTGGAACGCCTGCCTACTCCTAGCTAAGCTACCCAGACAGCGGTCAGGCCCTGTGGACTCCTGCCCATAGCCAGGACAGACTAGTGAGTGTGCTCTCTGCTGCTGCTGCTGTTTCATTTTCATTTTTTGTTTTGCAAAACGTGCCACACCTTTTGGCTCAGACCTGCTGGCAGCCCTTAATGATGCAGTGCATCATCACCATTGCCATCATCGTCATGCTAAATCCCTCTCCACGGCCATTTCTAAAACGGTTATAGGAAGAGGTGCCGTGCCTCATCTCTCCCACCACAACGCCTCCCAAGCGCCTCAACTTCCATGTGCCTTGATTTTGAGCACGGCGCAAGGAAAACATCCAGTTTACCTACAGACCAGCATGTTGCCTGCTAACGTCAGACCATGCTATGGCAGGGAGACAATATCTGTAAATGATGCTCAGGTTAGTTTGCTCTTTGCCAGGCAGCGCTCAGCCTTCTGTGACTAGTAATAATAAAAGCATCCCGGCTCTCTCGTTCATAGCCACCTCTTTAAAATATTTTGCTTTGCCTTGCCTTCCTCCCACCAAGTGGCTACTGCACATGATCTGAGCACGTTGCAAGGGAGGCTGGGACACACCTCTCAGTACATACACAGGTTCCTTGGAGCTCTAAAAATATTGCCACCCCATATGCCATTTGCAATGCTTCCGTCCTCCTCTTACCTGCCTCCAGCAGCTGACACTGATGTCCAAAAACTTGTGAGAAGGTGACGGGCCCCACGGAAGGGCTGGAGGTCACGGCTGATGTCTCCATGGCTTTGGCAGGGTCTCTTGGACTAGTCATGGGCAAATCCCTGGGCCCATGAAGTTTCTGTCCTCATTGACTGCAGGCTCTGGTGGAGAACGCAAAGAGGTGGTCGCCGGCAACTGACCAGGCTTGGCGATACTGGTCTGAGGTTGATTCAAGGAAACCGCCTTCACTGGCCTTCAGTGGGACATCTCCTGCATTCTCCTCTGTTGTGGCCAGTTCCAGAAGGTATCCAACCAGCCAGCTTCTTTTGAAGCCAGTCTGATTCTGTTCTTCTTTCCAAGAACTTACTCGGAAGATTCTGTCATTTCCCCCAAAGGCAGTATCCTCTTTTCCTCATTCGCTTCCACCAATCGCTTTGGGAAAGGTTGGACTAACCTTTGCCAGCTGGCAAACCGCCATCTTCTCAGTCCCTGGTTTTGGGGGCTTCTCCAGCCCCCCTGAAAAAAAGGGGTGTGTGTTCTTTTCGATCCTTGCGAGAAAACCACGACCCTCGGTCACTCTGTCCAGCTTCCAGGTCTGCAGGGATTGTTGACGAAGCAAAACATCTATCTGTAGGGTGGCCGGTGAGTTGAGGTGGAACCCGAGCCACGCAGCAGGACAGCCAGCCCGTCTCTCAGCCACTTTGCCTCCGTGGTCCTCTGCCTGTCCTCAACTCAGCAGCTGTAGCTGTACTACTTCACAGTGCACAAGCAGCCACTGACAGGCTAGTCCTGCCTGCGGTTCGGCACCGGTCCTTGGTTCGTGCGTTCCCCTCCAAATCTCTCCTCTTCGCTCCCGCTTCCCTGTGCCCAGGCTAAAACAGAGAAGCAGGAGGAGCCAGGAGCATCATTAAGTTGCGTTGCTTCTGAATCTACTGCAGTGTTTCGGCCTCCCTCTCTAACCCCTCCTCTCCTCTCCCTCCAATTCAGCAATGCAAAAACATTTTTCTCTCTCTCTCCCCTCTGGAAACAGATGGAAATAGCAGGCAGAGGAGAGAGAGAGAGAGAGAGAGAGAGAGAGAGAGAGAGAGAGAGAGAGAGAGGTGTTTTCATTACCTGCTGCCCAGCTCCATTGGTCAGGGATGAAAGAAGAGGAGGTGAAACAGGAACAGAGGGAAGGAGAGAGGCGTGCCACACAAGGCAGAGCGGACTCCCTTTAAAAAGGACAGATTGCTCCACTTAAAGCACACACACAGTCCAGTAGTTCCCGTCTCCTACTATAACTGAGCCTATCTGATACGTGCAATGGAAATTAAGGAGTATTTGACTTGCTTCTCTCTTCCCTTCCCAGGGAGGCTGGTGGCTCCGAGGTCAGTGGGGTGGTGAATCCACTCCAGGTTTCAGTCAGAACCAGTCAGAACTCCAAAGGAGTTCTGACTGGTTCTGACTGAGACCCGGAGCAGATTCACTCCCCCAGCTCCTTTACAGTTCTGACTGAAACCCAGATTCACCACCCCACCAACATTGGAGCCACCAGCCTCCACTGATCCAAACTGAATGTTGTCCCCAAGTTATGACTTCTTCTTAGAATTCCCTCAGAAGCTACCATTAGTCTGCTGTGGACAAAACAGCACACAATTTTGTGGCACCTTATTGACAAAGAAGTGTATTCTTCCATCATCGTCATCATCGTGATCAATATACCGCCCCATAGCTGAAGCTCTCTGGGCCTTTGTGGGCCCATGATGAAGTGGACAGTGAAAGCTTCTGCCAGAATAAATATGGTGCTGCAAGACGCTTTGTAGTTTTTTCCTCAGATGTTAGGCCTCTGCGGACTGTTCTTGGACTCAGGGGAGCTGTCTGTTAGTCCAAGGGGGATTCTACACGCCGTAGTGAGGGGGCTTCCATGCGCCCCCAGTGCGGCCCCAAAGCGATCGTGTAACTTGCCTGGAGAAGCGACGAGGAAGAGGCGTCCTTGTCCCCGCCGCCACCACCCACCTACCTCCGACCCGGCCAGGTCGGAGAGCTCGGCGGAAGAAGGCGGGGTGGAGAGCTCTCCACCCCGCCTTCTTCCGCCGAGCTTTCTGTCCCGACCGGTGAGGGAGTAGGTGGGTGGCGGCGGCAAGGATGCCTCTTCCTCGTCGCTTCTCCAGGCGTTACACGATCGCTTTGGGGCCGCACTGGGGGCACATGGAAGCGCCCTCAGTACGGCGTGTAGAATCCCCCCAAGTCCATGGTCCAAACGAGATGGGGGATGAGTTCCAGAGCAGCCACTGATGTTCAGCTATTATATTGCCACAAATGCAGTGATGAAAATCAACGAATTTCGCATTCCTTTAGACTTCTGACTGGTTTTGACTGAAATCCAAAGAGGATTCACTGCTCCACTGACATCAGAGGCACCAGCCTCCACTGTCCCTTCCCTTCCTCTGTTGTGTCCCCTTTCTGTTAGATTGGAGACCGTGAGCTCCTTTGGGTCAAGGACTCTTGTCCAATGCACAAGGAAGTTCTTCACAAAAATGTGTCATTAACTGATGAAAATAACTGCCACAAGCCCAGATCAGGTTCCAAAATGCCTCAGATATCTATCTATCTATATTGCCATGTGTTTGTTTGGCTCACTTCATGAACAGGGTGCCCTGCCCGCCCAACACTTCTTAGCTAAAAACTAGAGATCCCCTTGATGTCTGCTCAAGGTGCAAGAACTCAAAGATGTTTGACAACCTGAGTTTGAAGGGTATGGCTCCAGCCTCATTGTTTTTAAAATTGTTTTTAAAACCTCCAATTTTGGCATGGCCGATGCTCTACATAAGAGCTATCATGGTGCCAAGTTTCAACCCTTCATGTTTAAAAATGACAGAGCTGTAAGCATTTTTGTTAATCCCCATTGACTATAATGGAGCGGTTGTCCAAAAACGGAGCGGATGTTTGACATAGCGGAGCAACAGAGCCGCTTTGAAAATTGGAGTGAAGCAGCCCCTCAATGGATCTCCACTTCAAATTTCTAAGCAGAGCAGAGCCCTGGGAGCTGCAGCCAATAATGAATACACATGTGCAAGTGGGACCTGTAACAAAATGTTGCGGTATATTCCCACCTCCTAATAGGGTACTCTTTTCAGGGTCCCAGCCAACCATGTTCTCTTGCCAGTTTTACAGGTGTCCACCCACCCCCCACCCCCGCCCAATCGGCAATTCTCCATATCTACTGAATGCATCTTTTGAGAGCTGAAGGTATTGACTCGTCAGGTGTTTTTTTTTAAAAAAAGACTGTTTAATATATATACTAGGGGTGTGCATGGACCCCCCGCTCCGCCCCGCGGGCTGATCCGAAAATTTTGGATCGGCCTGCTCCGCTCCGCGCCGCTCCGCCCATACTCTGCTCCTCTTCGCCGCGGAGCTCCGGCTCCGAGCTCCGCAGTGAAGGGGAGTGGCGCCAGGTAAGGCCGGGAGAGGAGGGCGGGAGGTTTACCGGGCCCTGCCGCCATCGCCGCCCGTGCGGCAGAGCCCGGTAAGGGACAAAGGGGGAGGGGGGCCTTACCTGCCTCCGTCCGCGGTCCGTCGGCGTCTTCAATTGAGCCTGCGGTTCAATTGAAGACACCGACAAACCGCGGACGGAGGCAAGTAAGGGAGAGGAGGGTGGGGTGAGGTTACCGGGCCCTGCCGCTGTCGCCACATGGGCGACAGCAGCAGGGCCCGGTAAACCCCACTTACCTTTCCGGCGGAGCTCTGGATCGAGGTGAAGGATCCGCCTTCACCTCGATCCTCTTCGCCACGCTCCGCCGGCCCCCCAATCCTCTTCGCCTCCGCCTTAAGGGCAGGCGAAGCCCCCCGCTCCGCTTCTAATTCGCCGGTCCGATTAGAAGCGGAGCACATCCCTAATATATACTTCTACAAAGTCCATGTTACTCCCTGGGCACGCTGATCCTTTCTTGTTTCTCAAAGGGCTCCATTTTGGTTAAAATCCTATTGGCACTCACCACTGAAGGTCAGTATTAGAAAACACAGGTTTGGGTCCACAAATACTTTTATATTCAATGTACTTGTCATGCAAGTAGGTGTGAGCCTGAACCCTTAGTTCAAATTTTACCCCAGACACATATTCACCATGTTGTTTCAAGAAGCCAGGGTTCTTCCGTTTGCAAAATGGAAATAAATACCAGACTACCATACAGCCCTACTTCAACCCTGTACACATGGAGTTGAACTGAATGGGAGTAGACATGGATGGGATTGCACTGTCAGGCACCACATGTGAACTATTCTGAACCTTTAAAATGTGATGAGGTAAATGCTCCTCAACAGAGTGCAATGGTTAGAAACCTGGCCTAGCATTGGGGAGACGGGTTCAAATCAAAGTGACGATGCGCCCGAGGTGGCCAGTCTAACCTACTTCACAGGGTTGTTGTGAGAATACAGGGGGCAGGTGGGAGACAGCCTTGTACATTGGCCAGAGTTCCTTGGGAGAAGCCTGGGACGTGTGATGAATCACACTGCCATTGCATGTGGGAAGAATATAATCTGATAAATTAAACACGGGGGGAAATGCAAAGCCGGTCTTTATCTGTTTGTCTGACTTGCAAATAGGTACCAAATCATAGAATAGTAGAGTTGGAAGGGGCCTACAAGGCCATCGAGTCCAACCCCCTGCTCAATGCAGGAATCCACCCCAAAGCATCCCTGACGGATGGTTGTCCAGCTGCCTCTTGAAGGCCTCTAGTGTGGAAGAGCCCACCACCTCCCTAGGTAACTGTGTGCTTAAGTTCCTAGACCACATACTGCGGTCTGACAGTAATTCATTTTTAGCTACAAAAGGGGCATTATTCTACATTTCAAGAGGTAGTTCTATAGAAAATCATTCCTGCACTTGAAAATCTAGGGAGCCATGTGGGAGAACAGCTTAGCCTACTTCCCCCAGGCCTCACCTGTCCTTTCAGCTTCTGCTGTAAGACAGGAAGGGGTGATGTCACGCTTATTACTCCTCTGCTCCACTTTCTCTGGGCTGCTGAAGACTACAGCCAGCCCTCCCTGGTTAGGTTATGAGCGGAAGGTGGGAACTTCCCTCCCCTTCACCTGTTTTCCTGGCTGCTTCCCTTCCCTTCTTGGCTAATCCTGACTGTGGTTCTAGGGACACTTCTGGGCCATTTAGCTGTAGACACAGTTTCTTGTGTCAAGCCAGAGGACTCCACCATAGCTGGGGTGCAGGAAGCATTGTTGGGGTCCTGACAGGTCATGTGTTTGTAAAGAGATTTTTAATACATATAATGGGTTTCCAAAGTCGTTTCACAAGGTCACATCTCTCTCCCTCTCTCTCTCACACTGATACACACACACACACACACAAACACACAGAGTTTGCCTATCTGCTGCATTTTAGATATCTCCAATGATGCCACGTTCATAAGCAACAACAACTGGGTTTTTTTTTGTATGGCAAATTGGAAATTTTTAATGTTTTCAATAGAATAGCCTTTATATCACTCTCCAACAAAAAAAAAAAGAAACTACAAAACAGCAAACTTTAATACAGGAACAACCTCCAGATTAACAACGCCCCTTCTTCTCCCCCTCCCCAAACAAAATTAACGTAAAATGTAAATCACATATAGTACAACTGAAGTGTCCAAAAAACAATTTAAATAATTTTAAATATTTTATTTTATTTCAAACTTGCTACAAATGCTTTATACAATAGTTCGACGTAGAAGTCCCCATAAACCGGAAAAAAAAAGTAACGAAGAAACAAAAAAGACGAAAAAGAAAAGAAAAAAGAGAAAAAAAAGGGGGGGGAATGATAGTGAAAGAGAAGGTGGTTAAAGTGGCACAAAAGTCACCAAACAATATTAAAACTACAAATTTTAAGAGGTAGATTACTTTTTAAGTCAAGAACAAATAAGGTTTTAAAAATGGGGTGCTCAAACGAAACTAATTGCTCTTCATCCTCTGAAAGGCTAGTTTCCCTCCAGGTGTGTGGGAAACAAAACGAAACTATATTTTCAGGAGGAAAAAATGATAATAAGAAGAATCTTGCTTTACAACTAGGGGGAAATGTCGCTCTTCTTATCAGCCAATTAACAGTAATTTCATCCGTGTGTTCATTTGTGCTATACAGCTTTATAGGGGTGAACGGTTCATTCACGATTATGTTGTGGGTGATATCCCCAACGGCAGATCTCTGAAATGGATGCCGGGAAGGGTGATGGGACGAGACCTTCCTCCCCACACCGCGCCCCATGCATAAACTAGAAGACCGGGGGTGGGTGGGGGAGCAAAGACAACTTCCGAGCCTGCTTCCACCGCTCATTTAAAGTGGGGGGGGGGGGGAGGAAAGGTCTGGGAGGACAGCAGGAATCCCTTTCCTCACCCGTCTCTTCATGCTGGTATAAAACAAAGGCTTTGAGAGACTCGCTGTGCGACCAAAAATACGTTGAGTGCAGTTAACGTTTCGTTATCCCTGAATATACCGGGAGCGTCTGAAGGGGACCTGCTTTTTGCATACGTTTTGGCGACACCATTTCTCTAGCAACTGGCTTGCTGTCCCCCATGCCTCTCACGTCCGACAAAAGCAAGTAGAAGCACGAGCTGTGAACTCCGTGGCAGAATTTGCTCCAGTTGGGTTTGATCCGTGTCCTTAAAAGTAACAAAACAACGAGGAGGGGAGGCACCACCACGCGCTCGCCCTCTTTTCTCTGCAACCAAGGATTCCTCTCGCCCGGCTGGCTCATACCAAATCCAGCGCCGGTGCTACCACCTCCTCGGCAAGCAGTCGGCCCCTTCCATGGGTTTCGTCGGCTCTCGCTGGACCTTCCAGGCTTAGCGGATTGGGCCTCCGTGCTCATCCTGTCCCAGCTGAGCGTGCGCTGGCTCAAGCTTGCCAGTTAGGAAATTTCATTTACAATGTGGAGGGTTTTTTTTGTTTGTTGCTTTGTTACAGGAGGTTCCTAAACGAGAAGGAAACAAAACGGATGGGAACATATTGAGACCACCACCACCACCAAGCTGGATGTGCGGCGCAAGGCAGGTCAGCACAAAACCAAACACGCTCCCAGGGATTGCTCTCGGCTTCTTTGAAACATTTTACTTTTAACTATTTCTTTTGCTTTTCAGACTTTTAAGTGTTCGTAATCTGCCCGGTTTGCTTAAGCATCCTTTGAGGAAGTCCCTCAAAAGGTGGCGTGAGCAGACGTTTGGCAAACACAGAGGGAAGTGGCAGCCCGTCTACACTTGTCTAGATGAAACGTAACAAGTTGGCAGAGATGACGTCAGCAGTCACGTGATGCTGCTGTTGTTACGTTTCTTCTGACTTTTAAAACCGTTCCACTTTCTGTTAAAATCGTTTTAAAACTAACAATGTGCCCCAACCTTTCGTTGTATTCAATGCCGTCTTTCAAAGTCATGTCTCGTGACCATGGTCTTTGCTTCCTGATTAGGACAAGTGAGGGCTTTTCTAGGGGAGGGAGAGCTGGCACAATGCGACGAGGGGGAGGGAGGGCGGTGAAAGAGGGGACAGAGGCTTAATTTTTTTAAAAAACCGCTTATCTTTCGGGGCGCACGTGGCCCCTTTAAGACGCTGCAGGGCTTCCCTCGTCCCTACGCGTCGCCCCGCCTCCCTGCCGGCTTATCCCGGCAGGTCTAGCTCAGAGTCACCGGAAGAAGGAGGTTTACTTCAGAGCTAATGAAGAACGTTCTAAAGAAGAATGTGCCCGGGTAAAACGATAGAAGAAAAGGTATTTCGATTGACTGGGCTCAAGTTGCATTTTGTAACGTAGCAAGGGAGGATGCAACAATGCACTTAAACAACGGTGTAATGAATAGTGTAGATCCTGCCCGGGAGGCAGGGGGATTGCACAGAGGCGACAACGGGACCGAACAGTAGATGAGATTGTAACAAAGGTGACCATACAGGAGGAGGAACGGTTATCGGCGGAGAAGTGGAGGATTTTACGAAATCACTTTATCAACCTGAATACTCCCCCAAGATTGTTGGCCTGTGCAAAGCTGGCTCAGGGGTTACTGGCATTTGAAGGCTTATACCGCTGAAATGATTTCCTCAAACATTTCCCCCAAAGGCCCAGATCGAAGGAAGACATCTTACTACACATTTGCAGTAAGAACCTTTCCCTTTGGAAGTGGTGGATTTCAATCAAGAAAACAGCAAGGAGGAAAGGATCAACGCCGGTTCCCACAGCACTGTGCTCCGATCCGATCCCTCTACCCTGCCCCTGCTAGTAGCATTTTAAATAACTTCAGGATAAACAGTCTTGGATCTCCTGGCATCGTGTCAGGCTGGAATCTCAAACATTTACATGTCTAGCATATCCAGGAGGCATGAGCCTTCTGCACAGGAAAAGCTGCTATGGAAGGAATGGGGACAGGGGCACTCAGGGGAAAGAGGTACCTGTAGATTCCGAAGTTGGACTTGCACCGCTATACCTCACTTTTCAAGAAAAGATAAAAACGGTCAGCCCTATCTTTCTTAGATGATGTGTGGAGCAACTAAAAATCAACAGAACAGGAGGGTCAGGGCAGCTTGAATGACCCATCAAGTTAAACTTTAATATAGATAGTAACAGACTTAGAGTTAATAGCTAAACTACAGGAAATTAAGCTGCTTAAGAGCCTACAACAGGGCCATCCTATGCATGTTTACTCAGAAGTACGTCCAGCTGAATTCAATGCAGCTTACTCCTAGAACCATCTCTGTCACTTGAGGCTCAGGTGGCCTTGGTGGCATGGAGCGCCTTCTGCCAACTCCGTTTGGTGGCCCAGCTACGCCCCTATCTGGACAGGGATAACCTAGCTTCAGTCGTCCATGCTCTGGTAACCTCCAAGTTAGATTACTGCAATGCCCTCTACGTGGGGCAGCCTTTGAAGACAGTTCGGAAGCTGCAGCTTGTGCAAAATGCAGCGGCCAGATTGATAACTGGAACCAGAAGGTTCAAACATATAACACCGATTCTGGCCCGCTTGCATTGGCTGCCTATACGTTTCCGATCCCAATTCAAGGTGCTGGTTTTAACCTATAAAGTCTTACATGGCTTGGGACCACAATACCTGATGGAATGCCTCTCCCAATATGAACCTACCCATACACTGCGCTCAACATCGAAGGTCCTCATCCGAGTGCCTACTCCAAGGGAAGCCCGGAGGATGGCAACAAGGGAGAGGGCCTTTTCAGTGGTGCCCCCACCCAATTATGGAATGATCTCCCTAATGAGGCTCGCCTGGCGCCAACAATGTTATGTTTTCGGCACCACGTCAAGACTTTTCTCTTCTCCCAGGCATTTAACAATGCTAAGTTTGTTCGTTTTTTAACGGACCCCTGAACTGTTGTTTTGAAATGGATACCGTTGTTTTTATACCGTTGTTTTTATACCGTTGTTTTTATGTTTTTTGATGGTTTCAAATTTTAAATACTTTTTAATGTTCACTGTTTTTAACTTTTGTAAACTGCCCAGAGAGGTTTGGCTATGGGGCGGTATATAAATTTAATACATAAATAAATAAATAAATAAATAAAGGATTACAGCTCTACCGAGGAATCCAAATGAGGTGTTGACATTTCAGAAAAGATGGACAGCTAAAGATTGGCTTATTAGTTCAAATCCACAGACACCACAAAGGCAACAGTTGTGAAGATCAAGGAACCCTCTCAAAATTCTCCACCCTATTTGTGGGTAGAGGAATTGGGGGGGGGGGATTTCTCTAGTGGAAGGAGAAATTCTCCAACAATTTCGCACAGGTAGGCATCACCACTGGCAAGTCTTGTAAAACAGCTTCTATCTTTCATTCCCTAAGGGGTTTTGGTTTCTTTGCACTGTCCATGCAACCAGGAACAGCATCTACTGTGCTGGCAGCCTGGCCTCCATTTTGCATTCCCCACAATGCCCCATAGACTGAGGCCTTAGCTAGACCTAAGGTTTATCCCGGGTTAGTCCCGGGGTCGTCCCTGCCTGCTCCCGGGATCCCCTGTGTGTCATTTACATGAACAGGGATGACCCCGGGACAGTTCCGGGATAAACCTTAGGTCTAGCTAAGGCCACAGAATCACTCCAGGGCATTGAGGGGTGGAAATGCAGCCACCACATAAAAATAACGGTGAAGAAAACGTGGAGAAAATTCTGAGAAGTGTCCTTTAATTTCCAGGCGGTAAGAAAAGAAAAAATCCAGGAATTTCCTGAAAGTTTTCTTCCCCAAGAAAGACCCTTCCGTTTTTCTGCTTCATTCCGAGGGCATTTTATAATTTATTTTGAATATGTGTTGGTCGTGTTTTGACCTCAACTAATCCCTGTGAGGTGGCGGAGGGCACTGTCTGTATTTTTCTTTCTATTACACCATTGCTCTAGAGCAGCCTTCCTCAACCTGGGGCGCTCCAGATGTGTTGGACTACAACTCCCAGAATGCCCCAGCCAGCTGGCTGGGGCATTCTGGGAGGTGCAGTCCAACACATCTGGAGCGCCCCAGTTTGAGGAAGGCTGCTCTAGAGTTTCCCAGGCTGGCTGCATTTCCTGATCTGAAAAGGCCCAAAGAAAGGCATACATTTATGTGCCGGAAGCCAAGGAGGCTACAGCCTGTCAGCGAGACGTCTGTACAATGAAAGACAGGACACTCACGCACACATCTCATAAGTAAGGTAAGCACAAGAATTAGCATGAGAATTTCTCAGAAATTTCTTCTCCTTTGAACGTCTTTTTGAAAGCAATTCATTTTCTATCAAACGGAACGCGAACGGTCGAAATTTTCATGGAAAGAGCTTTCGCCGCAGCATTACTCTCTGTTTCAGTGTTGGCGCTACGCTTGAGTCCTATAGGGGCGGCCTGTCTCAGGAACTCTTAACACACAGCAAGAATAGATATTTATGTCACAGCATGGGAATTGCCCCAAGATCATCTACTTGGCTGAGTTTTTAACACGTTTCAACATGTTCTTGCAACATTTCTAGCTTGTAAGGACCACTGGTAACCACGTCAACCTGCCTGTCTCTTATGATCAGTGGCTTTTGGAAGTGAGGCAGGTGGAAACTGGAGAAACAGGGCTTTCTCTGTGATTTTGGAGGCCTTTCCCCTGGTTGCTCACCTGATGCCCTCTTGAACGAGATTCAGGCAACAGGAGAAGATGTTTAAAAATCTGCTGCTTTAGATTTCTTATCTGACTGTTTTTAGTGCTGTTTAAGACTGCTGGATTTATGGATTTCATTTTAAATGCCAGCTTTGCTTTATTGGCTGTATTCATCAACGTTTTCTAAACCTCCTTAAAAATCAATTAAGGAGAAGAGGCATAATTTCTAACTACAAATTTTATTGTTTCCACGTTTTGGACGTGAAGTTGGCAAACAAAACCAGCGGGTCGTCCCAGGTCCTTTAGGACTATCGACCTGTACTTCCTACGGCAATGCCTGCATACCGCTCGGCCTTTGCTCAGATTTTTCAGCTCGTGCTAAACTTCTCTTTTAAAGCCTGACGTGGCTACTTGAGAAGGGCAGACGTGCGCGTTTTTACTCGGAAGTAAGCCCCGCTGTGCTGTGTGAATGGGCTGACGGCCGAGGAGGAGCGTTTACCTGAAATCTTTTAGCTCCTGCCTTGTGCTGGTTTCTTCCCTCTTGTTCTCCGTAGCGTCCGCACCACTCGCCTGCTGCAAACTCCGGGTGACGGGGCCCCCAACCCTCTCTCGGGACTTCACGCTGAACCGGTCAGCCTTTTTTTTATTTGTCACTGCGGACTTGCTGGCTAAGGTCACTTTGTTCCTTTGTATCCTGACATGCAACTTGCGGGACGCTTTGCTCGAGAGTCCAGAGGAACTGTTCTTGGTAACCCCTTTCGCTTTTTTGCCCTCTGCTGGAATCACTTTGGACACCCTTACAGGGCTGGCGTTCCTTGCTGCCGACGGGGCGTTCGGCTTTTTGGAGCGAATGGGCGGGACGAATTTGACGTTTTGTTTCAATTTGAAGGACGCAGCGGGCAGCTGGATCGGCACGGGCCCTGAGCTCCGAGCTCGGGTCTTGCCCAAATGCGCCTGCGTGCTTTGCATTTTGATCTCGGCGTCTGCCGTCCGCCGGCGCTGGTTGCTGTTTTTATCGCTGCCGGAAGATGACGCCCCGCTTTTCTTTTTCGCCTTCTTCTTAGAGGAAGGGGAAATAGGTTTTTTGGGACAGCTATAGGAAGCGTGCTTGTTCAAGCTTCCAATGTACGTGAACTCCCGGTTGCAATAGGGGCAGATGTGAGAGCTGGGCTCCGCCGTGCTGTTCCTCAACTCCGCCTTCTGCTGGGATTTCTTCTTTTGCAAAATGGCTTTTTGGACAAGTTGGTTCTTCTTCTTCAGAGCGCTGATCTTGAGTTTGTTCGAGGACATCCTGCTCACCTCCACACTAAAATTAAGCCTCTTGGGCTGGCCCATGTGCCTGAACGTATTGCTTGCCGGGCTGGGGAGAACGACGCCGTTTTTAGGGCGCACGGTCTGTTTGAGGGGCACGGGGTTCTTCTTCGGCGTGTACCGCTTTTTATCGCTGGCGGAGGCACAAGCCAAGATGTGTTTGTGCAATTCAGGCATGTTGTCCACACTTTTCCCACACTTGGTGCAGCGGATGGCAGTGGTGAAGGTCTGCGGAATATTGTGAGTGGTGAAATTTGTGGCAGTGACTCCAATCCCGTTAGGGTTGCGGTGGTGATACTGGAATGGAGGAGGTTTAAAACTTGGGTAGTGCTGATTGAGGCCCATGCGGACGTCGGGGTCTTTTGATTTGACTCCGGCTGCCATGATCTTGATTGTTGTATAAAGTTCTTCGGAAGAGTCGTTCAACTCCTCCTCTTCCTCTTCCTCTTTGGAGGGCTTGGAGGACTCTTCGGGCAGGCTCTGCATGTGTTCAATACTTGCCTTGCTGGGATCTGTAAAGTTCTGCGGCCGGAGAGTCCCGCTTTCAAACTCGTGGTGCGTGCATTCTCTGTTGGGGTGCAGATCTCGCTGGTGCTGCTGCAAATTGCATAGAAAAGCAAATTCCTTCTTGCACACAGAGCAAACGAAGATGTTCCCAACTCCATGGAGCAAGAAGCGGTGTTCTGATAAGTCTGTTTTCTCCCTAAAGAGTTGGACACAGAATTCACATTTGAAGGGCCACTCCTCGGCATGAACGGATAAGTGTTTAGTGAGGTCTTTAATGGAAAGGAAAGGGGATTCGCAGACATTGCAAACAAAGTTCTTGTTAAATGTTTCCTGAATGGGATCTGCTACACCTGAACTGTGGGGGTCTTCTCTTGGCTTTTGATGCTCGTTTTCTACCTCTTCTTGTTTAAAAGACATTATGGGGACTGAGTTTTCTAGGTTATCGCCAGGGGAAAGGACGGAAGAAACGACAGAGAGAGGAGGAGGAGAAGGCGAGGAGGAGGAGGAGGAGGAAGAGGAGGAAGAGGAGGAGGAGGAGGAAGAAAAAGAAGAGGAAGAAGAGGAGGGGGAGAGGTTGGGAGGCCCAGGTGAAGCACAACTAAGAGGCTCGACAGAAGGAACAGGAGATGCTGAGACGGTCGGAGACAGGATTGGAAGAGGGGACTGAGCGGTGGCATTTGATAAAGGAGAGGGACATGAGCTCGGAGTGACACTGAGGGGCTCTTCTGGGAGGGGTGAAGGGACCGTAGGAAGGAGAGGAGGGGGTGGGGTGGGGACCTTTAACATAGGCGGGCAGGGCGGTGGGGAAGGAGAGCTCTTTGGAGTCAGGAGAGGCGGCACCTGACAAGAAGATGATGCAGGTGCTGGAGACAAAGCGAGCTCAACCGAGGGGCTCGGGGAATCTGGCTGGACCACTGGTACAGGGAAACCAGGCTCGGGCTGGGGCTGCGCTTCTGCTAATTTGCACACACTCGGGCTTGGATTCGTTCCGGTGGCTGGGTTTCCCGACGACGAATCCGTCCCGTTATATTCGTTCAGCAGAACTTTCTGCAGCATGGACGTGGTCGGCTTCTTCTTGACGCTACTACAGGCCGGTGGAGCCAAGTTGCTCTCCTTGGCTTCGGTGTCAGTGCAAGGCTTTTTATGGACGCTGAGATCTAACACCGACTCCCAGGGAACCTGGGCCCTGTTCTTGCAGTTTGACCTTTGCTTTACACTACTGGATAAATCCAACGGCTGCTGGTTGCACACATTACCAAAAGGAGGGGTTGGAGTCCAGTCCTTTGATACTTTATACTCTTCTAAGCAAAGCGGGCTCACGGTCTCTTTTTCTTCTCGCCCAGATAAGCTCCAGGCAGGCGAATTACTATGACTCTCTAGCTTGGGGATCTTTGAGCCTAGAACGGTATCGTTCCAGACAGATTTTCCTTCACCTGCTTTGCCAAAATCTCGAAGGGCCGGACTGTGCTGTGGGGAACTGGGAGGGGAACTGGTCCTCCTTTTGAACCTGCTGGAGGCGGCGGGCAGGAGAGGCGAAGAGGCCGCAGGGAGTCCCAATTTGGGGATTTCAGCTGAGGAAGATGGAGCCACCTTATTACCCTCCTGCGTCTGGAGAAGCTGCTTCAGTTTAGACGATAAATAAATACTTTTCTCTTTGGGGAAAGGCAAGCTCTCAGCTGTCGATATGGTAAGAGGAATAGTCAAAGAGCACAAGGACGTGATGGGTTCTGGATCCATTTCGGTTTTTATCTTAGGGAGGAGAGGGGGACTGGCGGTCCTCCTCTTTTTGGGTTCGGTGTTCCCGCCGGCCGGCGACTCTTTAGATACGTCGCTTAGGTGCACTGGTGTGGCCTTTAAACTGGGGGAGATCTCTACCGTCACAGGGCTAAGTAAACAGTTTATTCCGTAGAGTTCGGTGGAGCTGGCCTCCACCTCAATCACGTCGCAATTGCTTGTGCTGCTGTTGGACTGAATCTTACCATCAATGTAATAATTGAGGTTTTCAGATATGTTACTGGAAACGTCCATGATGTACACGTCGTCCGCCTCGCCCTCCTCCTCCTCCTCGAGGTCTGTGCTGGCGACATACACATTTGGGGCTTGCTGGGTTTGCTCTGCCGGAAGCTGCAGCTCCTCAGGTTTTCTCCTGACCCCTTTGGGGATGAGATGGCGCTCATGGACCCTCCGCTGGTGCCTGCGCATATTGGTATGGGTGCCAAAAACCTTCCTGCAATATTTGCACGGGTGCAGTTCTTTGGCTTCCTTGCTCTCTTCAAAAAGAACAGGATTTGGCGTTTCTAGAGAAACCTTCTCGGTCTCCGCAGCGGTGAACTCGGGCCTGGCAACGGTTTCGTCCCTGACGCCGTCCTCAGCAGTCACCTGGTTCTTGGCACCGCCCTCAGCTGGCTGGGCAGAAGCCAGAGTTAAGAACGGCTTCCGCTTTGGCCCGGCCTCATGGCGCCGCTCGTGCCTGCGCCGGTTAATCTGTGTGCCGAAGGCTTTGCCGCAATAGCGGCATTTGAAAGCGTGACTGATGGCCGAAATGTGGATGTGCATGTGGCGCTCGAGGCCCTGCTTTGTGGTGAATTTCCTTTCGCAATGCTGACAGGGGAACATGAACGTTCCCTGGACACTGCCATTGGATTCGGCCCGCTTAACAGCAAATTTGGCCAAAGGCTTTTTCTTGGGGGAGCTTTCTGGGGAATCTTCAGATATGCTGCTCTGCTCTTCCACAGACTCCAGCTTGTCTTCACACATGGACATGGGATCCGTGTCAGGACTTTCTTTAGGTGATCTACCATCTTCCTCCTCCTCCTCCTCCTCCTCTTCCTCCTCCTCTGGCTCTTCCTCCTCCTCCTCTTCCATTTCCCCTTCAGGTTCCTCTCCATCCTCCTCAGGTTCTTCCCGCTGCTCTAAGTCTTTTGATACATATGTTCTTGCTTCCGGTTTGTCTTCTGGAGTTGTCTGTGGCTCATTGGTGGGACTGGAGATTACCAAGTTTGGGAGTGTGTCCTGATTGACCATCTCCTGGATCACAGCTGTCTGTTCCAGTGACAGCACCGCTGAAACAGAGGGCGTTTCGTCCTCCTCTTTATGGCCTGTTAAGCAGAAAAAGAGAACACATTAAAATCTGCTGAGGATTCCAAATACATTTGCAGTGTTCTGTGACGACTGCCGTTTGCAAAACACGATACTATTACAACTTGTTTACTATGTTAAAACTAAACTTTTAAATGTAATGCAATTTCATTTGTAAACATGGCCATACCCTCAGGCAGGGATAATACCCTTTCACGTTGTGCCCCGTATTTTGACTTCAGCAAAAGTGGAACCTGAAACAAAACAGGGCAGGGCACCCTCCCTCCTAAAAGAAGCAGTTCAAGGTTCAAGTCAGCTGTTCCCTCTAAGCTGGGGTATGCCAATTTCCTCTCCAACAGCCTTTTCTCCACCTGCCAATCTACCTTCCAAGGCTATTGGGCTTGTTCAGTTTTCACTCAGTTTTCACCTTTAGGTTTTTAAAGAGGTTTTGGAATTCTGCAAAACCCTGGGGTTCCAGAAAGCATGCTGTGAACATCCCATAGTGCCGACAACTGTGGCTGAGCAGTGACCATCTGAGTTGCAGTGAACTCTCGCAACTCCCCTTACCTTCCTTAGGCTCCCTCATATCTACAGCAGTTAAATCCAAAATTGTTTTCTGCTTTTTATCTGTTGCTTTTTTCCCTTTGTTTTTAGCCTCCTGGGATTTTTTCTTCCCTAAAAAAAAAGAAAAAGGGGGGGGGGGAAGAAAAAGGAAACAAAACTTTATTTTTAATACACCGCCTTCTTTTTTTTTTACGACACCTTCAAACAGTGAATCCTGGGGTAGGAATTTGTATTCCCCTCCCTTTATTATATATATTCCATTGGAGGGAAAGAGAATTCAGGAAACTAGCTGGTTTTAAAGAAAGAACAGAGAATTTGCTGTGGTTGCCTGCTTGAAAATAGACATATATCTTATCATATACAAAATCAATAGAAACAGGGACATAATAAAATAACTAGACAACATTATCAGTCAGGCAAAGAAGTCGCTCTCAGGAAAAGTCACAAAGGCGCGACGCAGATGGTTTTTACAGTCTTTGCAGAGGAAGAACGCCAGGGTTCTGGAGCAAGGTCACTCAGTTGCCTCGGGCTACAGCTGTAAAGGCCCTGGATCTAACGTCTGTATCGCACAAGAAGATGATACATGATGCGGAGTCTGGTTTTGATGCACAAAAATGGTTGGAGGAAGTATCTATGTGGTCCGATGGTCTCTAAAGGGTTAACAGAACCCCAAACCAGCATCTTGAATCTGGCCTGGAGGCATGCAGGTAAAATGAGAGCACAGGTTTGATAGGTGCAGGATGCACAGAGCTGATTAATGGAACATCTGTCTGGACTGTCACAGAGCAGGGTACAAATCATCAAGGGAAAGGATAGGTAAGTCACTTATTTATGAGTCAACATGCATCACGTGCAGATGCTGGGGCCTACAACCCCCATAATCCCTGTCCATTGGCCATGCTGTTTGGGGCTTATGGGAATTGTAGTCCAAAACATCTGGAGGGCACCAGGTTCCCTACTCCTGAACTAGAGGGTTGGAGCCCAGCAGTTAATCTGTCACGTGCAGCATGGAACTAGTGAATGTGTTTGAAAGTCCCTTGCCACAAATTAAGCACATTTGGCTAAAGCACCAGGCCTGAATAGGTCATGCGAACACAATGGAGACTGCACCAAAGAAAGGGCACGCCCAGCAAGTAAATCAAAGAGATGAGCCCAGCTGCATGCCACACATATAAAACGTTTTAACAGAATTCTCAGCATCTGCAAGACATTCTGCAAGACATTTTTCTTTCAGTTTACAAATGCACGTGGAACAGATCACGTGGCAAAGTGAGTCACGCCCCAAGCTGCAGAGCGTAAGTCCATGGCAGAGGATCAAAACCGAAGCAGAGCTCAGCTGCTCCGTTGAAGCCCACATCTCCTGTATGGGGAAGCAAGTCCTACAGTGCAGGAATGGAGGGATGGCACCATGCATCCTACACCTGCCCTCTGGCCCAAAAAGGAAGGGCGGCGGCCTCTTTCGAGAGGGTGCTTCCTGTTAAAAGAGAGACATCTACAGAGGATGCCTTGTGAGGCAAGTAACGCCCTAAACTAGAAATTCTCCATCCATTCAGATGATCTGCGAAAAGGCTGCAGAAAATATCAATGTTAGGGCCGAATTATTGAACAGGCTGACATGATAACAACATGGGCGCGGGTTTTTACCATGATGCTGGCGCTGGAGAATTTTAAAATTAAAATGTGAGCTTTATTTGAGAACCACCAGCTGAAAGAGCATGGAAACGGAATATGTTGTAGAACCTACCTCCTTTGGAGATGTGGCTATTTGGGACATAAGACACCCTTCTGTGTTGTTCAGCTCAGGCTGTGGAACACTTTTTTCCCTTATAAACTTCAGGTATTCTATTACGCCTTTAATATTGCCTAGCTTTTGATCTGTAAACATTCCCGTTTACCCTCGCCAACGATGTTTTGGTGTTTTATTCTGTTCTCTGATTGATTGCATTTTAACTGGTTTTTATTATTTATCTTTTTCTGTGTTGTACGAGACCCTTTCAGGCTGGAGAAGCAGCACGCATAATTTTAACATGTGTTTAAAATGTGTCTTACTTTCAGTTGGCACCGAATACGAGATCAGACATGTCACCTCTCATGCACAACCCAAAAATGAACCATCGCCACTCCTCGCACCTGGCTGCAGCTGCTGGTGCCTGATTGAGGTGGACCTCTTCCTTCCTGAAGTTAGCTGCTATCTTGGGCTGTAGCCTCCAGCTGCAGAAGACCAGACTGAGCTCTCTTACAGTGTACATGGCCTTCCAGTTGTTTGGACTATAATCCTCAGCAGACTCAACAAGCATAGCTAATGGTCAAGGATTCCAAGCGGGGTAGTCCAAAACCTTTGGGAGGTTACACACCAAGGAACAGTGGTTGGAGCGGACAACGGCCGTTTTACTTTTGAGAAAGAGGCCCTCCAGGGATTCATCCGCGAAACACGAATGGCAGAATTTGACCGCACGACTTTCTCCTTTTAGTAAAACGGCCATTTTGAGGCCCCTAACTTGGCAGTTACAGAACGGAGGGTCGCTAAGTGACCGAAAGGGAGACCCCTGCAACATACCTGATTGTTTTTACATTCCCTAAGCAGCAAAAACAAACACGTGATGTGAGCAACAAGAGACTGAGCTGCAAGGGAAGCTGCCCCGAGCAGTTTCCAAAGAAGGACGGAATGGATGGATCAAGAGATGTTTTTTTCTCAAAATACACTGGGACAACTATGCATTAGTGCCTCCCCCCCAAAATAAATAAACATGAGTGGTGTAATCAAAGGAATGTTTTCTGTCTTGGAGCAGGTGGTTTGGTGGTGAGGAGTGCCCCTGCCTTTATATGCTGGCAGCAGTCATAGACGTCGAAAATGTGTTCTCCAGTTCTGTAAAAAGCAAAATCCAAGTGTGTCTAATATATTACTATATGACTCTCGTTCACGCACTGGTTATCTCTCGGTTGGACTACTGCAACCTTCTTCTCTCTGGCCTTCCTTCGTCTCACATCAGTCCGCTGGTCTCTGTCCACCACTCTGCCGCTAAGATCATCTTCTTGGCCTGCCGCTCTGACCATGTCACTCCACTTCTGAAATCTCTTCATTGGCTTCCAATTCACTTCAGAATCCAATATAAACTTCTCCTGTTAACCTTCAAAGCTTTTCACGGTCCAGCTCCTGCCTATCTCTCCTCTCTCATCTCACACTATTGCCCCGCTCGTGCTCTCTGCTCCTCTGATGCCATGCTTCTCGCCTGCCCAAGGACCTCCACTTCCCTTACTCGGCTTCGTCCTTTTTCTTCTGCTGCCCCTTACGCCTGGAACGCACTTCCAGAACACTTGAGAACTACAAACTCAATCACAGCTTTTAAAACTCAGCTAAAAACTTTTCTTTTCCCTATAGCTTTTAAATATTGAGTTTGTTCTGACTCTATACTGTTAGCTTCACCCTACCCAGTGCCTGTTTACACTTCCCTGTGCCTGTTTGCATTCTCTTTCCCTCCTTATTGTTTACTACAACTTATTAGATTGTAAGCCTATGCGGCAGGGTCTTGCTATTTACTGTGTAATCTGTACAGCACCATGTACATTGATGGTGCTATATAAATTAATAATAATAATAATAATAATTCCCACCCAACTGTTGTAACTCAGCTAGTCTTTATTAGGTTTCCCTCTAAGGAGACACCACATTTCATTTATGAATTTATGGAGGAACAAAATTTGCAGGCTGTATAATGGGAAAACACTGGAGCGTGGCGGGGACAGGACACCATCTGTGGAAGGACTGACTTCTCACTAACTGAGGCCACTCCTGTGGCTCCATAATTATTACTACAGAAGTTGGCATGAACTGTGTAGACAGGTTGGCTCTATGCATACACTGCAATCAGGATTTCCAATACACAACAACAGCAACTTCTTTTGCAGAACTGGACAAATATCCTTAGAGTTAAGTTTGGTTGAACTATTGGTCTTGCACTGGCAGAAAAACGAACTGTTTTAGTTTGCATCAACTGTATATCATCAGGTAAGGGAGGACTGAGATGGGAAACACTGGGGAGAAGTGGAAGGAGAAAGACAGGTCTCTTGTTGAGCAGGGATGGCTACACCATCATGTCAAGGCGCTTTTCATAGAATCATAGAATAGCAGAGTTGGAAGGGGCCTACAAGGCCATTGAGTCCAACCTCCTGCTCAATGCAAGAATCCACCCTAAAGCATCCCCGACAGAGGGTTGTCCAGCTGCCTCTTGAAGGCCTCCAGTGTGGGAGAGCCCACAACCTCCCTAAGTAACTGGTTCCATTGTCGTACTGCTCTAACAGTCAGGAAGTTTTTCCTGATGTCCAGCTGGAATCTGGCTTCCTGTCACTTGAGCCCGTTATTCCGTGTCCTGCACTCTGGGAGGATCGAGAAGAGATCCTGGCCCTCCTCTGTGTGACAACCTTTCAAGGATTTAGAATCATAGAATCATAGAATAGTAGAGTTGGAAGGGGCCTATAAGGCCATTGAGTCCAACCCCCTGTTCAATGCAGGAATCCACCCTAAAGCATCCCCGACAGATGCTTGTCCAGCTGCCTCTTGAAGGCCTCTAGTGTGGGAGAGCCCACCACCTCCCTAGGTAACTGATTCCATTGCCGTACTGCTCTAACAGTCAGGGAGTTTTTTCCTGATGTCCAGCCGGAATCTGGCTTCCTGTCACTTGAGCCCGTTATTCCGTGTCCTGCACTCTGGGAGGATCGAAAAGAGATCCTGGCCCTCCTCTGTGTGACAACCTTTTAAGTATTTGAAGACCTTTTAAGTGTGACAACCTTTTAAGTATTTTGACTCACACTGCCCTGACATAGGAGAAAGGACTGCAGGGTGCCATGGCTCTTTCACTTGGGAACAGCACTGTGCCAACATCACCCCAATCAAGGGTCCACAATTGTGCTCGTGTTGCAGTTTGGCAAGAGATGGCCAAGGATGTAAAATGCCAAGCTGTGTGTCTCTCCCAAACAAAGGCCTTGTGCCCTACACCACCAGCATTAAGAGCGAAAGAACATAAGAAGAGCCTTGCTGGGTCCATCTAGTTCAGAACTTCGTTCACACAGAGGCCAATAAGCTGTTGACCAGGAGCCCACAACAGGACATGGGTGCAACAGCACCCTCCCACCCATGTTCCCCAGCAACTGGGGTATGTAGGCTTACACCAGTTTTAAAATCTCTTCACTGGCTGCTGATTAGTTTGCGGGCGAAGTACAAAGTGTTGGTTATCACCTTTAAAGCCCTAAATGGTTTGGGTCCAGGCTACCTGCGGGATCGCCTTCTCCCGTACAATCCGCCCCGTGCACTCAGGTCCTCTGGGAAGCATTTACTCCAGCCAGCAAAAACAAGGCTGACAACTATTACCCAGAGGACCTTTTCTTCTGCTGCTCCCAGACTGTGGAATGGCCTGCCGGAGGAGATTCGTCAACTTGACAGTCTACTAGAATTTTTAAAAAAGCAATAAAGACTGATGTATTCCGGCAGGCCTATCCAGTGAAATGTTAGGATGTTTTCAGGATGTTTTAAAGATGTTTTAATCATGTATGGTATGTTTTTAATCAGTTTTTAATGTGTATTTTATACCATGTTTTTATACTTTGAATAGTTTTAGCTTTTGTGAATCGCCCAGGGAGCTTCGGCTGTTGGGCGGTATAAAAATGCAATAAATAAATAAATAAAAAATACTGCCTCTGATACTGGAGGTGTAGCACATAGTCACCAGGACTAGAAGCCTTTGATAGTCTTCTCCTTCTGGCTTCTTGGGAGGCCAGGCTGCAGTTCCAGCTTGAAAGAGCTCAACTGGCTTCCCAGCTGCATCCAAGAGTCAATTGGGACACACTGGATCCTTGCAGCCAAATCCGCTCATTCATCTATGCAACTCATCCCTACATGCAACAGTCTGCTGGCGCCTTGCCTGCTTACTGCCTCGCTCCAGCTTGTCTCCGGCCACGACCCTTGCTTCTCTGACCCTTTGCGCTTTGACTGCCTGTACCTGAGCTGGGCCACAGCTGCTACCTGTCCTGGAAGTAGGTCAAAGTCTGACCAGGGGCTCCTCTGGCTGTCAGAGCAACTCAGAAGACAAAAAGATGTCTCACTGCTTCCCAAGTGCCTCCAGAGCCCACTGCCACGTTTGGGAGAAGCAGGAGAAAAGGAGGGTTTTTCCTGATGTCCTGCTGCATTTTGGAGGCACATGAAAGCAGCGAGCCCAGTGAAAAGTGAGGGACGATTGATCACCTTTCTTCCAAGTCAGGAAAGGGCTGGGTCGAATGGTGACCAATATCGAAACTGAGCCAAGACTAGTAAAAAAGAAACTGTGGACTTGCAGCACTGATAACTACACCACTACTATATCCTCACAATGTGCAGCTCATAGCTCAGCTGTGGGCTGGCACTTGACACTATTATTATTATTATTATTATTATTATTATTATTATTAATTTATTTATATAGCACCATCAATGTACATGTACAGATAACACAGTAAATAGCAAGACCCTGCCGCATAGGCTTACAATCTAATAAAGTTGTAGTAAACAATAAGGAGGGAAAGAGAATGCAAGCAGGCACAGGGAAGTGTAAACAGGCACCGGGTAGGGTGAAGCTAACAGTATAGAGTCAGAACAAACTCAACATTTAAAAGCTATAGGGAAAAGAAACATTTTTAGCTGAGTTTTAAAAGCTGTGATTGAGTTGGTAGTTCTCAAGTGTTCTGGAAGAGCGTTCCAGGCGTAAGGGGCAGCAGAAGAAAAAGGACGAAGCCGAGTAAGGGAAGTGGAGGTCCTTGGGCAGGTGAGAAGCATGGCATCAGAGGAGCGGAGAGCACGAGCGGGGCAATAGTGTGAGATGAGAGAGGAGAGATAGGCAGGAGCTAGACCGTGAAAAGCTTTGAAGGTCAGCAGGAGAAGTTTATATTGGATTCTGGAGTGAATTGGAAGCCAATGAAGAGATTTCAGAAGTGGAGTGACATGGTCAGAGCGGCGGGCCAAGAAGATGATCTTAGCGGCAGAGTGGTGGACAGAGACCAGCGGACTGATGTGAGACGGGGGAAGGCCAGAGAGAAGAAGGTTGCAGTAGTCCAACCGAGAGATAACCAGTGCGTGAACGAGAGTCTTGGCAGAAGAGACAGACAAAAATGGTCGAATCCTGGCAATATTATACAGGAAGAAACGACAGGATTTAGCTACTGCCTCGATATGAGGAATAAAGGAGAGCGAGGAATCAAATATAAAGCCAAGACTACGAGCTTCCTTGACCGGAGTAAGCGTGACATCGTTGACAGTAAGAGAGAATGAGAGGTGAGGAGAAGGTTTAGGAGGAAAAACAAGCAGTTCAGTTTTTGCCATATTAAGTTTCAAACGACGATGAAGCAGCCAGGCTGAGATATCTGAAAGACATGCCGAGATACGATCGTGGACATCAGGAGAAAGTTCCGGAGATGAGAGATATAATTGTGTATCATCGGCATATAGGTGATATTGGAGGCCATGAGATTGAATAAGCTTACCCAAGGGCAGCATGTATAAAGAAAACAGCAATGGGCCAAGCACCGAGCCTTGCGGAACATGCAATTAACTCAAGGTACAGTGAGGGGGTTCAAGGCCAGGAGACATCAAACTAGTGTGTTTGGGTTCTATGAGGGCAGGCTGGGTTGAGGCTCAATGGCAGAGTCCACCTAGGGTATTTTGTAATAATAATAGAAGGGTTCCTAATAGCTATACAGCAGCAAGTTATAGCAACCAAGAACTACCACAAATACATCATGAAAGATAACAGCGTTAACAACAGATTTATGTAAGAAATGCCATCAATTCGAAGAGACAATAGACCATGTAATAGGAGTATGTAAAATTCTGGCAGGAATGGATTATACAGACAGACGCGATACAGCTGCAAAAATAATTCACCAACAACTGGGCCATCAAATTCAAGCTCATCAAACAACCGACCCCACACTATACATACTCACCCAAAACAATCTTGGAAAATGCAGATCATAAAACACGCTAGGACTGAGCAATCTGTATGGACAAGACAATACCTTGCAACCGACCAGACGTAACGGTCAGAGGCAAAGAAGAAAAACACATGTACCTCATTGACATAGCAACACCTAATGACAAAAGTGTTGTAGAAAAGGAAGAGGAAAAGAGAAAAAATATACACCACTGGCCTTACAAGTTAAAGAGCTATGGCAGTAGGAAAAGGTCATAATTATTCCATTAGGGACATCAGTCACCGGCACCACATCAAAAAGCTATACAGAAAACCTTCAGAAACTGGGCCTACCAAAATACATCCACGTCAACTTCCAGAAAGCAGTCGTAATTAAAACACGCTCAATTGTCAGGAAATTCCTGAATCTGTAAAAGATAGCATGCCCGTCATGTCCATCTAGAAAAATGGCCATGAGCGAACAATCCTTCTCCTCCTCAGCATCTCCAGGTAGGGACCGGAAAGACCCCCATCTGGAACGCTGGTGAGAGGCAGTCAGTCAGTGCAAAACAATTTTGAGCTGGACAGTCAAATGGCCAGACTCAGCATAAGGTAGCTTCCTATGATATATAGGAAAGCTATCGCAGGATTTCATGGCTGGGCTGAATCCACATTCACACTCTGCAGCCATTACTTTATCTTGTAGCGGCAAACTCCACACAACCATGGAGTGTTTTGTATGAATTACTGCTAGTTGCTTTTGTCTGTCCACAGTCTCCTGCAAATCCATGTCAATGTGCAAGACACTTCGTAAAGTATAAGAGGGCAGGTCCCTGCCTCGAGTAGGTTACAATCTAAAATTTGCCATAGGGAAACCGCAGTGGAAGGGGAAGGAGATGGAGGCTGGAGCGAACCGGGGAAGAATATACATTTATTTCAGCGATACATACTTCAGTCTAGCTGTAGTAAGGGACAAGGAAGGTTACATGGAAAAGGTGGCCATGCTGGCTGGGAATGATGGGCACTGCAGTCCAACACATCTGGAGGACACCAGAAATTGTTTCTATTAAGTGTTTTCCAGAAAGGCCCCTTCGTGATGAAAACATCAGCTGCACAGCATACAAGAACCCTGTTGTGCCCCATATAGCCTAATTGAAGCTTGCTTCAGTGAAATGAGGGTGTCAGGCACACTGGGTAAGAGGGCTGACAAGATCCCTCTCCAGGATCTGGCACCAGCCACTGGCTGGGCGGAGGAGATCGTGGCATCAGGAGCCTGGCCAATCCTCAGTAGGGCTGAGGCCGACGGCTGTGCCAAGGGTCATTTCATCACATCTCCTTTCGTTTCAGAGGTGATGCAATGAACAAGTCTGGAAGAGGAGCCATCAGCTGCCGTATTTGGCAAAACGGCCCCTCATATAGAGGGAACAGAAGAACAGGGAGGGAGGCGAGGCAAGGTGAGGAAGGTCGGGTGGAACGAAACGTGCCCGCCCTGACCCACTGGCATCAAATCATCAGCAAACTGATCAGGGCGGGAGCTGACCTGACTGAGGAAGTGTGCCTGTACTGGACTTCCAACAAATTGGGAGGTTGGGACCAAGGCCAACCAGGGCCCGAGGTTTACTAGAAAAGAGAGAAGTGGGGGAATTCTACTGCACACCCAGCCGGCGGACCTCGCTCCTGAGCAATGCATCCTGTCAACTTGCCCCATGAGTTAGATCAATAGCTCTCAGTGCAAGTCAAGCCCTGTGCTTCCAGGAGACTATTACCAGGAGAGGCTCAAGTTCTTTTCTCTTTCCCATTAGTACAATAATAGTTGTGTTCTTTCAGGCAGCTCTCTTAAATAATAGTAATTATTATTATTATGGATACTCTGTTCCCCAGCTTAAATCTGGCTGGGAGTCTTCGTTTTGTCCTTATTAGCATCATAAACAACAGTGTGGGGTCTAGCTGCAAGTGCAGGGGTGCTCAACCGGCACCCTGTGGCCTAATCTCAAAAGTTTTTAACAAGCAACCAGTTCAGACTTCACAAGAGTAAGCTGTTCCCCCAACCAGCAGTCCACTGGGTGGGGAGGAAGATGGACGTAGGGAAGAGAGAGAGAACAGAGTGGGCCACCCTGAGTTGCCTGACAAGACTACTGAAAGGCAGCCTTCTGAAACCTGGTCTTCCCATTCCCCCCCCCCCCCCGCCACTGCCCTGATGTTCCTGACTTCAACTCCTATCAGCCCCAGCCAATGTGGGAGGCGTAGTTCCCCAAAATCTGGGAGGATGCCAAGTTGGAGAAGGCTCCTCCAACGAAAGCCCTATGAGACTGAAAGAACTGCGTGTGTTTAGCCTGGAAAAGAGAAGATGGAGGGGAGACATGAGAGCACTCTTCAAATACTTAAAAGGTTGTCACACAGAGGAGGGCCAGGATCTCTTCTCGATCATCCCAGAGTGCAGGACACGGAATAACGGGCTGAAGTGACAGGAAGCCAGATTCCGGCTGGACATCAGGAAAAACTTCCTGACTGTTAGAGCAGTACGACAATGGAAGCAGTTACCTAGGAAGGTTGTCTCTCGCACACTAGAGGCATTCAAGAGGCAGCTGGACAGCCATCTGTCAGGGATGCTTTGAGGTGGATTCCTGCATTGAGCAGGGGGTTGGACTCGATGGCCTTGCAGGCCTCTTCCAACTCTACTGTTCCATGATTCTTTGAAATGTGTCCCTCAATAGAAAGAGGAAGTTCCCAACACCACTTTCCTAGAGAGTGGCGTTCAAGTTGAGTCAAGACCCAGGTTCAAGTCCCCACCATGCTTGCTTGATGACTGTGGTCTAGTCACAATCGCCCAAACTAAGCTCCCTCGCAGGACTGTTGCAAGGATAAAGAGCAGGTAGGGAAAGTGCATGTGCTACTCTGAGTTCATTTGAGGAAGGGTTGAATAAAATATAATACATAAATGGATTTGAAAACAAAACTTGGGGAAGATCTCCTAATGAGAGTCTCCGAATTTCAAATGCTAGCTCTGGAATTAGACCCGCATGACCTTAACACGGAATTAACCCTGGAAGAAGCGATTCAGCCAGCAGCTGCTCCCGTTTACTAAAAACAGCCAGGGCGACAACTTGAGAGCAAATGTAATTTTAGATCCACTGGATCAGAGTCCGAGGAGTGAGGGGAAACAACCAGACCTTTTCTCTGTCCGTTGCTTCTCACCGTACTTTCCAACTGGTTTGCACAAGCATTTTGAGTGGCTGTAAGCAGCTTCAGACATGACAGCATTTTTTCCCAACGGGGGAAAGAAATCCCCATTTCACCAAGGTTTTGCTCTGATATAAGCATGATCAGGAGCAGCGTACATTTCCAGATTCTGTGATCTGAAAGCGCTAACAGTGTAAACTACACAAGTTAGGAAAATGCGCACGCAACTTTTGTTTACATTTAGCAGAATCTGGATTATTTCTCCTTCCACCTTTGGAGAGATTGGAGGAAGAGGCCTGGAGCTGACAAGAAAAGCAGTGAAGGCCCAAGAACTCTAGAGGAGGGACCACGAGCTGTGTTTCATGAAGAAGTTCCAACAGAAGACTCCTAAAAACTCTACTGAGACCTTTCCTAGCTTCTAGGACAACCAAGAAAAAGTCACCATGGGAGAAAGGCTCAGTTCAGGCAACACATTAGTCAACGCAGTGCGAAAACTCCACTCAACGGTTGAGTTTTTAGGAGGTCCTCCCCACATAACATGTTCTAACACCACCGTTGTATGACTGTGGGCTACCATGGAGTTGAGTAAAATCCATTGTGATGTTTGATTGACAGTTCCTCCGCCCTCTCTCCTCCCCTGGTCCTCCTGATGGTATCCCATCAGCCATCGCTGCAAAAACCCAATCCTGGCAGCTCTCCTAGAGGGGCTCTTGCCAGGGAACTCTGTAGCCAGTGGGAAAATTCCACGGAGCCCTCCACACAACATGCAATACAACACTTGCGCTGGAACTCTCCTCTGCATAGCGTGGATATTCAGTGTGGAGTGTTTCCCGCCAGACAACACATTTCTCAAGGGTGGTGTAAAAACTCCACCGTGGAGTTCGAAAACCACCGTTGAGAAACGCGGTGTCTGAACTGAGCCAAGAGTAGGACTATGCCCTAGTCAAACAGCAGTATGCTAACCTGTAGCCAAACGTTTTACATAATGGCAATGACCAAACCATGGATATAATCACAACTACAGCAGAGGGGTCACAAGGCCATCCAGTCCAATTCTCTGGCCCAACTTGTCCATCCACCATATGAAGCTTTTGTGACCCAAAGCACACCGTGGACATGGAGGGCAGGTGCACTGCCAAAACGTGCTTTGCAAAGTGAGTAGCTCCCGCTAATCCTCACAAAAGTTTCCTCCAGGGAATCCACGAAGGTCTCTAGCCCATCTGATCAGAGAGAAAATAACCTTCTCCGTCTCCCGTTACACTGAGTCATCATGGTGGCTGGGACAACTCCTTGCCTACCATCTTAAGGGCCCATATGATCCTACCTGCTTGATCAAGTCTTCGATGGGTCCCCGGTTTCATGGCTTCCCCTGTTCAGAGATCCAGCTGACAGGTCCAGAAGACAGGGCCTTCTCAACCATGGCACCCGGGCTATAATTTTCTATGCTGTCTGGCTCCCTCCTTACTGGTGCTCAGGCACTACATAAAAACTGCTATTCCAGGATGTTTTTGAACTGGTTAATAATCCATCCATGTTCAGCTGGCTTCTCTTATTTATTTATTTATTTGTCTACTGTGATGCATCGATTTTAACTTTTTTTTACTGTCCCTCTTTTAACAATAGTTTGCCGTCTTGGGCAGTGCCATTTGTAGACAGAAAAGGTCTCAAAAGAGAAAGAGTAAACACTTAAGCAGGATATGATACAAAACTAACAATATGCCTTGATGAGGATGAGTAGGTAGTTTGTGTGAGAGGACCGGTGTATCGTAGTGCATCCTGGTGGATGCAGCACATGTGTGCTCTGCGCACTGCACGCCCATCAGTGAGGGCACCCAACCCAGTATAAATGGTTTAGGGGGCACAACAGTATCTCAGATAGCACTTCACTTTTCCCCAGAGGAGTGAATAGCAGCCGTTCCCTTGTAAGGGAGAAAGGGGGGCAACAGGGAAACTCTAGTGATGGACAGTTCAGTCTATTTCCAGGGAGTGCCCATTTTGCATGTGATCATTCATAAAGGTGTTCCATCCCGTTACCACATTAATCTGCACCTTTTTATTCGGCACATTTTTTCTCAAACGTATTTTTTCACAAAATGAACTTTTCAAAATGTTAAGAAATTAAATAAATACATACATATGCTGAATTTTTAATTGGCCCCAGAATAGTTGTTTAAAATCAATATTGTTTTTATGCTTTTGATGGTTTTAAATTTTGGTATATCTGTTTCTAATGTTCATTGTTTTAACTTCTGTAAACCGCCCAGAGAGCTTCGGTTATGAGGCGGTATATAAATGTAATAAAATAAATAAATAAATAAAATAAAAGGCTGGGCATAATTATTTTAAGTAAAAGAACAGACAAATCAACATCCTGTCTTGGCATTCTGATACCCCATCGGGGCGGGGTGGTGGTGGGGTTTGGCATATCGGGGATTTTAGTAGAGGAGCGAAAGGGAAGACCTCTTCAGAAATGTGTGTCCCCCACCCCCTTTTAATGTGGAGAACCATGAGTTACACTGAAAATTACATCAAAACCGCCTGGGTGCTTCTGATTTTCATCTTCTAACAGAGAGTTCAACATGTTACTCTCTCTTAAAAATGAAACTTTAGGTCTTCAGCATTCTGCACTAGCTACTATAACACGGCTTAGAGATTCTACGCTGTAATTGCAGAAGGGCTAGCCATTCCCATGGTCCAGACGTTTGTGTGGACGACAAAGCTGCATTTAGAACCTGCTGGAAGCCTGATATAAGCACACGAGTGCACTTACCATCAGGTTACTGAAGGGTCCTACATGCCTGCTACTGCCAGCTGGATCCTCCAGTTGGTCTAAACAAGAAAGATACAGGAATGAAACACAGGGGAAGTGGAATGAGAACAGCGATTAAAAAAAAAAGGAAGAATAAAAACAGGGGGGAAAGGAAAAACCAAATTAAGTATGTTGTGTCGACACAGAACAGAAGAACATCTGAAAAAACAAACAAAGAATAGCTAAGAGGCTTATTGAAGAGATAAGTTGAGAAAAGATGGAGGGCCTTTTTTCCTATGTGATTTAAAACAACAACAACAACACACACACAGAGACTTTGAATTAACCCTGGACAAACATAAATTTAGCCAGGCCTCACCAGGTGGCCTGGAGAATGCCAGAGTCTTGTACTTTGAATTTGATTGTCTGTAGCTGGTGCAGCTCACTTTTCAACGGAGATGTTGAAAAGATGAATGAAACAGATATAATTCCCTCCTCTGTAAAATAGGACTAATTGCATCATACCTCACAGGGATGTTGAAAGGGTTAATTAAACAGGCACAGTAGCATCATTTTGCTCATTATGAGTAATCTATAATCATTATAATACCTCCTCTCTGTTCCCCTGCTGTCAATTTATTTAATTTTATTATTGCATTTATATCCTGCCTTTTTTTCCTCCAAGGAACCCAAGGCGGCGTACATAAGCCTCCTCTTCTCCATTTTATCCTCACAACAGCCCTGTGAGGTAGGTTGGGCTGAGAGGCTGTGCTTGGCCCAAAGTCACCCAGTGGGTTTCCATGGCCGAGTGGGGACGAGAACCCGGATCTCCCGACTCCCAGCCCAACACTTTAGCCACTACACCACACTGGCTCTCAATGAAGTGATGGGTGGCAATTGAGGAAGACAGTTTTGCCCGTGGTGGTAGCCCACCTTCGGAAAACCCTTGCCAGGTAGATCTGGAAGACACCTTCGTTAAGGCTATTTTTAAAAAATAATAATCTTCAAGGGTTTAAATGTTTATCCCTGTTGATCGATCTGGTTTAATAACTGTTCTTCATTTGTTTTATTGACTGCTGCTGCTGTCCATGCCATTTTATTATTGTTGGTTTTAGGCATAGGTTTGATCTTACTTTAGTTTA
The DNA here is from genome assembly GCF_023053635.1 of Elgaria multicarinata webbii. Taxonomy (NCBI): domain Eukaryota; kingdom Metazoa; phylum Chordata; class Lepidosauria; order Squamata; family Anguidae; genus Elgaria; species Elgaria multicarinata. Next base: position 5,830,962 of record NC_086190.1, read on the forward strand.
TAAGCTGTTTTTGTAAGCTATTATGAAGGTTTTGTTTTGGGTGGGGGCGGAAAAGCAGCAGATGAAGTATTTGAAAGAAACTGAAAATTAAAAGAGGCGGTGTGCACCTCGTTTAACCTTGGTTCCTGCTCGTGGCATCCTATGACCTAGATGACTACATGCATTTGGGATGTTACTTGCTGACAACTCTTCCAAAGCAGAGACGTCAGAACGCGACGGCTGTCAAAAACCTCCACGTGGGCTCCTGGAAGTAGGTCTCATTGCGAAAACTGATGCTTAATTGATGTGAACATCAGGGGAGTTGGCAAAACTGCTCCCGCAGTGTATTACAGGTGGCGACTGCATGAAATATAAAGGGGGGGGGGACTCCAAGTAGACAGGAAAGACGATGCCAAGGAGAAAGCGTTGCTTGGCCTTCTCCCTGATGTGCTAGTTTTCTGTGTTCAGGGATTCCACCTCCCTCCTACAATAGGGAGCCATCCAATCCTGCAGTCTCACACCTGTTTGAAGCAGTACAGTGAAGGGCATCAGTTAAACTAATAGGTAAACTCTCTTTACTATAGCGGAGTGGTAATTACACTCCATTTCATAAAGAAGTTCAAACTACATCGCTTAAAATATTGTTGGAAGTTAACTATTATAGTTTCATTTACAGTATTTACTTCTGCTTCATAAATAAGCCCAGAAACTGTAAAGAGGCTAGTAAGATGCATGCCCATAATGGCTAAGAGGGAGGGGGGCTGGCTCGTATTTAGCTAGAATGGAAACACATCTTGCCTGTTCACTTACCCACATGAGCTGTTAAACACAAGACTGGTTTACTTCAACCCACTAGAAGAAAACTATTTAAATAATTCACAGTCTATTCTACTGAAAACTCTGCATGCAATTGCACGCAAAATATCAGATCAATCTTACGTTCTTATGTTCTTAATCACCAAGCCTGCCTGGAATTACCAGCAGAGGGTGTGGCAACCTCCGTTCAACTGGTAGAGCTTATTGCTTCGCACATGCTCAGTGGCTGCACTGCAAGTACTTCCGCCCGGCCAGGGTGGGTGGGAAGAGAGCGGCTGCACCAGGCAGGCGGGAAGAACAGTGAGATTTACAGGTCTGCTTTGGTTACTTGCAGGAATGTGCCGGCAACAGAGTCTTAATTGAGGCTCCTTCCAAAAGGAAAGTCAGAAATACTTCATTTATGAACAGTTCAATTCATCCAGAACAATGGATACGGTTTAAGCAGAGCAAATGTTTGAGTTTCCTACGCTGTTTCATTTAACCCATTTATTTATTTATTACATTTCTAATCCACCCAATAACTAATGTTCTCTTAAAAACCTGAAAAGCCATGGAACGGTTAAAATATATATAAAATACAACACAAATATTTAAAATAGTAAAATACAACATAATGCAAAGCAATGAACAGGACAGGGATTGATAAAACAGCCACTGAAACCTAGAACTAGGTCTCTAAAATGCCTGGGAGAAAAGAAAAGGTCTTTGTCTGGCGCCGAAAAGATAATTAACTTTTTTTTTAAAAAAAAGTTTTAATTTTCGTCCTAGTGGAGAGGGAAGAAGTTATTTTTAAAAAGTAGCTGGAACCATTTGTTTGTTTTTTATGAAAATGTAGTTAATTAGGATTTATAGCTACTGTTTAAGTAGCAACAAGTAGATGTAATTAAACTCCTGTCAAAGTGTTCAGTGGCTGTCAGTAAACAGTTCAAAAAAGTTGCACTACCTCTTCTGCTCTTTCTGCGAAACAGACCACAACTTTCACTTTGGTTGTTTTGATGACAGGACATTTTTTTTAAAGCCCTGTACTACTCTACAATTCGTTCGATACCCTCACCTAGGTTTTTAAATTTGTCATCACCCGCCATAAGAATGGGAGCAGCATAAATGGCAGCCTATTTGTTCCTAGGTCCAACCAGTTCCTTGAACTGCGTGTGGGAGCCCTGCGCGTGGGAGCGGTCCGTGCAGGTTGGGTGATCGTTTAAAAACCGCTGATGCAGCCCGGGTTGGTCATAATAACTCCAAAAAGACACAGAGGGAGCTACTAGCATGAACAGCCGATCACATCGGACAGCCTCCACGCAGGTGCCCAACATGGCAACCCAGACTCCTCTGATGCCATGTTTCTCGCCTGCCCAAGGACCTCTACTTCCCTTACTCGGCTTCGTCCTTTTTCTTCTGCTGCCCCTTACGCCTGGAACGCTCTTCCAGAACACTTGAGAACTACCAACTCAATCACAGCTTTTAAAACTCAGCTAAAAACTTTTCTGTTCCCTATAGCTTTTAAATACTGAGTTTGTTCTGACTCTATACTGTTTAGCTTCACCCTACCCGGTGCCTGTTTACACTTCCCTGTGCCTGTTTGCATTCTCTTTCCCTCCTTATTGTTTTATTATGGTTTTATTAGAATGTAAGCCTATGCGGCAGGGTCTTGCTATTTACTGTGTAATCTGTACAGCACCATGTACATTGATGGTGCTATATAAATAAATAAATAAATAAATAAATAATCTGGGCATAAGACATGTTGCTGACATACTGCAAAAGATTGGGCTGGCTTTCTGGAGAAGGGGCTTTCTCGTAAGCAAGAATCTGCTTCGTCTGATACCAGAGAGGTTGTGTAGGGTTACTGAGACTCCAGACCTGAGGGCTAATGGAACCTCCATATTCACAGGCAGTCTACCACTGAATACTACTTGATGGTGGGGGGCAGAGAGCAGGAGAGGGCTATTGCCTTCTTGCCCTGACTATGAGCTTCCTAACCGGCCACTGTGGTTAACTCGATGCTGGACCTGGCCTGATAACCTTCAGTCTCATCCAGCTGGGCTAAAAATCATCTCACTGCAGTATCTCCTAGCTTTATACAGGTTTTGTTTGTGATCAATGGGCCCGTGCTAGTTCAGAATTTTGAAATTCTGTCAACCGCTTTCCTGCATTTTTTGTTTTAGAAAGATATAGAACTTCAGCCCTGGCTGTTTGGTTGCTTTTTCTCTTAGCAAGACTAACAAGAAACGAAGGCATTAAGGCTCCCAAGCAGTGTTTAGGTGCTCCACATTTCTACAACCTCCCCATGGCCCCCAAGTCTGGGAGATAGGCTCACTGCCTGCTCTGGATGGGGTTGCACAACCCCTGAAAGATCAGGTTCGTAGTCTGGGTGCTACTCCTAGATCCATCATTGTCGCTGGAGGCCCAAATGGCAGCTTGGAGTGCCTTTTACCAGCTTGCGCTGGCTCACCAACTACAGCCTCTTCTGGACCGGGATCGCTTAACAACAGTGGGACAGGCATTAGTAACCTCAAGACTGGATTACTGCAACACACTCTATGTGGGGCTGCCCTTAAGGCTGCTCCGGAAGCTGGAGCTAGTGCAGAATCCAGCACGTTGGCTGTTGTCAGGAGCTGCCTCTTTTCAGCATATAACTCCTTAGCTGAGGAAATTGCACTGGCTACCTAGCCAGGTTTAAGGTTTTGGTACTAGTGTACAAAGCCCTAAACAACTTGGGACCAGGATACCTGAGAGAGCGCCTTCTCCGTTACCAACCTGTCCAATCACTGAGGTTGTCAGAGGGCATGCTCTTGGTGGTTCCACGTGGACCTGTGGCCCAACTGGAATCCACCAGGAGAAGAGCCTTTAGTGTGGTGGCCCCTTCTCTGTGGAACTCTCTCTCTTAGAGGTCAGGCAGGCGCCAACGGTAGGCTGCTTCCAGTGCCTCCTGAAAACAACTCTGTTTCGAGAAGCCTTCCTCAACTGACTAGCCACTGTTTTTCTGGTTCCTTTGTTCTTAAATTCAACAATTTTAATTTGCTTTTTAAATCTTCTTTCTTTTACTGTTTACACCTATGTTCACCACTCTGGAATTTATGATAGATAATTGAGCGGTATATAAATATTGTAAATAATAATAGCAACCACCTCCCTGCAGTTTAAGAAGCCTTGTTCCGTTGTATTCAGAGTCTAGATTGCCTTCTGAGCAGCAGACTTTGCTCAATTCCTGCAGGAGAGCCCTGGACCACCCCTGCTATCGGCTGTGCATTTAGCTCTGTCCCTCCTGGCATTCTACAAGCAGGTTAGGACAGTTTTGTTTAGGCATGTTTTACACTGCTAGTTCTTATGTTTCACTGCTGTTACTCTTTTGGGTCTTACTTGGATTATTTTCCCATTGTCTTGTGGTTGTTTTGTGGTTGTTGTACTGTACGTAGCTTTGAAACAATTCTTTGGTGGTGAAAAGTAGTAGGCAAATTTAGCAAATAAATGACCAGCATGGCAGTGGAAGGGATATTGTGGTTCTAGATTGGGAATCTACAGGTGATCACGGCATTTGGGTTTAGAGCAGTAGGACACCTTTGACATAGGCTCAAAGAATACATTCCATTCTCGATGCAGGACGGAACTGGTGAAGCCCTGCATGGACCACTGCATTCAGTTGTGCCAATCAAGAAAGACGCTGATGAACTAAGGAGATGTTAAAAGGAGAATAATGGAGATAATTTTGTTTAAAAGAGAAGGATGAAAAAAGACACATATATGGTTGAGCTACAGACATATAGGAGATGATGTTGTCGGTTTTCCCGGAAGAACAAAGCCAAGTTTCTAACAGTTACTCCTGTTCTCTGAGAGCAGTTCAACTACAGGCACACATATGGATGGTCAAACAGATTAGGTATTTAGTGAAAACCTTTCAACAAGTATCAAGAGCTCCAGAGAAAGAGAGAGACAGAGACGCGAAGACCCAGAAAAGAACCCCTACCTATTATTATTATTATTATTATTATTATTATTATTATTATTATTTATTTATATAGCACCATCAATGTACATGGTGCTGTACAGAGTAAAACAGTAAATAGCAAGACTCTGCCGCATAGGCTTACAATCTAATAAAATCATAGTAAAACAATGAGGAGGGGAAGAGAATGCAAACAGGCACAGGGTAGGGTAAGCAGGCACAGGGTAGGGTAAAACTAACAGTATAAAGTCTGCACAACATCAAGTTTTAAAAGCTTTAGGAAAAAGAACTTGATATGGCAAAAAAAGAAAGAAAAAAGACTGTTGGTGAGGAAGAGGACTGAACGGGAAAAGCCCACTCATGAAATATTCAACAACAATACTACAGCCAATTCACACTCCTGTAAATCTTTTAGAACATACAGAGGTAGCAATGATAGCATTACTAGTGTGTTTGACATATTTTAACTTCATGTGTTGTCCCACAATTTTTTAAAAATGTATTTTTTTTAATGTTTATAGCCCCCTGAAGAAGGCCTTTAAATAGGACACAGGCTGAAATGCATTGGGCTTCATACACATAAATTCTTTTGCATCCTGAGGACTAGCTTCTCTCTTATTCTGATTTGACTTGGATGCTTTTCTCCTTTTTGTTTTTCATCTCTAAAGGGAATGCACTGGTCTGCTCTTTAGATCCCGGCCACGCTTTGCAAACTAAACTGTGGAAGCCCTCTGACATCTTCAAGGCCAACTACGGTATATTCAAAGCCTGGCACATCTACCCCAGCACCTGTTAGTCCCGGAAGTATACCTATGGAAGTTAAACAAAGCAATCCTCCACTTCCAGGCTCTCCTCACAGTCAATGCCTTTCCCACTCCCCAACACAGACACACAGCAACACAATGAAGCAGTTCTAGCTACATTAGTGATAAAAATCCATCTGATAAATACCTAGCTCCTTCCAGACTTGGGAGATCACTTCTGCAAGAGCCTGTGCCTACCCATGAATGCCAAACTGTTCTGGGATTATCTCAGCAGATCTAGGGAGATCATGTGTGAGTGTGTGTGCGCGCGCACCCACACCCACACCCCACACACCCCTCCCCCTCAGAAATTGGTATTATTTATTTATTTATTTATTTAGAATATTTATATACCGCTCCCCATTGAAAAATTTCAGAGCGGTGTACAAGATAAAATGAAAATAAAAACAGAATAAAACAGTTAAAACCAAATTTAAAAGAAGCAAAGACAGAGATTCAAGGCTGCATATTAAGGAAAGGCTTTATTCAGTGGCATACTGCTACTAAACATGATGGCTCCCCTGTAACCATTGTGATTAAAAAGCTATTGATTGGATTGCTCCTTATCCATGAATCCATCTAATCCAATTTTAAGACCACCTAAATGAGTGTCTATCACCACCTTGTGGCAAAAATAGAATCCACAAATTTATCATTTGGATGAAAAGGTACTTCCTTTTCTGTTCTGAATTGGCTGCCAATCAGTTTGACTGAATCACCCCCCAAGTTCATGTATGTTGGGAGAGGGTGAAAAACATGTAGCTATCCATGCTCTTCTCACTATGCATTAAAAGAATAATAATACTGCGAACATGTCAGGGAGAAGAATTACTTTTCTTGATACCCTAGCTTTCTATATGCAGGGATATTTTTGGATGGAGGGTATTTTGTGAGTACAGCCCAGACACAGTTCACCACCTCAGTGAGAACCAGGACTGTCTAAGGGTCCGGGGATCCTATTTTGGCGGAAGCAGAGAAAGGCAGATTGAGATGGTTGTCTCAGGCATTTTGAAAGCGAAGGAGCTCACAGCCTGGCTGAAAAGCTGCATGAACAGCAAGAGCTATACACAGAAGAGTCGCAGAGTAACTACCCAAGATTTTGTTGTTCCGGGGGGGTAAAAACTGCACACATATTTCCTTCAGATTAGGTGTGTTCCCTCAATTCAATTCTGCAACTGTTCTGAGGTTCCAACCTGCCTTCGGCTCCACTAGAGCTGAATTTCAGTCAAAGATCCAGATTCCTAAACAACGATGGAGTTGATGTGCGATTCCAGCTTTTCAAAAGAATTTTTAAATAAACTGCACAGTTTTTATAGGGCAAAATAGAGGTAGACAGGGAACAGAATCACCTGATTCTCACTAGCCACCCCCAATCTCATGCTGTGCTACAAATGCTGGTTGGAAGAGAGGAGGGAGAGTCAAATGACTCTTTTCCCTCTCTCTTCCAGCCTGCAAAATTCCAGAAATATACTGGAAGAATAACAGATTCAGGAGGCTTGAATTTTGCTCCAGAAAACGTCTCTGGTAAAGTAGAACCTGAAATTTTGGGGTGGAATTCAGTAGAGGCAGCTTCTGTAAATATCCCTAGTAATCCCTCTTAATAATTTCTGGACACATTTTATTTTCTCTCTTGTTTTCTGAGAGCTATGCAAATTGGGTGGCTGTGCATTAATCTCCATGCACCTAATTCTTTTGTTTGTCGTACCACTGCTAGATTTAGATGCTCTATCCCATGTCCATTTCTGCTCTATCCCACTTCCATTTCTGTTCCCCATCAGGGCTGGCAAGGGGGCCTTTTTGGTCAATTTTGAATACGTTTTAAAACTTTCACAAGACCAACGCTATTGTAGTTCCTGAATTAAATATGCTTAGGTGATGACTCTGATGCAGTTGTAACTAAGGCCACAGCTAGACCTAAGGTTTATCCTGGGATCATCCAGGGTTCGCCCCTGCCTGAGCACTGGATCCCCTGTGTGTCACCTAGATGAACAGGTTTGACCCCTGGACGATCCAGGGATAAACCTTAGGTCTAGCTATTGCCTTAGACTGCAATTCCATGCACAGTTACTTGGGAGTAAGCCCCACTGAACTCAACGGGATTTGCATCTGAGGAAACATGGGCACAATGGCATTGCCATGGCCCACTGAAAGCAATGGTGGATTCCTGCATTGAGCAGGGGGTTGGACTTGATGGCCTTACAGGCCCCTTCCAACTCTACTATTCTATGATTCTATGAAATTAGTTTAGCAAAGTCAGTTTAGCAAAAAAATATAAGGTGAATATGTAAGTTAACACAGAAAAAGAAAAGCCATAAACCCCTTCCAATCCCTGTCCTTCAACATCATGCAAAAAATACAGAACTGTTCTTTCATTAGATGCCAGCCATCACAACATCTTAATGATCTCTTGAAAATGATGGCACAGGAAGAATAATTATTCACCTCTCTCCATCTTCCTTTAACTTTCGTGTCTGGGCTGAACGTGTATACTATCATTCCCAATCATCCCCCCAATTTAAAGTTAAATCGCCCCTCTGACCCCTTCTTGCCATTGGAATGCCATGTACAGCTTGGGACTGGAGCATGTCAAACATCACCGGCTCCTGGCCATATTCTGAGATCATAGAATCATAGAATAGCAGAGTTGGAAGGGGCCTACAAGGCCATCGAGTCCAACCCCCTGCTCAATGCAGGAATCCACCCTAAAGCATCCCTGACAGAGGGTTGTCCAGCTGCCTCTTGAATGACTCTAGTGTGGGAGAGCCCACAACCTCCCTAGCTAACTGATTCCATTGTCGTACTGCTCTAACAGTCAGGAAGTTTTTCCTGATGTCCAGCTGGAATCTGGCTTCCTTTAACTTGAGCCCGTTATTCCGTGTCCTGCACTCTGGGAGGTTCGAGAAGAGATCCTGGCCCTCCTCTGTGTGACAACCTTTTAAGTATTTGAAGAGTGCTCTCATGTCTCCCCTCAATCTTCTCTTCTCCAGGCTCAACATTCTTTCAGTCTCTCTTCATCGGGCTTTGTTTCCAGATCCCTGATCAACCTGGTTGCCCTCCTCTGAACATGCTCCAGCTTGTCTGCGTCCTTCTTGACCATCTGGTGAGGCCCTTCAACAAGATTCTCGACTTGTTGAGGTTAGGTGGGGCCTTTTCCATGGGAGCACTAGGTCAAAACACTTCCATTTGCCCAGGTATTTTAATTCAACATAATGAGACTTTACCGTTGTTGCTAGTAAATTATGCTCCTTTTAGGTTTATCTTTTAACTGGACTGTTTTGCTGCTATAGAGGTTTTAGTCTTGTTGCTGTTATTTTATTATTCTGTTGTCTGGTTTTTACATTAGTTTTTATCTGTACGCCACCTTGGAAACACCTTGCGAATGCAAACATATTGAACATAAACATAATAAATGATAAAAGTGGGAGGACGGAGGAGAGAGATTTGATTATCCTCAAAACGTCCCCGAATCCTCAGCTCTAACAGAAGTTGGAAGGCCATTTTTGGGTGACCAAACGAACCATGAAGGGATCTTTGTTTGGCTGCTTTTCTCAGTCAGGCCTTACCCAGGACAGCAGGCTGAGAGAGAAACAGCACCAGCAGCAAGAACCACAACAGCCCAATGGCTGCAATCAGCCTGACACAAATAGTATGAGACAGTATTAGCCCCTCATTTCGACAGGCTTCACAAGTTACACATTTCCTACGTGGCAATTTCTGCATAGGAAACCTGAACGCGGTCAGTTGCGTGGGCGTCCCCTGGTTGCCAGCACCAGTCTAGCTGGAAGTTAACGCTGATCCGTTGGTGAGGCGAACAGCCATCACGGGACAGCCTATGGCGCCTAGTGGATGAAAGGTTCTCCATTTATGCTGAGATACTGCTTTGCTTGATCATCTGCCACAAATCCGTCCCTTCTGACATGGTGTGGCATTGCTTTAATAGACCATGCCAACAGAGCCCAGCTAGTCTACGGTCTATCCTTGTCATTCTGAAAGGAGGACCTGCATTAGTGGTGGGAGCCTCTTGGTCCCTACCGTTTTTCTCTGTCGCATTTGACGTTTCCATGTGATCTCCCCGCCGCACTTCACCCCTACCCCATACACACTTTCTTTTTTGGATTGTAGCACTTGAAATGAGCTGCACCTCACTTTGTGTGTTTGTACCTTTTTGATAACAATAAAAAAATACCAGAAATTTAAGAAAAAGAGAACGAGAGCGAGACGGACGGACAGACTCGGTAGCAATAGTCCTTGGGGGACTCAGTGGAGTGACTCTAAACCAGTGGTTCCCAAAGGGGGCAGTGGGATTGCATAGGGGGGCGCTAAGAGGCAAGGGGGCGGCAGGGGGGCGCTAAGAGGCAAAGGGGCGGCAGAGGGGCGCTCAAGGTGGCCTTTTCCAAGAAGCGCCTCTCCAGGAGGTCTTAAAACCCACGGACATTTTTATGGGAGACGGTAGTTTGGTCCCAAGCCATATAGGAGAAGAATCCACACATGTATTAATGCCATTTAAGAAGAGTCCTTTTAAGGGTGAATTGAAATGTTTCAAAAGCATCAACACGCTAATGAAGAGACATACCCTGCTTGGTGTGCCCCGCCACGCCGGCTGCAAAACAGAGGCGTTCGCTCTCTTTTCTCTCCCTCCCTCGGCAAGCCTGCGGTGGGTGCTTCAGATTTTGAATAACTATTCAATTAATTGTTACTGTTTTGAATTTTATTGTTATTATCTTCCTTAGTGGGTCGCTGAAAACCGCTATTCAGAATAATGATTTTTATAGTGTAGGGTAGGGGGCACTGGGCATGAGTTTGTGGAACCAAGGGGGCGGTGGCCTGAAAAAGTTTGAGTACCACTGCTCTAAACCATGTGGCCTTGAGGGCAGCAGCCTTCAAGTGCTGCCCAATTCCACCTTACTGTACCGGAGGGTGAAAGGCGGCATCAGCATCAACAATTCAGTTGGGATCAATGGCCATTTGGCTTCTTCCCACTCTTAGCACTGTTTCATGTCGTGGCCATATATGCTTCCCATGGTGACTCCCAGGAACCCTTCTCTGATTAGCTCAAGTTACTTCAGAACTAATAGGGGTGGATGGTGGCCAAAGACCCCACCAACCTGTTAGAATTTGGGCCCAAAGGCTTAGATGGAGAGGACTGGGTCCCTGAACCACCATAGGAGGCCACACCACTAGATGTGACAGATATTTACCCTGGCTTTTCCTGATGGATTCCCCTTCCCTTCCGTGCTCCACTCCTTTCCTCTCTGCTGTGCCTGGCCTTTACCTTTAGACTGCAAGCTTGCAGGCAGCAGGGCCTATGCCATTTTGGATTTTTATGCAGCACTTAGCAGCTTTTAGGTACTTTATGTACTGAAAGCAAATATGGTTTTGCCTTAGAAATGCCACCAGAAAAAAGCAATGAACTTCAGACAGCATTGAAAGCTTTTCATATCTTTAGAAAAAAATAATGGAACGTACTGAAATGGGCGTTAAACACATTTGTCTGAACACTCAAAAAGCAATGCAGAAAAGTAATACTTATTATTCTGGCCTGGTTTGCTTGGACAACCCCAGCTACTCAGCATCAACAGGCCCTGGTTATTTAGCTGCCCGGTCTTCCAACGTGCAGCCTGATGTTTACTGTACGGTAGTCCCACTTCGTTTAGTGGAATTCATTTTGAGTAAATGGACCTCAGTTGCAAATCCAAGATCTTTCTATGGCCTGGTTCAGACAACACCATGCTGCAGCGTGGTTTAGCGTGTTGTCTGAACCAGGCCTATGATTTATTAGCCTCTTTGGTTAGATTCTCCTTAACCCCTTCCCCAATAGATATCATGACCTGAATAAAGGTAACGCAGTTGCTCTAAAAGTATTGCTCTTGAAATGTGAACTCAATACGAGCAAAAAGAAAAAGAAACATCCAACTTTCTTTCTTTCTTTTTTTAAAAAGATTCTTTCCATCCACAACCTGGATGTATATTTTCTGGAAAGAAAAAAAGTAAACTTAGTACTCTGTACGGTACATTGAAATATATAGAAATACCTTGTGGTCCCGTCATTGTCAAAAGTGCAGCTATCACCCAAAGATTCTAACTCAAAAACTCCTGCTATAGAAGTTTGGTTGATATAGAACAACAGGAACACCTATATTTTAACCACTTTGTAAAATTATGTTTAAAAAAAGGAAATAGAACCCTGACATATTTCATTCAAGATTCTTCTGAAATAATTCCTTTGCTCTCCGCAAAAAACAACAACCAAACTCTGGAGTTTCTTCCTTCTCATCTGCCCTGATTTTGTTTGTATCAAAAATGTTTCTTCAATCCATTATAAACTAAAATGTCCTTAAAATGCAGAGGGACATCTATTTTTCACTTCCCACACTAAATATAGGCCGATTTTTTTTACCTTCACAATACATGACACTTTGGCAGACCAGTTTCCTTCTCATTCATTTCAAAAGCTGCCCCACCCACAATGAAAAAAAATTAAAGACACAGGCCCAAGTGCAGCGTTGCAAGCAGTACTGCCATAATGAAGGAATAAATGCAAATGCCTTGCCTTGATGAGTCATCACTCAAATTTCAACACCAGACTGGAATTAAATCTTAAGGACAACCTGTACAAATTCAACATTTAGAATACTCCACGTACTAAGATGCTATTTGCTAACTAAATTCGTGATAGTTAACACTACTAGGAATGAATATTAAATGTTTTTGAGTATAGACTATAAATGTTTACAGGCTTTTTTAAAAAAGAAAAGAAAAGAAGCAAAAACAAATCAAAACAAAACAACATTACAGTGCTTTTTAACTTTTGAGATCATCATTTGCAGAGGACATCTGCTAAAGGGAAACGCCATGAACAAAATCATGGCAGCTAAAAAATATTTTCATGTTGTCAAAAGAAAACAATCGCTTCGTTTTTCCTAACATGGGTGACAAATGGTCAATATTAAAACCCTAAAAAAACACGCACACACTTAACAAGTGTGTTATTCCCTCCTTCTCAAAGTTTTAGCTAACTCGTCGTTTCAAAACCAGAAATGCATCAGATATGTGACTGCCCCCCACCTACCCACCCCAAGAAGTGGAAGTTACCGGCCTGCTTTAAAGGGAAGGAAAGCGATAGGGTGTGGGTGGTAACAAGAGAGAAAAATAAAACCCTTTAACTGGAAGTCTGGAGAGCGTGAGATCTTAAGCGAGCAGGCAGCGGAGCCTGGAAAAAGGTCACAGAGGCGTACTTGCTGGCAAGAGACACTCCTACTGAGAAAGCATTAGAGTGATCCTTAAACGCACAAGCAGGCGCTGGCAGAAGAAGAAGAAAAAAGAAGAAAGTTTGTGGGTTCCATCGTGCCTCTCTCCCAAGGCGTCCCCCGCTCTGTCTTTTGATTTTTCTTCACGGCTGGAGAGAGGGAGGCAGGGAAGGAGGCAGGCAGGCAAAACCTCTTACCTTTCTTGGCTTTCGGGGAGTTCCTCTTGGTCCGATTGCTTGCTCTCTCTTCCTCAATAGCAGCTGCTATCTCTGGGTTGTCCTCCCCATTGTACCACACCAGGAGCTCTTCGCCCGGCTCAATTGGCTGGAGGAAGAAAAGAGACCGACAGGACACCAATCAAACAGGAGGTTGTTAATAAAAGAGGGAGAGCAGCAGGCTCCGGGCCAGAGGGTGTGGAGCTCCCTGTGCGGATCACAAACAGCTGTACTCTGCTGCACTGGGAACAGATTTCCCAACTGCCTGCCTGGCCAAACAGGAAGGACTCTTTAACCCTTCACGGCTTGTGCAGGCAGTGTCTGCTGTACTGCAGCGTCACAGAAAAAGAGGGAGAGACAGACAGACACAGAGCGAGAGAGAAAGGAGATGCGGGTTACACCAGACCCCTCTGCTGGAAGGAGGACCGCATTTATCCAGTGCAACACCGTGACTTGCAGATTCGTTAAAACTCAACTGCTTTGCTGTCTAATTCAGCACAAGAGCTTTAAACAGATTTTTTTTTGCGGGGGGGGGGGGGGGACGGACGGACGACAACAACAACAACCCAGTTTGGATTTAATTTTAGAACTTCTGGACTGACACCAACTCGTTCCGACAAGTACCTCTTGAAAGGCAAGGAGGAAAATATAATTAAGGCAGACAGTGCCAACTATGCTGACACTGTCAGCAAGGAAATAGGATCTTGCTTATTTCATTTTAAATAGATCCAGTTTGCTTTTATATTAAAAACAATAACCAACGTGGTTCGCAAACATACAGCCAATCTCCAGAAGAAAGCAGAAACAATTTTAAAAACTGAACATAGAAGAGAATCAATAAAATGATGAAACAAAAACACTCTAAAAGCCATAGCAAACACAAAGGCCTCATCTTCTGAAAGAGAAAGGTGTTGGTGTCTCTTTGCCTTTTGAGGAGAAGTCATTCCACTGATAAGACGGCACTACCACGAAGAAGGCCCTATCACCTCTATGCCCGGCAGGGCACCTTAATTGCAAGCAGATAAATACAGGAGATTTCTAACAGTTACCCATCAACTCAACATCTGTAGATATATTTACTTATGTATTTCTTTCCTGTCCACTTAAGACTTCATTTATGTGCTTGATGATGTTTATATCCTGCCCTTCCATTGTAACACAATGCGTGTGGCGACTTACATCGTTTCAAAACATTCCTCCGGCAAAAGTTAAACAGCAGCAGAAAAAAGCAGCCATCGAATACAGAGGCCTAACCTACATGAAGCAGGATATTGCACAAAGGCCTTGGAATACTAATGTCAGCAGCTTGATATGTTTACCACAAATATGAGGCAAGCATTCTGGTCCCCAAAGTTCTCCTCCTGCTGGGATTTTAATCTCAGCTGGAGAAACTGGTTTGATGTATTAGGCCTAATCTACACCAAGCAGGATATTGCACTATGAAAATGGTATGAAAGCGGTATATAAAAGGCAGGAGCCACAACAATCAAGATATTGCACGATGAAAGAGATATGAAAACGGGATATGGTGTGGGTCAATGGGCCCCAACAGTCGTCAGTGCACTTCAATACCGCTATAAAGCAGTCGTGTGGCTCCTGCTTTTTATATACCACTTTCATAGTGCAATATCCTGCTTGGTGTAGATTAGGCCAGGGTCAGTTTTGTAATACTCAGTAACTCAGCTGTTCAAATTACCAGGCAGCAGAAGGAGAAGCGATGAGGCAAAGGAAGCCCCGTGGCCAAGGCACATCAAGAGACAAACCCCCTTCTCAACTAGCTGTGTCTCGTGATGTGCGAACTAGGGCCTCTAATTTGTCTCTCCACCAACAAGCCTGAGAAATGACCCAAGGTTTGCTGCCAGGTTATTTCTCTGGCTTGTCAGGGGAGAGACAAGCCAGGGTTCCTGGTTCGCATGTGATCAGGCATGAGTGCACTAGGTTTATCAATAACCTTGGTTGTTGAGACTTACAAACCAGGCCAATCCCTACATCCCACCCCCTACTTAATGGAGTTATGGCCCTCCATATGTTTTCGCCTACAACTCCCATCATCCCCCACCACTGGCTATGCTGGCTAGGGCTCATGGGAGTTGTAGGCCAAAACACCAGAAGGGCTGCACATTCCTCACATTTAAAACATTTTCAAGAATTCTATGTAACATCCAACTAAGTCTTGTTGAATGTAAACATTTAAGCTGCACTAAGTGTACTCCATTTCTCTCTCTCATCAAATACTTCACCACACTAAGTGGACTTAAGTTCACACTATAGAGCCACAATCATCAATTCTGCTGTTTATTCAGTCTACAGACCAATTACACAAGCCTACAGATTTAATCAAGGTAACATGCATACTTCAGGTAGTTCAAAGAATTTACTACTGACCATTGCTAGATGGGCCGATGGTCTGATTCAACGGGTGGCATTTTCCTATGCACCTCCGCCTGAGACCCCGGAGAGGCATTGCCAGTGAATAACGATAGTTGGCTAGATGAACAAATTGTCCAATTTATATGTTCCTAAACATGCTAAATCAGATCTCCATCAATTTAAGGCAGCGGAACATTTTCTGATCTATGCCCCCCGCCCTGGGAAACCCATATCACTGCTTATGATGTTCACAGAAATTAGCCATGAATTCTCTAGGCGGAGTTATTCTGTGTTCTCTTCCCACCATCCACAACACAGGAATAATACTAGTGATTTAATTATAGGACGACTGTAAGTATTATAATGCAGATAAGGCGTGAAACACTTTAAACTTCTGAAATGTGCTGCCAAGTATGATTAGTAGAACATGTTTGATCCATAACCATCACTACGGCTTCCCATTCCCCAAACGCATACCAGATTTGTTAAGATCAAAGCTTAAATTGCTCTCACATAGCTGGGGAAAAGACCAAACTTTTGTTAACCAGAAGTGCCGCTGGGATTTGAAGGATAAGTATCATAGGCAGCTACAGTAAATGGATACAGTTTTTGACATTATCCTGGGCAAACTGACAAAATATGAAACTGACTACTCACAGGACTAAATGAAGACTCCTTGTCAATTCCACTCCCCCACCCACTTTTCCCAATCTTCAGACTGCTTTGAAACTTGTACAATGATTAGCAAGATACATTTATGATTTTATGACTTCTATAGTTGTAACTCTTGCTTTATTTTTGTTTGGAACGCAACAGTTACCTTGAAAATGAATTTATTTTCACTGATATATTTTTTCCATTTCTACCACCTAACTTTCAATAAATATTCAAGAGGGGAGGATCAATCACGATACTAAAATGGATGCACACATTTTGTGGCATACTTGAACCCAATATCTATGTACACTGATCTTTGATATTTGTTGATGATTATATTTCAGTATTATTTATTTATCACTAACAGTTATAAACCGCATGACTTGGCAAAAAGCCATCAAGGTAGTATACACAACAATTTTAAACAACGAAGCCTTAAAACAATAAAAACAAGAACATTAAAACTATACATTTTAAAAGGCTAAATTGGGGAAAAAATGGCCTACACATTTAAATTAACATAGTTAAGAAGAAAGTGAGAAAGTTAACCGCCCAGAGAGCTTGGGCTATTGGGCGGTATAAAAATGTAATAAATAAATAAATAAAATAAACAAACAAAGTTGAGAAAATAAAGCTATTGAAATGTGAAAAAATAAAATGAGACGTAAATAATGAGAGGAGGCAGGGGAAAGGCTGAAAACACCCAAGACCTGCCTCTACCATATTGTTTTTAGGCTTCTGATTGACAACTCAGGTCACACATAACTGCACTGCCACAAGGAACAGAAATATTTTAGCCTATATAGGAGAATTACAATACACACGTATTTTGAACTGACAACATGGCAACTGCTTTACAATCCTCATCCTATTCATCATCATACAGTCTGTCAAATTGCTCCAAAGACTAACGAATAAGTTCATGGGCTGGACAGGGATATGAACTCCGGCTCAACATGTCACTTCCTAGGGTCACAGTGACGTATTCCAATACACTTAGATGTACTTTTGGGGCTGATCCCTAAGGACGTCATGGGCCTCAGCTAGATGGGGCGATATCCCGGGGATCGCTCCAGGATCATCCCTGTGCGCACAGGGGATCCCGGGGGCAGGGAGGAATGAACCCTCTCTTTCCCCGGGATAACGGGCACCATTTATTTATTTATATATTACATTTTTATACAGCCCTATAGCCAAAGCTCTCTGGGCGGTTCATTTCTATCCCAACTTTTCCCACAGTCTCGGGATGATCCCGAGACCACGGGAGGTGTGAGCCGCCATCCCGGATTCGTTAGGGCTCCTCACAAGTAACCACGAGGAGCCAGGAACAGGGCACGGAGCTCCTCAACAGCTCCGTGCCCATCAGGGGTGGGGTGGAGGGAGCGGGAGGTGTTTTTTTTTTTTAAAAAAACAACACTTACTGTTTCCGCTTTAACACTCATGCGCTATTTTCCGGTAAAATAAATAAATAAATATTTTAAAAAATGGCGGGCGTGACATCCTCTTCCTCCCGGGACGTTGCCCGCCACATGTAGACTGAGGCGGAGGATCTAAAGATCACCATATCGCGAGATTCTCCCCCCTCCAAGCCCTGGTCTAGCCATGTCCATGGATGCCACAAAAGAGGACAAGGAAGGAAGCAATCATTACAACACATTACATGTAAGATGGCATTTTATTGGATCGACCCTAATTTTTTATATTTTTCACTTATACACACCCAGAATTTCAATCCAGAAGTCGGTTTTTCAACAGATAATCAAATAAGCGACCCAGGACTGGGATGTCCAGCTATTTCCCCTATCTCTGTCTTGGGACAACTGCCATCTGGTTCCTCCCCTCCAAGCATAATAAATAAATTACTGAAAGAAACAAATTTTGTTTCAGACTACAGGAAACGCATTGCCTGGCTGCTTCTAGACAGGGATGCTGCGATATTTTCAAGGATTAGTATTTTATTTACTGCATTTTAACCCACTTTTCAGACAACAGGTGTCTTCCAAAGCAGCTCACATCAACAGAAAGAGGCCTTGCTATCAAACTTACAAACTAAAATAAATAAAAAGAATTTAATTATAGAAGAGACAAATCTACAAGGTTGAAGATGTTTAACCGCCTGGGGAGAACACATTAGTCCTGATGTAAGGCATCTATTTATCTAAAATTATCTTCTATTATTATCACAAATAGTTCAAAATGTAGAACGCTGCAATGGAACAGACACCGTAATGCTTTGTTTGAATTGTGATTATGGCAGAAGGTGTACATATACAGGTGTTAGAGAAAGGTAAAAACACAATCTTCAGGTAATATTTTATCTACAGAAAAGAGGGTGAGGGAGGGAGAGAGAGAGATGCCTTTTGATTTAAAATAAGAAAGGTTGCTAACAGTATTAAAACTAACAAGGATAATAGCAACACTAAAAACTAATATTAGATAACAGAAATAGCCAAATAAACTAAATAAAAACACAGAAGAAATAAGAACAGCAGGAATACATTTTGTGAACCACCCAGAGAGCTTCGGCTATTGGGCGGTATAAAAATGTAATAAATAAATAAATGAATTTCCACATCTAGTGCACATTTGGGCAAATATTTATTTATTTATTTATTTATTTATTTATTTATTAATGCATTTTCATCCCGCCTTTTTTCCTCCAAGGAACCCAAGGTGGTGTACATAATCTTCCTCCTCCTCCTCTCCATTTTATCCTCACAACAAAAACCACCCTGTGAGGTAGGCTGGGCTGAGGGAAAGCCTGTGACTGGCCCAAAGTCACCCAGTGGGTTTCCATGGCCGAATGGGGACTAGAACCCAGATCTCCTGACTCCCAGTCCAACACTTTAGCCACTGCACCACACAAATAATGTTCTTTTAACATGCTGTCCTATTGTACTTGGTAAGAACTGCCACACAGATTGATGGTGTCCCAGCAGGCTTGTATTTAGCAACTTACTTAGCCAACAGTGACCCGGTATCGCATGCAGGAACAGTGAGGAGGGATGGATTCCTCCATTCCTCCTCTGTAACCTCACTTGGTGTCCATGCTAGGCACAAAGGAAGAAAAGTCTCTCCCCCACTGATCAGCATGAAAGAAACAGAGGTTGTTGGCCCAGGAGGGTGAAACCCACAAGAAAAAAGAAAAAAAGGGGGGGGGAAGGAATACATTGAATTTATATCTCATTGTTGACAAAGCGTAGTACACTTATCCTCTATTCATATTGTTCCGCTTTACTTTACAGACCAAGGCCTTAGCTAGACCTACCTGAAAGTCCGGGGGAGAGGAGGGGAGACCTTGCGTTGGGATTAACACGAGATCTCGCCGCCGTTTACACGTAAGGCGCAACGACCTCAAGAGAGGCATCGTGCCCGCCATTTTTTATTTTTAAAGGGAAAGGAGCACACAAACGGTGATGCGCAAAGGTAAGTGTTTTTTTAATTTTCATTTCATTTCCCCACCCCTATGGGTGCAGCCCGTGTGCGGCTCCTGGCGAGTAATCACGCGGAGCCGGGTAAACCCGTGGAAACGGGCCACACGCTCCCCAGTCTTGGGCTCAGCCCGAGACTGCGGAAAAAGAAGACCCAAAGTGTAGGGTTGTATCCCAGGGCAAGGGAGAGATCATCCCTCCCTGAGATCCCCTGTGCGTCATGTGGACGCACAGGGATGATCCCAGGGTTCGCCCCGGGATATGGCTTGGTCTAGCTAAGGCCCAAGTTGTACGTGAAATCCATGGGCTGCTAAGAAGTTTTATTTATAATCCCTCACTATATCAAGGATATGTTTAAGACTGCCGGAAGAGATTCGTCAACTTGACAGTCTTTTAGCATTTAAAAAAGCAATAAAGACTGATCTTTAAACCTATCCAGTGAAATTTTAGAATGTTTTTAGGATGTTTTAATCATGTATGCTATGTTTTAAATCAGTTTTAATGTGTTTTATATTCACTGTTGTTCCCGCCTCGATCCAAGTGGAGAGGCGGGTAAGAATCATAGAATCATAGAATAGCAGAGTTGGAAGGGGCCTACAAGGCCATCGAGTCCAACACCCTGCACAATGCAGGAATCCACCCTAAAACATCCCTGACAGAGGGTTGTCCAGCTGCCTCTTGAAGGCCTCTAGCGTGGGAGAGCCAACCACCTCCCTAGGTAACTGATTCCATTGTCGTACTGCTCTAACAGTCAGGAAGTTTTTCCTGATGTCCAGCTGGAATCTGGCTTGCTTTAACTTGAGCCTGTTATTCCGTGTCCTGCACTCTGGGAGGATCGAGAAGAGATCCTGGCCCTCCTCTGTGTGACAACCTTTTAAGTACTTGAAGAGTGCTATCATGTCTCCCCTCAATCTTCTCTTCTCCAGGCTAAACATGCCCAGTTTTTTCAGTCTCTTTTCATAGGGCTTTGTTTCCAGACCCCTGATCATCCTGGTTGCCCTCCTCTGAACACGCTCTAGCTTGTCTGCGTCCTTCTTGAATTGTGGAGCCCAGAACTGGATGCAATACTCTAGATGAGGCCTAACCAGGGCTGAATAGAGAGGAACCAGTACCTCACGCGATTTGGAAGGTATACTTCTATTAATGCAGCCCAAAGTAGCATTTGCCTTTCTTGCAGCCATATCGCACTGTTGGCTCATATTCAGCTTGCCGTCTATAACAATTCCAAGATCCTTCTCGTTTGTAGTACTGCTGAGCCAAGTATCCCCCATCTTGTAACTGTGCATTTGGTTTCTATTTCCTACATGTAGAACTTGGCATTTATCCCTATTAAATTTCATCCTGTTGTTTTCAGCCCAGCACTCCATCCTATCAAGATCACTTTGAAGTTTGTTTCTGTCTTCCAGGGTATTAGCTATCCCACCCAATTTTGTGTCATCTGCAAATTTGATCAGCGTTCCCTGCACCTCCTCCTCGTTGTTGTTGTTGTTATTATTATTATTCAGAATATTGCACTATGAAAGCTGTATATAAAAAGGAAGGAGCCACACAACTGCTTTATAGCAATGTTGAAGTGCACTGACAACTGTTGGGCCCACTGACACTACCATATACCGCTTTCATACCGCTATATCCTGCTTGGTGTAGATTAGGCCTTCGTTTCTTTTCCATAATCTGAGAAAAAGCTTTGACAAATACTGCTATGTATTGCTCCTGATTGGTATAGAGAATAAAATTCTGCTATATTTTATAGAAGTCAATTGTTTGGTACGTCAGTTGGTATGTCAATTTTTCAGCCTTGGCTACTTGCCATAATTCCATACACCATGATTTCAACGTTAGAACTTCAGTTTTCCGTCTTTTGGCTATGACTCTTCAAGCAGCCCTCAGAAAGAACTCAATTGACTCCTTAGATGTTACGTTTGCATTTTGTTTTTCCCATTTTGTTATGGGACGCTGGTGTCACATGTATGGTTTGATGCGCAGTATTTGCCATTTCTATAAATAAAATGTTCCCAAACTGTGATACAATACAAGCCCACCACACATGAATATACAACTCCGGCTGGTTACAATTTCTCCAACATTGTATTGTTTGTGTTGGTTATTATCATCAAATATACTGGTATGATGTACCATCTGCATAATAATTTCAACATATTCTCCTTGAGAGTTATTGATAGTTTTCCTTACTTGTGTCACCCATACTTTATCCCATACCATTTGCTTTATTCATATCCCAGTATCATCTTCTCATATTAGTTTCAGCCCATCTTGACATATTTGTGTTTATTTCGATAATTTGTGAATAAATTTTCGAAATCAATCCTTTTGTATGAATCATAGAATCATAGAATAGTAGAGTTGGAAGGGGCCTATGAGGCCATCAAGTCCAACCCCCTGCTCAATGCAGGAATCCATACATTCTTATAAAATACCTTCAAACTTTGGTTATGCTTCTGGTCACACTTTGTTTACTAAATGGTTTGTGATAAAGTGAAGTGTTTGCATTTCCTGAAGCCTTTCATCTAATTTTGCTACCGTAAGGAAGATTTTATTTCCATAAAAATCTCTCATTCTATAAAACCCCTTTTGTTTACATTTCACGTATTGCTCTTGTGTATCTAAAGAAACAAAATTTGGATGTAATAAGAAAGGAAGCAATGGGGGTATTTCTGGAATTATTTCTCCCATATTTTTAAAGTAGCATATTAAAAAAAGGTTATCTACCCATTTCAAATATTTTATATTTTTCCTTCCAAACAAAATTTGTTCAATTAATAATGAATCTTTCCCTTTTGCTTCCATACCCATTCACAGCTTCTCTGATGCTCCCTCTAAATATGTTATCACAGTTCTTCATTGATTTGCTTTATAATATTTGTGGATATTTGGCTCCCCCCTTGGTCTAATCGCTTTTGTCTCAGGTTTTTTGCAAGTCTTGGACTTTTCCCTCGATGGATAAAATGTACAAACATTTTTCGCCATTGTGCCAAATATTTTGAGTCAACTATTAGGGGAAGTGTTGGAAAGAAAACATTTAAATTTTGGCATTGCCATCATTCTTATTGCATTTTGGCATTGCTACCATTTTTATTCTAATCCTACCCATAACTGTTAAATATATCTGGGACCATTTTTTAATATCACGTTTGATTCACCTGATCCCTGGGTGTAAGTGTAATTGTTTCTCTGTCAGATGATGGAGCCCACTGCCGCTCCAGGAGCAATCTTACTTCTGAGGAGAAGGCCAACAGGACCTCTCTCCGCTTCTCAAGTGACACCAGCCAGCACACAATCTATATCTAATATGACCCTTATTTATAAACCTCACCCCTCCAATGTGTCTTCATCACTTAAGAGTAGTTTACACTGAATTAAAATTTATGTTTGCAAGTCAGGTGCTCTTCTCACTCCACTGGAGGCTCTCTCTAACAGATCCAAGGGAGAGTCTCCAAAATCTCGAAGAAATTGTTGAGCATACAACTCTGCCTTACATCAGACCTTTGACCCTTCTAGCTTAAAATGGTCCATGCATGAAAACATTGGTGGCGTTGTTTTCCAAGGTTCCAGGCTAGCCTTTTCCCCGACCTCAATGCCAAGAGAGCCGTTCAACTGGGCATGCCAGTGACTGAACCTGGAACGTTCTGCATACAACGCATGTACTCTACCACTGTGCTATGGCTCCTCCTCATATTCAACAGGTTGCAATTTTACAGAGTGGCAATGGAAAAGTATTTTTTTTTTTAAAAAAAAGAGAGAAATTAAGGACAATTAAGATGGACATGGAGGTACTGCTACCTTCAAGGTTTTGTAGTAAATGGTTCTGTTGATCTCCAAAGGGAAGAGATTCTGCTCCTTTCCTGAACGAGCCCAGTTTATATAGCGCAGCCAGTTCCCCTTCTCTGGATCTGTGGCATCAACGCACATCCATCCCAAGTTTGGGTAATAGACCTTCGAAGGTTGCCAGGGAGGAGGAGGAGGAGGAGGAAACAGAACACAGTTATTAATCACAAGGGTATACACCTATCTTATCCATTTGCCTCTGGAGAGGCCATCAGTGAGGGAGGAAGCAGCAGCCAGGCACCTCTCCACCGTGCCTGGGTCCAGCTCCAGCTGAGAGCCCCCTCCCTCCTGCTGTCAACTGTCTCTGGAGAGGCCATCAGTGAGGGAGGAAGCAGCAGCCAGGCACCTCTCCACCGTGCCTGGGTCCAGCTCCAGCTCAGAGCCCCCTCCCTCCTGCTACCAACTGTCTCTGCAGAGGCCACCAGTGAGGGAGGAAGCAGCAGCCAGGCACCTCTCCACCGTGCCTGGGTCCAGCTCCAGCTCAGAGCCCCCTCCCTCCTGCTGTCACCTGTAACTGCTGAACTTTCCAACTAAGATTGTAGTGCCTGAATTTGCTTTCCTTTCCCCCTCCTCCTCCTCCCTCCCAATCCCCTTTCCTTTTGTGCCATGTCTTTTAGATTGTAAGCCTGTGGGCAGGGACTGTCAAGAAATACTTTTGTAAGCCGCCGTGAGAGCCTTTTTTGGCTGAATGGCGGCATAAAAATCCTGAAATAAATAAATAAATAAATAAAATTTCAAAACGTAGGTGTTTTATATGGCTGGGTCCATATAGGGTCGGGCCAGGGAAGGGGGGGAAAAGTGACACAGTGGTCTATGGGAGATTAAAGAGGCCCCATCACGGCTATGGGGTGGGAGGCTTGAGTTCTAGGCCTCTTGCCCTCCAACCCTTGCTTTCCTCTCCCATTTCGCCCACATCTGAAAGCACTACAGCTAGGACCCACCGAAAAGGTGAGTTTTGCCTTGAGATCAGGTCAACATCTCTCCACTCTCCTTTGCAAAACATTTGCTCCTCTCTCCAGGGCAGGGGTACCTATGTGTTGCAAGAGTATTCTGAGAACTTTCCGTGTGGGAGCATCGTCTGCAAATTCTTTCTCCGTTACTGAAAATTAATTTTGTGTCTTCTGCTAGGCAGGCTAATCACAGGTAGCCTATGGTGCTGCCTCTCACAAATAATCGTTCCACAATTCATATAGCAATATGTTAGACACACTTGGATTTTGCTTTTTACAGAACGGGAGAACACATTTTCGATGTCTATGACTGCTGGCAGCATATAAAAGCAGTGGCACTCCTCACCACTGAACCACCTGCTCCAAGACAGAAAACATTCCTTTGATTACACCACTCATGTTTATTTATTTTATTTATTTATTACACTTATATGCTGCTCCCATAGCCGGGGCTCTCTGAGCGGTTTACAGAAATTCTAAAATTAAGATAAAAACGAGTATACAAAATTTAAAATTCTAAAAAACAGAACATACACACATAAAGCATTAAAAACCGTTTAAAAAAAACCCTAAACATGTGGGTGATTAAAATTATGCCTGGGCAAAGAGGAAAGTCTTAACCTGGCGACGGAAAGATAGCAGCGTTGGCGCCAGGCGAGCCTCGTCAGGGAGATCGTTCCACAGTCTGGGGGCCACCACCGAAAAGGCCCTGTCCCCCGTTGCCACACTCCGAGCCTCTCTCGGAGTAGGCACCCGGAGGAGGACCTTAGATGTTGAACGTAGTGACCGGGTATATTCACGTCGGGAGAGGCGTTCCGTCAGGTATTGTGGTCCCAAGCCGTGTAAGGCTTTATAGGTCAGAACCAGCACCTTGAATTGGGCTCGGAAACATACAGGCAGCCAGTGCAAGCGGACCAGAGCAGGTGTTATATGGTCGAACCATCTGGTTCCCGAAATCAATCTGGCTGCTGCATTTTGCACGAGCTGCAGCTTCCGAACAGGAAGGGCATGGGGGTATTTTTGGTGTTCTCAGTTGCTAACGCATTACTGCAGAAAGACTCTTCCTGCGATGTTTTGCAAAGATGCCGCAGCAATGAAGGCAACCGTTCTGGTGCTATATAAATAAATAATAATAATAATAACTCCCCAGCAACTGATATCCAGTGACACACTGCCCCTCAACTCAGAGGTTCCGTACAGTCATCATGCCAAGAAGCCACTGACAGACGGACGCTCCACAAATCTGCCCTATCCTATCAGTCGGTCTTTCATCAGCCTTTCCTTACCTCCCACATGTACACATTGCTTTTCACTTGAGATCTCTTCTTCTTGTCACCAACAAATGGTCCAAATTTTCTGCCTCTGAAAATTGGCTTTGTCGCCCAGACACCTGAAGATCAAACGAGAAACTGCAATTAGCCCCCTTGACTTTCTGGTGGTAGTGCATACCTCAAAACAGTGCAAAGATGAATACAGAAATCAAGGGGATGCCATAAATACCAAACCCCACCCCACAGCTTTTCCTAGCTGAATGCAACATGAAAGGAGAACAATAAAGGAGGTAAAAATCGTTTATTTTGCAAGACAGAAGTGAGAACCAGTGCATTGACTTGGAATGTCAAAAATGCCTGAGCTAAGAGGCAGGCATTAATAGAAAATCTAACATACCATAAACGTTACATATGTAATTAATGACAAAGCACATAAAAAAAGAAAATAATCTGTAAAAACTGTCTAAGTATCATACCAAGATGCTGAGAGCTAGCTAAACCGGGAGGAGAAGGGCGGGGGCCCAGGGCCAGTTGATGGTGGGGAGAGGGGTTCCCGCCAAAACTGTTTGCCTCAGCTATAGAAGTTTCCAAAATGAGCTCCGTGCAGGCACAGAGCCCATATGTGTGGATGCACAGAGACCATGAAGAAGAAAATCTGCTCATGAAAAAGCAAGACGTGTTCCAAGTTTTGAAAGGTCCAAAATTAAGATGTTAGAAGTTCCTGGCTGAACATAAGAGACAAAAGCTTTTTGTGAACCGCCCAGGGAGTTTCGGCAATTGGGTGGTATAAAAATGCAATATATAAATAAATAAAACCTGGCCTCCGTAGTGTCGATTCCAATGACAGGGGCGTTTGGCGAGGCCTCCTTGGTGGCTGCTCTAGAGTTCCTCATCTCCCCAACCCACTTGGGGTGGCACCCTTCAGTTGCAAAATGGCCAGTGGGCAGGGATACACGTACCCGGGTTTTAGAGCTGTACATACTTTCTGTCTAGGTTTGTCTCTTCCTGTTAACTTCAGCCATTCAGATTTCAACTTCCTGACTGCGGAGGGCTGCCAAGAGAAACTCATGCCACCAGGCAATTCTGGGGAAATTAACCCAGAACTCCTTTGTCTGAGCCCAAATAAAACATGAAGTTTTTTTTTACTATGGTCTAACACACCCTGAAATCTTAAGATTTCCCCGTTGTTTTTTATTGAGCTCTTACATCTGCACCAAGATGCAAAGGAAGGTCTAGAGCAGGAGTCGGCAACTTCTGGCCCTCCAGATGTTTTGGCCTACAACCCTCATCATCCTTGACCACTGGCTATGGTGGCTAGGGCTGGTGAGAGTTGTAGGTCCAAACATCTGGAGGGTCACAAGTTGTCCACCCCTGTTCTTAAAGAACCGGATGTAGAACAACTTACGGGACTCTAGAAATTAGGGATATGTTTGAGGACAGCTGAGTTATGGAATGTTAAAGATGTCAGGTAAAAAAAAGGACAATGGAGAGGGAGGTGGAATAGACCTACTTATTTATTTATTTATTTAGAATATTTATATACCTCTCCCCATTGAAAAATTTCGGAGCGGTGTACAAGGTAAAATGAAAACAAAAACAGAATAAAACAGTTAAAAAATTTTAAAAGAAGCAAAAACAGAAATCCAAGGCTGCATGTTAAAGAAAGGCTTCTTGGAATAAAGATGTTTTCAGGAGCCACCGAAAGGAGTACAAGGTTGGAGCCTGCCTGACCTCCAGAGGCAGGGAATTCCACAGGAGGGGTGCCACCACGGTGAAGGCTCTTCCCCTGGTGGATTCCAATAGGAGGATGGATCTGTGTGGAACCACCAGGAGCAGGCCCTCAGATGACCTCAGTGACTGGGCAGGTTGGTAAGGGAGAAGGTGCTCTCTCAGGTATCCTGGTACCAAGTTGTTTAGGGCTTTGTACACAAGTACAAGAACCTTAAACCTGGCCCGGTAGCGAATAGGCTTAGAATACTTAGGCTTAGACTATGTCAGAGGTGAGCATTAAGGTTGAGTGCATGCATGTCATGAGGTTAAAATGTGCTCCTCCCCATGAAATACTCCACCACTAAGCTACATAGCTATAAAGCACCTGGCTTCAGGATTAGCCAACAGTTCTGATCCTGAGACCTTCAGTACAACATATAAATATTAACTATCTTTATATGCCGCCCAGTAGCTGCGTTTCCCTGGACAATTCATCAAACAGGGATAACACAATAAGGACAAGCATAAAACCTAACATAAGATTTAAAACAGCCATGGGGGTGGGGGGAAGAGAAAACCCAAAATAAAGCCATCACCGGGGAGAACAGCAGTGCAAGATCTAAAAAGCACTAGCATAGTTTAAAACAACAACAACTGAGGGAGCAAAATACCTAGGAGAATACATAGGTTTTCTCCTGGCATTGAGAAGATGAAAATGTGGATGAAAGGCGAGCCTCTGGAGAGGACATCATCGAAAATGTCTTCTCTAGCAGCCATTTGGTAGGGACATTCAGAGGAGAGACTCAGAAGATGACCTTAGGGTCCAGGTGTGTACGTACACACACACACACACACCAGCAGGGAAAGCTTTCAGGACCATGGAATGAAGGGGGGAGAGGTGCCCCCTGTGAACCCCAAACAGCACTACATGGCTCTTGGTCTAGGCTAGCTGGAACCTTAAAGAAGAGCAGCCCAGTTAAGGGGTGGAGATATAAAGCAATATCCCCCACCCTTAAAAAGAGGAAGTTCTTCATAGGTTGTACCTATGTCTATATTCTTGTCGTTTTCTTTGACTGATTTTTGCCTTTGCCTTTATAAAAAGAATCAGTTTTTTATCTGAAGCCCAAGAATGATTGGTGTCTTCCCACTATCATTTTCTAGGCTACACATATTCGGTTCCAGCTTTCTCTCCTTATGCAACTTATTTCTAGATTCACTTACCAAGCCGTGTCTTGTCAACAGCAGATGGAAGAAGTCTCACTTCCTCAGGAAGTCCTTTAAGTACGTGCTCAGGTACGTCAGCCAACGTCTCAACTGATACTGTAGGCTCGATTGAGTTCTACGGAGAATTAGAAGAAAGGAACACAATGGTGGTGAATACACCACAGAATCCAGCAAGCCCATCCGCATTACACTTCTGCAAAAAATCAACACGCTATACAAAGCCGAGCAACAACTGGCATTTCAGCTTTGCGCTCATCACAAGCACTTCCGAAGCTGAAGGCATCAAAAAAATAACATAACCCTTCACTCAATGCATGTTCTACTGAGGGAGACACCCGTTGTTGTGATGGCTACCAGAAGAAATGGCTTTTTAAAAATAAACCCATTTCAGAGAGGGTCAGTCTATCACTGGTGACTAGCCATAACAAATAAAACGGGCAACCTTCAATTTCAGAGCCATGATAGGAAAGGACAAACAAGAGGGGATAGATGTCCCCTTTGCGCCTCGTTATGCTGTACAATTCTTATCTCTGTGTCTTACAACAAGCCCGTGAGCCGGAGATTACAAAGGTCCACATCTTGGGGGTTTTATTCTGGGTGATCGATCACAATTTTTCCATTATGCCTTTGGCTCAACTTCTTGTTCCTCAGTCCCCTACAGAAGCCTCGCCTAATGAAATGTAACTACATCACATTCTTCCTCCTTTCCTCTTGCCTCTGTGTCTATTCCCCCCTACACACACACACACACACACATACACACACACCTCCCTCAAAATGTAACATGCAAACCCCTAGGGGCAGAGAGATTCCCCCCCCCCCCCGTTAACCTGTCCAGTACTAGGTACATCACTACATCATTCTTTGTAATACCAGATTTGATGGTTCCCCAGCCCATCCGCTGGGCAGATAAACCAGAGAAGCCACACTGAAGGTAGTGTTTTCTGCACTGTGGTGGACAGACAGGAGACTCAACGGACACTGATCACTCTACAGATCAGGATCAAAGAACTCTTCCTTTGATCTGAATTAAATTGCCCCTTCAGGGGCGATTCCAGCTGCAAAGAGGGCAGAGTCCCCCATAGCTTGAAAAGACCCCCCCATCCCTTCCACCCTCCAGATGTGTTGGGCTACAACGCCCATAATCCCCAGCATGTCAATGAGCATGTTGACTGTGGATGATGGGGGTTGTAGATCAATACATCTGTACAGCATCTGGTTGGGGGCAGAGTGGCTTAAAGTATCCCGGAAGGAAGGATGAAATTAAAGGGCCAGGTTATCTGAAGGAACACCTCCTCCCATATATACGTGCTTTGACCCTAAGGTCATCCTCAGGGGTCCTTCTCCGCGAGCCCCTGCCAAAGGAAGTGAGGCAGGTGGGTACCAGGAGAAGGGCTTCTCTGCTGTGGCACCCCGGCTGCGGAATGAGTTCCCTAAGGAGGTTCGCTTGGCACTTACATTATATTCTTTTAGACGCCAGGTGAAGACCTTTTTATTCTCCCAGTATTTTAACAGTCTATAAATTAATTTGAACTTGCTGTTTTAAATTTGTATTTTAAATTTGTATTTTTGCATTGCTGCTGTTTTTATCTTGGTTGTGCTTTTATATTGTATTGTATATTATGGTTTTATACTGTTGTTTTATACTTGATTTGTGTTAATTTTGTAAACCGCCCAGAGAGCTTCGGCTATTGGGCGGTATAGAAATGCCAATAAATAAATAAATAAATAAATAATAAAGGCAGGGCTATACGTTGCAAGGCAGGGATCCTCTTCCTAAAGCTCCCACGCGAGGTGTAAATAACCCCGGTCCTTGTACTATGCCACTTTCGTGGATGGCACAGCTTAAAAGCCACTTATCAGTGGCTTTGTATTGAACAACACAGTGAATAGCAACATTGTCTGGTCCAATATGAGTTCTCACTGAACAGGACTTTTTCCAGAAATGCTGAGAGATGAAGAACCTTCAAAAGGAAGAACAAATCCATGCGGGAGAGGTCTACCAACTGCCACGTCCGGAGGCAGCCTGCCATGGGGAACAGCCACTAGGGAGCCACAGCACTGGAGAGCTACTGTCCTCCAGTCCTAGTTGAAGGCAGCTGGTTGGCCACAGTGGGAAACAGGATGTTGTTGGCTTAAATGGACCTTTGGTCTGATTCCATTATTTTCTAATGTATAAAAGGACTACTTTTCGGCATTATTATGGCAAAACGTCCTTCATTATGACAAGCAGGATAGCAAAGACACGGAATAGAGATTGCAGGGAACCTTAAAGATCCTGCCTGTGAGGGATTTCCTGACTACTGGAACCCACTGTCTTTGTCCAATTGGAATGAATTGTCCAATTGGAATGAATGATCCACCAATGCAGCAGAGGGCAGCCTGCTAAATAAACCACTCAGCACTGAGCCGTCCTCCATCTACATATCCCCTTTGGGGAAGGTGCATAAATACGCCAGAGCTCTTCATAATTTGTGCTGGGGAATCACACACACACACGCACACACATGTAGCTCTCAGTCCTTCTCATCCCAAGCACAAGTTTCCAAATCCCTTTCACTGGCCAACCGTAGCCATGGCTAAAAGCCTTATGTCAGCACTGACCTAAACCAGGGTTACCACTAAACCATGGTTTGTTATCGCTCAAGCATTTGAAAGCAGTTTCTAACCTTGGTTAAAGGTGAAACCTGGTTAACCTGGTTGGTGCTTTAACCACAATTGACCTGTAAATGGGGGTTGTACTGGAGAGGGGCAGGAGCCAGCTTCCTTAACACCGGAGTGTTCCCCCATGCGCCAGCATGTCCCGTTTCTATGGATTAGTCATGCTAGGATGTGACAAAAAGATGGAAATGTCTCTTTTAAACTTAAAGCTTCCATAGCACTTAAACCATTATCCCACTAACCCCTCATAGCAACACCAATTTCCCCCCACCCCCCAAAAAAGGGCAGAGAGACTTATGTGCCCAACGTAGAATGAATTGTTATCTCAGAAGACAGATTCGAGCTCAGCTCTCAAGTCAAACACTCACACCTACCAGACAAAACTGGCCCTAGTTAGAGAATTTATTTATTTATTTATTTATTTATTATTGCACTTTTATATTGCCCAATAGTCGAAGCTCTCTGGGCGGTTCACAAAACTTTCACAACATTTCCCCAAGATGGTGTTTTCCCATTATGAGAGAAAACTATTTGCTTATTTGAGGCTTTTAATCCCATTTTTTCCTTTTTTTTTTTTTTTTACAGTCAGAGAAACACTAAGGAATTTGAACCCATATCTAGTGAAGATCTAGGGTGAATCCAATGGACCGCATCAGATTTAAAAACAAATTGAACTGAAGAGCTCACCATATTTAACAACTGCGTTATGCGTGGGGCTGCCTTTGAAAACGGTCCAGAAACTTCAACTGGTACAAAACAGGGCAGTTCGGTTACTAACAGGGACTGGCTGGCGAGACCAAATCACGCCAGTCCTTTTCCAGCTTCAATGGCTGCCAGTCCAGGTCCGGGCCCGATTCAAAGTGCTGATATTAACATTTAAAGCCCTAAACGGCTTGGGGCCAGGCTATCTGAAGGAACGCCTCCTCCCATATGTACCTGCCCGGACCCTAAGGTCATCCTCAGGGGTCCTTCTCCGTAAGCCCCTGCCAAAGGAAGTGAGGCAGGTGGCTACCAGGAGCAGGGCCTTCTCTGCTGTGGCACCCCGGCTGTGGAATGAGCTCCCTAAGGAGGTTCACTTGGCACCTACATTACATGCTTTTAGATGCCAGGTGAAGACCTTTTTATTCTCACAGCATTTTAACAGTCTATAATTTTTTTTAACTTGGTGTTTTAAATTTGTAATTTTGCATTGCTGCTGTTTTTAACTGGTTGAGCTTTTATATTGTATTTTATATTATGGTTTTATACTGTTGTTTTATACTTTGAATGTTTTTAATTTTTGTGAACCGCCCAGAGAGCTCCGGCTATTGAGCGGTATAGAAATGTAATAAATAAATAAACAAATAAACAAACTAACGTGGAGTAGAAAATTCGGCACTACTATATTTAAAAACTAGCTTATATACCCGGCGTTGCTCAGGCCCCCTAAGATATACGTCTATGAGTTAATCATCTTAGTAGGCTGCCACTAGACCTGTGATATAACTTTAAAACAAATTAAATTTGTGCCTTCTTTCTCTCACCCCGACACATGGGGGGGGGGGGGGCACCATGATTTTACTTGTCCCCACAGAAAACAAAAACTACAACTCCCAGCATGCCTTTTACCGCAGTCCTGACTTGCTCAATGGGAGTCCTGCCACTGAGGATCACAGGAAGTAAAGTCTGGCTGAGCTAGTCCATGCTGCACTGCGCAATCATGGCCCATAGGTAGGCCATGAGGGAGCCGGCCGGCTGACTGACTGATGGCTAACTCGGTCATTGCTGTTGACGACAGCCCCGGAGCTTGAAGACATATTTATTTATTTATTGCACTTATATACTGCTCCCATAGCCAGGGCTCTCTGGGCGGTTTACAAAAATTCTAAAATTAAGACTTTACACAGGCCTTCCCTGATTTATAGTGGATTGTGGCACCTGATTTGTTTTACGATTGTCTTGTTGCAATGTTTTTAAGTATGCATTGTTTCTGTCGTTATTCATTGCACTGTCAGATGCCTACAGATCTTTAGGATATTAAGTGGTATAAAAGTAGTATGTATAAATAGATAAATAAGCAAGCCATCATGGCTAGTATCCATTGATTGGCTAACCCTCTCTTAAAGCCTTCCGATTTCGTAGCCATCACTAAATCCTGTGGCAGTGGGCTCCATGGTGTGGCTAGGCAGCGTGCGAAGAAGTTTTCATTTTTATTTCTTTGGAATCCAGCAGATTAGATCGATTTAGGCGTGAAGGCAAACCAGGATACCCCCCCCCACCCCCTTTATTTCGGGGATAAAGTTCCATCAACCCTGCCAAAAATGTCTTGGAAACCAGGTTGGCACTTAAATCGCGTCAGCGCCTCTGTGCTTATGGCCGCGTTTTTGTAGGCCTGGTTGTGCTTTTATATTGTGTTTTATATCATGTTTTTATACTGTTTGTTTTATACTTTGAATGGTTTTAATTTTTGTGAACCGCCCAGGGAGCTTCGGCTATTGGGCGGTATAAAAATGCAACGAATAAAATAAATAAATAAATAAAATACTGCTCCCGATGGTGCCAAGCGATCTCTTCACCAAGGATCTCTTCTCGATCCTCCCAGAGTGCAGGACATGGAATAACGGGCTCAAGTTAAAGGAAGCCAGATTCCGGCTGGACATCAGGAAAAACTTCCTGACTGTTAGAGCAGTACGACAATGGAACTGATGACCTAGGTAGGCGATGGGCTCTCCCACACCAGAGGCCATCAAGAGGCAGCTGGACAAGCATCTGTCAGGGATGCTTTAGGGTGGATTCCTGCATTGAGCAGGGGGTTGGACTCGATGGCCTTGTAGGACCCTTCCAACTCTGCTATTCTATGATTCTATGATATGTGACCAAGGATGGAGTGCCACTTCCAGATGATGGCTGCCGAAGCCCAATATGTCTTTCCTCCCACCCAAGGCATGCTGGGAGTTGCAGGTGTAAGCTTGGGTCTCTGAATAACATGTTAATCTTTCAACACCGTCTGAGGTATGGTAGAAGGCAACTGGAGAGCGGGCCTTCTTAGTTGTGGCCCCCTGCTTATGGATTTCTTTTTCCCAGGCAGGCTTGCCTAGTGACTGCTTTAATGGCTTTCCAGTGCCAAGTGTATTATTTTCCCCCCAAGGCCTTTTAGCTTGATGAGATTTTTTAATGCTGTGTTTCCCCGTTGTAACTAAACCACAACATTACAAGACCGATGCAGGAATTACTGAATGAAGTTTATGAGTATGATGTAAAAGCCTGACCATACCATTGAAACAGAAGAGTGAATGTAGGAATGACTGACAGCTGAGGCTAGAATGGAATGGCGGGCGGGGAAAGCAGGAGAACAAAGACAGTTAGTGAGAGGTCAGGAAAGTGGAAGCTGAGTTAGGATTGAGAGATAGTGACGTAGGCCAGAGTTAGACCCAAGGTTTATCCTGGGATCATCCAGGGTTTGCCCCCTGGACGATCATCCCCTGTGTGTCACCTAGATGAACAGGTTTGACCCCTGGACGATCCAGGGATAAACCTTAGGTCTGGCTATGGCCCTAGTTTGCTAACCCATACTTTATTTTAAATCAGCCACTCTACATGCCAGTACTACACCTCCCAGCATGCCTTTGGCAGCTCGCAGGTGCCCACATCCTCTGAGACGTCCTCTTGGTGCTGATGTTGCTTCTCGACAGAGCGTTGAGGATTAGCATCCCCAAGGAGGACAGGCAAGCGGACGTCAGTGGACATGCCCAGCTCCAGCCAATCCTGCTGGGAATGCCTCAGCCTGTGCTTCTCACCCACCAAGTACGCCATCAGAAGCCTGTACTGAAGGGCTGGGGCTGGGCCGGGCACTTCCCCACTTCATTGGGTCTGTTTCCAGGCATGTGCAGAGTGCTTCCCTTTCCTCTCTCCTAAGAGCGAAGGCTGTGCGCTGGCTTCCCCCAGATTCTGAGAAAACAGCGGTATCAGGACGGAGTGCCTTTGAGGATGTTTGGCCTCTCAAAGTCACGCTGTTGTATCTAGTTACGATTTTAAAACCATGCAGAGGGCGGGAGGAGGAACCGCAAATGGACGCGGCCCATTTATATGGGTTGTTTCTTCGTATGTGGAATTGGGTTGACTGACCTTAGGAGTCGGGGTTGTGAAACACACACAGCGGCTACCCGCCCATGCACTCGCAAAGGCTCCCAAAGGCCAGTAAGTCCGGCCTCCTGACCAAGGTATGCCGGCAATTGTAGGTTTTTATTAAATTCTTTAAAAATACTCAGAACTCAAAATTCTGTGTTTTTAGATTTTTCTGGTAGGTTGTACAACCAGACCTATCAGCACGCCAAATTTCAGGTTTCTAAGTCATCTGGAAGTTGGTAAACATTTCCGGACATACATGACACACACATATTTTCCGCTTTATAGGTAGAGATGCTTCACGACCCGGACATGATGGTCCCCTGTTCCTACATAACCCTTTTTGACTTTTAAGATCTTCTTTAGAGGCCCTATTCAGAGTGATGTCCCCCCATGTCTGAAATGAGGTGGTGGCAACAAGGGACAGGGTCTTTTCAGTTATACTGTATTTCTTTGATTGTAAGACGCCATCGATTGTAAGACGCACACTAATTTCAGTACCAACTGAAAAAAACAAAACCTAAGACACACACCCGCGATTCTAAGACGCACCCCATTTTTAGAGATGTTTATATGGGGGGAAAAGTGCGTCTTAGAATCGAAGAAATAGGGTACTTTTCTGGAATACTCCCCAGGTCACTTTGCCTGGCTCCTACTTGGCCGATCTGTAGGAAAATATCTGGACGCCATTGCTTTTACCCAAGCACCAGCCTGCCTTTTTCCTTTGGATTTAAAAGCACTCCGATGTTACCGCTGTTCTGAACATATAACACCAATTCTGGCCCACTTGCATTGGCTGCCTATACATTTCTGAGCCCAATTCAAGGTGCTGGTTTTAACCTATAAAGCTCTACATGGCTTGGGACCACAATACCTGATGGAACGCCTCTCCCAACATGAACCTACCCCTACACTGCGCTCAACATCTAAGGCTCTCCTCCAAGTGCCTACTCCGAGGGAAGCTCGGAGGATGGCAACAAGGGAGAGGGCCTTTTCGGTGGTAGCCCCCCGAGTCTGGAATGATCTCCCCGATGAGACTCGCCTGGCACCAACACTGTTATCTTTTAGGCACCAGGTCAAGACTTTTCTCTTCTCCCAGGCATTTAACAGCATTTAACAACACTAAGTTTGTTTTTTACCGGACCCCCAGAACTATTGTTTTTAAATGGATACTGTTGTTTTTATACTGTTGTTTTCAATGTTTTTAAATTTTGTATACTTTTCATCTCTCCTCTCTCATCTCACACTATTGCCCCGCTCATGCTCTTCGCTCCTCTGATGCCATGTTTCTCGCCTGCCCAAGGGCCTCTACTTCCCTTGCTCGGCTCCGTCCATTTTCTTCTGCTGCCCCTTACGCCTGGAACGCTCTTCCAGAACATTTGAGAACTACAAGTTCAATCGCAGCTTTTAAAGCTCAACTAAAAACTTTTCTTTTTCCTAAAGCTTTTAAAACTTGAGGTTGTGCAGACTTTATACTGTTAGTTTTACCGTACCCTGTGCCTGTTTGCATTCTCTTCCCCTCCTTATTGTTCTACTATGATTTTATTAGATTGTAAGCCTATGCGGCAGAGTCTTGCTATTTACTGTTTTACTCTGTACAGCACCATGTACATTGATGGTGCTATATAAATAAATAAATAAATAAATAATAATAATAATAATAATAATAATAATAATAATAAATGTTTACTGTTTTTAACTTTTGCAAACCGCCCAGAGAGCTTCGGCTATGAGGCGGTATATAAATGTAACAAATAAATAAATAAATAAGTTGAGTTTCCAAGCTGGATTTGTTGACCTTTTTTGTTGTGGATCATTTACGGGTGGGTTTTGTTTTTGTTTTTCTGAGTTTTCATCTTTGTTAGCTGCCTTGGGAATTTCCATTCTCCGATAGAGAGCTCCACGCTCTCTGTCTATCCTTTGCCCTGTTGACAGGAGCTAGCAGGGCAGGAGGAAGACAGAAGTGGTTTTGGCTCCTGTTCCTCTTTGAAAAATAAAATAAAAAATCAGCTGGATGAACCTCTGAGCCGGTTTAGCTGACCAACAACAGAGAGGCAGGCAGACCCTGTCCTCGCCTCTCACAGCCTACCGTTCTGCCTTCTTTTTGACTTCTCCAAAGTTGCAACAAGCAGCTGCCATGATGCTTTCTATGGTGGTTGTGAGGGGGCAGGGGAGGGCCAATGTCTGATTCCCTCTCCCAAGGTCATAACCGTTAGTCCCTATTTTAAGTATTTCCCCATTATGAAAAAAAAAATATTATTCCAATTTCTAAATATGCATCATTTCAGAAGACTGACTGGTAATATAATAAATGGGTACAATACCAGTTAGACTGGACAGGTTTCACAATGTATTTCTTTTTCAGGTAAGTGTCTCTAAATAGACTGAAATAGAATATAAGTATACCTACAGTTTTCATGCACAGCTGTATGGAGATGATAAAATGAGTATGTTAACTGCTTACACCGCCTTCATTTTTCTTCTTAACATTTAAACAATTTAAGAAAAATATATGCTCTTAAACAGTTGTCTCCAAAAGTATTTACAAGCATTCTGGTAAAAAATAATTCCCAAGTGAAGATTTGAAATGCTTGAATATGCCATTTAATCCACATTAAGTGGAAAACTGTTTCTCCTGTTAACCTTCAAAGCTTTTCACGGTCTAGCTCCTTCCTATCTCTCCTCTCTCATCTCACACTATTGCCCCACTCGTGCTCTTCGCTCCTCTGATGCCATGTTTCTCGCCTGCCCAAGGGCCTCTACTTCCCTTGCTCGGCTCCGTCCATTTTCTTCTGCTGCCCCTTACGCCTGGAATGCTCTTCCAGAACATTTGAGAACTACAAGTTCAATCGCAGCTTTTAAAGCTCAACTAAAAACTTTTCTTTTTCCTAAAGCTTTTAAAACTTGATGTTGTGCAGACTTTATACTGTTAGTTTTACCCTACCCTGTGCCTGTTTGCATTCTCTTCCCCTCCTTATTGTTTCATTATGATTTTATTAGAATGTAAGCCTATGCGGCAGGGTCTTGCTATTTACTGTTTTACTCTGTACAGCACCATGTACATTGATGGTGCTATATAAATAAATAAATAAATAATAATAATAATAATAATAATAAAAATAAAATATTGATTTTTTTTTTGTTCCTAATCAAATATTTCAGTTCAGGTACACTTGGCCATGGCGTATATTGTGAGGCAGGGGAGATATTTACACAGCAAGTGGAATTAAGATGTACATTTAAAGTTCTGTTCATTAATAGAAGTCCCACAAACATGTTAAATCCGATTCTAATTTATTTAGAGCAAAGTGGGGAGCCTACAAATGTTGTTGGACTCCAACTCTAATGAGAGCTGCAGTCCACAACACCTAGACAACTGCAGGTTCCCTTCCCAATTTGGGAAACTGGAATCCCTTCACAAATTCACATAAATAGCCTGGTTATATAGCAGCACAAAACAGCCCATGGGTTGTGGATGGTTTGCTAACCACAGCA
Organism: Elgaria multicarinata webbii; assembly: GCF_023053635.1. Lineage (NCBI taxonomy): Eukaryota > Metazoa > Chordata > Lepidosauria > Squamata > Anguidae > Elgaria > Elgaria multicarinata. The sequence continues at coordinate 5,869,684 of NC_086190.1, forward strand.
ACAACCTACCTTCGCCAAGTTCAGTCATAACGTTAAGCTGTGGCACCTGCCCACTGAGACTCGAATATTCACAATGGCCACCAGTAGATCCTGCAACCCACGGCTTAAGCCACGGCGGGCTGCAGTGATTGTGCAAACCAGCACACTGTGTTTAGCCTATAAAACACAGTGGAAATGAAGCTGCTCATCTGAGTATAATTTTTTATTGATTATTAACATCTATATGCCACCTTACTTGCTCCAAATCCATCATGGTGGTCTACAACAATTTAAGGCAATAAAAGCTTAACAATAAAAAAACAATAAAACACTGAAACAACCACATAACTAAAAAAGGCTAGATTAAAAAGATGTGTCTTCACACGCTTTCTAAAAGCCCAGGGAGTGGGGGAAGTCACAGTTCTAGAGGGAGCGCATCCCATAGTTTGGGAGAAACACAGGAGAATGCCCTTTCACGCATGTCCAACAAATGGACCTCTGCATATAATGGTGCACTCAGACGTTAATAACCGAACGGATTCATAACAAGACAAGTAATCTCTTAGATATTCAATCTGTACCCACATCAGTGGTTTTGGGAGATTCCACCACCTTTTCCTAACATTAGCAACATATCTGGTTTCCAGGTAATGGAAAGGTAATGGAACCAGAACCCCCCCCCCCCCGAGTTCTACAGTGTCCAAATATTTCTATTTATTAGGGAATTTCCCTATTTCTGCCTTTGGAGGATACTTCCAAGAAAAGAAAAAATAGAGTGAGTTACTACACATTAAAAGTTTCAGGAGGGGAATAGATGCATCTTATCACCATGTCACTCCACTTCTGAAATCTCTTCATTGGCTTCCAACTCACTCCAGAATCCAATATAAACTTCTCCTGCTGTTCAAAGCTCTTCACGGTCTAGCTCCTGCCTATCTCTCCTCTCTCATCTCACACTATTGCCCCGCTCGTGCTCTCCGCTCCTCTGATGCCATGCTTCTCGCCTGCCCAAGGACCTCCACTTCCCTTACTCGGCTTCGTCCTTTTTCTTCTGCTGCCCCTTACGCCTGGAACGCTCTTCCAGAACACTTGAGAACTACCAACTCAATCACAGCTTTTAAAACTCAGCTAAAAACTTTTCTTTTCCCTATAGCCTTCAAATATTGAGTTTGTTCTGACTCTATACTGTTTAGCTTCACCCTACCCGGTGCCTGTTTACACTTCCCTGTGCCTGTTTGCATTCTCCTTCCCTTTTTATTGTTTACTACAACTTATTAGATTGTAAGCCTACGCGGCAGGGTCCTGCTATTTACTGTGTTATCTGTACAGCACCATGTACATTGATGGTGCTATATAAATAAATCATCATCATCATCATCATCATAGCATACATGAATCCCAAGGCCTTCTCCTATATGTACTTATTTGAACCTTGAGGTTTTGTTTAGAGGCCTTGTTCTGAGTGCCCCTGCCAAATGAAGTGAGGCAGCTAACCACTAGGTGGAGGGGCCTTTTCAGTAAGTAGAACCCCAGTTATGAAACAAGCCTCCCCAGAAGGGCTTGCCTGGCACCATCTTTATGGTCTTTTTGGCGCCAGGCTACTGTCAGGCCTCCCCAAATGAAGACTATGGCCCTTTCTACACCTAAGGATTATCCCTGGAAAATGGAGGGATCGTCCCTGACTGCTCCTGGGATCCCCTGTGTGTCATTTGGATGCACAGGGATGATCCCGGGGGGAAAGGCAGGTGTAGGAACAGCCTATGACATCTCTTGGCATTTGTCTTTTGGCAAATGTTTGAGAATGTCTCAACGCACACGCACACACACACACACACACACACACACACACACTTGACACACACAAAGTACAACAGGAGGGCTTCCTTTGATGCCTCTTCTATGGCAGAATGAAAGAGATACAACAACTCTGTTCTATATCAATGTAGGAAGCAGCCTTATAATGAGTTAGAAGTTGGTACAAATAGCTCCATACTGTCTACACCAACTAACAGCAGCTTGAACCTGGGGCCATCTGCGTGCAACACAGGCACTCTATTATTGAACTACAGTTTTTTTCCTGGAATTTGCTCCTGAAACATCCTGTTTTGGAAAGACTCAGAAAAGAAAAACCTGTGCTCTATTACTGAGGCATGGCCCTTCCCCAAGGACAATTGTCTTGGTTCAGATGCAATGTTAAAACCATGGTTTGGTATTACAAGTGTGAATCTTATGCTCATGCCCCCCCCCCCCCCCGGCTTTCTTCCTTTCATTGCTCCACTCCAATGAGTTACCTCCCCTTTAACACAAACCATAATTTGTCTTCACATACAAACCAGCAAAGCACGGTTTTGCACTTGCCATCTAAACCCAGACTGCAAACTACAGTTTGAAGTTGGGTTTGTAATCCTAGTCTGGGGGACACGTGCAAACCATCATTTGTCAGTTCTGAAAATTTGGACTATGCCTGAATTGAATTGCGGATTCATACAGCTGAAGTGCAACTGTTGTAAACCGCCCAGAGAACTTCGGCTATGGGGCGGTATATAAATGTAATAAATAAATAAATATAAATAAATAAACTGCTCTATTCCCTCTGCTCCCCAGACCAAATGTGCACACACACAGAGAGAGAGAGAGGCTCAGTTCAGACAACACCTTTCTCAATGGTGGCTTTAGAACTCCACGGTGGAGTTTTTACACCACTGTTGAGAAATGTGTTGTCTGGCGGAAAACTCCACTGCAGTGGATTTTTTTTTTAAACACTCCACGTTGAATATTCACGCTGTGCAGAGGAGTGTTCCTGCACAACCGTTGTATTGCATGTTGTGTGGAGGGCTCCGTGGAGTTTTCCGTTGCGTTGAATTGGCTTTTCCCCCTCCTGGCAAAAGTGGTGAAAAGAGCGAGGGTCCTCCAGGAGAGCCGCCGGGATTGTTTTTTTGCAGCAATGGCTGATGGGATACCATAGGGAGGACCAGGGGAGGAGAGAGGGCAGAGGAACTGTCAATCAAATGTCATGACAGATTTTATTCAACTCCACGGTAGCCCACTGTCACACAACGGTGGAGTTAGAACATGTTGTATGGGGAGTATCCTCTAGAAACTCAACCGTTGCCAACAAGGGGGAGTACAGGCCAAAAGGATCATAGGCTCAACGTATTTGCTTCTAGTATTTCAATTCACTCGCAGAAAATATTTCATAGAACTCTTTTTCCAGTGCTCCCCAGAATTTTCTTGGGGGGAAATGGTAAAAGTCCCAGAGGATGGGCTGAAACACACCCACTTTTACCCATATTTTCCAGCAGAAAAATTGGAAAGTTGATGGAGCACTGGCGAAAGTCTCCTATGAAATTAGAGATGTGCCTTAAGACAAGGTTTTGCTCACTCAAAACATACAGTATGAAGATTGTCTTGCATAACAAAGAGAATGCTAACTCTTGTGTGTGCTGTAGACACACACAACATTCAAATCCAGTATGTATATTTCTACACCTAATAGTTGCTGCATCTTCATAAGAGGGTCACATTAGGCCTTTGCCGCTTGTGAATTGCTGCTTGCTATCTTCTGGTGACCTCTGATCTAACTTCGAAACACTGGAAGCAAGGATCTGCATCTACAGGTGGGTGTTTTTACCTGTTCTTTCCCTTGATGCTCACCTTTTCACCTCTCCCTTCAAATGACTGTGACAGACACCCTGCTACAGCTTATCATAGAATCATAGAATAGCAGAGTTGGAAGGGGCCTGCAAGGCCATTGAGTCCAATCCCCTGCTCAATGCAGGAATCCACCCTAAAGCATCCCTGACAGGTGGTTGTCCAGCTGCCTCTTGAAGGCCTCTAGTGTGGGAGAGCCCACAACCTCCCCAGGTAACTGATTCCATTGTCATACTGCTCTAACAGTCAGGAAGTTTTTCCTGATGTCCAGCCAGAATCTGGCTTCCTGTCACTTGAGCCCATTATTCTGTGTCCTGCCCTCTGGGAGGATCGAGAAGAGATCCTGGCCCTCCTCTGCGTGACAACCTTTCAAGTATTTGAAGAGTGCTATCATGTCTCCATTCAATCTTCTCTTCTCCAGGCTAAACATGCCCAGTTCTTTCAGTCTCTTAAGAGACTGAAAGAATACTACTTAAGAGTTCAATGTTAGAAAGGATGACTTGATATCCAAACATGCTGCTAGCTTTTAATATTGTGACTGAATCAAAACTGTTTCTGTCCAAATATTACACTTCCTTTGATTAACTCACAAAATTGTGGTTTCTATTTTCAACCCATAAACGTTCTTACTTCTCAGATGGCAAAAACTAAGATACGTGTGTTCAGGTAACACAGGGTGTAGCAGTTGGCAGCTCTCAAATACTGGGTATTATTCACATTTATACTTCTGAGGATGCAGTCCTCTGCATAATTATCTAGGAGAAAGCATGCATAGGATTGCTCTGTAAATTTCATAAATATGCCAAATAGTACAATTGCATACGCTGACTCGTAAATATCACATTGTATGTTGTCAAAGCAGAAAAGCAGCTTTAGGTTTGCTAAGTGCTGCACAGATTTCCATTCCCCCTCCACAAAAAACAAACAGACTCACATAGTAAAAGAATATACCTCCACCCCATGGCTGCTTTTCGCATTTAAAAATCAATGCATACATTAATGACGTTCCAAAGCCGCCCAGAGAGCTTCGGCTATGAGACGGTATACAAATGCAATAAATAAATAAATAAATATATCCCATAATTTTCTGATTTGTGTTAAGTCACAGATAAAAGCCACATCGCTAAGGTTGTCACCTGATAATCGTAGCTGATTAATCGTATCAGATGGTTAAATCAATCAGTTAGGAAGCTACCTTGCACTATTACAAGCTCTACCTGGAGATGGTGGGAATTGAACCTGGGAGCTTCATCATGCAAAGTGTGTGCTGTGCTACTGATGTACAATCCTTCTTTCTACCTGCATACGAGAAAAAGCATGCTTTTGGGGTGGGGAATGAGGCAGGCATGCATGCATCGCAGCAGACACCATCTTAGAAGAGGCATTCTCCCTTCTCTCTCATGCAGGAGGGAAGTGTCTTCTGAGACAGAGCTTGCCATCTGCAGTTTTTATGAGCACTAGCATTAATCACAGCACTTAAGAAATAATAATTAAAACCTGCTGAGGAATTAATCGGAGGCATCTTTTAAGTAGTTCAAGATGCTTTAATTGAGTAATCCAACCAATTAAAACCAAACAACGCTGCAGCCCTACATGTTTATGAACCCATTTTCCAGGCCTCCCCCAAGAAAGTCGTGGAGTAAGAAATTAATGAGCCTTTTCAGAAATCAGGGTAAGAGCAAAGCTGTATTATAAGAGGGCCGTTAAAAAGCAAAGACAGTTAGAATGAAACATAGGAAGAGACATGGAAGATGTGTGGTATCAGCCATCCAAGGCAGTAGTTATACTGACCTGGCATTACAAGTTGTCAACAAAAGGCACTGCAAAAAGAAGAGGAAGAGGAAGACAAGAACACGACAAAAGTTGTTGCTAAATACTTAATTTTGGAGAAATAGCATTTATTTATTTATTTAGCAAACTTTGAACACCCTGGAGATCAAATCTGGATGTGAAAAACCAGGAAGTGCTTTTGAAAATCAAGGCATTCCTGAAGGCAAGAAGCTGTCATCTATACCGTAAACGCACTTTGGGGGCAATCCTATCCACGTTTAAGCAGGAAACATCCTACAACTCCAAGCATTTTCCTGTCTAAACATGCATAAGATTGTGCCTTTAAGAGCTTTTGTAGTGGTGGTACGGAACCCTCTGGAAACGATCGGTTGGCTGAGACTCCCGAATGTCAGAGTGGGGAGTGACAGACAGAAAGGCCACAGGCTGAGATTGGCTGAACCTCTCTGACCTCAGGAAAGGGCAGGGAAGGGGCAGGAGAAAAAGAAGGGACAATGTTCATAGGGGGGGAAAGGGCAGCAGGAGAAGGAAAGCAGCCAGTATAAGACAGGAGGGTTGGAAGCAGGAGAGATCCAAAGGCAAGAATCTGAGAGCAGAAGGAAATCTGGGACGGAATAGGCAGAGGAGAGGTGCGTGTCCGTTTGATCAACCTGGAGAGTGGTGCTCAGTCTGTCATGGATGTGCGACCCTCTCTTCTGAAGGATCAAGTGTGCAGTCTGGGGGTACCGAGAGATCCAGTAGCGTCACTGGAGGTCTAAGCGGTTCCTGAGGCACAAAGTTAAGACGAAGTAATCCATGCTGATAACTTCTAGGTTACACCACCGAAAAGCACGGGACATGGGCCTGCTTGTGAAGACGGCTCAGAAAACGAATTTCGCAGCTGAGCAAGCTTTGTTCTAACCTGAGACCAGCTTCAGGGGTATCTTGCCAGATATTGGCAGTCAGTCTGGAGCACAATTCAAAATCCTTATGCTGACTTTTAGAGCAGAGGTAGGCACCTTCGCACTCTCCAGATGTGTTGGACTACAATTCCCATAAACCTGAGAAAGCATAGCCAGTGGTCAGAGAAGATGAGAGTTGTAGCCCTAAACATCTGGAGGGGTCCATGTTGTCTGCCCCTGATTTAGAGCCCTAAACAACTCTGAAACAAGGTTTCTGAAGTTGATCTCATCAGAGCGCCTTATTGATACATTTGTTAACAGATGCCTCTTTTTTATTCCCCCCTTCTTATGAAGTCAACTAGATAAGCAGCCTTCTCCAAGATGGTGCCCTCCAGATATGGACTACATGTCCCATCATCTCTGTGCCGTCAATGATGAGGGTTGTGGTCCAACACATTGGGAAGGCACCAGCTTGCGGAAGGCTGGCTGGAGGGCCTTTTCAGTTGTGGCCCCACACAAGTGGAACTCCCTCACTAGCTGGTTTCAATTCTGTTACGTTCATCGTTTCCTCTCACTGCTCTCCTGTGTCTTTTTGCATGATTGGCGTTTGCACTTTTAAAGACGTTTTTATGACTTTGCCAGCCTCCCCCAGAGCTTGCTAGATGATCTGTTTTTAACTGTGCATATTTATTGTTTTATACTGTATGCTTTTATCTGTACGCCGCTCTGAGTTCTTAATGATATAGGGAGGGATATAAATGTTATAAATAAATAAATAAATCTGCAGGTTGATGTGAAATCACCAGCCAAGTCTTTGGAAGCCAAACTTCAGTTCTTACAGTAAAGGTTACTTCTGTTTCCTAAGCGAGAAGGAACTATTAACGTTAGAAGATACGTTTGGCAGGCTAAGGGATCTATCTAGAATCCCTGGGGTCTGATTTCCCACCCTTTGAAGCAGTGGCACAATGATAGCTGAGGTCCAACCCTTAAGACATCTGACCAGTTAAACATTAACCTAGGTGAAAAAACACGGGCCCACCAGCTGCATTTTAACTTAAAATAGGGGCAGGCAATCTGGTATCCTCGTAGTGTTTTGGCCTATAACTCCTATCAGGGATGATGGGAGTTGCAGCCCAAAATATCTGGAGGGCACCAGGTTGCCTATCCCAGACTTAAATAATTCCAGAACTTGCACATTGTCCCCAGGTGTTTAACACAGATTAAAACACACGACCAAATTCTTGACTTCCAATACGGTGACTGGTGGCCAGGAAGGAGGCATTTCTCCTTCCACTGCACAGACGTCCTTCTACGGCAGGGTTGGGGAACCTCTTTCAGTCCGAGGGCCAAATTGAATTCTGGATTTGATCTCGGGGACCACATTCCAGCGGTGGGCGGAGACGAAGGGAAAAGGGGCGGGGCCAACAATACAAGGAAGACTGCACAGTTTCGCTTAAAGCTCTTACTGTCAGTAATTCAGTCTTAGGAGAGCTGTTGCAAAGGGGACAAAATGACACAATGATTGGTAGTTGAGGAAGGGTGTGGGGCCTTCAGGGGAACCCTAGAGGGCTGTACTGGGACCCTACGAGGGCTGGATTTGGCCCCTGGGCCGGAGGTTCCCCACCCTGCTCGACAGCTTTGGGATTATACTTGGAGCTCGGTGAAACGGGAGGACTGTATTTAAGTCAAAATGCAAACTATACCTGGAAAATATAGAAGCAGGCAAAATACAAGGATGGACACATACACCTTCCTAAATAGTATCAATGCTGTAACCTACGACAAAGCAGGTAAAACCACAAAGCTAATATAGACTCCCCTTTAATATAGCAGGATCTTTAACCGCACGTACAGCTGTGAGGAGAGGTCCCTGCACCTACGTCAGGTGTGGATCTTCTAAGACCTGTTAGTTGCTAGCAACCATGGAAAGTACCAGCACCCTCCTGCAGCCACAACTGGGGCTGCCTAGAGGTGCTCTGGGAAGTTTGAATGGGTATACATATAGATGTATACAAAGTGACTCCCATTTCAGAGGCAGAAGAAAAGGTCAGGGTGCTTCGACGCCGTCAACCTTTCAGAGCCTCTGGTGATATGTAAAGATGGTTTTATTTTGCCCAGGCCTTTTAATTTGGAAACGCTGTGGTTTTAACCGTCCATGGCTTTAGAGTACCTGATCACTGGCCTCCACATGCCCTTAACATCTTCTTCAGAAGCCCTTCTCAGAGGGTCCCTGCCAGGTGAGGTGCAATGGGTAAGCCGCTCTGAGAGCCTTTTTTGGCTGAGGAGCGGGGTATAAGTATGATAAATAAAGGGCCATTTCAGTGGTGGCACCATGGCTATGAAAATCCCTCTCTGCAGAGGCTCATCTGCTGGCTGCCTTGATGTTACTTCAGGCACCACAAGTACTATTTTTATTTATTTATTTATTTTAACTCCCCCAAACCTTTGAGCTGTTTCCTGCTCTGGTTTTTTTTGTTTGTTTTTCTGGCTACTGCTTTCGTATGTTGAAGACAATGATTGTAATTTTATATTTAAGTGGTCGCTTGGTCACTGTAGGTAACAGGGAACTGCAAGCAGGTGAGCGAGTGGTCTAGCAAAGGCGTGGGAGATGTTCTGTCCCTCCTCTATGCCCAACATAAAATGGGCTGCTAGATGAAGGACGTGCCCCCCCCTTTCTGCATCCAGTATAAAAATGGGGCTCACTCTTCCTCCCCTGCTCCCCAAAGCTGGCTTTTCATCTGCTAATTCTGTATTGATTTCTTTTTTTAAAAAATGTGGTGACAACCTGCCTCACGATTCCTTATGACCGCCTGCTCCCATACGAGCCTGCCTGCGCTTTTGAAGTCATCAGAATGGTCCCTTTGGGGGTGGGGGTGGGTAAAAGCCAAATACCAAGGTGAGGCAAGCAGTGACCCAGGATAGAGTGCCCAAGGAGGCCATCGACCTTTCAGAGCTTCTGGTGATACGTAAAGATGGTTTCATTTTGCCCAGGCCTTTTAATTTGGAAATGCTGTGGTTTTAACCGCCCATGGCTTTAAATGTTGTTTTAGTCAGCCTAATGTTTGTATGTGGTTTTAACATACTGATCAGGCAGGATATAAACTCACTCAGTGTCTACATTTCAACTCGGAAGTAAGTTCCAATGAGAATTCAATGGGCCGTACTACAGCAGAAATTTATTTATTTATTTATTGCATTTCTATACCGCCCAATAGCCGAAGCTCTTTGGCCAGTTCACAAAAATTAAAACCATGGAGACAATTTCAAAGTATAAAGCAAACAACAGTATAAAAACATATTAGAAAAGAACAATTTAAAAGCAGAGACAGTGGGGACCGATGTCATAGTCATGCACAGTATGTGCACATCTGTCTAACTATTCTGAGAGACAAAATGCTGGACTGGATAGCCTGTGGTCCGATCCAGCAGGGTGCAGCTTCCTACAGGACTTCCAGGGCTGCAATCCTGCACACACTTAAGTGGTAGGAAGCCATGCGCAGTGCCACAGAACTGGCGTCTAAGTACATAGGGTGAAGATTGGGCTGTTAAGGATGCTTTTATGCAGCTTGCAAAGAAACAACTAAAGGCGCTGGTTGGGCATAGCCAGGTCTCCCCCAACTTTGAACCTGATGGTAAAGACAGCAAGTACATCAGAGTGGGCATAAAGTAGATCTCCAGATGTTTTGGGGCTTCAGGTCCCAGAATTCCTGACTACTGGACATGCTGGCAGTGGCTTCAAGGAACTGAACTTCCAAACAGCTGGGGATATACTTCCAGACTACCCCAGCATAGCAGATGGAGAGTGGGATTCAGACCAGGGAGACAGAGGTTTAAATCTCAATTTAGCCAGTAAGCACACTTGGAGATCTTGGGCTAGCCCGTTTCTAAGGCTAGCCTATCTCACAGGGCTGTTGTGAAGGTAAAATGGGGAGGGAGGAAACCATGGGTCCGGCCTTAATCTTCTTGGAAGAGAAGTGTGATTTCAATTAACGGAAGGAGCAATCCTATGGCCCCTAGGCAGCGTCTATGGGGCCATTATTATTATTATTATTATTATTATTATTATTATTATTATTATATTTATTTGTATCCCGCCTTTTGCCCAATGCTGGGCCTCAAGGCGGCCTTACAAAGTTTAAAATATACATGCGGGCGGGGGGAGGGTAACAAAACCATAAACAATTAAAAAATACACAACAAAATTATAAGACATTAATGTAGATAGAGGGCTGGATTATTCTCCAAAGGCCTTTTGGAACAAAAAAGTTTTAGCCTGCTTCCAAAAGCCCATCAAGGAGGGAGCCAGCCTAGCTTCCCCGGGAAGAGAGTTCCAGAGCAACGGAGCAGCCACCGAGAAGGCCCTCTCCCATGTTCCCACCAAGCGTGCCTGTGAAGATGGTGGGACTGAAAGAAGGGCCTCTCCAGAAGATCTCAAAGCACGGGCAGGCTCATAAGGGAGAATACGTTCTTTCAAATAACCTGGACCCGAACCATAAGGTACTTCGGATTCCCTAATCTGAGGTTGAAGACAGCGCTCTAACCTCAGAGGGGAGAATTGGAACTCCAACCCCAACCCCTACCCTCAAAGACAGGGCAGAAAGAACTGCACTGGATGCTCTTCCAAGGGTCTGAAACTTGACCTCGGAATTGAGAAGTGGGTGCTTTGGTGTGAGAGAGGGTAGAAGCCTGGTTCTAACAGCTATGTACAGTATCAGATTATTACAATTTATGCGTACCGAGGACAAGCAAGTCCTAGGTTGCAAACTGAGACAACTCTCAAATGCAAGAGCAAGATGCATTTCTTCCTCTAGGGGGCAGCACTGCCATTGAAGCAGAGACTGAAAATGAGTCTGATTAAATTTCATGCACATTCATTGAGTCTTTTTCTCAGTTCTTTTTATGGGAATGGGTGCTTTATGTCTGCTTGACAGTGTGGAGGACTAGTGGAGACATAAATATTTTTCTTTGTTACTAATGCTGATGGTTTCTTCTGGGTTTTTTTTGTTTGTTCGTTTTTTAAATTTGCCTGCTCCTCATAAACTGGCAAAACCAAAGAGGCACCTTGCAGTTCAAGTGTTCTTAACAGTTCAGGAGCTTGTAGCTCCATTTGTTACAAAAAAAGGTAAAAAGTAAAAAAAAGTAAATTCAATCTGTAATAATTGTTCTTAATTTGGCTTACTTTTATAATTACTGTATTTCTAGTTATTTTTAATATGCTGGTCTACGACCGTAATAAAATGATTTGATTTGATTCACTGTACTTTTAATATACCAAATGTGATAATTTTATGCCAAACCAACTTGTACATAATTACATTTTATGTTCCTAAAATAACAAAGTGACTTTCAATCTGTAAAAAGTGCTAATATTGCATTCCCCCCTCTATTTTTTCTGAAAATTTCCATTTCCCCTCTGAAAAAAATAGGGGGGACGGACTTCCCACCCACCCCAATGACTTCAAAATTTCCAGAAATTTTACATCTCCAGTCCTGAATCTCTAAAAATTAAGCTTCATGGGATGACACTGTGTTCTAGGATTATGTCTCCCTCCCACTTTCTCCACACCATGATTGATTTTGTACACCTCTATAGAATCATAGACTAGTAGAGTTGGAAGGGGCCTCTAAGGCCATCCAGTCCAACCCCCTGCTCAATGCAGGAATCCACCCTCAAGCATCCCTGACAGAGGGTTGTCCAGCTGCCTCTTGAAGGCCTCTAGTGTGGGAGAGCCCACGACCTCCCTAGGTAACTGGTTCCATTGTTGTACTACTCTAACAGTCAGGAAGTTTTTCCTGATGTCCAGCCGGAATCTGGCTTCCTTTAACTTGAGCCCGTTATTCCGTGTCCTGCACTCTGGGAGGACTGAGAAGAGATCCTGGCCCACCTCTGTGTGACAACTTTTTAAGTATTTGAAGAGTGCTATCATGTCTCCCCTCTGTCTTCTCTTCTCCAGGCTAAACATGCCCAGTTCTTTCAGTCTTATTCCCCTCCCCACTTGCCTTTGCTCTAAGCTAAACAATACCAGACTTTGCAACCTTTCCTCACAGGTGAGTTGCTCCAGCCTTTGTGATCGTCTTGGTTACCCCTGTCTGCACCTTTTCCAACTCTACAATATCTGAGTTGAGGTGCGGTAACCAGAACTGCAGATAGTATTCCAAGTTTGGGCGCATCGTAGACTTTTACAAAGCCAGTATGATATTGGCAGTTCTATTTTCATAGGGGGAGAGTGAGCAGAAGGGAAAAACTCGCCACTGGCCACATCACAAATAATCCCATGACCTTTGCACAAATGCAACCCACACAGCAAATACAAATTGCAAGAAACCTTCTCCTCATGGCAACAATCTCATTTCCATCCCCTACATGGCAAGATTGCAGTTTGGGATACTAGGTAAATGAAATTATTGTCACAATTAAAGTGCAACCTGGAGAAAATATAAGCAAACTATGAACAAACAACACAATAGGGTCAGGGGAAAAGGGATGAGTTCAGATCAATAACCCCCTTTTCTCCAGCAATAGCTCAGCTCCTTTCAGAGAGGAGTGGAAATTCATAGGTTTGGAGATCCTAAGCTTCAGGGTCCTAAGAAAGTGTGTAGAGAAATAGCAACTATGTCTCCCCTCCACCTCCAAAAAGCAACACAGCCTGTAAGCAAAATGAAAATAAACTAAGACGGCAATTCTGCATAGAATGACTTCAGAATAACTATTGCTGAACTCAGTGGAACTTACTTCCAAGTAAACGCTGCAAAGGTTGGACTGCTCACCTCACTTTTAAAACACACACCACCCTCTCAAACATGCAAGAATGTATAGCTAAAGAACTGTTTATTCAATTACAAGGTTCTATGTTGAGGCATACATAGATCTATTTTTAATATAGCAATGTTTTTGATAAATTCAGCTGATCATGGAACTGAAATTGCCAGGAAAATAGTGAACTCCCGTTTGCAATTTTCAGATAGCCTATGGGCAGGTATCATTTATACAAAATGAGGAGTGTTCTTGTAAAATAAAATAAAAAAGGGGGGGGGAGAGAATTTGTTCTAGAAATTGTTCTATGATCACCCCAACTGAAAACAAATCAACTTTAATTAAACAGAGCGTCACATATTCAGTACATCCAGAAACAATGAGAGTGGCATGTTTAATATTTCAATGAAGTGGACTAAAATTTTGGATTTCAGTTGGAATTAATATTTCTAACAGGAAAAAATAGATGTCCTAACATGTGAGCAATTACTTTTGAGAAAGTCTTACATTTAAACTCACCTGATACATTCTGAAATCCAGCTGTTTTCTGAAAACTTATATACAACAAAGAAACTCCTGTGATTACATGAACCCTAAAAAGAAAAACAGACAATTGTCATATGCGCCTAACTACAGAATCATGAGCGATTTGAAGCTATATTCAAATCAATAGTTGAAAGCCAGCAGGGGGGACTGAGGAACCTCTTCAAATTACACTAACACCAAAACTAGAAAAGTTCAGTGTTTTCACCCAACATTTAGAATAGATAATTGTAATGGTTCCTAGCTCCATAATTGCATAGGTAAGATCCAAAATGTAAAGAACAGTGGATCTTTTTAAATACTTCACATACCTTATCTTGTTGTAATCTTTACAAAACAGCAACCCTGTAAGGTAGGGGTCAACAGTAGTAGAGTAGATGGCTTGAGTTTATGGCTGTTGCAATATGGCTTTTTTTTAAAAAAAAGTTCATCACTGTCTCCCACAAGGGGTCTCTTCCATCCCTGAATTGAAGGCAATTAATTCAAAATAAGAGTATTGGAGACTTATCCACCATTTGTAATATGTGGCAGCCATCCTCTTTAAATGACATACTTCTAATGTTAAGTTATCCATTTATATTATTTATTTCATTTATATCTCGCCTGTTTGGTATACACAATCCTCCTCTCCATTTTATCCTCACAAAAATGTCCCTGTGAGGTAGGTTGGGCTGAGAGTCTGTGACTGGCCCAAAGTCACCCAGTGGGTTTCCATGTTCGAGTGGGGACTAGAACCCGGATCTCCTGACTCCCAGTCTACCACAGGTTAGCTATTGACACCTAGCTGTTGGTGAAATGCCAGTACCTAGGACGCTGCAGGACATGTCACACCTATGCCCTAGGAAATGTGTTCTCTCGTTACCACTGCAAAATAGTCGCGCAGCAGTCTTTGCTCCTAAATTTGAAGAACAAAAATTTGGCTCGGGGCTCATGCAGCCTGGCTTGGGTTTTTTGGGGTGGAGGGGGCAGGTGAGAGATGGTGGGCAGGTGGAGAAAAGAGCATGATTGTAAAAGCAGTCCCTGCATTCTGAGAAATTAGAGAATGAACAGAGGCAATAGTTCCACAGGTAGAACCAGAGTGTACATTTATCCCAAAAGAGAGAAAGAAAACACAGCCACCACTTGCTCTCTGAATCAGAGGGCTGAGGGCCATAACTCGGTAGCAGAGTCCATGCTTTGCAACCGGAAGATTCCATGCTCAATCCTCAGCATCTATGGGCTACTAGCCATGATGGTTCTATGCTATCTGCAGGCAGCATACCTCTGGATTATGAGTTACTGGGATATAAAAGATCACTGTTGTGGGCTTCTTGTAGCCTTCCCGGAGGCATCTAGTTGTCCACTGTGGGCAACAGGTAGATGGACTAGCCAGGCCCTTGGTCTGATCTGTTAAGAGCAGGGAAAAATCCCTGTCTGGAGCCCAACATGTGTTGGCTTAAGTCAGCTTCCCGTGATCCTATGCTTCTTTCTATCTGGCCAAGCGGTGAAGATGATCTTACCATCTCCTTCCATTTCCAATCAGGACCCATCTTCTCCCTTATGAACCTACTCACACACTCTTAAGTCATTTCAGAGGGCGTTTGGGTGCTTTTGAAATAATGAATGTGGGGTTTTCTGCTGCTGATCTTATTGAAAGGGTTTGTTTGGTTTTCATGGTTTCAATTTATTTCACTGAATGTTTTTGATGACTCTGTTAAGGTTTTAATTTTTTTCACAAGCTACCTTAGGGATCCATTTTGGTCAATAAGTAGGATTTAAAAAAAATTAAATGTAGCATGTTAAGATGCAACTACCAACTTGAGAAGGCCAGTTTTCCAAGTGGCTATAATCTATGCAGGAGAGGGATCATAACTCAAATGTAGGAAGTCCAAATTCAATCCCTAACATCTCCAGTTAAAAGAATCAGGCAGTTATGTAGTGTGAAAGACTCTTCTCTGCTCAGAACCACAGAAAGCTACTACCAGAAAGAGTAGACAATACAGAGCTAGATGGACAAATATTCTTACATGATGTACAGCAGCTTGCAAACCTCTGGGAACAGATTCAGAAGACTTTATGACATGCGAAAGTGTATCCTGATTAACAGTATTAAACACCCATTCACGCTCAATTGTCATGCCATAAAATACACCACAAAAAAGCTATAAAAAGTGGAGATAAGGTGCTAGTTTCTCTCAAGCTGTCAACAGTGCAATGGTTCAGCTTTTACCTTAAATTGCTCACATGTGACTTAGACATTCTACCTCCACTAACTAGATGCACAAAGAATACAAGGCATCTTATTGCTGACAGGGTAATATTAAAGATGTGCAAAAAGGAAACACGAAACCGGGTTAAGACAAGATTTCTCTGCTAGCACTACCCAATCAGCTCATGTCAGCAATAAGAAAAAGCCCACTAGATTTTGTACAAAGTCCCTCTCTGCCATTTCAGATAACTTAAAAATGCCCATCAAAAAAAAGAAAGGAAAAGTTAAATCTGTCTTAATCTGAGAGATTACTCTAGAACTAGTTTACCATCTTCTTTCAATCTTTTTTTCCTTACCTAAATCACGTTTTAGTGCTTGGCAAAAAGGATTCCTAAAAAAAATTAAATACTATTATACACACCAATCTCCTTTACACTACTGAAGAAATTCTGTAGATTCTGTTGTCGGTAAAACACTGTGTTTTTTTTTTCATAATTTGTTCCATGGAATACAACCAATAATTCAGATTGAAACAAGCTTTAGATAGCTGAAGTGTAAACCCAGATTTATCTAATGCCTTATTTTGTCTTCTATTCCTATTATTTTCATAACTTAATATGCTCAAATTATCTTTACAACTACAGAGTCAGAAACAAGCACACAAACACACAATTTGTAAGTTACTTTAAGGTAAATTAGTATCTGTTACTAAAGCAGTCAGACACAGTGCAATGAAGATTATGAAGAAACAAAGATTCTCCAAGATTAATATTGCTTCACTGTATTAACAACAATTAAGAATTACATAAGCACAACTAGATGTGTCAAAACATTTTGTACTCAGACTAAAATCCAAAATTTTAAATGGGGTGGATTAAGACTTGTCTTCATCTATCACCACCTATAAAGATTCTGCAATGGTTCGCACTTCATGGCAAACCATGACGTTCCAATTAAATAAATTACTTTGTCTTCAGTGCAAGTTTCCTTGCTGTTACAACTGAAATGGCCAATTATGGTTTGAGCTTGCTCTCCAAGACCAAATTTCAAACCAGCTTCAAACCATGGTTTATAATCATGGTGGGTCCATCTTGCTCAGAATTGCCTATACCAATGGTCTTCAACTGGTGGGTTGCAACCAAAAAGTGGGCTGTGAGAGCAGTCCAGATGGGTCACGGCAAATTGAAGACCACTGGCCAATACTAACTGGTACAAGTTTTTCAGGGTTTCAGACAGAAAGCTTTCCCAACCCTCTCTAGGACCTTCTGCATGCAAAGTAGGAGCTCTACAATTGTGTTACGGCCATTCTCTAAGGCTTATTCCTACATGTCATCAAGCCATACTATGATGTGATGCCTGAACTAAGCCACCATCTTAGAAGAGATCCTAGGCACTAGCAAGACTGGGTACTTGAACCATCAAATTTTATCAAATATTTCCCCTGAATTTATGAGCTTCCCAGAAAGTATGAGCTTCACAGTCCCAATGTAGACATAATGCCACCTCCCAGCCCCCAAAGAGACAGAGGAATTCCTAGTGGACAGAGGAATTCCTACTACAGTTAGAACATTATGTCTGTAGTAGGTCACGGTACAGTTCTTTACTTTGGCTGAGGAATTCTATTTAGGACTGTGCAAAACCTTCTCCGTTGTGCTCCAATTTTTCTTTAGAGTCTAAACTGTACACTGTGATACAGTACATATGAACAGATGAAAAAGGTACATCTTGTAACAGCAGCAACAATTAATCATGCACAAACCTAATAAACACCAGCATGCAGTTACATTTTTTTTCAAGCTTCACCTCTCTTTTTCTACTGAGGAATGAATATCGGAATACATTAACTGAGCATGTAAAACTCCCAACAGTAGGCTAAACTATTTTAAAACAACCAAGGATGCTTCCTTTTACTTTCAATCCACTTCAAATAAGTGGAGGTGAAACATTCTCCAATTCCAAACCTACTACCCCCAGGTGATTTAAATAAAGTACAATGTTTTTAGATGATACTGTGTTTGGAATACCATGTTTACCTCTGAATTTTCATTATGTTTTTCAACTGAATAAACTCTACATCAGAAAACATTCAAATGTGCTAGCTATACTGAATGGGGAGTGAAGAACAAAATGGCATACACAGGGAAAAGAAAAACGGAGCACTGCAGAAACATCACCATGTAACTTACTTCCTCTAGACATCATCTTCATGAATGATATCCCAAGAATATCACATTCTTCCCTAAACACAACGGCCATTATCCACAATATGACTGTCTAGTTCCACAAAGCATAACTAAAATCCTTTCTGAAGAGATGCCGATTTGCCAAAACAACTACTGAGTAGCATTGTCAATCCCGGCCTTCCCCATTCTGGGATAATTAAATATGTTGGACTTCAACCCTATTACTTCCAGCCAGGCTGGGAATGATGGGAGTTCTAGTCCAATATATCTGAAGGGCATTGGATTGGTGAAGACTGGTCCATCCTGTCATTTGTAGTGTAATGTTCCCATAATGAACAAAGAGCGAAGACAGAGATTTGCCTGCAGTCTACGTTATACTCGTGGCCTTATTTTCCCAGGCATTTTAGTCTTTCAGTTTCTGTTAAGAACATAAGAAGAGCCCTGATGTTGGATCAGACCAAGGGTCCATCTAGTCCAGCACTCTGTTCACACAGGGGCCGACCAGCTGTCGACCAGGGAACAACAAAGCAGGACATGGTGCAACAGCACCCTCCCACCCATGTTCCCCAGCAAGTGGTGCAAACAAGTTTCTGCCTCAAATACTGGAGACAGCACTCAACTATCAGGGCTAGTAGCCATGGATAGCCGTCTCCTCCAGGAATTTATCCAACCCCCTTTAAAAGCCATCCAAATTGGTGGTCATCACTACATATAGTGGTAGCGAGTTCCATAATTTAACTATGCGCTGTGTGAAGAAGTCCTTCCTTTTATTTGTCCTGAATCTCCCACCAATCAGCTTCATGGGAGGACCCCGGGTTCTAGTATTTTGAGGGCGAGAAATGTCTCCCTCTCCACATTCTCTACACCAGGCATAATTTTGTACACCTCTATCATACCTCCTTTTCCTCCCAAGCTAAACAATCCCAGGTGTTTTAACTTTCCCTCATAGGGGAGATGCTCCAGCCCCTTAATCATTTTAACTGCCCTTTTCTGCATTTTTTTCTAGCTCTTTTTTAGGTATGGTGACCAGAAATGTACACAATATTCTAAGTGTGGTCGCACCATAGATTTGTATAAAGGCAGTATGACACTGGCAGTTTTATTCTCAGTTCCTTTGTTTTAAATCTGTCACTGTATTTTACAACTTTGCACTGCTGCTAGGTTTTATTTCGGTTTTTATTTTCACTTTACAATATAGTTGTCTGCATTTGCACATTACTTTAACACAGGACTCCTGGCACAATAAACTTCAATGTCCGCACAGCCAGTCTCACTCTTCACACTCACAGGTAAACAAACCAGGCATTACATCTAAAGCCAGGATTATGGTTTATTGCACCCAAACAAGCCAGGATCACAGAAAGCTTTAAACCAGACTTTGTTGCTGGCTTATGAATCCTAGCTTGTCTGGGCACAATAAATCACAATCCCAGGCTCAGAAGTAACAGTGGATACCCGATTTGGTTCCCCTGTTTGCATGAGGAACAAAAAGGGAGTGGATAGGATGCATGCACAAGCACACCGCTTATGCACATTATGATTTAATAAGCCAGGACTCCTGGCTTAAAGTGACCTGCAAATACAACCAATATCTCACCCTTACACACTGTACTAATAGCCACTGCCCCCTTGCCTCTACAAACTCCATTACTAACAGAGATTAGAATTCCAACAGCACTCATAAGCATGCACCACATGGGATGAAGAAACCTTTAATTTTAAGCATCCTGGTTGTGACTCCAATGGCGGAGTTCAATGGAATAATCCATATTAAGTGACTTTGACTCACAGCAGTTAAGGCGGTAATATCAGATCAACTTTTGTCTGCACAAGAGCATGGGAGCAAAGAAAAGGCTCTGAGAAGAACACAATTTACCATGGATGCACAACACATTCTCTCTGTGTAACAAATTGACCTCTACTTTCCTAAGGTGGCAAAAATATTTGCATTTAAGGTTTCAATGCTATGCACGCCTACTTGTTAAATCCTACTTTTTAATGAGATTTGAGCAAACATGCACAGGATCAGGCTGCAAAATCACTAAGTATATAAACAAAACAAAACAAAAAAACCTCAATTTCTACAACCAATCACTGCTTTCTAATTTGTACTTTAGATGTTTCCTAAATAAAAACATATACAAATTGGTTTGAAATTACTTTTAAAGCATAATGGCCCTGTTCAGGAGACACCCTAAACCATGGCTTTAACCACGGTGAATAAGGCCTTTTCCTTATGGTTAAAGCCATGGTTTAAGGTGTTTTCTGAACAGGGTCAATGACTTAAAACCAAATGGGGCTTTATGTTACCAAGAAAGCTACATTTAAACTTACATGCACACATATGGGGATATAGAGCAAAATTATCCCCATGAAAGCTAAGGCTGAAATCCAACAGAGTTGCTAAGCGGATGTCATTCCCAATATTAAAGACAGTGGCTGATACTTTGCCCTTCTCTGCAAGCTAGATTATGTAAATGCACGTTTTAATCACTGAAACTCATTCAGATACTTGAGTCACAAACAAAAGGAGCTGTCCTACAGAAATCGGAAATTAACAGACTATACCTCTGCTCTGCAGACATTAGTAAACATTATTTAACCATTTACAACTAACCATTTCAGTGGAGTCCTACTAGTCAGAAATGGGACAGCATAAAGAACCCCCTTAAAAAGAACTCCTCCTTCTTGAACCAAAAGACCTAGGTCCAGTTTAAGAAACCCCATTTTATAAAGCCATTTAGGAAAAGCCCTGCTGGATCAGAACAAAGGTCCACCTAGTCTGGCATTCTGCCTCCAGCAGTGGTCAACTACATAGCTCTGGAAAACACAGGTACTGTGTTTAAATAGAATAACAGGTACTGTACTGTTATTCTCCACCAGCTGGTATTCAGTGGCATACTGGCTCTGAACAGAGAGGTTTCCATATAGCCCCCCAGACTAATACCTGTTCATGGACCAAAGGTCTAATTCCCTGTTAAAGTCATCTTAGCCATTAACCCCATCTTATGGCAAAGAATCCCATAAACAAATTGTGCAAAGAAAGACTTTATTTTTCTTCTCCTAAATCTACTTCTAATCAATTTAGTTGGATGTCTGTGAGTTTTTAGTAATGAAAGGCTAGAAAAGCTTTTCTCTATGCAATTTCTCCAGTCATAATTCTGTAGACCTCTTACCATGATCCCATTTTAAGTTTCCTTTTTTCTCAACTCAAAAAAGTTTCTTCCCCGCCCCATACCAGTGCTACTCTCTTCCCACTTTACTAAACAGAAATGAGAGTAAACACCACAGAGCTCTACTCCACGTAGGATTTATCAATCGTAATTTCTAATTTAAGGGATGCTCTTAAACTTTGGAAGGTGTCTTGAATTACAAGGGTGTCCACTTAGGCTGTAAAGGAGATTCCGAGGATCAGTTTACAGTCCATTTTTGATTCTCTCTCTCTCTTGTTCACTCTCTCCAAGAGTGAATAATAATAATAATAATAATAATAATAATAATCACACTTCCATTGCAGTACTCACATTGGCTACAATGTACATTTGATTAACACACAAACACTGATTTAACACCCATCACTCACAACAGACCCTCCTCTCTTAGGCTGAGTTCGGACAACACGCTAATCAATGGTTGTCCGAACTCAGCCTTAATCTGCAACCACAATGTGCTCATTGCATGCACGTTTGCTCATTTCTCAACAACTTCCCCACCCAACAATTTCCCTTGGCTCCAGTTTAGAACAGCCCGGGCTATTCAGAGGCATTTCCCTCTGGATCTCCCAAGCTGGCATGTTGCGGGTCTAAGGAGCAACTTTTAGAAATAAAAACGGGCAAGGAGGATCTGCCCCAAATTTCTTCGCACCCCCCTTAATCCTTTGATTAAGTTCATCACCATTACTACTCTGATGTGACTGCAACGATTTAGTGCTTCTCTTCCTACTGATGCTACAAGGAGTGGCTCAAAACCAGGAGTAAAAGAAGAGGCTCTTTGTGGGGCCTGACCCACAACCATCCCCCTTGCTTTAGGAGGGGGGGGGGAGGAAGAACCCCTTCTAGAGAGACTCCTTTCCTTGAGGGGGGAGGGAATATCTCCCTTCCTTATCCATTTATGCATCCCTCCATCCAAGTTTTGGGCATAGGAAGAATCCCTTCCAGACACCCCACCCACTCAGTTTAAAGCATCACCCCAATCTATCCACGCACCCCCTTCAACCTAACCTTTGGGCATGGGGAGAGGACCCCTTCCAGAGCCTCACCTGGGAGTAAACACCCCCCCACCCATACTCCGCACCCCCCCCACCTTGGAGCAAGGCACCCACCCATGTAGGACGCAGCCCTCCATTCAGCCTGGGGAGGATCTGAACCCATCCCAGCGCCCCCCTGAGATAAAGCTCCCCCGCCCATCCATTCATGCACCCCACAGCTACCCCCCCTTATTGGGATGAAGCCCCCTCCCCAACCCCCATGCCATGCTCGCCCACCCACTCGCTTTGAGAGGAGGGGTCCCTCCTATGGGTCTCGCTCACCCCGACGGACCACCCAACCACCCTCGCCCGGGGACTGAGGGCAGCCTGTGGGGCTGGGTGGAGGCGGAGGGAGAGGAGGGGAAGGAGGCGCGGCGGCGGCGGCCACGCTCCGGCCTTTACCTGCCCGTCCGTCCGTCCGTCCGCGGCCTTCGCCTGCTTGCCTGCCTGCCTGCCCGCTGCTGCCCTCGCCCAGAGCCGGCCCGGCTCAGTCCGAAAGGCCCCGGCGGCCCCCTCCGGACGCCATTTTGTCTCCGGCCTCGGAAGTGACGCCGCCGAAGCAGGAGGGGGGCGAGGAAGGGCAGAAGAAAGGAGGGAGGGAGGGGGCGAGAGGAGAGGAGAGGAGAGGAGAGGAGAGGAGGGGGCGGCCCAGGCCCAGGCCCAGCCCAGGCCCAGGCCCCGCGGCGGCGGCGGCGACGCCTGAGGTAAAGGCAGGCCGCCTTCTGAGGGGAGCTGGATGCGCGCGATGGCGGCCGCCGGGAGGGGGGCTGGGGGGCGAAAGACCACCCCACGGAGGATGGGCAGTCGGCTGAGGAGGGGGGAACACCCCACAGAACTTGCGCCCCTCCCTCCTCAAGCCCCTAGTCCTCAGGGACCGGCCCTCGTTGAGGACTAGGGGGCTGAGGGGCTGCGTTGAGATTTCTCCTGCTTCTCCGGATTCATCCCTCCTCAAGCCCCTAGTCCTCAGTGACTGGCCCTCATTGAGGACTAGGGGGCTGAGGGGCTGCGTTGAGGGTGGGGAGATTTCTCCTGCTTCTCCGGATTCATCCCTCCTCAAGCCCCTAGTCCTCAGTGACCGGCCCTCGTTGAGGACTAGGGGGCTGAGGGGCTGCGTTGAGGGTGGGGAGATTTCTCCTGCTTCTCCAGATTCATCCCTCCTCAAGCCCCTAGTCCTCAGTGACCGGCCCTCGTTGAGGACTAGGGGGCTGAGGGGCTGCATTGAGATTTCTCCTGCTTCTCCAGATTCATCCCTCCTCAAGCCCCTAGTCCTCAGTGACTGGCCCTCATTGAGGACTAGGGGGCTGAGAGGCTGCATTGAGCGTGGGGAGATTTCTCCTGCTTCTCCGGATTCATCCCTCCTCAAGCCCCTAGTCCTCAGGGACCGGCCCTCGTTGAGGACTAGGGGGCTGAGAGGCTGCATTGAGGGTGGGGAGAAGGCTCTGCATCACCCACTCGCCTTTGTGTGGAAGCTATATTTGAGGAGAGGGTATCCCACAGTCCTCCTTCTTCAGTTTGCAAAGCTCATGCCCCTAGACCTCAGTAATCATCCAGGCAATTTACCCCCACTGACAACAAGAGGGACGTTGGGGTTATACACACTATACCAATGTGGTATAGTGGCTAAGGTGTTGGACTGGGAGTCAGGAGATCTGGGTTCTCATCCCCACTCGGCCGTGGAAACTCCCTGGGTGACTCTGGGCCAGTCACAGACTCTCAGCCCAACCTACCCCACAGGGTTGTTGTTGTGAGGATAACATGGAGAAGAGGAGGTGGATTATGTACGTCACCTTGGGTTCCTTGGAGGAAAAAAGGTGGGATATAAATGTAATAAATAATAATAATAATAATATTGAACAGGGATATTCCAGAGCACCCTCATTTTCTACAATTAAACACCCACACAGCCTGCCCTTTCCCTCTAGCCAAATTGGTCCCAAAAGGAGGGAGCCAGCAAAGACAGCAGTGAGGAGAAGGTGGGCCCAGCTCAAAGAGGTCGATTGAGGGCATCATACCCTTTTTTCTTTTCCCAGGCAGTTAACCACATATGCGGAGTTTGTTTGTTTTTTAATTGCCCCCAGAATAGTTGTTTTAAAGGGATATTGTTGTGATGGTTTTAAATTTTGTATACTTGTTTTTAATGTCCACTGTTTAAAACTTCTGTAAATCGCCCAGAGAGCTTCGGCTATGGGGCGGTATTGAATTGAATGAATAGTTTATTTGTTTGTGGCACAAAGACCATTACAAAATACAAAGTTGCTAACATCGCAACACACATTATTTACAATATTCATAATCTTTAGGGTACAATCCTTTATTATCCACGGAGACAATCTGTAGATCTTTTTAGGGGTGTTCCATTTGTCTGCAGCGCGCGCCCTTTGCTATCACACTGGTGACATGCATGTCAAAGTCACAAGAATAATTTCAGTGATTACATTTTAACCTGAAGTGCTAACAGTCAATAACTGGCACTATCAGATAGATGTGATCTCTGATGATAGTTTATACAAGGTTATTAGGTCAAATGGTCCCCCTTACAATCTATGCAGACTGTGTTAAGAAAGTTATTTCTGATTTTTTGGGCTGCAGCAGCAAACTTTGCTACCTTGATTGTGATTGCTTTACTATGGTCCGCCAGCAGATCGCAGATAATGTCTCTGGTGTGCCAACCCGCTCTTGCTAACAATAGTTCCTTTAGAAAACGCTCCCTGATTTCTTTGTACAGAGGGCAACGCAGAAGATAATGCGCTATGTCTTCAATCTCAATTGGGGCGGTATATAAATGTAATAAAATAAATAAATAAATAAATAAGAGCCTCCCAAAATTTGGAGCTGGCACCATGCATGTGCCTTTCTAAAACCCAATAGACACTATCAGCAAAGTAACAGGGATACCTTTCTTTATGGTGAATTGAAATAGGTGACACCCAGTGGTCATTTAGCACAAAAACCGTTACTTCGTTCAGAGCTTCTCTGTATTGAGGTTTTGTTAGCAATGCAAGAAGTCAGGCACCCCCTCACCACGGTGTCACCTTTATGGGGGAAACGTTACTTGGTGAATTGGATCAGCTGGTTGGAGCGCCTCTGTAAGGAGCAAAGCCGAATCGTTCAGGATGTTTTAGTTTAGTGGGGTGGGAGGGATGACCAAGGGAGGCAGGATATGGTGGAGATATTTATGCTGTAACTAGATGTGTGTGTAGGCTATAGGCATAGGTTTTATAGCATGATGTGGAGAGAATCAATATAGGCAGACATTTTTCTCCTTCTCCCATAATACCAGGACTCACTCATTACATTTCTGTACTGCCCAATAGCCAAAGTTCTCTGGGCAGTTTACAGAGATTAAAAACTTAATGCAATATTGGACATAATATAAAAACTGTTTACTTACCAGAATATAAACAGATAGCATATACACAAATACATAAGTAACGATACATACCTAATGATTTTAACAACAATAAGAAATCCAAGAGCTATTAAAAAAACCCACCACTTATCAGGTGCTGTCAAACACCTGGCAGTAGAAAACGATTTTAACCTTGCACCAATAAGACAACAATGTTGATGCCAAGCAGACCTGGCTGAGGAGATTGTTCCATAATCAGCGGGCACTACTGAGAAGGCCCCCTCTATAATCGGGGGGCCACCACAGAGAAGGCCCTCTCCCTTGTTGCCACCTTCCGAATCTCCCTCAGAGGAGGCACGTGGAGGAGAGCTTTAGATGATGAGCATACTATGATGATGAGTGGGTAGGTTCATGCTGGGAGAGGCACTCCATCAGGTAGGGCTTTATAAGTCAAAACCAGTACCTTGAGTTGGGCAGTCAATGCAAACAGGCCAGAATTGGTATTTTATGCTTGGCCCTCTTATCTGTCTAGCCCCTGCATTTTTCGCAAGCTGACACTTCTAAACCATCTTCAAAGGCAGCCCCATGTAAGGTGCATTGCAGTAATCTATCTTGGAGCTTACCAGAGCATAGACATCTGAAGCCAGGTTATACCTGTTCGGATAGGGGCATAGCTGGGCCACCAACTGGACTTGGTAGAAGGCACTCTGTGCCAATGAGGCTACCTGAGCTAGGGAGTAAGTCATAAATATTTATTTATTTAAAACATTTATATCCCGCCCTATATCATTAAGATCTCAGAGCTGCTAACAGATAAAAGCATACAGTATAAAACAATAAATATGCTTATTAAAATTATCTCTCCCCCCCTTCCCCAGTGATAGAGAAACAGAAGCTTTGTATAAACTGTATGTTCTTTTATTTTTAGAGGTCTCCACTAAATAAATCTTGCCACTAGCTGGTGCTAGAATGCTATTTATCAAGCCTCCAGTTATATAAGGAAAACCTGTATGCTTCCTTGATAAAGTGGGCAGGGGAAGCAACAGCAATGATTAATGTCCTGCTTATAAATATTGCCGGTCACTCATTCTTTGGTGTCTAATGAAACAGACATTTGTCTAAATACCACATCTGTTGTTACGAGCTGCTCTCTGTCCCACCACCCTGAAAAGCGTAATACTTTTCACAGCAATGCACTAATAAACCGCTCAGAGATCTTCAGCTATGGGGCTGTATAGAAATGTAATAAATAATAATAATAACAACAACAATCTGAAATACCCAAAGAATCTTCTGGAGTGGGCACATTCAAGCTGATCCATTCCACATTCACACAAGGACCGCTTTGGAAAGAGTTGCTCGGGACGTCATAGCTGCTATGACAACTATGGGTCTGTCTCGGTATGTCATCGTCCCAACATCTCTTTCAAGACACCTGAGATAAGCAAAAAGTGATGTGGCATAATTGTTAGTAAAATACGTATTCAAAACATGGTATATAATTTTTGCACCTACGCTGTAGTAACAATTATATTGCATGAATATTCATTCAAAGGCTGAAATCCTAAGAGTAAGTCCTATTGAATAGACATGCATAGGATTTCATGGTTAAAGTTTATTCTGTGCACCTTTGAGGCTCCATCACTCCTTTCTCTCTCTTTTTTCTCATTTTTGTTTTGTTTTTATAATAACATCACAAATAAACAAATAACGTTTGGTATGGCTGTGCAATGCTGTACCAAGGTTCTACTTGTGTGTCTTAGCAATGTCCAGGAGCATCTTTGTGCATTATTAAAGCCGCATGGAAACCATCTTGATGCAGTCATACTATAATCACACCAGTGTTTTGTCAACTTGCGCTTCGATCATACAGAAGAGGTTGAAAGAATACTGACGACAGTTGTCCCAGTTCTAGAGTTAGTTTTAGAAATAGTCTTGGTTAAATTGGAACTTGGGAGGAGGGGAAGACGGAACACCATGGACAAAAGACGCAGGAAAGGAACGGAACCGTAAAAAATCTCTCATCCCCAATGTTGATAGTTCCCTCCATCCCATGGGTGGAACCATGTCCTTCTCTCCGACAAAATACGCTCTGAGGGCTGGAATGTGAAGAATATGCCGAACATTTCAAACACACTTCGTTGCTCAAAGAGCACACTGGAAGATAACAGGAAATGGTTCAGTTTTATAGTCTGAAAAATGAAGCCCTAAGGGAATAGAATATGGAGAACAGCTTTAGAGATCAGAGATTCTAGGGTTGTTGTTTTCATATCTGCAATTGCTGCAACTCTATATTTTACCGGCACCTGTTTCTGGTCAAACATTGTTTTGCCTTTTGGGGAAATGTCCAAGGAGCATTCTGTAACATTGTGGTGTTTGTGTGTGCGCGCGTGTGCGCACTGAACCCAGGCAGAAGGTAGGTATGGATCTCTATGTAGATCTCTGGGTGATTTGCAGTAGATCAGGAAGTATTTCTGACTTCCAGTAGTTTAACAATAGCAGCAACAAAAAGTCTTTTTTCCCTTCCTAAACTAGGCTTTTGTTTCCTTCCTATATTAATCAAGATAACAAAAAGTCTTTTTTCCCCTTCCTAAACTAGGCTTTTGTTTCCTTCCTATATTAATCAAGATAGCAGTAATTGTGTGTTCAAGGCTGTGGGGGCAAACATCAGATTTGGTACTGAAAAGAAATTCCTGAGCTGAACATGTGCTCAGGGTCCCCCACATTCTGCAATTCTATGTCCACTTTATTGATCCAGTAATTTGCACTGGGCTCTGGATGGTGTGCATAAGAAGAGCCCTGCTGGATCAGACCGAGGGTCCATCTAGTCCAGCACTTTGTTTACACAGTGGCCAGCCAGCTGTCAATCAGGAACCCACAAGCAGGACCTGGGTGCAACAGCACCCTCCCACCCATGTTCTCCAGCAACCAATGTACATTGCTTCTGATACTGGAAGAAGCACATAGCCATCAGTGGGGTTCTAGCTAAAAACAGAATAGATTTCCTATTCTAAACATGCCCACCCCTGCAGTAGATCAGTAAGGATTCCTGACTTCCAATGGTTTATCAACAGTACCAGCAAAATTACTTTCCCCCTACACACACACACACACACACACACTGATGCATTGTGGGCTGAAATGAAAAAAAGCTTGCAGGAGAAACAGGATAACTAGGAATGTTTTTGTGTGTGTGGAAGGACTGTGAGCTCTGTTCAGTTCTGTACCCCAATCAAATTCCTGGGCTCAGTGTATGTTCCAAGCGTATATCTTTTGCACCAGGCTTGGGGGTTTAGTAAGAAGTGAAACAGATCCCACATGCCATTACCTGATGACACATTGTTGGCTGTGGGACGACCAATAAGTCTTCCTCAGAAGATTTTAGGGATCAATTTGGTGTATATAGAGGAAGGCAGTCTGCTAGGTGCCCTGATCCTGAGTTGTTTAGGGCTTTTAGTGTCAACAACAAAACCTTGAATATAGCTTGGTAGCTAATAGGCAGTGTGTGCAGTTCTTTTAAGAGGTGTAATATATGTATAGCTAGGTGTTCCACCAGACTTCCTAGCTGCTGCATTCTGCATTAGTTTCAGCTTCTAAACCAGGCACAAGGGATGCCCATGAAGAGGCTAATTGCAAGGTTATTGGTGCATGAATCACAGTGGCTAGACTTAGGTGGTCTTTATTCAGTCTTCACTCCTGTGGAGTAACAGGCTCTAGAGCTCCTTTTGTTGGGGGTGGGGGAAGAGAAATGTCCCCTGATCCTTCCTCTAAGTTGAGTAGCTTGCGGTATCTGGCACATGACAATGCTAACACTTAATGTAAGAATCAGCATGTCAGACACATGCCCTAATCCCCATTGCTGAAATGTTGAAGGCTGTAGGTATTTGACAACAGCCCAAGAGAACCATTTTGGCAATAAATAATGGCTCTGGGATTCTCCTCTGCTGAATTTCTCCCTAGATTATTCACTTCCACATTAATTAACCTTGCATCTGAAGTGAAACTGATGCATTCGGAATAATCCCATTGTTCTGGTATATATATATATATATATATATATATATATTTGTTTTCTGAAGTTTGTGCAAAGTGCTGATCTGTGTACCATTTGCACATTTTGTCTTCACATATTTTTCTTTCTTCCCCCCTCCTTTTTGTGTGTGTGTATGAATATTAACAAAACAACAACAGAAAGATTGTGAAAAACAAAAAGAAACATTACATATATAGGAATATCATTTTTTCCATCAGGTATACCATTCATTATTATTTTTTAATGGGAGAGTGTTATGCATAGGTTTCAAGAAAAGCTGCCCAAATATCCATGTATTTATCCACTCACAAGTCACGCCTATATAACATCCATTCAAATACTGATAGCATTAAGTCCCCAATCCATTGCGTTTTGGAAGGTGAGCATTTGTCCTTCCAATGTGATAGTATAAGTCTTTTAGCTGTCCTAAGGGCTCTGAAAATCCATTTGCTGAGACCATGTGTTAACTTCCAAAAGCCGGTAGGTAGTTTAGGAGGACATGCATATTGTTCCATATTAAAGATTGTTTCAGTACAAAGTTTATCCTTATTATAACTTCCTCCAAAAAGGGGCAATTACTGGGCATTGCCAAAACATATGAATTAAAGTAGCATATGGGGCATTGCATCTACCAACAGTTATCAGGAAAAACTTCCTGACTGTTAGAGCAGTGCGACGGTGGAATCAGCTACTTAGGGAGGTTGTGGGCTCTCCCACACTAGAGGCATTCAAGAGGCAGCTGGACAACCATCTGTCAGGGATGCTTTAGGGTGGATTCCTGCATTGAGCAGGGGGTTGGACTCGATGGCCTTGTAGGCCCTTTCCAACTCTGCTATTCTATGATTCTATGTAAGTTAGACCAGTGTTTCTCAACCTTTTTCCAACCGTGGTCCCCTTCCGACCTTGTTTCCTTCCTGTGGCCCCCCTGTCCTACCGGTAGAAAGGTAACGATTTAAATGTTTTGTTTGTAAATAGAACATGCTTTATTTATAATTTTTATAATTTATACAAAATACAATTACATAAAAAATTATACTTTAAGTATATAATGTGACCCTTGTGCTTGATGACCAGAAACAAGCTTTTTTATATCCGGTTCTATTGCTGTGAGGGATAACTGAAGATCACCTCTGTACATTATGTTAAGGCAATTTCGCATTAGGCTGAGTAAATAATTCACACGACTGAAACCTGATTCTACCAAATACGAAGTAGGAAATGCCAGG
This sequence comes from Elgaria multicarinata webbii, assembly GCF_023053635.1. NCBI lineage: Eukaryota > Metazoa > Chordata > Lepidosauria > Squamata > Anguidae > Elgaria > Elgaria multicarinata. Next base: position 5,900,505 of record NC_086190.1, read on the forward strand.
AAAACCAATTTTGCTTTATCCCAAAGCTGTGGAAACTTTTTAGATGTACCCTTTATCCAAAAATTGTGTTTTTCTTGACTGAAAGTTACTTTGGCTGCTCTGTCGCTCTGTAGCTCTATGAGCGCTTCTTGCAAAGAAACATCAATGTCAGCAGCATTCGCAGCAAATGGATCAACTACCCAGGCCGGAATATCCATGTCCAGCAGATCACGGAAATGAACTACCATGTCATTATAAAGCTGCTTCAAATGATCCGCATGCACAATTATTTCATCATCTTTCAATTCATCACTAACGGCTGCCAAAGAGAAAAACTGGGCAAATTCTCGACGTCCAATATTGGTGGCATACAGCTTGACTTTTCCAAGAAACCCTGTAATAATCTTGCTTGAAAAAAGGACACAATTCCTACCCTGTAGTTGCTTGTTTAACAAACTGAGCTTTTCGAAGACATCACACAGGTAAAATATATCACATTTAGCGGAGGTTATCTTTTCTTCCATTTCCTTGCCTCTGAAAAATGTCACAACTGAGTCCCACAAAGCAACAAAATGACAAAGGCAGTTACCTTTGGACAACCAACGGACTTCTGTATGCAATAACAAGCGTGTGAAGTCTTCGTTATTGTCCTCGCAAAGCTGTCAAAACAGGCGGTCTTGAAGTGCATTTGATTTAATGTAATTTACTGCTTTTATTACAATCTGTAGAGACTCATGCAAGCTTCCTGCTAGTTTTTTTTAAACCAAGTTTTGAAACCTCTGTGGGCCGCCTAGTCTCATGCTGTGCCCCCCCCCCATTTACACAATTTTCACCTGTGGCCCCCTTGGAATACCCATACGGCCCCCGGTTGAGAAATGCTGAGTTAGACAGGCACTTACTGAAAAGGCATAGTGGAGTCTGATAAACCCAAAATAAGATTTTTTGCTGAATAAGACATACTCTAAGATGGATAGAAGATTCAGACACAGAAGCTAAGGCAACAATCCATTGATTAGGCAAAATAGGACCCTCCAATTTTCTATTCCAGCCCTGCCTTAAACCGTGGGTATCATATTTACTACTACTAAATGCTTGTATATATGGGCCGTGGGTCGATGCGTCTGTTTAGCTGCTATAAGTGTTTCTAACAATGGAGGCTCTGAAGCTGTGAAAGCAGCCGGACCAAACCTAGATTCCAGCAAGTGTTACAATTGCAAGTATTGCCATTCAGCCATAGTAGGCAAATTATATCAATCATGTAAATCAGAAAATGAAGAGAGAGAAACACCTCATCAGTTGGGCCTATTAATTGATGCAAAGTGAAAATCATTTTATCTTTCCATGTCCTCCACAAGAACACTTTCCAATTCTTAAATCTGGATTTCCCCATAAAGTCAATTTTGCGTAAGAGAATGGATTGAAGTGTAATTGACATGATACTATACACCACACCTCTAGCAGCCAAGATTGTAAGAGGAGGTTGTTGTTGTTGCTGCTGTTGTTATTATTCTGATATGTCGAGAACTGAGTGCCATCCATTTGGGCAGAGGTTCTAACCATAAGGATTCCAGAACTGAATCTAAGCAAACATAACATTAAGAATGGGTTAAACATTGCTTCCTCACCCCAAAAAACATTCTTGTAATTGTACTTAAGTCTGTATGAAGATTATCTTCCCGCGTTCCTTAACTGGTGTTCATCTGACTTTCTGTGCATTGTTAAAATCCTGCACAAAAAGAATCCCAATGCAACCGTACACACAATGGCATTGGGGTGTAGGGCGGAGAAGGGCCGCTGTAGAATATCTTAATGTCTTGAACGCTAAAATTGTCCCCCCGTCTTGAAACACTTGATTCTCTTCCGCTCCCTTATTCATCATGGGAGTGATGTTGTTTGGACCTCCTCCAACGTCATGATGCTATCACTCGATGCATTTCAGGAGAAGCAAGAAGGCTTTTTTGCCCTTCAGAATCCTAATCCAGGACAGGACGGGCCCGTTTGAGCTCTGGTGTGGTTTTGCCACTCCTGTTGAAACATCTCTGTTGTCAGCTGCCTAATCCTGCTAAGGAGGCTGTGCTTATTTTTGGGTGTCACATGCCATCATGCGGCATGTCTTATCTCTGCACCCCCATCCTGCCCCACGATCAAGCTACGCAACCCAGACCACAGGTGCTGAGAACAGGTGCCTTCCATAAGGGTGCTTACAGAGCAGTTTGCCTGAGATGGCTCACACATGTGACCTAAGCCCCCCTCCTAACTCATCTCCCCACCACCACCAAGGAATACAACACACAAAGTAACTGACAACTCTCACCTTGGAAGGGAAAAAAATTCCTGTAATCAAATATAGAGATCATGTGAAAACACCTTGGCTTGGGTGTATGGTGTCCCACAGGGGTCCAACTTCTAAATGAAACGAGAGAGAGAGAGAGAGAGAGAGAGAGAGAGAGAGAGAGAGAGAGAGATCATGCAAGGCTTTGGAGATGGCTGTCACGAATATGTGGATGACGCTCAGCTCTGTATCTCCTTATCTGAATGTACTGAACTGGAATCAGTGACGGGCTGAATTGTGGGCAAACAAACTGAAACCCAATCCAGACAACACAGCAGTGGTAGGGTGTCATCTCCTTTGCTGCGTGGAACTCTCTTGCTGAGGGAGTTGTCTGGCTGCCTATTCGCTACCAGGCAAGGTTTAAGGGTTTAGTACCAGGGTACAAAGCCGTGAACAATGTGGGGCCAGGATACCTGAGAGAGCACCTTCTACCTTACCAAACTGCCAACAGTCAGTGACGTCATTAGAAGACATGCTCCTGGTGGTTTCACATGGACCTCCAGATGTTTGGACTACAATCCCAGCAATCCCTGACCATTGGCCAGGGATATAAATGCATTAATTAAATAAATAAATGTTGACTGGTGTTTATGGGTGTCATAGTCCCAAACTTCTGGAGGGTGTCAAGTTGCCTGCCATGGGGCTAAAGGAACAGGAATCATAGTTTATAGCTCACCATTTTGTTCTGGTCTTGAAGAACATGTTTCCCTCCTCTCCTTTTTCTTTCTAATCTTCTCTTGTCTGTCTTGTCTTTCTAGTTTGAAAGCCTAACAGCAGGGTCTCTCTCTCTCTCTCTCTCTCTCTCTCTCTCTCTCTCTCTCTCTCTCTCTCTGTGGCCAGATCTACACCAAGCAGTATATGACACTTTGAAAACAGTGTGAAAACTTTATGTGAAGTGTGTCCTAAGAGGAGTTGTCACTACTCTTATAAACCATTTTAAAGCAGTAGTGTAGAACCTGCCTCTCTCTTTGTCGATGTGAGCCACTCTAGCATACAGTATTGGAGGATAAGCATACAGTAAATAAAACGTTAAAATATTACATGAGTTTAGGGTAATATTATATCTACAAATCATTAGGAAAAAGACATGGCAAAACGTCAGAATCACATCTATGTCAGAACCGAGTGAGTGAAATCAGAACTCATCAAAGGACTGCTAAATGTTCCTCCAAAAATGCTGGTTATTTGTCAAGGCACAATCAAGTTGGAGGTGGTGAGAAAGATACACAGGTAAGACATAAGAACAGCCCTGCTGGATCAGACCAAGGGTCCATCTAGTCCAGCATTCTGTTCATACAGTTGCCAACCAGCTGTTGACCAGGGACCCACAAGCAGGACACGGTGCAACAGCACCCTCCCACCCATGTCCCCCAGTAACTGGTGTATATAGCCAGGTGAACAACAACATGAACTATTTGCAACTCCAAATTACATTTATCTAAAAAAAGGGTTATGCCTCGTAAATTGGACAATTGAGTCATCAAAGCCATGGCAAGAACCGGATGATGAGAAACCAGAAAATAACAATAGCAGACTAATAAATCTAATGGAAGCCCAGCTGCAGCACATGTGGGCAGCCTAGGCCATAGTTTCCCTTTATGTGCTCTACAAATTACACAGCAACAACTACGCAGCTAGTAGACCTTTCAACTTTTCGCTGCCACTCAGACCTACACAACTGACATATGGGAGGCCATTCAATCTTCCTACCAACATAGCGGAGGGGGAAACGTTGCAGTGTTGTTAGGAATGTGTGAGAATTTCATTTTCCCTCTCAAAATTTGCGAGCATGTCCTGTTCAACCTCCCGTGCCTTCTGAAAAGTTCTGCAGATTGTTTGAAAATAACTTTATTGCATATTAGCCGCATGGGCCATTCACAAACAGATGAGACAATAACATACCCGCCGCGAGCTGGCCACTAGCCAGCAAAAGTGCTACAAAAAAGAGTAACTAGGATAACAACCATCCAGGTTATAATTACAATGTTAACCAACAAATAACTGTCTGCAGATTGTTGACTAGGTGCCCAATTGTTTCCAATTCCCAGTTTTACTTGCACACGTTTCTTAATTTGTGCAAATTTCCACAGCAGAATGAATCAGCCCCACTTTCGTTGATGGAGGGAAATTGCGCAGGTGTGGGGAGAATTGCGTAGATCGCCCCCATTCGATCACTGCGCGATCTTGCCCCGGTTTCCAATTTGCACAAAGCAAGCACCAATTGCAAACGTGAACAGGAATCGGGCATAAGATTCCTGTTCGCAGAATCCTAACAATCTCGAATGTTGCTCATTTACCCATGTCAGATTATGACTCCCATTATCCCCATCCAGCTGACTAGGAGTGATGGGAATTGCAGTCCAACACATCTGGAGGGAGGCTGGTGTTGGGATCAGAACCATAAAGTTCCAGATGTCTTCAGCTGGGCCTTGTAGAGTTTTGTTGGCCTACTTCCTGTGCCCACATGCTTAGGACTCCGCCATACAGTATACTTGGCCCATCTTGCCCAGTGCTGCCCACCCTGATTGGCAGTGGCTCTCCAAGATCATAGAACCATAGAACAGTAGAGTTGGAAAGGGTCTAAAAGGCCACTGAGTCCAACACCCTGCTCATTACAGGAATCCACCCTAAAGCATCCCTGACAGGTGGTTGTCCAGCTGCCTCTTGAAGCCCTCTGCTGTGGGAGAGCCTACAACCACCCCAGGTCATGGTTCCATTGTTGTACTGCTCTAACAGGAAGTATTTTTCTGATGTCTAGATTAGGGTGACCATATTTGGGAAACCAAAAAAGAGGACACCTAGTGTGTGTGTGGGGAAGCAGCTTTCTGAGTCCTGCAGAAAGTACGTTATTCCCCCGCCACCTTAAAGAACCCGATTGGAGTGGAGGAGGGGAAAGGATTTCATTTTGCACCACCACCATCCACTCCAATTGGGGCCTTTTCTATAATGTCCACGAATGACCCACTTTCCCCTTTAAGACCTCAATTGGAGCTCGGGGTGGGGGAATGATGTGCCTCAAGAAAGCATGTCATTCCCTCCTGCCATGCTAATGGCAGCCTTAAAGGGGAAGGTGTGTCATTCCAGGACATTATTGAAAATTATAGAAAATCCCCCCTGACACCATGGAAAGAACAAAAACCAGGACAAATCCGGGAAAATCCTGACAGTTGGTCACCCTAGTCTAGATGAAATCTGGCTCTTCCTGTAATGTGAGCCCATTAGTCTGTGTCCTGTACTCAGAGGATCAAGAAGAGATCTGGCCCTCCTCTGTGCGACAACCTTTCAAATATTTGAAGAGTGCTCTCATGTGTCCCCTTAGCCTTCTCTTCTCCAGGCTAAACATGCCCAGTTGTTTCAGTCTCTCCTTGTAGGGCTTTGTTTCCAGACCCCTGATAATCCCCGTCGCCCTCCTCTGAACCCCCTTCATCTTGTCTGCATCCTCCTTGAAGTGTGGTGCCCAGAACTGGATGCAGTACTCAAGATGAAGCCTAAACAGTGCCAAATAGAGGGGAACTGGTACCTTGTGCAATTTGGAAGCTGTACTTCTATTAATGCAGCCCCAAATAGCATTTGCTTTTTTTTCAGCCACGTCACACTATTGGCTCATATTCAGCTTGTGATGTACAACAATTCCAAGATCCTTCTCAGGCAGAGATCTTTTCCAGTATCCTATACCTGATCCCTTTCCACTAGGGTCTGAGCCCGGGATCCACACCCAAGCAGGAGTTCTGCCCCTGAGCGATATGGCCTCTCTCTCCAGCTTCAGCCATGCAGACTAAGCTGTGGCCCACACAGATGCTACCCAGGCAGCAATTATAAGCTGATTTAGCTCTCAAGTCAGCTGGACTTCTCGGGAGACCCCCCTCCCTCACAAGGGCCAATCTGGCTCCACCAACCCATATAAAAGTCCAGCCTCCAAGCATGATGTTCTGCAGTCTGAGCCACCTATCTCACCGGAGGGGACCTTGTGTGCTCCTTGCTGCCTTGGGAATTTGACCTCCCGCTTGCCCTGCTGGATTACTCTACCTGCCCTGCTACTTTGTCAGCTGCTACTTTGGGAACTTGACCTCCTGCTTGGGCCACGTTGCCAGCCTCTGCCTCTTCGGATCTTTGCTCACTGCTGCTGGAACTTGACCCTTGCCTGCCTTGGACTGGGTTACTTGATTCTGGTCTCATCTGATGGACAGCTGGCCTCTCCCAGACACAGAAACTTGACCTGTTCAAGGCCTAGGCCATAGCAAAGCATGGCAGGAAAGAAGACTACAGCAAGGGTATCAAGGGCTGCATGTGTGCACAGATCAAGCAGAAGGCTTGGTGGAAAAAGGCAGAGATGACGTTTGAAGAAAGAAAGGCAAGGGATATGTCTGAAATTCCCCCTGCACTTTGGAGGTTCCAAAACAGCAGGGCTTGTTTCCCAAGCGGGACAGATGAGTTAGGAATTCTCAATCATTTCTCTTTTATTCCTGAATATTATATAACAAACCAGGCCTGGGCTGTAGACCAAAACATCTGGAGGACACCAGGTTGGAGAAGGCTGTCAACCAGGATGATCAGGGGCCTGGAAACAAAGCCCTATGAAGAGAGACTGAAAGAACTGGGCATGTTTAGCCTGGAGAAGAGAAGGTTGAGGGGAGACATGATTGCACTCTTCAAATACTTAAAAGGTTGTCACACAGAGGAGGGCCAGGATTTCTTCTCCATCCTCCCAGAGTGCAGGACACGGAATAACGGGCTCAAGTTACAGTAAGTCAGATTCCGGCTGGACATCAGGAAAAACTTCCTGACTGTTAGAGCAGTACGACAATGGAACCAGTTACCTAAGGAGGTTGTGGGCTCTCCCACACCAGAGTCATTCAAAAGGCAGCTGGACAACCATCTGTCAGGGATGCTTTAGGGTGGATTCCTGCATTGAGCTCTAAGGAATGGCCTTAGAGGCCCCTTCCAACTCTACTATTCTATGATTCTATGATATTCCTTTGCCCCAAGGACTGGATGAGCAGCCTAGGCTTAGCCTCTTTACAAAATTCAATAGCATCATCCTTTACAGTTGTTGAGTACATTAATCATATTCTATGATTCTATAACCATATTTACTGTTCCTAGGAGCTGGCTGCTGCTAATTATCCAGGTCGTTTGCATTTTGGCATTATTAAATACCTGTTTCTTTGTTTTTTCTACCTTTCCTCCTTGGACAAGATTTTTCCAGGGCAAAGAGATCTGGGCAAAGAGTTCTTGCATATTCAACCAAATCTGTTTACTTTATTAACATCACCAATAACCTTTCAAGTTGCTGGCCAGGCTACTGCTATTTTGGGCTCATTGGGTCAAATCAAATATTTGCTCTAGTTCACCATGATGTTCCTATAAGTCAGAGACTTAGTTTTGTCCTAAAATTACCTCTTAGAAGTGGGAGTTGAATGGCGCTGCTTCTCTTGCTACAAAACTGCCCTCAGTTGATCCATGCCGTCAGCCAAAATATATGAGCACAAACTGGCGTTGTGCAGCTCCAGTTCCTTGCCATGGGACCTGTGTAGCCCACGTCCCAGTGAGTTGTGCCTACAAAGAAATCTACACATTTTGACTGGCCGTGGTGGCAACCCGTTCATTTTAACCCCACTTTGGCTCTGCTGTGAACAGCAGGGATGCATGATTCAAGTCTATTTCTGGTTCATGTCGTGTTTGCAAGTCTTCATAACTCTCCTCTGTCCTGTTTCCACATTAAGTAGCATTAAAACAAAATCCTTACAAAATTTACTTTTAAATATGATTTGAAATGCATTCCCCCACCCCCTCCCCTAGATGCAGGTTCTTAAATATACAGTATTTTGATGTCACTTTTAACTTCGGTCTGTGCCAGAACATTCTGCAGATTAGGTGTGAATCATAAAGGTTGTTTTTTTTTAAGGTTAGGGAGCAGAGAATAGGGATCTATTTGTTTGAGCATGCTAGTGGACATAGGACTCTGGGGAAGGGGGCATCTCCAGTTAGAGCAGGGAAAGACCCCTGCCCCAACCCCTGTTAGTCAGTGTAAACAGTTGTGGGCCAGATGAGCTAAGTGTCAGAGACCATATAACACTGCTTCCTATGTTCCTATAGAGCAGCCTTCCTCAACCTGGGAGTTGTAGTCCAACACATCTGGAGTGCCCCAGGTTGAGGAAGGCTGCTATAGAGCAAGGGAGGGAAACGTGTGAGTTGCAGGCTGCATGCAACCCCACCCCCCAATTTTTTGCAGCCCTCGCCATACCGAATTTGCTGTCAAATTTGCAGTGTGGTGTAGTAGCTAAAATGTTGGATTGGGAGTTGGGAGATCCGGGTTCTTGTCCCCACTCGGCCATGGAAAACCACTGGGTGACTTTGGGCCAGTCACACACTCTCCGCCCAACCTACCTCACAGGGTTGTTGTTGTGAGGATAAAATGAGGAGGAGGATTATGTACACTGCCTTGGGTTCCTTGGAGGAAAAAAGGTGGGAAATAATAATAATAATAATAATAATAATAATAATAATAATAATATAATCAGCACCCTAAAAGGTCTGATTTTTCCTTGTTCTGAGGAACAGAAATTATTATTTATTTATTCTTTACATTTTTATATCGCCCAATAGCCAAAGCTGTCTGGGGGGTTCACAAAAATTAAAACCATAATAAAACAACCAACAGTCTAAAAACACAAATACAAAATAAAGTATAAAAAGCACAACCAGGATAAAACCACACAGCAAAAATTGATATAAAATACAGAGTTAGAACAGTAAAATTTAAATTTAAGTTAAAATTTAGTGTTAAAATACTGACAGAATAAAAAGGTCTTCAGCTGGCGACGAAAGCAGTACAGTGTAGGCGCCAGGCGGACCTCTCTGGGGAGCTCATTCCACAGCCGGGGTGCCACAGCAGAGAAGGCCCTCCTCCTAGTAGCCACCTGCCTCACTTCCTTTGGCAGGGGCTCATGGAGAAGGGCTCCTGTAGATGATCTTAAGGTCTGGGCAGGTACATATGGGAGGAGGCGTTCCTTCAAATAACCTGGCCCCAAACCGTTTAGGGCTTTGAATGTCAATACCAGCGGTTTGCTTCGAGTGTGTCCTTATTTATTTATTTTATTCCATTTCTATACCACCCAATAGCTTAAGCTCTTTTTTCACAAAAGTTAAAACCATAAAGTACAGCTTAAAGTATAAAATACGGAAAGCTAAGCCACAGTATATAACCCTAATATAAGGTACAACCAGTATCAGACTGAGCGGCAATGCAGAGATTCAAAATACAGATTAAAATACAGATGTAAAACAGCAGAGTTGAAAGACTAGACGGTTATATGCCAAAATACTGGGAAAATAAAACGGGTCTTCACCTGGCGCTGGAAAGAGTACAAGGTGTACTCTTTGGTGAACCTCCCTAGGGTGCTCATTCCGCAGCTAGGGTGCCACAGCAGAGAAGGCCCTTTTAAAGGAGAATTGGCCCCATCTTCTCTTAAGTCTGGCTGGGAAAGTCTCCTGTCTGGAATTCTGAAAAGTTATTGCCAGTCAGTGTAAACAATACCGATGTAGAAGGTCCAACAATCGGGCTTGCTTAAGGCAGATTCCTAAGGGAGTGGTAGGGTCTCTCCAGTGTCACAAGTGAGCCACAGGGGCACTTCGAATGGAAGAAGGAGGGACTGGAGAATTTCCTCTCTTCTGTTCTTCTCCAAGCATGGAGCAAGCGAAGGAACAGCAGGCTCCACTCACCTCGCCATCTCCCTGTGCGCAATGATGCGGATTTGGCTTGGAGGGACAAGGTCAGTGAACCAGGAAGTGGGGCTACTCATGGAGGTCCCTCCACCATGAGGCCACCTTGCTCAAGGGCCTCTCCAAACCCAGGAGCCAACATTACACCTGAGATATTGCAAAGAAGAAACAATAGCAACAGACATGAGTGTGAAATGATTTTAAAATGCACGGGTGAGAGTGGAATATTTTTTTTGGCTGAAACGGATTTCAGAGTGTGGTAAACAACTGAAGAGGCCTAGAAACTTGATTTTTTCAGCCCTTTAAACGTCCATCCCCACAAAGCATCTGGCTGGTTTTAAGAACTCCTCAGCTGCTATGAAGCCATCGTATAGGGTGACAGTAAGGAATAAAGTGATACAGCCTGTGTACTTTGAAATGTGATGTCTGAGTTGTAAGGTTTATATATTATTTCCTCTTGGATGAAAGTTCCACTTTTGATGACCCCTTGGCTCCGCCTCTGATGCCCCACCAGTCATGTGGCCATCAGCCACCGCAGGGCACCCAAGATGACGTAGGTGGCCTCTGAATTGGTCCAAGCAGAACCCGTCTGTTTTCCAAAGTACCGAATTGGGGTCTGAATCACATCTTATGGCTGGTGACACCTCTACTAGTTAAGCCTTTGGTCTGACCCAGTATGGGGTCAATTGAAGTTCAGGATCCAGGTGTAGGAGTAGAATATTGGAGACCAGGTATGGTCGTCCATCTTCAGGCTGCTGTTTGTGGCCCAGCATGCTGGCAGGGCTGACCACCAATACCTCTCCTGAATCTTCATTTAAATGCTGTGGCACTCCAATCGGTGCCATCTTAATTTCCCACAATGCCTCACAACAATGCTATATGTGGGCCTTGTCAGAACTTGAAATGTTGTCCCCCAGACACATACACTCGGCACTGTTAGGAGGGCCCCTTCCTGCCTCTGCCATTCTGGGGAGCCACTGATGTAGGTGGGCTTCCAACTGAGGTCTGCTGCTCGATGGCACGAACAAGAGGTGATTACTATGGTTCTCACCCCCAGCTTGTGGTTGACCACTGCCAGTGCTGGACCAGGCAATCAATGGCTTCATCCAGTGACTGAAATGGCAATTAGAGAAGCAAAAAAGCAGTGGTCAGTGGGGTGGGGGATATAAATATAGCAGGAATGTTGAAACTCTTTCAGCCTTAAAGAGTTCCCTGAGCAACTCTTTAAGGATCTCTGTTTCCTTAAGAGTCCCGCCTTCCTTCTTTTTACCTTCCCCTTCACAGTAACATGAGGTTAGGGCTGTAGACCGAGGGCTAAAATAAAGACTATTTCAAATGTGTAGCAAGGGTGGTCAGAGGCAGGTCCTTCAGAACCCTGGACAGGTCCCAGAAAAGTGATGGCTTGTTCCAACAAGTGTGGGTACTTATTGTTTGGAAGCCAGGTTGAATTAACTGTGCCTTAAGGCAGTGCATTTCACCAGCTGTCATGCAGCCACAGGTTGAATGATGATTGATCAGCATCATAAAGATCAAGTCTAGCCTCCGTGTTGCTAGTAACCAATATGCCTCCCCTTCAAGACAGAAACGTTTTAATCAATAGAAGAACACATCTTGGAGGCCAACCACCCCATTTAATGTAATGGGACTTACTTCTGAGTTATGGGATTGGGCGGTAACAAGACGCTAGCTGTGCACAAGGGGTGTGCCAGGTGTGCTCTAATGTCTCAAGCAATAAATGCTGAATTGAGGGGGGGTGTCTTCGTCTTCTTCTTCTTCTTCTTCTTCTTCTTCTTCTTCTTCTTCTTCTTATTATTATTATTATTATTATTATTATTATTATTATTATTTATTTATATAGCACCATCAATGTACATGGTGCTGTACAGATTACACAGTAAATAGCAAGACCCTGCCGCATAGGCTTACAATCTACATAGGCTTACTCTTCTTCTTCTTCTTCTTCTTCTTCTTCTTCTTCTTCTTCTTCTTCTTCTTCTTGTAGCCTTAAGAAAAAGTCTTCACCTTTAAGGGGAAAAAGGCCCTACAAAAACCACAGTTGAGCAAACAGAACGTCACAAGCTAGTGTGCAGTCTTTCAAATGTTACCTACAAAAAACACAGCGTTTGTGGGGGTGGGCAAATAAAAGCAAAATGTATGAAAATTAGTCCAGCTTTTGTAGCCACGAGGTCTGCATTTAGAGTCAGTCTCAAAACGGAGATTGCAGACTGAATGAATTAATCTCCGCTAGGTGTTGTGGGTAGCAGGCTACACCTTGGATTCCAGGATGAAGCAATGGCAGGCCTCCATTTTTAGGAAAAGTCAATTACCCTTCTGCAATAATCTCCCATGGAATATGTTCATGAATTGCCCCTAACACTTTTCTTGATGTGGTCAGTTTGTGATGAGTGATAGGAAAACTAAGTGCATCCTAATTTATTATTATTATCTTTTAAAGACACCCCTGAAAGGCAAAATAGGGCTGTAATCTACCAGAGGCCAATTACCAAAATATATGGTCTGTCCTGTTAATTATGCAGAGTAGGACTCCAGCATGGTCTGTTGCTAACATTTCTTGCTAACATTTAGCCTAAATCTTCTTGCTTTGCATTCCATGGACATTGTTAGCAGTAATTATTCTCTCTAGGTGGCCTTCAGTGTGTTATGCTCTTTGTAAAGTTTCTTATCAAGCAGGCTCCTGTCCCTAACAAGGGCTGATAATGCTTCCCTTGGCATTTTCAAGGGAAAGTTTGGGTTTTCGGGGACGACTTTGGCACAGAATGGAATGAAGGCTCACATTTGGTCAGCCTAAGTTCTGCTCCATGAATATTTATGCTGCAGGATATTTGCAACCCTTTCAAACCCATTGACATGTTTGCTGCAACAGATGAACATAGCTATTCCTCTGGGGTTTGTTGACCCATTTTACTTTGACACTCAAATTCTGCACTGGGACCATCTTTTCTTTGGAGGATTCCATGGATGGCTCAGGGACAGTCAAGCTAAAGGTGGCTTCTGCCGTGGAAGATCACTGAGAAATATTTTAAATAAATAAATACGAATGGACGTATTTATTTATTTAAAAGGATGCAGACAAGCTGAAGTGTGTTCAGAGGAGGGCAACCAGGATGATCAGGGGTCTGGAAACAAAGCCCTATTATGAAGAGAGACTGGAAGAAGTGGGCATGTTTAGCCTGGAGAAGAGAAGATTGAGGGGAGATATGAGAGCACTCTTCAAACACTTGAAAGGTTGTCACACAGAGGAGGGCTGGGATCTCTTCTCGATCCTCCCAGAGTGCAGGACACGGAATAACGGGCTCAAGTGACAGGAAGCCAGATTCCAGCTGGACATCAGGAAAAGCTTCCTGACTGTTAGAGCAGTACGGAAATGGAACCCGTTACCTGTCATATACTGTTTTTATGTTTTTTAAATTTTTTGCATACTTTTAATGTTTACTATTTTTAATTGTTGTAAACCGCCCAGAGAGCTTCGGCTGTGGGGCAGTATATAAATGTAAATAAATAAATAAATAAATACCTAGGGAAATTGTGGGCTCTCCCACACTAGAGGCCTTCAAGAGGCAGCTGGACAGCCATCTGTCAGGTATGCTTTAGAGTGGATTCCTGAATTGAGCGGGGGGTTGGATTCGATGACCTTATAGGCCCCTTCCAACTCTGCTATTCTATGATTCTATGAAAGTGTGAATCCATGAAACTAGAGTTTATTGAAGTTCTCTGAATTCCATTTCAATGCTCATTCCAATTCAAGTTCATCTCAGACAGTGAGCATTGGGGGGGGGGTCCCCCCATGACTACCTGTGTGCATTTCTATCCATATTTCTCCAACTATATGCAACAGTTGTGTGCATCTCCCATCTCCCATTGAATGTATGCATTCTCCCATTGACTGAAGCTCGCTTTTTGAAAAATATGCATTTTTTCAGGCATATTTTTCAAATGTACACATGCCATTGAACACATTTTTGTGTATGTGTGTGTGTGTGGGAAATCACATGATTCACATTATAAGCTGGGAAATGTATGGACTTTGACAGCGGATTGCATCTGAGTCCATGTTCAATCTGGAAGGTGTGAACTAATTAAATCCAAAACAAACTGAATCAATTTTTTCATAGTGAGCCCATGGTGAGAATTTTGATTCAGTTTGTTTTGGATTTTTCCAGATTGCGCCTTCCAGATTGAACATGGACACAAAACCTCCCCGATCCATCTATTTCATCAGAGACACAACAGCTAGGAATAAACTTTAACTCAAATCTTTAATAAGGAAGAGTGCTCTGGTTACAACACTGGTTGTCTCCAAACAGAACATAGAACAATTGGGGAATAGCTCATTCCTTAGGAAAATTCTCTCCACCTTCACATACGACATGAATCAATGCCAGGTCGGTCAATAATCCACCTACAGTTTGTCTCTGCCAAATGCACAAAGGGAAATAAGGCATTTGGCTGCTAAATCTTTCTCTGGTATTTCTCCCTGGTACCCTTTCTCAGAAAACACCGACTCCTCCAGCCTTGGGTAGTTAACTCATAGAATCATAGAACAGTAGAGTTGGAAGGGGCTTATAAGGCCATCGAGTTCAACCCCCTGCTCGATGCAAGAATCCACCTTAAAGCATTCCTCACAGATAGCTATCCAACTGTATCTTGAATGCCTCCAGTGTGGGAGAGCCCACCACCTCTCTAGGTCATTGGTTCCATTGTTGCACTGCTCTAACAGCAGATTTTCCTTCTATCCGCCTCCTCACCCCTGCCCTCCCGGGTGAACCCAATTATAGCCATCAACACAAGCCATAACCATGTGTTGGCCGGCGCTGCTGTTCATGTTGGTGATTCAACCTGGAACTTGCTTCATGCTAAGTCTGTGCTCTACCACTGAGCTACAACCCTCACCCATCAAGGAAGTGGAAGTGATAGAATCAATACATATAGCCAGGTGGTGAAGGGCCTTTAAGAAAGTGTTAAAGAATGGGGCTTGTCTGTATGCCCTGTTTAGCCTGTTCTGGCTGTGCAGTGGCGTTGCGTCATTTATATGACATAGCTGCCAACTCCGAGCCACCACGGGCTTTCCCCCTGGAACTGTGCATTTTAAAAGTGTTGACATATCGTGAATTTTCCCTTTCTTCTGAGGTCACCACCGTCTTTCCTCCATCTATCAGTGGTCGCCTTGCTTCCGGTTGAGTCTGGGGGCATTCCTGGGGTTGGATCGAGGCCAAGGGTAGGTTGTGGGAAGCACAGGAAGGCAAGGCAGAGGGCAGGGGGTGGGCTCAACCAGCCAAATGGTCACCAGCACTGTGGCATTTTTGGCCAAATAGCCAGGGCTCTCTCTTGCCATTGGGATTTACTATTCTCACCCCACAGCTGTAATGCTGCAGGGGTTTGAGGGAATGAGCAGCCAAAGTGGCGTCATAAAGACACCCGTGGGAGGAGACTCAAGAAGGGTAGTTGGTATGAGAAAAGGAGTTCCAAAAATATGTCCTTGTTTCCCTCTGAAACGCTGGGGACTATAATGACAGTGGCCATTCTACACCTGCCTTTTTTCCAGGGATCATCCCTGTGGATGCAAATCACAGAGGGGATCCCGGGAGAAGGCAGGGACGATCCCTCCATTTGCCTGGGATAATACTTAGGTGTAGAAAGGGCCAGTGTCTCCCAAACCATAGGTGTGTGCAGCTCACGTTGTTAGGGTGTGCACCTTAAAGGCCCCGATTGGAGCAGTGGGGGGTGAGAAAGCGCACTTTCCAGGGCCTCCAGAACGTGTATAATTCTGGAGTGCATAAGTGGCTGCCATTAGCATGTGTGTGTGGGGGGAATTACACACTTTTCAGAGGCCCCAGAAAGTGTGCTTCCCCCTCCTTTGCTCCAATTGGAGCCGGGGGTGGGGCAGGAAAAGTGGAGGCGGCCCTGGGAAATAAGGGGTGTGCCTGGGCACACCAGGCACACCCTGTGTGCACGCCTATGTCCCAAAGCCAGCAAACTTCAGTGTTCATCCACACAGGATTACAGTTTCCCTTCTGTAGAAACTGAAGGGAAACTTGGTTTTGCCACTGGGGCTCTTAATGCACGTCTCCTGTTGCAACGGTGACCTTCTCAGCTGGTCTGGAAAAGGGACGGTGAAAGGAATCCATCTCAGTCCCTCCAATGAATATGAACAAAACTGAATCATGAAAGTGACAAGTGAGGCCTGTTTTGGTCATTATTTATTCTGATCATAAAATCTAAATCTTCCTCAATTCAGAATTTTCCAGCGAAGAATATAACACAGCCCTATTTGAGACCACCTCTCTCCCCCAAGCCACCCCCTAGCAGAATATCATTCAGACTTTGCAAGGTATCTGTGACTTTAAAACAGTGCTGCACTTAGTTAACTTTAGACTATAGACTTAAGGTAGGGTGGCCATATGGAAAGGAGGACAGAGCTCCTGTGTCTTTAACAGTTGCATTGAAAAGGGAATTCCAGCAAGTGTCATTTGTAAGCACGCAGCACCTGGTGAAATCCCCTCTTCATTGCAACATTGAAAGCTTCAGGAGCCTTGCCCGCTTGACCAGATACAAAATACAGCAGGGCTCCTGCACCTTTAAGTGTTGTGATGAAGAGGGTTCAGCCTGCATGCAAATGAGACCTGCTGAAATTCCCTTTTCAATACACCTGTTAAAGATACAGGAGCCCTGTTTTCCTTCTCATATGGTCACCCTATAAATTAAGGTGTAATACCTATGCATGTTCAGATAGAAAAAAGTCCTATAATTCCCAGAATTCCCCAGCCATGGGAATGCTGGGAGTTGTAGGACCTTTTTTTCTGTCTCAACATGGATAGGATTGCACATTTAATGTTTTATGTGGCCCTCATCTATATATAATGCTAATACAGGGAGGGTCCTCTTTAGATGGTAATATGTATAAAGTTGTAGTAAGCCAGCCCTGCTGTGTTTGGGGGTCCTCCTCCCTATCCTGCTAAGTGGGACACTTGCTCCAGAGTTCGACCCTCAGTGCACCACTGAATTGAAACCAAAATAACTCCCCAAAACCGCTACATGATACCACGTGCAGAAACCAGCTTGCTTCGGGGCCTTCCATAAATTGTCACTCGCAAGTGTATACAATAATAATAATAATACCTGTAAACAGCACTGTAGAGGTAAAGAGCTTTACTTGTTCTTCTTTTTAAAATCGTTCCCACTGTGCAATTTTCCCCATTCCACTTATATCTATTGTAGGTGAGCAAGTTCCTTTTTTTTCCTTTTCTTCCCCTGGGTAAACTTATAAAACCTCACTCCAGGGAATTGTGTGGGATCTCCACAGGCTGTCAAGTCCTCAGTCAGTGGTTCCATGGATCATCTTCCACTGTTAGCACAGGAGGAGAGTTGCTCAGAATGGAGGACGGCATTTTCTGATGAGAATCCCCTGTTCTTCTCTTCAAAGACTCTCAGGGCCTGTCAAAATAAAAAGGTGGAGAGGGTGGTTTATTTTGCCTGTCTGCTATCGATTGTTGACCGGGGCTGGTTACAGGGAGCAGACAACTCCCCTGTTAAAACAGCTCCACTGACTTCCAGTCTGTTTCCGGGCACAATTCAAAGTGCTGGTTATGACCTATAAAGCCCTATATGGCTTGGGTCCAGTTTATTTGAAAGACCGTATTCTCCCTTATGAGCCTGCCCGTGCTTTGAGATCTTCTGGAGAAGGCCTTCTTTCAGTCCCACCATCTTCACAGGCGCGCTTGGTGGGAACATGGGAGAGGGCCTTCTCGGTGGCTGCTCCGGTGCTCTGGAACTCTCTTCCCGGGGAAGCTAAACTGGCTCCCTCCTTGATGGGCTTTTGAAAGCAGGCTAAAACTTGTTTGTTCCAGCAGGCCTTTGGAGAATAATCTGGCCCTCCATTTATGTTAATGACTTATAATTTTGTTGTGTATTTTAAATGTTTTTCCCCCCCAATGTATGTTTTAAACTTTGTAAGGCCACCTTGAGGCCCAGTATTGGGCAAAAGGTGGGATACTACTACTACTACTACTACTACTACTACTACTACTACTACTAATAATAGCGCAGCCAGATATATCCAAAATTTGATTATCTTATTCTTTCTACAGGGAAACAGATATTCATTAAAAACTTGAAATTGAGGATGTTTCTCATTTTCATCCTTCAAACTTTAAAGTCAGATTTGGAATTGACATTGTGAATCTGACCTTCTTTCTTTTTTTACTATGAAAATAGGAATGATTTACACCTCTACTCAGAAGTAAGGCCCACTGAGATCAATGGGACTCACTCCAAGGTATGTTTGCATAGGATTGCAACCATAGCCATGTCAGTTTCCAATCTTAACTCTGTTCCCCAGATTTTCACTTCCCAGGATAATATATGGAACCAAATGTAGTAACCTCTGATTTTGACACTTCTCTGAATTTTGTGATATAGTTCTTACTCAAAAACAGTACCGAAAGATGTACAATAATGCATATTTTGGGAGGTAAAATGCATACAAAAATAATGTGCATTTGGGCAGTAAAATGTATACAAAAATGTGGGTTTTTTTGCAATAAATTGATGGAGAAGTAGGATGGAGCACACGAATGAATGAACACATGTGAAACTGACAGATCCATTCTTTGTAGGTCATGACTAGGGATGACAGAGAAATCCTCAATGGAACCAAATTAGTTCAGATTTTTATGAATGTGACTGGCGGATTCCACAACAGACCGGTTTTCCCCATCAGGTGTATTCTATGGGCTTGCAAACCATTTTTCTAACCTTTGGAAATTTTGTGCAAATGTCATCAAACAAAAATATGCTAAAATAAAATTTTAAAACGCTTTAAATGTGTATTTCCCTCCATAAAGCATGAAAATGCACATTTGGTGTGAATTTGCACATTTTGCACTTGTGAATTTGCACAAATTATCTTTTGCACACAAATGAATGTGCACAAATTCTCTTTTGCACACATATGAATGTGCGCAAATTCGGAAACGGGAAAACAATCCAATGGGTGGACAATGGAATGAAAAGTGCCTGACAATCCATGGAACGTAGACAGAATGGATTTTATACAATCCATACACCCTTAGTCCTTAAATTCTTCCTGAAATCGGAGGGGGGGGGAGCTTATCTCTGAGAGAAGCTGTACAGTCCCAGTTCAGTCCCTGCATAGGAGAAGCTGTACAGTCCCTGCATAGGAGAAGAATTGAAAGAACTGAGATGGCATGCCTGTCTCCTGAACCATTGTAACACCTGCGTAGGACAGTACTTACGAATACCTTCCTGACATCTTCTTCACAACCGTCAGGATGATCGCAGTAGCAACTCCTATTGCAATGATGATGCCTATGATAATACCAACCAACGCAGCTGTTTCCAGGCCATCTGAAGGGGGAAAGAATGGAAGCAAAGTTACTTGGTTTCTCATATAGCACATTTCCCCATCTTCTTCTTCTTCTTCTTCTTCTTCTTCTTCTTCTTCTTCTTCTTCTTCTTCTTCTTCTTCTTCTTCTTCTTCTTCTTCTCTCTCTCTCTCTCTCTCTCAATCTCTCATTTTATTATTTGCAATGCTTACAGAAGTAGGCAAACAGATAATTGGACCAACATATTGTCAACAGTTTAACAATAGAGAATCTAAACAAATTTACTAACAAATCCAACAAACATCACAAGTTTCCTAATAACACAAAAGGTTGCATGTTCGTATAGCGCATATTCTACACAATCCCATCCATGTCCACTCAGAAGTAAAAACATAAGAAGGGCCCTGCTGGATCAGACCAAGGGTCCATCTAGTCCAGCATTCTGTTCACGCCGTGGCCAGCCAGCTGCCTATGGAAAACCCACAAACAGGACTTGAGTGCAGCAGCACCCTCCCATCCATGTTCCCCAGCAACTGGTGTACTTAGGCACACTGCCTCTACTCTACAAGGTAGAACATAGCCATCAGGACAAACCTTCTCCTCCTCCTTGAATTTCTCTAACCCGTTTTAAAGCCATCGAAATTGGTGGCCATCACTACATCCTGGGGTAGCGAATTCCATAGTTTGACTCTGGGCTGTATGATTCCAAAACCTTCAGAATCTGAAACTTTCAGATTCTGACATTTTATCCTTTGAGATATGCTTTCAGACAGTGGCCACTGCCTGTTTAGATGGAAGGAATGCGAAGTTGCTGGTTATAGGTGATTATGTATTTGTGAAGCCTTACAAATAGTGAACATTTGTCCGTTATATTTTGTTTGTGAGTTGCATTCATCTCCAAGGAAGACATTTATCACTCCACTGGTAAAAACAATGTCTGGTAGAATGTTATCTAAGAAAATACTAGTACAGTTATCTGATAATTATCCCGATGTTACTCACCAAGTGGCCTTGCTTCCAATTGCAGCTAAGAAAATTAGAGTAAAGTTCTTACATTTTATTTTCATCAATTGTAAAGGTGATGACCTATCTCTGTTTTAACTTTTTGCAGTGACCTATGGTTTATCCTGTTCTAATGTTGTTCCATGCCTCGATCCAAAGGGAGAGGCGGGTAATAAATAAATATATTATTATTATTATTATTATTATTATTATTATTATTATTATTATTATTATTATTATCCTATGTGTGGTGTGTACTATGTTTCACACACACACACCTTTTTGCTCCTCTGCAAACTTTGCTCATCCTACTACTAGGGTGACCATATGAAAAGGAGAACAGGGCTCCTGTATCTTTAACAGTTGGATTGAAAAGGAAATTTCAGCAGGTGTCATTTGTATATATGGAGAACCTGGTGAAATTTCCTCTTCATCACACCAGTTAAAGCTGCAGGTGCCCTGCCCCTTTTTTAAATCTGGTCACTCTAGTATAGCTCCTGCAGCTTTAACTGTGGTGATGAAGAGGGAATTTCACCAGGTTCTCCATATATACCAATGACACCTGCTGAAATTCCCTTTTCTATGCAACTGTTAAAGGTACAGGAGCCCTGTCCTCCTTTTCATAGGGTCACCCTACCTACTACTGATATTTCCCTCTTCTGCATGGATGGTTTGCCTAGATGTGGTCGACCCCCATTCATATAACTGTGTTCACTATTAATATATAGGTTTTCCTGCCAGGCATTCACGGAACTGAGAAGGAAGGGTGTTGGTTTATCAATCTGGGCTTCTTGAGTGTTCTTGTTGGTTGTTCGGACCTTTTAGAGAATCCCACATATGTATGTTTACAAATGCCCAGATGAAGAGAACTTTAAAGTGACACCATAAAGCTTCTCCAAAGAGGGCGATCCAAAGGCTTGGCATGTTATGATATGAATGATTATCCTCCACCCAAAGCCTGCTCAATACAAGCATTTGGGCTTCGGGCCTGAATTGGGCCAATGCCAGGTTAAAACAAATGGCCCTGTTACTGCCACATCTAGTTCAGCTGGGCTTTAATCCAAGGATTATCTGCTTTTTGTCACCCCCTGTGTCAAGACAGTTCAACATACAAGTCCTGCCCCAGTTATGGTCCCTAATGACCAAGGTCCAGCCCAGCAACGGCATGCAGCACGGTGGGGCAGGCTATCTCTGGAATTATTTGGGAGGCCGAGTGGAGAAGCACAGAGTAGGAATGTGTGAATCAGCTGTACTCAAGCTCACCGAAGCTGTCTGAATTCCATCTCCAAAGCCTGGTCTGACGCAAGTCCGAATCAGATTGCGAGCTTTGCTTTCCTCTCCCTCCTTTTTGCATGAAAATCCCTGTGTGCCTTTTGTGTGTATTCCCCCTGCCCAAAAATATATGCAGCCATTCTTTGCATCTCTGAAATGCACACATTCTTCTCCTGTCGTTGAAATCATGCTTGTCTGCCTTTTTTTTTTTTTAAAAAAAAAGTGTGCCTTTTTTCACGTGCATTTCTCAAATGTACTCATGCTTGTCGAATGCATTTTTGTTTTGGGTGTGGTGGTGGTGTCAGCGATTGCGTCTGATTCTGTATTTGGGGTGGAAGCTGTGAACTGGGTAATTCCTGATCAGAAACAGATTTCTCATACATCCTTAGCACAGAGCCAGGCAAAGCTGTGACGGACCTCTGCTTTCCCTTAAATGCCTCTGGGTCCCCCTGGCCCCCAGCATAGCATCTCAGGGGAGGTCTGGAGGGAAAGGGAGAGAGCAGCTGATGAAAAAGGGAGGGGGTGGTGGTAGCCACGACCCCACTTCTTCACTCAAAGCCCGACCTTAAGAGAAAGGGGAAAGAGGGCCCACGTGTATCAATTTTGCCGCCTCTACCTCCCTACCATGTGTCAAGCTCATGGAAGAGGGGCTGCATCCCAGGGGGAGGGAACAGAATGAGATTCGATGCCTCCCCCCAGAAGCAAATGATCCCTTCTGAATATACATCAACAACAGCAAAGCACTCACAAACAAATAGAACCATTTCCTTACAAAACCAAAAACCAATCCCAGCTGGTGGCCCAGCTGCACCTATTACTCAATAAACGGATGAGAAAGTTACTTGGGACTGGCCAGTCGAGGCAAAGACTTCAAAAAGGGGAATAGAAGCACAGGCATGTGCATACCAATGGGCTTGCTCTTTTATCCAACACAGAATGCAGATGCAGAAAAAGAACATGGGGTGGGGGTGGGGGTGGGGGTGGGGGATAAGAAAGCTACAGTATGGTCACAGACATTGCTGAAATCTCTATTTCCTGCCTTGGAAATGTGAGTCTTGAAAAGGTTCACCTCTTCACTTATGACCTCCTCATTCTTTTCCAGCTTGTATTGTAATCTAAACATTCTCCTCTGTCTCTTTGCCTGTCCCGTGTGTGTGTGTGTGTGTGTGTGTGTGTGTGTGTGTGTGTGAGAGAGAGAGAGAGAGAGAGAGAGAGAGAGAGAGAGAGAGAGAGAGAGAGAGAGAGAGAGAGAGAAAGAAAGAGAAAGAGAGAGAGAGAGAGAGAGAGATTGATTGATTTATATTTAGGGAATAGCTTGGCTTCTTCTGACCCAATTCAGAACTTTGAGGGTTCACTGATCGCCAATTTTGATAGTAGTTTTAAACAAAGCAAAACTGCACTTTTATGGTTTTAGCAGTTCCCTGAATTACGTTGTCAAAAAGGCACTTGAGTAATCCACAGTAACAAAAAACAGTCAAGTCCATATATAAAAAATAAATTATCAGTTTGGGAAGGTGAGCAGGAGATGGTCAGGTCTTTCATGATGGATGGAGCACCTTATCATAGCCACTTCATTCCTAAAGAATGTGGAAGGAAGGAATGTGTCTGGCAGAAATATGTGAAATAACCTCCCGTGCTACACAGAGAGAATCATAGAATCATAGAATAGCAGAGTTAGAAGGGGCCTACAAGGCCATGGAGTCCAACCCCCTGCTCAATGCAGGAATCCACCCTAAAGCATCCCTAACAGATGGTTGTCCAGCTGCCTCTTGAAGGCCTCTAGTGTGGGAGAGCCCACAACCTCCCTAGGTAACTGATTCCATTGTCGTACTGCTCTAACAGTCAGGAAGTTTTTCCTGATGTCCAGCTGGAATCTGGCTTCCTTTAACTTGAGCCCGTTATTCCGTGTCCTGCACTCTGGGAGGATCGAGAAGAGATCCTGGCCCTCCTCTGTGTGACAACCTTTTAAGTATTTGAAGAGTGCTCTCATGTCTCCCCTCCATCTTCTCTTCTCCAGGCTAAACATGCCCAATCCTTTTCGTCTCTCCTCGTAGGGCTTTGTTTCCAGACCCCTGATCTTCCTGGTTGCCCTCCTCTGAACACGCTCTAGCTTGTCTGCATCCTTCTTGAATTGTGGAGCCCAGAACTGGATGCAATACTCTAGATGAGGCCTAACCAGGGCCAAATAGAGAGGCACCAGTACCTCACGTGATTTGGAAGCTATACTTCTATTAATGCAGCCCAAAATAGCATTTGCCTTTCTTGCAGCCATATCACACTATTGGCTCATATTCAGCTTGCGATCTACAACAATTCCCAGATCCTTCTTGTTTGTAGTATTGCTGAGCCAAGTATCCCCCATCTTGTAACTGTGCCTTTGGTTTCTATTTCCTAATGTAGAACTTGGCATTTATCCCTATTAAATTTCATCCTGTTGTTTTCAGCCCAGCACTCCATCCTATCAAGATCACTTTGAAGTTTGTTTCTGTCTTCCAGGGTATTAGCTATCCCACCCAATTTTGTGTCATCTGCAAATTTGATCAGCGTTCCTTGCACCTCCTCGTCCAAATCATTAATAAAAATGTTGAAGAGCGCTGGGCCCAGGACTGAGCCCTGCGATACTCCACTCGTTGCCTCTCCCCAGCTTGAGAAGGTTCCATTGATAAGTACTCTTTGTACTTATCAATGGAAGAGCTAGGAACATGCCGTCCTATAGCAACTTTACAAGAAACCCCAGGCCTCAAAGAAAACCCAGAAGTAGTCTGTGGTTTTCCTCATGTTATACACAAGGCCAATTTCCATGTTTCAGTACAAAACCATCAGTGAGTTTCTCTTTAGCTGAGTTTCAATCAAGGTGCCATCAGCTGTGGAGCGGTTGTGATGGAATGTGAAGCCAGGGCGCTCTACGTAATTTGGAAATTTGAGGCTACCTTTTCACACCGTATTCATTTCTAGAGCTTGCAGTAAATGCGGGCATGTTGGGACTGAAACATTCAGAGCTAAACTGCATGGGGGAGATCTGTGGTCAGGGCCGGATCTACACTAGTCTTATAGTGTTGCTAGTGTCCCTTTCTAACGTGGTTCTCTGTATCATTTCTCTGTATCACGGGACACACTAGCGTGACTTACGTTTCGCTGCAACGGAACTTCAGGGCACGTTGTTCCATCCTTCCGTTGTTCTCCCTCTTCTGTGAGAGCTGCTGGGTTTGCTCCGCCCACTGCCTGCCTCATTCCTAGCCAGCAGTGCAGGGCAATAGTCATAAGCACACACAAACCCCCTTCCAAAACATCTTAACGCAAGTCCCAGGGAATTGCCTGAATGTATAGGAGTCAGCCACTTTGCTGAAGCTAAGCAGGGCCAGGTCTGGTCAGAGTTTGGAGGGGAGACCAAATTGAAAAGTTCTAGCAGCAGCCCCATTTAAGCCCCGCTGGTCATGAGTTTTGGACTTTGGACCCTTGTTAATTTTCCTGCAGGGAGCTACAGGGATCCTTTGACCGCTCCTCAGCTCCTTTGCAAAGAGGGGGGGGGGAATGTTAAAAAAAATCATAAAAAATCAACCGATGACCCAATTCGATTCAAATTTGGTATTTGAATTACTGTGCCAATTTTGGTGTCTTTATCTATAAAGCTTATGCAGATGTAAGCATTTGTTTAAAATCCTGCTCCTGTTCCCCAGCGGCGACTGGGGAGAATCTTTTGCAAAAGGAGCACAATTAACCGCCCAGAGAGCTTCGGCTATTGGGCGGTATAAAAATATAATAAATAAATAAATAAATAAATAAATAAATAAAAATTAACGCTGGATGCATGGGAGTACTTCACAATCAAAGCAGATTCTAAGGTGGAAAACTTCTGAGTCCTTTGCATGCAATTGTCAGTGATTGCACAGTATAACGCTGGTGTGATTGACCTGCTGTAGCAGATAAGATAGCAAACGGGGCGAAAGAAGGAGATTAGGAAGTGGGCGGAGCAAACCCAGCAGCTCTGAAAAAGGGAGAGGAGAATTACCGGTAGGACGAGGCACATGAATCTGTAGCCACACTGGAACTAAGAAATAGAACCTGTAAGTACAACTCATTTGCAACGTTGGAGACCCAGGGTCACGTGATGCTGTGTGTCACAGTAACCCATTCAAAATGTTAGAATAACATCAGTGTAGATTCCCACCAGATCTCCTGCAGTCTTCTTTTAGTCTTACAAAGTAGGGATGTTAGAGAAATCCATTTAGATGGTGGAGTTCAATAGGTTTGCCTATGCTCCACCCCCCAGACTTTGTTTTGGTTCCTGCTGCAGTTCCTGTGAGTCAGGCCAGTTTGTGGATTTTCTGGGAATTTCGCACATTTTGGGGGAAGGTTCTGCAATTTGCACAAATTTGTGAGGAACTCCTGCAAAATATGGCCGAATTTGTGAAAAGTTGACCAAGATGTGCGTAAATTGCTCACAAATGTGCGCAAATCACAAAAACCTTTCCCCCTTCAAAAATGCATGAAAGGTTCTTGGAATTCAGCTTGCAAATGCAAGGTGAGTCATACATGCCATAGGACTCCATCAAGCCAGAAGAAGAAGAATCATAGAATCATAGAATAGTAGAGTTGGAAGGGGCCTATCGAGTCCAACCCCCCCCACTCAATGCAGGAATCCACCTTAAAGCCTACCTGACAGGTGGCTGTCCAGCTGCCTCTTGAATGCCTCTAGTGTGGGAGAGCCCACAACCTCCCCAGGTAACTGGTTCCATTGTTGTACTACTCTAACAGTCAGAAAGTTTTTCCTGATGTCGAGCCGGAATCTGGCTTCCTGTAACTTCAGCCCATTATTCCGTGTCCTGCACTCTGGGAGGATCAAGAAGAGATCCTGGCCCTCTTCTGTGTGACAACCTTTCAAGTATTTGAAGAGTGCTATCATGTCTCCCCTCAATCTTCACTTCTCCAGGCTAAACATGCCCAGTTCTTTCTGTCTCTCCTCAAAGGGCTTTGTTTCCAGACCCCTGATCATCCTTGTTGCCCTCCTCTGAACACGCTCCAGCTTGTCTGTCCTTTTTGAATTGTGGAAGAAGAAGAAGAAGAAGAAGAAGAAGAAGAAGAAGAAGAAGAAGAAGAAGAAGAAGAAGAACCAGAATTCTGAGCAATGGGGACGCCTATTACAAACAGACAGATGGGAGGGGTGATTTGGATCAGGGCGCAATGCTGGGGGAAGGGGAGGATTCAGGTGGAGGAGGAGGAGGAGATGACCAGAATTGTGAGCAATGGACATCCCTATTACAAACAGACAGATGTTATATTTTCATGCTGTGTCATGGCGTGAAATAATCCACAATGACTTCTCAAGAGGAACCGCAATTTGGCCGCATCCCAACAAACATAAAAAGGGCTTCTGCTTTATCGGGAAATAGGATGTGATGCCACCCAGCTCTCGTTACATGAGAGGGCTGAGGCTCATTAGCGTGCCTACAGGTTCAAATAAGGATTAAGGTAACCTAAGAAAGCAACTTAATCACTCAGTGCCACCTCTAAATTAAATTCAGACATGCCGCCTATTTGAACAACACGGATGCCTTTGGCCTCAATTGCCAGGGCTGGATGGGAACCAGGGCTGCACTAAAGAGATGACAGAGTGCTTCTTGAGGCTGGCTAGCTAATTTGGGATGTTAACCGATACACCGTATTAGTTATGTAACTGTTAATTTGTGGCTGGTTTGTAAATGAAATGTCCATTTCTAGAGCATCCCTCCAAATGTGGGGTACTTTGGCAGGTTCTGTCTTGCAAGAACTGGTGGCAGGTTATGTATTTATTTTTCTTATATTTTCATATCTTTTTTTAAATTAAAAATTACTGGCATTATTTTGCATAATGTGTGTACTCACACACACCAACGCACACACAGAGGCCGTACCGTCAGAGGTTTCTGTAGCATTTGGTTCTGTTGAATTCTCACCACCATCACTGGTTGAAAGGATGCCGTCTGAAGTCATCAGCGCCTAGAAGGGGAAATGATCTGTCATTGTATGCAGCTGTTGATGTTGTTGGTATTTGGGTTGTACATGTTATAAACGAAAGCAGCAAGCCTGATTTATTTTTGAGTAGCTCTACCTAGAAATCCGAAAGTAAGTGTGCGGGTTTGTATGTCCGGAAATATTTGCCCACTTGGAGTTGAGGTACAACTTTAAAATTGGGCACGCAGATAGTTTTATGGTTAGGGTACATGAAGACCTAACACCCAGGATTTCTTGGTTTTAACTATTTGTAATTAATTAAAAACTAAACTTACGCTGATGCCTACAGCTCCAAGCAACTAAAGGCATACTCAAGGTGTAGGCATTCAGGAACCTGAGCAATGCTGGTGGGTATATCAGCTAGTCTCTACTAAAATACACCAACTCAATTGTTAATTTACTCATTCACCTCGCACAATCTCATCAACCCGACTCGAATATAAATGTACAATTTAAAACAAATAGGTAGGGAACAAATAGGGAACCCTACTGAATTCAGTGGGATTTACTCCCGAGAAGTGTATATTACAATATAAAAGCTGATAGGATGCCTAAAGAAAACTTTTCTCCAACCCAGGGCCTTTATAGTTATTATTGGATGGCACAGAATGGATTAATGGATCAAAGGTAGGGTGACCATATATAACAACAACAATAACAACAACTTATGGCAGTCAATTGACCATTCCAACAAAAGTTACATACAGAAACACTTAGCATACAGTTAGCTATTAAAAAGACAATAGCTAAACAACAGTTAAAGCTGCAGGTGCCCTGCCCTCTTTTAAATCTGGTCACTCTAGTATAGCTCCTGCAGGAGGGAGAAAATCCACCCACAGAACATGAAGCTTAGATACTAAGGGGGAAGAAATGTACTGAAAGGCTCAACACCATGACCATGAACCTTCGTTGGTAGAAAGAATTTGAGGAATTTGATCTTTGTGGATTCCCATGCAAACGGACCTGTTCTGCGTCTCCTGGGCTAATGTACCGATCGCCAGGATGCAGTCATCCTTCGGATTTTACACTTCTCCAAAATTTGAGATGCAGTTTCCCATTTAAAAACATACACATTAAAATCTGTATTTGTAGGGTGACCATATGAAAAGGAGGATAGGGCTTCTGTATCTTTAACAGTTGTATTGAAAAGGGAATTTCAGCAAGTGTCATTTGTATATATGGAGAACCTGGTGAAATGTCCCTTTCATCACACTATTTAAAGCTGCAGGTGCCCTGCCCTCTTTTAAATCTGCTCACTCTAGTATAGCTCCTGCAGCTTTAACTGTTGTGATGAAGAGGGAATTCCACCAGGTTCTCCATATATACAAAATAACACCTGCTGAAATTCCCTTTTCTATGCAACTGTTAAAGATACAGGAGCCCTGTCCTCCTTTTCACATGGTCACCCTATCAAAGATGCAATCCTATACACATGGACTTGGAAGTAAGTCTCATTGAACTCAGACTGCACATTTATCTGAATTTTGTGATGCAGTTTGCAGCTAATATATAACTGAAACTGACTGGTAACAGATTATTATTATTATTATTATTATTATTATTATTATTATTATTATTATTTTCATTCAGCCTTTTCCCCAGTACTGGGACTCAAGGCGGTTTACAAGATTAAAACATGTACAATTAAAACATATAAATACAAATTACAAAAGTTAAAATAGAATCAAACCTACAGTAAAATTTAAAACATGTTAAAAAAATTAAAAACAATAACAGATTAAAAGGGAGGACCCAATACATTAACACAGGTCCAAAGTAACTCTAAAAGCCTGCTGAAACAAAAAACGTTTTTGCCTGTCTCTGAAACTGTAGCACAGAGGGAGTCAGACTAGCCACCCTGGGAAGCCAGAGCCCTGGAGCAGCCTCCGTATTAAATTAAGCCTGGTGTGAGTGTGAGTGAGGGTATGTGTGTGGGTTGCGCCATGCTAACTGGTCAACTGCAATAGAGGGAGACCCATAGCATTCATTGACTGAACAGGCCCAGAACACGTCGAGCCAAGAACGATACTCACCACAGTGGGTCCTTCGGTACCATCCTTGATATCAGCAGTTACCGCTTCTTCTTCGAATAAAGGTGTACTTGCTGAACAAAACACAAGAGAACCAGTGATACGTGTGATCGGTGGCCACGTGTCGCAACGCAACTTCAGTTAAGATGTTGTAGGCTAAAATATAGTGCTGTGCCAGAAATTTCCTTTCCATTTCCCCTCTAACCATTCTCCTTCACTCTGACAGAAAGGACATTGCTTTCAAAAAGAAATCAAACAGAGAAGAAAATTTTGGGGAAATTGTCATGGTTTGGATTCAGGGTTCTTGTGTTTACCTTACTTATGAGGTGGCCAAGGAGTGTGTGCGAGTATCCTATCTTTCATTGTACAATCGTCTTGCTGGAAGTCTGCGGTCTGCTTGATTTCCCCCACTTCAATTAAAGCTCAGGGAATCCTAGAATAATAGAGTTGGAAGGGGCCTCAAAGGCCATTGAGTCCAACCCCCTGCTCAATGCAGGAATCCACCTTAAAGCATCCCTGACAGATGGTTGTCCAGCTGCCTCTTGAAGGCCTCTAGTGTGGGAGAGCCCACAACCTCCCCAGGTAATTGGTTCGATAATTGGGAAGACAAGATGAGGTAAGCTCCAAGAGCTTTTCTGAAATTGAATTTGGCCCTTGGATCAACACACCTCCACTAGAGACAGAACCTTCTCTGTGTTGGCCCCTATCCTATGGAATTCCCTCTTGAGAGATAATCTGGCTTCCTCCATGGCTGCTTTCAAAGTTTTTCATTTTTTGTTTACTACATCTGTTCTCTTTGGTTCATAATCGAAAAAGTTTAATTGTACTTGCTGTATTAAATTATATATATATATATATATATACTGTGTCATTTTAAAATAGTTTAAATGTAAGATATGCTTATGATTTATTGATGCTGAATTTAATTGCTTTATATTGTAAACTGACTTGGGAAGATTTGAAAGGTGGCTAAGAAATATATGAAATACAATAAATGAATGCAAGAATTACATTTGAGGGAACCTATATTGATAGAGCCATTTAAGAGTAACTTGTTTATTATTCAACAACTTATTATTGTAATTAATAAAGCTTTGTTTGTTTATAAAATCCTACACCTCCTGCTCTTGGATACATAAGGGGGAGGTCATAAAGGGAGAATATAAGGTTAAAGCATAAAAGCTGTGAGTCCTCACAGAGAGAGGACTGCGTACGAGCTGCACCTGAACCTTAAAAGTCCTGGTGACAGTAAAACACAGTGTGTGAGAGAGCAGGCGGTTCCTTCTTGTGGATGTGAAAGGCCTTAGAGAAAAGGGATTCTCACTAGCACAGGAGCAGGAACATCACACTCCTCTTTGCAAATAGCTTGGCAATCAACATGCAAACCATCTCTGGTACAATGGGAAAAGGATGGTTGGACTGCCATGGTGAAAATAAACCAATAAGTTAGAAGTTGCTATTGGAGGGAAGAATGAACTCCATCCAGACTTTCCCAAAAAGTTGGATACCATTGATCAATTATTGTAATGGGCTCTGGCCGGGCAATCTAGCAAACATTGATATACCATATATGGATTAAGCTGAAGTAGCATAACTGTCTTAAATGATTGCATTAGGAAATGAGAGAGAGAGAGAAGAAAGAAGAAACCTAGCAGAGTTAGATGATCTAACATTGCATTCACAGATGAAAAAATTCCAGAAATGGCCCTCTACAGCCACTACAGTTTGAGGTGTTAGACCTAGGACACCACAGAGACCCCATCTTTGTTGAAAACTGAGGACGGGCAGCTGCTGGATAGCTTAGGTAAGTGCTGTGGGTGGGTGGAGGCAGCAACTCTGGATTTGGGGGGTGAGCTGGGAGGGGGGAGTCCAATGGATGGCCTTACACCTGGTTCCTTGCCTGGGAACCAGTAACAGCCAATCCACTTCATGTTTCTGGATCTCACCTCGGATCTAGTTCTGAAGCAGGTTGGCCCAAGCCTGAAGCACCCCAAGTCAAATTGGGGCTGATGTGGAACCCCTAAATCAGCCTCTGAAGTGAATCGGGGGTTGTGTGTATATCCCTAATGAAAATGGTAATTGGGATGTGTAACGTGCCCCAACAGTTATCAGTGCACTTCAATACCTCTATAAAACAGTAGCACAGGTCTAGCCAGGGAGACAGTGACAATCGGATGCATCTATATTTCACAAGCCACTAACATCAACAGGCGCAAATGCACAGCAAGTCCTGGTTGTGACCTGGGAGCAGCTGCGCTTGATCCACAGCACAAAGGAAGTCCAGACCAGAATGTTGCAACTTACATCCCCCAGCCTACAAAATCCCTACACTGAGCAGGGGGGAGGACTAAATGAACTCCAAGATCCCTTTCAACTAGGGTGACCAACTGTCAGGATTTCCCTGGATTTGTCCTGGTTTTTGTTCTTTCCATGGTGTCAGGGGGGATTTTCTGTAATTTTCAATAATGTCCTGGAATACACACCTTCCTCTTTAAGGCTGCCATTAGCATGGCAGGAGGGAATGACATGCTTTCTTGAGGCACGTCATTCCCCCACCCTGAGCTCCAATTGAGGTCTTAAAGGGGAAAGTGGGTCATTCGTGGACATTATAGAAAAGGCCCCCATTGGAGTGGATGGTGGTGGTGCAGAATGAAATCCTTTCCCCTCCTCCACTCCAATCGGGTTCTTTAAGGTGGCGGGGGAATAACGTACTTTCTGCAGGACTCAGAAAGCTGCTTCCCCCCCACACACACTAGGTGTCCTCTTTTTTGGTTTCCCAAATATGGTCACCCTATTTCAACTCTCCAATCCTATAATTCTGTGAAGATACAGGGCAAGTGATGCTACACCTTGGCTTGGGAATTCCCCACGCTGAGCGCAATGCACAGAGATTTTTTTTTTTTTTTTTTTTTGTGGTCTACCTTTTCCTTTAGTCTAGAAATTCCATTTATGGTCACTTGTTTTTACCATGTAAGAGAACATTCATTGTTTCCCTCAGGGTTTCGCCCTCCTCTGTTTTCTGCACCAAAGGTTACTGAACAGAACTGTTACTCTGGACATCTTTCCTATCCTGATGTGATGAGCAAAGTGACAAGTGATGCATCAGCGGTGCTGCAGAGTGGACCCTTTAAGCCAGGAAACCATCCATCAGTCACCATCTGTGCTTTAGCGAGCATGGACCGATGGGGGAATTTCAATGCATTATTTAAAGGAAAGGGATGCTGGTGGAGGAAGAGGGTTTAATATTAAATAGCAAATCTTTAATCTTAAGATAAATCTTTTTTAAGCTATTTGGCACTCCCTTGCTCATTTAACTCACGGGGACACCACATTCGTGAGGCTGTCGTGGTGAACCACATGAGCACGGTGCGACACATCCTTTACTTCTTCAGAGGGCTTCTTCTTTATCTTGCTGTATTTATAGCCCATATTTAAAGCAGATAAAAAGCCCAAGTCATTCCCCAAAGTATAGCACCAAAAACAACCAAACAACCAACAAAACAGATTTAATAATAATAATAATAATAATAATAATAATAATAATAATAATAATAATAGTAGTAGTAATAAATCACAATGAAAACTTAAAAGGAACACGTTATGAGTTGCAGCCATATTCCTTGGCATGTGCGTCTTTGGCATGTGTCACAATAACATTTGCTATCTTCTTGCTCCATGTACAGTTCTTACTTTTTGTTTTTAACGCAATAAGCAAACATGTCTTTCAAAGGTACATTCCTGTGGAAACAACAGAAGATGCAACAGAAGGAGTCCTCTAAGCACATCGCTGTGCTTAGAGGACATCTACATATCCAGTGACCATGTTTCCTCTCCCTTTCTTCTAGGCCACAGCTAGACCTAAGGTTTATCCTGGGATCAACCAGGGTTCGCCCCTGTCTGAGCACTGGATCCCCTGTGTGTCACCTAGGTGAACACGTTTGACCCTTGGACAATCCAGGGATAAACCTTAGGTCTAGCTATGGCCCTAATCTATATCCAACATTTATGCAATCCTTTTCCTATAGAGCATCCAAAAATTTATATAATAGGGACGAAGGAGACTGTTTATTTCTGATCCATGTCATGGTTGGATGTTTCCCCTCATAATTCTTTTCATCTAATGCTGGGCTGAAAGTTTTGGTCTAGTATTTTGAGGAACATTCTTGGGGGAAAGATGGGGAGGATGGGGGCAAAATGACCCCCCCTCAAAGAGAGAGTGGAGTGGTAGAAATTTCCTCCAAATTTTCAGGTGGTGGTAGAGGCTTCCATTATAAATGAGGCAGCTGAGGGGGCATTATTTTCTAATTTCTACACTTCAACAACAACAGCGACAACAACTCACTCTGAGCCTCCTGAGACTTGTCCATATTTTCCCTTCCTGTGCCACATTTTTCCCCTATCTGAGGCATAGGACAAGATGGCGCCTTCTCCCATTCCACAGACAATGGCCAACTGGTTTTGCAGTTGAATCTTCCTTCACCACAGGAAATAAGACATCCCTCATCACACATGGTGGCTACACACTAGCTTAGGGGATGAAAGGCAGGTAATGGAACATACAGCTCTTTCCACCACCACCTTGCTGCCACCTCCCCACATCTGCCGCCTGAAGCAACCACCTCACTCTGTCTAATGGTAGGGCCGGCCCTGCTGAGCCAACCAAATCCCTGTTGATATGAACATGATTTCTGTCTATAAAGGAAGGAAAGTTAAACTCACCACCCTCTGAAGGTTTGGGGGAAATTTCTGTCTCCCCCTCTGAAAGAAGCAGAAATTTATCCACACACCTTTTATTGTCTTCCTTTTTTTTTTTGCAGGGGATAAATAGACCTGCAAAAATGGAGGATCATTTTTGGTTCAGCCCTATCTCTGTATTCTTTCCACATTAATTTGTGTTTTTGTATTTTTTAGATCTGCCTGAAAAAAATGTTTGTTTTGTTATCATTCACATTTACATTTATGTTATCTTTGTATTGTGGGATGTGAAAAGCATGTGAGTATGTGAAAGTATTCTTTAAAATCTTTACAAATAAAAGATAAAAAATACATATTTAAAGTCACATCCATATTTAAATACATGTTCAGATATTAAAATGCACATTTCTAAATTTATTTTCTCTCAAAATATGCCTTTTTCAGTGCATTTTGATACATTTTTGAGCAGGTCCCTTCCATTTGCACAGTGGAGAAATTGTGAGTAGCTAAATTGTGAATAATATTCAAATGCATCTTTATTCAGAAGTAGATCACACTGCTTTCAATGGGACTTACTCCGTAGTAACAATGTAAATGGCTATATCTCTGCTCAGATGTAACCCACATTGAGTTGAATGGGGTTTACTCCCAGGTAAGCGTATATAGATTGCAAGCAGCCTTAGAGCTTCTTTAAATGAGTGATTTATAGCCATTACTGGATACTCACAGATGTTCACAGGTCTTTTTGACAAAGCCATCAACCTCCTGCGCACTTCTGGCTCCTTTTTTCAGTTTTAGTGTCACAAAATAAACCTGAGGTTGCGCTATAAATGCCCACTAGAGGGCGCTGTCCCATTGAAATGTACAGGCCACATGGTCACTGCTTTCTACTCTGTGTAATTGTGCTCCTTTCAAACATGGAAGAGAACCCGGAAGAGAGCAACAGTAAGGAAACATGATCCCTCCCCCTTCTGAAAGTCCTATTAGAGTGCATTCCTATGCGTGACTACTCAAATTTGAGTTATACCATAAACAGTGGGACTTACTCCCAGGTAAATGTTTATAGGAATGCATGCAGTCTAAGGGAGCAATCCTATGTATCTTTAGACAGAAAAAACGTCATTCAATTCTCAGCATTCCCCAGCCAGCACTGCCTCTGGCCTAAGAAAGGCTTTTCCAAGCAATCCTATGGTCCCTGGGAAAGCATCCCAGCAAATGTAGAATTGCTGTTTAAGTGTGTTTAGGATGGCTGCCCTAATTGAAACCTCCATATTAGTCCAGGAGGTGATTATTAGCTCAGTTTGGATCAGAATCCAGACAGTCCAATTTCTCAGGCATCCTTAGTGTATAATAATATAAAAAAGAAATGAAAAAATAATAATATGAGATCCAGACAGCTTTTGTTAAATTATCTTGGCCCTCTCTGCACCAGAAATACTGCACTGTAAAGTCATTCCTACATCCAAAGGGGGTTTAAATATTAAAGGTTTGAATGTTATGTTGCTCTTATTCCTCTCTTCCCCCCTCCCTCTCTTGCAAAAGTTAGTGGGGTGGGGAGGTATAATCTAATGACGCACAGCCAAGTTTCCCCTGGAGTAGTCCACATCATCAAATATTTAATCAAAGTCTTTCCTCCAGTTTTGAGCATCAAATATTTAAGGAGGGAGAAAATCCACCCACAGAACATGAAGCTTAGATACTAAGGGGGAAGAAATGTACTGAAAGGCTCAACACCATGACCACGAACCTTCCTTGGTAGAAAGAATTTGAGGAATGTGATCTTTGTGGATTCTGATGCAAACGGACCTGTTCTGCGTCTCCTGGGGTAATGTACCGATCACCAGGATGCCGTCATCCTTCGGATTTTACACTTCTCCAAAATTTGAGATGCAGTTTCCCATTTAAAAACATACACATTAAAATCCGTATTTTTAGGGTGACCCTATGAAAAGGAGGACCGGGCTCCTGTATCTTTAACAGTTGTATAGAAAAGGGAATTTCAGCAGGTGTCATTTGTATATATGGAGAACCTGGTGGAATTCCCTCTTCATCACCACAGTTAAAGCTGCAGGTGCCCTGCCCTCTTTTAAATCTGGTCACTCTAGTATAGCTCCTGCAGCTTTAACTGTTGTGATGAAGAGGGAATTTCACCAGGTTCTCCATATATACAAATGACACCTGCTGAAATTCCCTTTTCTATGCAACTGTTAAAGATACAGGAGCCCTGTCCTCCTTTTCATATGGTCACCCTATGTATTTTGGGATAAAATATGTTATAAATACATGTTGCATTATATGCAGCGCCTGATGGAGTGCCTCTCCTGAACCTACTCATACACTACATTCAACACCTAAGGCCCTCCTCCAAGGAAGGCTTGGAGGAAGGCTGTAAGGGAGAGGGCCATCTCAGTGGTGGCCCCCCAATTGCAGAATTATCTTCCCCAGTGAGACCTGCCTGGTGCTCACATTGCCATCCTTTTGGCACCAGTTAAAGTTTTCCTCTGCTCCCAGGCACATGATAATGCTTTTTAAGGTAATTAATACATTGGCTCCCCATACAATGATCCAAGGGAACAGTTTGTGACACCCTTAATTGAAAACTGTTCTTGCAAGAGCCCACTGGAAGTGATTTTTTTTTAATCTCCTAGTGGATATGGATAAATATGTGATGTGGCGTGTAGCTCTGTTTGCCACAGCTGCCAAAAAGATCAGAAAGAAATACATAGCAGAGAGAGCCATCAATTGTAAAAGGGATGATTGCATTTGACCACATCTGATTGACATCATATCACCTATTGATCACTATCACTATTTTGTTTTTCCATATTTGTTGGTGATTGTACTGTTGTTTGGTTGTTTTATGCAAATGCCATTGGCCAAAAGCAAGAAACTTGACTGACAGACTATTGGCTCCTGGTATTCTATTGTCATTATTTTTAGCTGTTTCAAGCTATTTAAAAATTTATACTGTTCAGATGACACACTAAGCTTTGGTGGTTAAGCATTTTGAGCTCAACATTATGGCTTAGTGTGTTGTGTGAACCATGACTTAGCATGTCTTGTGACCCATTCCTACCCATGGTGGCTACATAACCATGGTTTGATCACATTCACTAACCATTAGTGAATGTGATCAAACCCGCAAAGGGGGTTATCGGCTTAACCAAGGCTTAGCGTAGTGTCTGAACAGTGTCTTCATGTTTTATATTCTAGGGTTTTATTTATTTTATTTTATTTTTTTGTTGAGTTGCCCAGAGAGCTGTGACCATATAACAAATGAAATGAAATGTTTTGTGAGAAAAGGTATGCATTTAACTATATGTTTAGATACACACGTGTGTGTGTGTGTGTGTGTTTTAAAGAAAAATTGTGCATTGTTCCAAAAATTGGACGGAATTGACTTTTAAATGAACACACATAAAACTGCCATGGAATAGAGACTGAAACACATTTTATGTGTGCATTTTTAAAGGAAAATTGCACATTAATGCAGAAATGCAGACTTGTGAATGAACACATAGAAAACTGCCATGGACTAGAGACCGCTATACATTTTTGTGTGGCTTTTTTTGAAAAAGGGAAATTGCACGTTGACGCAGAAATAGGATGGAATGGACTTGTGAATGAACACATATAAAACTGCCATGGACCGGACACTTGGTGGTGTGTGTTTTTGAAAGCCGGTAAATTCAACCAATAAATTCAGGGTTGGCTTAAAGGAAGAATAAATAATGACCTTCATTCAAATAGGCTGACAGAATGGCTGGAGGCAGAATTACACATGAAGACGTATGTTGGATTGCTGCCCAAACCAGCCAGCTCCCTCGTCTTCTCTCCCTTTCCATAAGGTGCAGTAAAACCCTGAGATAATCAGACTTCCCTCCTCGTGTTGTTTCTTGATTGCTCTCCTGGCTTTATTTGTCTTCTTCATTTCACCCCTCTTGACTTCTGGTCTAATTTGGCGCATTGTGTGAAGAGATGCTGGCATCAATTTCCCCTCAATCTTACCCAGAGTGCGTGGCTACGCGTGCCCCTCTCAGAACTAAGCTCCGCTGAGTTGAAGTGGACATACCCGATTGCAGCCTGGTTCGCTGATGCACACTGATACAACATGGCAGAAAGCAAACCCGATGTGACCACACTCAGAATGAAGATTCTTCTTTGGTGACATTGGTCAGATATTGTCATAGAACATGTTAAGAGGGAGCTTTTTGACACCTTGTATAATGTTATAATTTTGCAACCTTCTGTAAATGTTGCCTAATCAATGATATTTGAGTTCAAAATTATTCATCCCCCTTGTCGCTCTGACGGTGGGACTCACCTCCTTTAAATCCCACACATTGGCTTTTTGTCTGCTTTTTCATCCTGCACAACCTACCTGCACCGTCCTTCAAAGCCCTCCCTGACTTTGGACTTCTCTAAATGAGCGATTTATAGCACGCTCGTGAGTGGTCACTCACAGAAGTTTGCAGGACATTTTGATGATGTTGTGAACCTCCTGCACATCTCCTACTCTTTCTCCTGGTTATTCTGATTTTTTTTTTTAAAAAAAATCTTGGATATCCTGATTCTACTGTAATTCCTACTCTGTGTAGCCAAAGTTGTGCTACAAAACACCCACTAGAGGGTGCTGTCCCATTCAACACTACAAACACTGAGAGGAGGGGAAGTATTCCGTTACAGACCACGTGGTCACCCCTCTCCTCCCGTGTAATTCAGCTCATTACAATTACACAAGAGAAGCAAGAAGCAAAGGGCCGGTAAGCGAATGTGATTTCCCTTTAATGTAAAGAAGTCCTTTGCCACTCTTCACATCTACACACTTATGTCTCAACACATCCCGTCCTGTGACCTCTTCTCATCCAGCCCCACCT
Organism: Elgaria multicarinata webbii; assembly: GCF_023053635.1. Taxonomy (NCBI): domain Eukaryota; kingdom Metazoa; phylum Chordata; class Lepidosauria; order Squamata; family Anguidae; genus Elgaria; species Elgaria multicarinata. The sequence goes on from NC_086190.1 coordinate 5,939,767, forward strand.
CCCTCAGCCACCCAGTGATCTCTTGTCATCTGAAACAACTCCGTCCATTTTATTCATTTATTTACAAAATTTGTACACTGATCCATATCTGAAACAGATTCCAGAGTGGTAAACATAAGAATTAAAACAGAAAAAGATACAAAAATTAAAACACCATGATTAGACTAACACACACACACACACACACACACACACACACACACACACAGAGAGAGAGAGAGACAGAGACAGAGAGAGAGACAGAGACAGAGAGAGAATAAAAAACTTGGCTGTCAGTCAAGAAATGCTTCCTGGAATAAGACTGTTTTCAGGAAGCACCAGAAACAACACAGCACTGATATCAAGGGGCAAGGAATTTCACAGAAAGGGGGCCATCCTGCTGAAGGCTCTTCTCCTGGTGGACTCCAATTGGGCCACAGGTCCATGCAGAACCACCAGAAGCATGCCTTCTAATGACTTCAGTGACCGGGCAGGTTGGTAATATAGAAGGAGCTCTCTCAGGTATGCCTGGAACTGCCTTCTAGATTGCTTCTATGTGACCACTTCCCTTATTTCCTTTAAGCCCCTCCTCAAAACTCACTTTCTACAGGAAATCTTTAGTCCATCCTGGTGGTGCCCTCCAGATGTTCTGAATTACAACTCCCAAAATCCCTCGTCATCAGCCACGTTGGCTGAGGCTTCTGGGTAGGTTGACCATGTGAAAAGGAGGACAGGGCTTCTGTATGTCTAACAGTTGCATAGAAAAAGGAATTTCAGCAGGTGTCATTTGTATGCATGTAGCACCTGGTGACATTCCTCTTCATCACAACAGTTAAAGCTGCAGGAGCTATACTAGAGTGACCAGATTTAAAAGAGGGCAGGTCACCTGCAGCTTTAACTGTTGTGGTGAAGAGGAAATTTCACCAGGTTCCCCATATATACAAATGACACCTGCTGAAATTCCCTTTTCTATACAACTGTTAAAGATACAAGAGCCCAGTCCTCCTTTCCTTATGGTCACCCCATTATGGGACCTGTAATCCAACATATCTAGAAAGCACCACGTTAGTGAAGGCTGCTCCAGATGATGACTTTAAGTGTCAGACCTTGGTACTTCCTGAGTGTCTGTACAACTTGTTATGACATAGTCAGAGTTCTTCCCTAGAAAGTTTGCGATGATTTCACTCCCCAGATTGCTTCACCCTTTCCTCTTGTTTCCGCACAGACACACCCAAGTTACAGGCTGAAAAATACAGATGTGGATTATTCACGGCATTCTGAAATGCCAAAATCTGACTGAGTGCATTCCGCTTCTAAATTGCCCACCATGGTGCAATTTACTGGGAACTGGGCTGCAACAAATACCTTGAGATTTCGTATCATTGTTCTCTCAACTTATTTTTAAGCTGCCTCTTTTATGGCCCTGTCGGTGGTAGCAATCATTTTTCTCAGCTGATGCAAGGTGTTAAAACAACAACGTATCAACAAAATCATCCAGCTTGAGGGCGGCATTGCCCTCACTCTGTTTTGGCTTCAGGATGACATCGCCTGATGGTGGGCCAGACATGCGATCCCTTCCACCAGTGTGTAAAAAACAAAACCAAATCATCAGTGACAATGTGAATGGGACAATGATGCATTTGCCCCACTCTGATTTGGCTTCAGGTGTCACCTAGTGGCGTCATCCAGAAGCCAATTCAGAGTGAAGGCATTGCTTCCTGCCTTCAGTCAGATGGCACCTAGAAGCGTCCCTCATTTGCTCAAATTCTTGCCACTGTATGCACTCTCATTGGTTGAAATTCCCCAAACTTTGCACCCTGAGAAGAGAATGGTGAAACTGTGTGTCTGTGTGTGGGGGGTGGGGGGTGGTAGAGAATCTCAGTTCAGCAATGTGCATTGGAAAGAAGATTAAACTTTCACTGAATAATATCAACTTAGAAGTCAAAATGTGTTGTTGTCGTTTTGGTATTATTTTTGCTTGTATTGGGAGGAAACTCATAATGGGACTTCACGCTGCAGCTAGAATATTGACTGGCCTAGATCTAAGGACCACATGTCTCCCTTGTTACAACCCTGACTACTGTTTTGATTCTGGGCACGATTCAAAGTGCTGGTTATGGCCTATACAGCCCTATACAGCTTAGGACCAGGCTACGGAAAAGACCGCATTCTCCCATATGAGCCTGCTCAGGTTTTAGGATCTTTGGGGGAGGCATTTCTCTTGGTCCCACCGTCATCGGAGGCATGTCTGATGGGGATCTGAAAGAGGGCTTTTCCGTGGCCGCCCCCAGGCTCTGGAAATCCCTGCTGAGACAGGCTAGTTTGTCCTTCCACTGGCAAGCCAAAATATTTTTATTCAGGCAGGTGTGCTCCTGAAGTCATTTTTAATTGGCCTGGCTATTTCTCTGATCATTGTGGGTTTTTTACTGTTTTTTTATGCATCCATTTTAAGTTTCAATTAAAATTCTGTTTTTAAGTTATGTTTTAATATTTGTTTTTTGTCACCTGCGTTTATTATCACCAGCCTTCTGCTTGGTGGAAAGGTGGACTATCAAACAAATGGATTGATGTGTTTTTTTAAAAGAAGGGATCCCCAGAAAGACAGCACCTGACCAAGGTTTATCCCTAGTAAACAGGAACAGATGGATCATACACGATTTCCCTCTTTCATCTCAAGTGTATAGAGCCAGGGCCTGCGATTTCAGCTTTCCTAAACACAGAAAAATGTGGAGAAGAACTCAACCACGTTAGTATACATTCCTTTTGAGTCAGTGGGAGCAAAAGGTGATGCATTCTCTCTCTCAATCTCTCTCTCTCTCTCTCTCTCTCTCTCTCTCTCTGTGTGTGTGTGTGTGTGTTTCACAATAGTTGAGAAAGGGAACGCTCAGTAGAATGGAGACATCACTGTGAGTTGCTTACAAGAGCCGTTGGCCAGACATCTGAGGAACCATACTGGAATTAAATGCTACATCCTCGCTATTGATTTGTACACACACACGGTTGGCTTCCAGCCCTCCTCCTCCTCCTCCTCTTCCTTCTGACCCTTTCATCTTGCCAAGAAGTGGAAGAGGAGAACGCAGCGAGGCTGCCAGCAGAGAACGCCTGCCTTTGAAGCAACACCAATTCAGTCAGAGGGCAGAGGCTGCCCGCCAAATGCAGACAGAGCCTGCGACACGCTGCCTGGCCACTCTGTGGACTGGCAGCCTCTTGGCCCGCCCTTTGCCAGCAAACAGCTGCTATGGACCATGCAAGACGACAAGGGCAAAACGCCAGCTGCGTCCATAGTTCGGTTGTGCCACTTTGCTTCTTGAAGTGTGCAGGGGTGGATTTGCCCCACGACCACCACCTGTCTTAGACTGGCTTCCCTCTTAGGGGCTCGTGAATGTCCTTCCACCTATTGGGACTGTTTGGACAACACGCTAAGCCATGGTTAGGCTGCTAACGCTTTTGCAGCACATGGTTAGCGAGCGCATTTAAACCGTGGTTCTGTAGTTAGGAATGGTTCACGTGCCACATTAAGCCATGGCTCACATGCCACACTAAGCCGTCATGTTTAGTTCAAAATTCTTAACTGCTGTGGCTTAGTGCATTGTCTTAAAAGGACCTCTGTGGCCTCATCTACACTTGCCAGTTATCCCAGGGTCATCTCGAGGTCATCTCTGTGTGTCCAAACAATGCACAAGGGATCCCAGGGTCAACTGGGGATGACTTCTCAGTTGTCCCAGGATAACCAGGACCATGGTTTACCCAATTTCCCCCGCAGTCCAGGGACAACCCCAAGGACTGCGGGCGGTGTGGCGTGGCCCCAGTTACCTGGGGCAAATGAGAGGCCATCCTCGGGCCCCCCCTCCTCCCAACGAATAGTGGGGCTCTTCAAATTGGCATGGAGCTATGTGTGGGGAGGGCTCCATGCCATTTGGGGTGGGGGGGGCAGCATTTTCGCCATCCCCAGAACTGGCAAGGCAGCTTACAGTCAATATTTCTATACCACTCCCCATTCCAAAACCCCAGAGCGGTGAACAACAAATAGACTAAAAGAATAAAAATGCAATATTAAAAATATGATTTTTAAAAGAACAAAGTTCAGTAACTGTGTTACTGAAAAAGACCACGGCTGGTCATTCACGGAAAGTTTCCTGAAACAATAATGTTTTCAGGAGGCACCAGAGCACTGGCTCCTGCCAAAGGCAGGGAATCCCATGGGAAGGGGGCCCACGCTGAAGGGTCTTCTCCTGATGGACTCCAATCAAACCAAAGGTCCATGTGGAACCATGTGGAACCACCAGGAACATGTCCTCAGATGACCTCAGTGACTGGGTAGGTTAATAGGGGATAACGTGCTCTCCCAGGTAAATTAAGTAAGTATGTAAACTAACAGCAACAATCATACATAATAATAATTCATTGAACAAGCAAATGATCAATGGAAAACACACAGCAATGGAAAACACACAGCAATGGAAAACACACACACACCCCAAGTTCATGACCAGAGAGTCTTTGTTTAGCAAGAAAGTAGTCTCTGGTCTGGAGGAGTAATGCATAAAAGCCAAACTGGTCCTGTCTAGTGGTGAATTCACCATGGAATGAATCTTGTGGCTTTTTAAAGACTAATGAACTTATTCTGGCATAAACATTTATGGATTACAGTCTACTTGCTGTAATCTATCCCTCTGGATATGGTTACAATGAAAGAGGTAGAAAAATAACCAAAGCAATCTTGGAGTGGGGGACCAGGGTAAAGGAAATCCATAAATCCAAAGTTGGGTAGACCTTGTAAATTTGATCTCATATCTACTTTCTTTTTGACCAGAATCCCAAGATACATCAGTTGGAACCAGGTGCAAAATGGTGGTGTGAAGGCTGAAGCCATTTCCTGCATTCCATGAATCATACAATGGGATTAACCTCCCTGTTCCAGAGAAGACTTACGTCTGAGTCACTGCAGACCAATCCACATGGAATTTATTTCATAAACAAGGTTCATCACTGAGCCATGGCACATCAAATTACCCACCCTCTGCCCAGCAGTTTTAATTGTGATATTAAACAACGGGATATAGAAACTCTTTCTGATCTGCTGCAGACCACCCAGAGTTCTAAAACTAGATTGTGACACCTGCAATAAAGCTCAGCAGAAGATCAAAAGGTTTCCTTTGCCTAGTGATGAGATGATGTCCCATAACTTCAGTGTCATTGTTGAGGAAGCCCTACCACAGGCAATTCTCCACTGGATCAGAGCCATTGTTGGAGTATCTACCTGGCTGCCAGGAGACCCTTTCACCCAGGGTTTACTCAGGAGGAAGGGTCTGCTCATAAGTAGGAAGACAGCTGTAGCTAAGGAAGATGCAGACCCAGCTGCATCTGGTGAATCAGGGACAGCAAGTACAGAAGCCCTGAGCCTTCTCCCAGACATTTACTGGATTATATGAGATCATCAGCACTTCAGACTAGACACAGAATGCAACTATGTCTATGTCATTGTTTCAAATTTGGCATCTTTGTGCTCATTCCGGTCCACCCACCCCATTAATGCTCTGTTGGATGGATTCTGCATCAGCTGTAGTTTCCAAGAACTATGACCCATGTCAAGGCAGGACCCCACATACAGGAATTGAATCCAGGCATGAAATACTGCAGCTATGGGCCAGACATATCCAGGGAAGGGCGTAAGTATTATTCAGCATGTAGAAGAAGAACTCCCCTGCTCAGGATTAAGCAGCATGGCTTTTTAATAGGAAGCCCTGTCCCTTATGGAAGAATAAGGCTATCATCAGTGACAGGGCTGGCCCCAGATTTTGGAGTGAGTCTACCTTTAGCCTTAAGAAGAGAAGATTGAGGGGAGACATGATAGCACTCTTTGAGGACTTGAAAGGTTGTCACACAGAGGAGGGCCAGGATCTCTTCTCAATCAACCCAGAGTGCAGGACATGAAATAAGGGGCTCAACTTATAGGAAGCCAGATTCCAGCTGGACATCAGGAAAAACTTGCTGGCTGTTAGAGCAGTTAGAGCGGCTATTGGGCGGTATAGACAATGGAACCAATGACCTAGGTAGGTGGTGGGCTCTCCCACCCTAGAGGCATTCAAGAGGCAGCTGGACAGCCGTCTGTCAGGGATGCTATAGGGTGGATTCCTACATTGAGCAGGGGGTTGGACTTCATGGCCTTATAGGCCCCTCCCAACTCCACTATTCCATGATTCTACCTTCTCACCGCCATCATGTTGTGCAGACTTTATACTGTTAGTTTTACCCTACCCTGTGCCTGCTTACCCTACCCTGTGCCTGTTGGCATTCTCTTCCCCTCCTTATTGTTTTACTATGATTTTATTAGATTGTAAGCCTATGCGGCAGGGCCTTGCTATTTACTGTTTTACTATGTACAGCACCATGTACATTGATGGTGCTATATAAATAATAATAATAATAATAATAATAATAATAATAATAATAATCACCATTGCTCTTCCTCTTCTTTTGCAGCATTGCTACCACTTGCTTGCTTGACAAGCCAATGAGGCAGTGAGCCATGAGCTGGTGGCATCTCCTCCTCCTTCTCACCACTGCTGTTGCCAGAGTGAGAAGCGGGTGAAGGCCACAGTGGTGAAGAGCAGGAGCCACTCCAGCAGGTTGTCATCGGTGTCCTCTACTGGGGTGTGGACCCTTGACAGGTACACGATCAGACCTACCTTTGACACCAGCTCTGGTGGGGTTCTAGACTAGTCATCATGGCTATGTATTACCTCCAGTAGAAGAGGCAGGATGCCTCTGAATACCAGCTGCTGGGGAGCCTGAGCAGGAAGGCGCCATTATGCCCATCTCTTGCTTGTGGGCTTCCTAGAGGCCTTCTGTTCAATCAGTCAATCTGGTTGGCCTCGTTGGGAACAGAATTCTGGTACAGCTCTTCTTATGATCCCACTGTATTAAGGCAGATCTCCAGGGCCTTGGGTAGAGAGGGGTCTTTGACAGCCCTGGTCCTTGAGATCTTATTCACGAAAGATGCTAGCAATCATGGATTCCTGCATTGAGCAGGGGGTTGGACTAGATGGCCTTATAGGCCCCTTCCAACTCTGCTATTCTATGATTCTATGATTCAATCAGACCTGGTAGTATACAAATAAACTGTCTTCTACTGAGACAGAGCTTCGGCTATTGGGCGGTATAGAAATGCAATAAATAAATAAATAAATACATAAATACATAAATCCAGGGATCCCAGTTCCAGCAGCTCTCTGGGATCTTCCCCAGCCTTGCTACCTGAGTTCATTTGAAAGATGACTGTAAGCACTAGATCTGGGACTTAAAAGAAGTGGGCTGCCTGCACATGTATCAGCCTGTCGGGGCCTTACGATCAGTCGCCAAATCCCATCACTAAGAGAGATCACATTGACGTACGTGACCTTTTTGGTGCTGGCCCCACACATATGGAACTCTCTCTTCCCTCCACCCCCTGAAATAAGAGTAGCTCTGTCTTTGGAAAATGTAAAGAAGAAAAAAATCAGAACATTTTGATTTGGGGCTGCTTTTTATTAGTAGTAAATTAATGGATTTATTTATTGCTCTTTTATCAATTCACGGTTACTTCTCAATTTTAAGAGGGGTGTATTGGAAGTTGTTGCTGTTGTTATTATTATTACTGTTACTAGTACTATTATAGTTGTTGCATTTTCCTAACATCTTGTATGCCACCTTGAACGGCTGTGTATTAATAAGATGATCAATACAATGAAAATGAAATAAATAAAAAACGGGATGAGCATACACACACCACAAGCAAAGGGGACCCTTTTCACACTGACCTCCACTCTCTGAAAAAAGCTATTGGGTAGAATCCAAGAGGGAGGGGCCTTCAGTGGGAGGGAGGGCTCCGCTTGCGGAAGGGTCCTCTGCCCAATTTGGGGGGGATCCCCTCCCCCCCACAGTTCACCCTGTTCAGTTGGGTCTCCTGAGTCTCCGTGTAGCATTTTCAAGGGCCGTGGGAAGGAGGAGGGCAGGGGAGTCCATTTCCACCAGCATAGTTGCTCCAGGGTAAATCTGGATCCAACCCATGTAGCCTGATTTACAAATTTGCTGTGATGAAATATGGGAGTGACCTGCAACAAAATGTTGCCGCGTGGGAGCACCAGCAGGCAGCACCAGCTACGCCACCTCGTTCCATTCCCCCTCCTCCCCCCACATCAATATTTTTCCATTCCCCCCCCCCAATGCTGTCAGTCAGCATTCCATGTCCACTGATCATGTTAGGCTGTTTGAAGTGGCCTTCTCCCCCTTAAAGATTTTATTTCCTAGAGATCCCCACCTCCAACCTCACCCCCAGCCCTGCTTCTTGGGCCTGGGTGGTTCAGTTTTGGCTACCTAAGCAACAGCACTTAACCCCTGAACTCTAGAAATGGGGGTGGGGGGGAGAGGGAAAAAGATGATCAAAGAGTAACATGTTATCTTTTAATAAACTAAACTTCATTTTTGTTTCCTAAAAAAAAAGGTCTCATTTCTTCCTTTATTTTCTTACTTGCATGCTAACTTCTCTTGGCTCTTGGTACGCTTAGTAGGTGGCCCTTTTTATTCTTATTTTTTCCTTCTAAAACCACTAAATGTCAACAGGTTTTCTTTGCCAGCACTACATACAGCACTACCAAGTCTAGTAAGTATTAAGCAAAACTTTCATTGCTCATACAATACAGCAGGTAAAAAAGCATGCTGTTCTGCCTATAGTGTTTTAGCGATCAATGTCACTCCTTGGTTTTTGATGTCGACTTCCTTCTGAGTTTCTTTTTTATTGTTGCGTTTTATCCTTTTCATGATTTACTTGTAACTTTCTTTGAGCACCCACTGAGTGGACGGGTGGTTCGAAACGACATTACATAAAGAAGATGGTTATTATTATTATTATTATTATTATTATTATTATTATTTATTTATTTATTTATTTATATAGCACCATCGATGTACATGGTGCTGTACAGATAACACAGTAAATAGCAAGACCCTGCCGCATAGGCTTACAATCTAATAAAGTTGTAGTAAACAATAAGAAGGGAAGGAGAATGCAAACAGGCACAGGGAAGTGTAAACAGGCACCGGGAAGGGTGAAGCTAACAGTATAGAGTCAGAACAAACTCAAAGTTTAAAAGCTATAGGGAAAAGAAAAGTTTTTAGCTGTGTTTTAAAAGCTGTGATTGAGTTGGTAGTTCTCAGGTGTTCTGGAAGAGCGTTCCAGGCGTAAGGGGCAGCAGAAGAAAAAGGACGAAGCCGAGCAAGGGAAGTAGAGACCCTTGGGCAGGCAAGAAGCATGGTTACAGCCATGCTACTTTACAAACCTATATAGTTCAATATAGTTGCTTCTGGACATCGACAAATCTTGGAATATTACTCTTACCTTCCTCAGCAAAGACACAGAAAGACACGCTCCCGATCAGGAAGACGATGAGTTCCATTTTAAGAAACATCTTTGATCGTTGCTCTTTTCAAAAGAAAAAGCAGGCAACAAATAACTAATTCCAGCCTTGAGCAATCCAGTTATGCCAAATGTCGATTCGTTTCGCAAAAGTTTGGGTCTGCTTCCTCCTTCCCTGGTCGAAAAAGCTGCTCTCTAGTTTCTCAGAAGCATTGACAGCACGAACGAAAGATACTGAGAATGGACTCAGCATTTCCCCCCTTTAACTGTGGGCTGGGGGGGGGGGGCGTTCAAAGTGGTCCTGAAAGGAAGGCCCGCCCTCTGCACTCTGCTTGGTCGCCCATAAAAAAAATGATCTCAGGTTTAAAGTTACAGGATGTTTTAGAAGATGCCAGAGACGGTTATATATAGTGAAGTGTGAACGAGGGATTAAGCAAAGGGAATGGCAAGAGAAGTCGTCTCCTTGAGGAGCACAGCAGGACACATCGTATTTTCAGTTCCATCCAGCAGAGAAAAGTGACTGTTGATTTCTTTTGACTCTTTTTTTAGGTGTTCTTTAACAGACAGGACGGTAGAGCAACGAGGCCATGAGGGTGGAGTCCCCAAACTTGAAATGGGTCTAGTAGCACACTGAACTTGTACAAAAGTTGGATGCAAACGTTGGATTTCTTTCTTTTAATGAAAAGAAAGAAATTACCTAGGACTTGTAATGCAGAATTCCAATTTTGGAAAGAAGAGGAAATTTGGAACTTCAAAATTCAGGGGGAAATTGGCTGGGGGAGAATTTTGGAACCACCTTCACACACACAGTAAGCCACCCTACGTAATCTTTTCTACACTTTTTTTAAAAACAAACAAACAAAGCAAAAACTGTTTCCTAGGTTATATCCATGCATACAGAATCTCGGCTCATCCATTAAAGCTCTTTATGATCATTTCTGAGTTGGTTTGCTCCTGGGCATTTCTTCTCGGATTTTGGAAAAGAGACACTCTTTTGTTGTCGTTGTTCTTTGTGGGAGAAAAGAAATTATCAAAGCATTATAGTGGAGAATGAAAACACCTTTAAAGTGAAAATGCCTTCTATATCTCTCATCAACTACTCTTGGGCCATAGCTAGACCTAAGGTTTATCCCTGAATCGTCCAGGGGTCAAACCTGTTCATCTAGGTGACACACAGGGGATCCAGTGCTCAGGCAGGGGCAAACCCTGGATGATCCCAGGATAAACCTTAGGTCTAGCTGTGGCCTTGGTCTACATTTGGGCACAAGATAGTTCATAGAATCATAGAATCATAGAATAGCAAAGTTGGAAGGGGCCTACAAGGCCATTGAGTCCAACCCCCTGCTCAGTGCAGGAATCCACCCTAAAGCATCCCTGAAGCATTCACCCTAAAGCATTCAGTCACTTCATATAGTATTGCTTGGTTGCTGGATTGATTATTTCAACAAACTCTGGGTTGTTCCTAAGAAAAGGTTAAACCATGAAATATATATATATATATATATATATATATATATATATATATATATATATATATTCAGCACTCAATCTTCCAAGCGGAGTTTGGCCACTTCTAAACCCATCAAATAATATCAGAGCCCAATCGGTGCTTCTAACATCTCTGAAATTATTTGACCATTTGTGTGTGTGTGTGTGTGTGTGTGTGTGTTGTGTCTAATTGAAAACCTCCCAACAAGGACCATGGAGTGATGGGGTGGGGCCGTTTTGATAACTGATATTATTGGCTAACCAATAAGGAATTGCCACAGCGCTGTCCATGTCCATGTACTGTTCTCCTCCAATCACAGTGTTTGGGGGAGGGAATTTTCTCACGGACCTTGATCCCATGCGCTCATTGCTGTTCTTGGTCTTGTGGCATTCATTAGGGTCACAGAGAGAGAGAGAAAGAGAGAGAGAGATTATTTTGGGTTGCAGGGATGTGAAAACTTGGTCATGTGTTCTGTCTCTACCCTGGGGTCAGTCAGTCATAAGAAGTTGGATCACACTGAGAGTCCATCTAGTCTGGCACTCTTTTCACACAGTGGCCAACCAGCCATTGGCCAGGGACCAACAAAGCAGGACATGGTGCAACAGCACCCTCCCACCCATATTCCCCAGCAACTGGTGCACACAGGCTTACTGCCTCAAATACTGGAGGTAGCACACCACCATCAGGGCTAGTAGCCATTGATAGCCTTCTCCTCCAGGAGAAAGCTATTAACCCCCTTATAAAGCCATCCAAGTAGGTGGCCATCACTACATCTTGTGGTAGTAAGTTCCATAATTTGGTCAGTTGGTCTTCTCTCTCTCTCTCTCTCTCTCTCTCTCTCTCTCTGTGTGTGTGTGTGTGTGTGTGTGTGTGTGTACCCCCTCCCTCCTTCCCTCCCTCCCTTTGCCTCTTTGCTCTTACTTAGCCAAACAGACAAACTGCCAGGCTCCTTAGGAGGCTGAAGGACTGAATGATCCAGTTCAGAAAAGAGAACAGATTATGAAAGGAAAACAAAAGAGTGATTTATATTCAATGATCTTCCCTCCTCCTCCCTGCTTCAACTAAATTAAATTCAAACCCCGTGAAAAGGAGCAGTGCCAAAAAAAACGGCCCCCACAGACCTTTGCCTTCACCCTTGGCAACGGCCTGTTTCGTCTTGTGCCTGGAGGGTGTCCTCCTCTTTCTGTTCCTCTACCGTCCCTCCGCTTCACGCTGCCTCTGCCAAATCCTGATGCCACTAGAAGAATTTCTCAAATTGATTAAGGAAATGGTGTGTCCGCCTCTCTCCATCATTTCTGCGCCATACGTTTCTGTTACATCTCCACCCTGTCCCGAATATGTGAATGATGCTCCTTTGTGCCTTGATAAAATGTTGCCGGGGGGTAGGTGGGGAGAAAAGTAATCTTGAAGAGATCACATGCACAAACGCATCAAGGTTACTTTAGTTTTTTGGATAGTGTTGAACTGATGCACTCTTATGCATTTATTAAACACACACACACACACACACACACACACACACACAGAACCAAAGTATAAGCTTTCATATGTAAACATTGAGATTTATTTTTCTTTTCTTCTTTCTTTATTGCCTGTGTTTTTACCCCACTTTTCAGATAATTATTGTCCCTCAAAGCTGTTCACATCAATAATAATAAAAAAAGAGACGTGGACTGGGTTCAGATGATGTGATTATCAGTGGTGGGTTAAATAGTCAATGGTTGGTTACTGCGTCATCTGTCAGGACTTTTTCACACCATGGTTGGTTATTTCATAGAATCATAGAATAGTAGAGTTGGAAGGGGCCTATAAGGCCATTGAGTCTGTTGACCAGGAACCAACAAAGCAGGTCATGGTGCAACAGCACCCTCTCACCCATATTCCCCAGCAACTGGTGCACATAGGCTTACTGCCTGGAATAGTGGAGATAGGACACAAACATCAGGGCTAGTAGCCATTGATAGCCTTCTCCTCCAGGAGAAGGCTATCAACCCCCTTTTAAAGCCTGCTCAATGCTGGAATCTACCTTAAAGCATTCCTGACAGATGGCTGTCCAGCTGCCTCTTGAAGGCCTCTAGTGTAGGAGAGCCCACAACCTCCCTAGGTCATTGGTTCCATTGTTGTACTGGTCTAACAGTTAGGAAGTTTTTCCTGATGTCCAGTTCAAATCTGGCTTCCTGTCACTTGAGCCCATTAGTCCATGTCCTGCACTCTGAGATGATCGAGAAGAGATCCTGGCCCTCCTTAGTGGGACAACCTTTCAAGTATTTGAAGAGTGCAATCTTGTGTCCCCTCAATCTTCTCTTCTCCAGGCTAAACATGTCCAGTTCTTTCAGTCTCTCTTCACAGGGCTTTGTTTCCAGACCCCTGATCATCCTGGTTGCCCTCCTCTGAACACGCTCCAGCTTGTCTGCGTCCTTCTTGAATTGTGGAGCCCAGAACTGGATGCAATACTCTAGATGAGGCCTAACCAGGGCTGAATAGAGGGGAACCAGTACCTTGTGTGATTTGGAAGCTATACTTCTATTAATGCATCCCAAAATTGCATTTGCTTTTTTTGCAGCCACATCACACTGTTGGCTCGTATTCAGCCAAAACAACTCACACAAATAACCAACGCTGTGCAGAGTTGATTATATGAACAACCATTGGTTATCGCATTATGTGTAAGGCACCGTTGACTGTTTTGTCGCCCACAGTTGGTTATTTCTGGTCCCCTGGCAAGAGCGACCAAATTGGCAGCTGCCGCTCTAGTACAACTGACAGAACTCTCAATGGCTGATGGGATACCAGCAGGAGGACTGAGGAGGGGGGAGAGGGGGGATGTGGCAATCAATCACACCGTTGACGAACAGTCAATTTGATGCTGGCCTTAACCCGCACCATAGTTGATTATAATCACGTCGTGTGGGGAGTACCCCCTCGATAATCAACCACAGACTTGACTATTAACCCACCATTGACTAATGTGTTGTCCGAATGCAACCATGCACTGCCATTAGGCTTACAAACAAAAATGACGAGAGACACAAAGAAAGGGGAGTGGAGGGAAAAAGGAAAGGAGAAGAAATCCGTTTTCGAAGGCCTGGACAAGATGGTGAGCTGTAAACGGACATCTCCATGCACTTTGGGCGAGTGTTCTTGCACTAATGAGGTTCTTCTCCTTTCATACTTCAGGTCCAATGTTGTCCTGCCTACTGCTACACCCAACCACAGAAACTGGAAATCTGGCAGAAGAAAAAAGGAGTCTCTTCGGTCCGGGGTCCGGGGTCCGGGAAGAGTTTTTAAAGGGAGGGGGGAATTCAGGAAATGTAATATCAGATTCAAATTAAATCCCCTTCTTTCTGCAGTCCCAGCAGGGTAACTCTCAGTTCAAGCTGTCTGTTCTTTCTCGTAGGGAGGAGGACACAAACGCCGTGCAATTGCTCCTTCAGTGGCCGATGGACGCGCCAGGTTGGTCCCCTCCTTGCCTCTCTGAGCTCGCAAAAATGATGTATCCTTGGGCCTCCTTCCTTCCATTCTGATGCGCTCCAGCTAGATGTCTTGCCAAAATACAGAGTAAGAGACGCATGGAGGCAGAGATCACTCCCACTCCTCCTCTGCATTGGATGGCCTCCGAATTCGGAGGTTTGTGGCCACCCCTGATAGGGTGCAATCCTAAAGGTGCAATCCCTGGAGAGTGTCATAGGGATTATAGGGCTTTTGGGGATCCCCCTTCCCAAAGCTGTAGACAGTGCTATGATTTTGGGAGGGGGACTTTGAGATCTGCTCCCTGGGCGGGGAGAGGAGAGGACATGATATGAAAAGTCCTACGGCCTCTTCAGCCTCATCCCTACCAGCATGCCTGGTGCAGGTGGGCTTAAAGCCTCGTCTATCCATATATATGGATGGAGCAGTGAAAATGCCCTTTGTCACTCCTCTGCCCTGTTAACAACAGCCTGATAGGGCATAGGATGCTCAGAAGTCTACCAGGTGTGTCAACCCAATAGGGATGAATCCTCAGCAGAAGAAACATATCGGGTATTGCCTTACTTCAGATGTGACCCTTTCTCTGTCTAGCCCTGTATACTCTCACTAGCAATTGCTGCTAGCATTTTTATCTGCTACCTTTTTAAACTGGGGATACCAGAGATCAGACTTCGGGTCCCAGAACCACAATGGCTTCCAAAATGAACAGCACACACCCTTAAGTCACAGTGCTATTGATTGAAATGTCCCTTAGTCACCGTAATTGCCTTTTCCCTGATCGGCTACAATGTTGCCCATCAAACCGATTAAAGTTTGTGTCCCTCATTAATATTGTCTTTGAGGTTTTCTGATAAGCAGCTTAGCAGAGAATGCTTTCCTCCCCCCACCTCAGATCAGCCGCGGCTGGCAGTCTAGTGCCAAAAGCCAGGGAGCACAAAGCACACTACGTGGCGCTCCACATGCACATCACCGTGGGGGTCAACGTGCACATGGAAACTCAGCCTAACCAAAATCACATCTGTCGCAGGCTGAAAGGCTGGCTTTGTGCCTCTGGCCAGTACTGAGCAGGGACCAGCCTGTCTTTCTATTTTGCCTGGCTAAGGGTTCCGCGGATCTCCAACAATCAGAAACAACAAAAGCACTGTTATAGAAAGTTGACGACCAATTCCCCACCCCGGTACATCATTTCCCTTCCAACACACATTCATAACACCACTAAGACATTCACACAAACTTTTCAAATTTAAGACTAAATTAAATGTCCCTTTAAGCATGCATAGAGGAGCTATGTCGATTATTTTTATTTACTCTCCTGCAAGAGAATGCAGGCTTGATATGGATCAGGACTGCGGCACTTCAGGAGGGGAGCATTAAGGAGGGTGACCATATGGAAAGGAGGACCGGGCTCCTGTATTTTTAACAATTGTATTGAAAAGGGGAATTTGAGCAGGTGTCATTGTTATCATGCAGCACCTGGTGGAATTCCCTCTTCATCACAAGCTTTAAAGCTGCCCTCTTTTGTATCTGGTCACTCTAGTATAGCTCCGGCAGCTTGAACTGTTGCGATGAAGAGGGAATTTCACCAGGTGCTGCATGCATAAAAATGACACCTGCTGAAATTTCCTTTTCAATACAACTGTTAAAGATACAGGAGCCCGGTCCTCCTTTCCATATGGTCACCCTAAGAATTTAAGTTTCCCCCATCTGTTTTCATTGCAAAGGTGGGTGGGTGGGGTAAAACAAAACAGCCCCATTGGAATCAACAGATGATTTTCTTCTTTTTATTTATTTATTTTATTTTATTTATTACATTTTTATACTGCCCAAAAGCCGAACCTCTCTGGGTGGTTCACCTTTCCATGTGGTTGGATGGGTGGAGTTTAAGCCCTTCTCTTCTGAATCAGAGGTGTTCCTGCTTGCAGGAGAGTAAATAAACGTAGCACACATAGCTCCTCTACGTATGCTTAAATTAATGTTTAGTTTGGCTTTAAGCCAGCTCCTTAACACAATATAAGACTGCATGAATCAGAATCAGAAATATGAATACCTTGCTTAGAATTGTGACTGCTAAATTTAAAGCTATGGAAGGCCCGCACGCTCCCAGATTATAATGTTGGGATGCATCTTTCTGAGCCCAGGATCACAACATATCATTATGTTAGTTAAATAAGGAAAGCCAGGCTAAGAAATAACATAGAACAAAACGACAATAGGAATAGCTCAAATGCCAGTTGTATGTGCTGCGTTGATCAGGTATCGTAATTACCAGCCAACGCTGTAGTGGCGAGAATGTCAGAGCATGGGGAGACTCAGGCCGTTGCTAGACGAGGCGTTAGCGCGGTGTGAGGCCCGGTCTCCCTCCTGTGCATCCAGATGATGCACAGGGGATTCCGGGGTCAGGCTGGGCTAAGACCTCCCTTAACCCGGGATAAGCGGATTCGCTTATGAGCTGGCTTTTCCGCAGCCCTGGCCTGAGGCCGGGGCTGCGGAAAGTCTAGCGACTTTGTGGCTTTTCCCGGCTGCTTGCTTACTTGCGAGTAGCCGGGAGAAGCCACGGACTGGGCACAGCGCTCCATAGGAGCACTGTGCCCATCGGGCCGGGGGAGAAGAATCACGGGGGGGGGGGGAGATGGGGACCATGGCCAACCAGATGCCCCATAGGGTCACCATATACAAAAGAGGGCAGGGCTCCTGCAGCTTTAACTGTTGTGATGAAGAGGGAATTTCACAAGGTGCTGCGTGCATACAAATGACACCTGCTGAAATTCCCCTTTTCAATACAACTGCTAGAGATACAGGAGCCCGGTCCTCCTTTCCATATGGCCACCCTACCCAGTGGAAGCCCCAAAGTAGAACATGACTGCAATAGCACCCTCCCGCTCATCCCCAGCAGCAGCTGATATTGAGTGGGATACTATATCTGATACTGGAGGTAATATGCAGTCGTCAGGACTAGTAGCCATTGATATCCTATTTATTTATTTATTTATTTATTCATCATCATCCATGAATTCATCTAATCCCCTTTTAAGGTTGTCCAAATTGGCAGCAATCTTGACATCTTGTATTAATGAATCCCATTATTTAACTATTTCTTGTTCCCTAGGAATTTATCTTGATTCCCCCACCGCTCAGCTCCATAAGAACTACCCGTTGGGCTCTAGTATTATGAGAGAGGGAGAAACTTGCCTCCCTCCACTTTCTCCACATTAAGTCGCCCAGATCTGTAACATTTGCAATAGGCAGTCACGAGAACCTGGCTCTCTGATGTTCTGAGAAGATCAGAAGATCTCCCACGGGATCAGACCAAGGGCCTTGCTAGACCTACTGGATAATCCGGCCGGGAGTCGGGGCGACGGCGCGCTGCAGTAAGCGCGCCGTCACCCTTTTCCAGATGTAACATGCGATGGGGCAAGGGAAAGCCCCTTCGCGTCCAGCATTTTAAAAAAATCTTAAAGGGCCATGTGCGCAGGAGCGCACCGCTGGAAAAGGTAGGTTTAAAAATAAATAAATATAGGGTCCCCCGCTCCCCCTGCCCCTGATTCCTCCCCACAATGCCTTATGCCCCCCCTGCCCGCTCGCTCGCCCGTCCTCCCCCTGTCTGCCATGCCTTGTCCCCCCGTCCCCGTTCTTCTCCCCCCGTCCACCATGCCTTGTCCCCGCTCGCCAGGCCGTCCCCGTCCCCGCTCGTCATGCCTTGTCCCCCGTCCTTCTTTTCCCCCGTCCTCGATGCCCTGTCCCCGTTCTGAGCACTGTGCCCAGTCCGTGGCTTCTCCCGGCTACTCGTGAGTAAGCGAGCAGCCGGGAAAAGCCACGGACCCTGCTAGACTTTCCGCAGCCCCGGCCTAAGGCCGGGGCTGCGGAAAAGCTGGGCCATAACCACATCCAGTTATCCCGGGTTAAGGGAGGCGTTAGCCCGGCCTGACCCCAGTATCCCCTGTGCGTCATCTGGATGCACAGGAGGGAGACCGGGCCTCACACTGGGCTAACGCCTCGTCTAGCAACGGCCCGAAAGGTCATTTGGGGTACAATACTAGGCATGTTTAGACAAAAATAATTCCTAGATGCGGAACGCTGGAGATTTTTCTATCTAAACATGCATAGGATTACATCCTTTGTCTAGTATCCTTAGTCTAGTATCCTGTTTAGTTTCATAGCCAACCAGATGTCTCTGGTTGACAGGAAGGATATAGCCCGCCTTTGCTCTTTGCCTCCTTAAAATGGACATTTAGTAGTCAACTGCCCCTGAAGCATCTATGACTCAGCTGGCAGCAACAAGGGAAGGTTGGGTGTACACTGTTCACCCACTTCTTGCCAAAATATTCACGTAAAAATAATTAATATAGCCCTAATGGAAGGAAACACATCTTTCCATTGACTGCTGTATATAACTGAAGTGTTGACTTAAGTACAATGCAGATTCAAGGCAAATGTATTTCAAAAAGCAAGTCTTAATAAACCCGTCTGGTTATCTCTATAACCAATTAGTGTTTGTCATGGGTATGGCATTAAGATTCTGAAGCTGACACTAGAGGGAGCCCCAATTTCATAGATACACACCTTTATCCATATCCTAGGGATGATCAAGAATGTCATTCCTGTTCGCAAATCATGCAAACATGTCCCATTAACAACTTTGAATGCAAATATGAGGTGAAAACACAATTCTTCTTATTTATTTATTTATTTATTGCATTTATTGCATTTATATTCTTGCCCCATAGTCGAAGCTCTCTGGGCGGTTTACAAAAGTTTAAAACAGCAAACATTAAAACGGATATACAAAAATTAAAAACATAAAAAGCATAAAAACACAGTATTCTTATAAAAACAGCTATTCCTGGCATATTTTTTTTTGGGGGGGGGCAATGTTTTGAACTTGTGTCTGAGCTCGAAAGTGTGAACTTGCACACATGTGCACTTTTTTAAATTAACGTTTTCCCCATCAAAAATGCACATTTTCCCCAAATCATCGTCATCATCATCATCAGAACCTCATGTCTGGTAATGGAAATGAGGTGAAATGAGCATTGAGGAAGAATTTGGAGTACCTCAATGAGCTCAAGCTAGAACATTGTATGTTGTTCATCCATCATAATGCACACAGAGATGATGATGATGATGATGATGATAATGATGATGATGATGATGATGATACATAAGTATGAAACCTGTAAATCCCTTCTTATAGTCCAGTTCTTGGAAGTTAACCATTAAGATCAACATGTTCAACTGAGAATGAATTGCTCTTTTTTGTCCTTGGAAGCAAAATTAATTCTGACTGGGGATGCATGTTTTATCTGGGCTTCATGGATTGTCACACGTCTTTCATTCCGCTTTGCAAATGTGCATTAACACTAACAAAGAAGGTTGCCCTGTTTATCTCCTTTTGGAGGGTGTCATAGTGGTGCAGGGCCTCTTCAGAATGGTCCATCACTGGTACTCACCATCCTGACAGCTATTGGACCAGCAGGGCCTTAGGTGTCAATCCTAATACTTGGGCACTCTGGGACATATTGGAGACAAGCTGGGTCCCTGAATAATGTGTATTCGATAAATAACAAATATCTCTGCAACTTATTCATCTTTAAGATTGTAGGAGATTTTTATTTCAGCCAGGAGCGTAGGGAAGCAGCTCTGTGTAGCTTCAAAGTCTGAACACTCAATCCTTGAGAAATAGATTCTTATATCATTATTCAAAATGTTTTCTCCCAATGGCCACCAAAGGCTGATAAGTCTGGCCTCCCGCCCAAGGCATGCCAGGTTTTAGTATTCTTTAAAATTTACTCATGTTTTTAGATTTTTCTGGTACATTGCACAGCCAGACCGATCAGCATGTCAAATCTCAAGTTTCTAACTCATCTGGAAGTGGGTAAACATTTCTGGACATACGAACCCAGACACATACTTTCAGCTTTATAGGTAGCAGAGATGAAATTCTATGGCCTCAGAGGGGGCATTCCAGGCACCATAGGACAGATTGGATCTCCCCTTCTGAGAGCAGAGAGAGAGAGAGCGCGAGCAGTCCACCCTCAAAAGAGGGGACCCAACTCTCTCTATCTCTTCCCCAGCCTCTATGGAATTTTCTGTAGCCTGTGCCTCTCCAGTGTTGGAGAAGAGACTAGAGCCTTAGCTCGATGGGGCAAAATCCCTTGCTCCGGGATCTCGCCCTCCACTTTAGGCCTGCTTTTTCTGAGGCCTTGGGTTGATCCCGAGACCGCAGAACGTGTGTGCGGGCGTCGCGGTTTATCCTGGTTACTCGCGGTTACTTGTGAGGAGCTGGGACCCGAGCTCTGTGCCCATCAGGGCTGGGGTGGGGAGAACAGGGAATTATTTTAAAAACAACAACAACCATACCTTTTGCGCACGAGTGCTCGTGTGCATCTTCTTCTTTAAGAAAACAAAAAACAAAATGCTGGGCATGATGCCTCTTCCTCCGAGTTCATCGTGCACCGCGTGTGAACAGAGGGGGAGATCTTGCGATAAAAATATCACGAGATCTTCACCCCTCTGTCCCGCTAGACCGGTAGTTCTAGCTAAGGCCTAGGAGGCATACTGAGTGTGTTTTGTGTGTGTGGTGTGTGTGTGTGTGTGCAACAAAGGCTGTGGATCTGGCCCTTAGATCCCCCTTACAAATCAGCTGGTAGTTTTCACCAGGCCTGGAGAAGCTGGAGCGTGTTCAGAGGAGGGCAACCAGGATGATCAGGGGTCTGGAAACAAAGCCCTATGAAGAGAGACTGAAAGAACTGGGCATGTTTAGCCTGGAGAAGAGAAGATTGAGGGGAGACATGGTAGCACTCTTCAAATACTTCAAAGGTTTTCACACAGAGGAGGGCAAGGATCTCTTCTCGATCCTCCCAGAGTGCAGGACATGGAAGAACGGGCCCAAGTTAAATGAAGCCAGATTCCAGCTGGACATCAGGAAAAACTTCCTGACTGTTAGAGCAGTACAACATTGAGCAGGGGGTTGGACTCCATGGCCTTGTAGGCCCGTTCCAACTCTGCTATTCTATGATTCTATGATTCTATGATGCTACACAGCTGGGAAGGGGGAAGGTAGAAGAAATGTTCCTCTTCCCTAACTTCTACCCAGCCAGCTTGAACCCAGCAGGGGTTTGGAGATCTCGGAAACTTGGACACCAGAGCTCTCTGTGATCAAGGTTAAGATTGCTCTGAAAATGATGAAAAAATGGATGCTTTTTATTTTTCACAATGAAGTTGGGATTGCAACCATTTGTTATGGCTTTTTATGCCTCTATAGCTGTGACAAATGTTTGTGATGGTCAGGTTTTTTGAAATTAAAACCTGTTGTCCACCCACCCACCTCTATGAATGGCCCCCTTTCACAATGTCGCTGCTTGTGTTGAAAACAGTTCCTCTTTGTTTAAATGGTTGGTCCTCTTTAATTTTGTACAGTGTTCAAAGAACTACAGGTTCCTCATCAGCACTGTGGTATCCCCGAAATGCCCTGTTGTTAAAACATCAATAACCCTCTTTTATGCCTCTCTGTCTGCAGCTGTCGTTAGCGGGGTGTCTTTACAGCACTACTTTTGCTACTGATTTCCCCCCTCCAAATCTCAGCTTCACTGCTGCGAAACAGCCATAATAGGGTTACATGGCAGGAGGGATCACGGGCTATCCAGCCCAGAAAATCTGCAGTACTGTTGTCACACAGCGGTAATGTGCAGCAAATATCGAGTGGCTGAAAAAACCTCCAAAAGAACCTTTTTTCTGTTCTTTTCTGGCAACTCTTCACAGTATTGTAGCGTTGAAAGCCTGCATCTGTGCATCTGCATAGCTACAGTTCATTGATTTATGCATTATGCATAATTCCTGTCCTTACTTTCATTCCAGGATGAGACTTGGGGAATGGCTAGATGATGGGGGTTGAGGGGGATGATCTCGCAATTTTATGATTGTGAGATCATCCCTGTCGATCCACACACGGCGTGCGGCATCCCAGACGAAGAGGATGTCACGCCCGCCTTTTTTTTTTTTTTTAAAGAAACAGGAGCTGGAGCACATTAGCGCTCCAGCACAAAGGTTAGTCTTTTTTAAAAAAAGAAAAAAGAAGCCATGACCCTATTCCCTCCCACCCCTGATGGGCACGGACCACTCAGGATCATCCCGGGACCATGGGAAAAAAACACAAAAATGTGTAGGCCCATATCCCAGGGAAATGCAGGGATCATCCCTCCCTGCTCCTGGGATCCCCTGTGCATCATGTGGACACAAAGGGATGATCCCAGGACAATCCCCAGGATATCGCCCTGTCTAGACATGCCTTTGGCCCTGGCAGCCATTACTAAACACTCACCTGGAGCCTACCCCGTGCACCATTCATACACCTACTCCCTAACTACATCCACTCCCTTAATCTGAGCTGAAGCCATCACAACTGTGGTGACATTGGAGTGAAGTAAGAACTCGCGGGAAAATCAGACATCAAAAACACACAGCTTTGTGAGGAATAATGTGGCTGAGAATTGGCAGCTGCACCTCATAAACAACTGAGCGCAAGGATGCAGCCATGACAGCGTACAGCGTATACAGTGGTGGCCAACACTGTGTGTGGACACTTTTTGAAATTTTCAGGTTTTGCAACTTTGCGTGCTTATAGAAAATGTTCTGTTTCCTGACATTCAAGTGCTTATATATCAATTGAAAGAGAATTTAATGCTGAATTCAATACAAAAAACAGAATGCAAATATCTGCAGCACAAAAAAAGTTATGCTAACAGTACTTTAGTCTAAAACCAAACGCAGGTGGGATTGAGTGAAGAAGCGGATTGGAATTGCAAACCCTACTGGCCAATCACAGTCCTTGTTCTGGGGACCAATCACATGGCAGTAGCTGCGAGACATCATGTTTCTAGTTGGGAAAAGTCAGTTTCGCTGTTTGTTCTGTAACTGAAGCGCAATTGGAAATTGAGTGAATATTTGTAGTATTTCTCAAATTAAAAGTGTATGTACGTACATCATAAACAGCGCAATGGCACCAAAGAAAAGAGTTGATTGGACACCCAGGAAAAGAAGCAGGATTGCTGTATTACGTGAATCAGGTCTTTCAATTGATATATAAACATCTGGATTTCGTGAAACGGAACATTTTCTATAAGCGTGCAAAGTTGCAAAACATGAAATTTTCAAAAAAAAGTGTCCACAATTTTGGCCACCACTGTAGACACGCCCTAGGCTTTCATATGCATCACATCTATCAGAAAAAAAGTGGTAAAATAATGTTATGGTTCCCAGTGGTATTCCAGGCTTCTGGGGTAAAGACTTTGACAAGATTCTTTGAGTGTCTCCTAAATTGGTCCATCTCCTCCTTTTTGCCATGGCCTATTCACTTTCTTCTCCTTCTGGGCCCACTTGGCATTGAATGGCCATATGCCCTACATTACAGCAATGCTGTGTGTGAAGGCCTGTCAGAGGACAGTTCGCCATTTGAAGGCGTCCTCAGACTGTGTCAGCAGGGTCAGAAGAAGGCCATGATGGGCCCCTGAGCTAGCCATCTGGAGTAAGCCCCATCTCTGCCCTCATTACTGAACTTACACACCATTTGTGCATGCATGCGCACACCCACACGCAGAGTCCACAATGTGCAACAATAATGCAAAAACATTTTATTTTATTTTATTGGAAATCATCAGGAAACAAAAGACTGGCATCTCTTCTATGGAAGAGAACTCAAATACATGTGTCCCCTTTGCAGCATACTGGACACAGACACAAAAGGTAAACAGAACCTGAAGTACCCTGTGGCATCACCAGCTTCTGTGATGTCTGCTTAAATGTTCTTTGCTGCCACCACCCTATTCTTTATCTTCTAAAAGAATGAGGGAACAATAAACCTGATTGATTGATTGATTGCATTTATATTAGGGGTGTGCTCCGGTCCATTTCGGATCCCCGAATCCGAAGCGGAGCGGGCCAATCTGGAACTCCTAAAGCCGGTTCTGGAGCGGGTTGAGGGAGGTCCGGATTGACCTGAAGCGGTTCGGAACGGTCCAAATCGATTTGGACAGTTCCGAAGGTTCAGAGCCAGGTAAGTGGGATGGGGGCTTACCTGGCTCTGCCGTCCACCATGGTCCATGTGGTGGTTTTGACTGCTGATGACGCCTAAGGCCCTAACTAGGCCACGGTTTACTAGGCTGCAGGGAGTGTGCACAGTCCTAATTTATATCTCACCTTTTTGCCGCCAAGGAACCCAAGGCGGTGTACATAATCCTCCTCCTCTTCTCCATGTTATCCTCACAAGGACAACCCTGTGAGGTGGGTTGGGCTGAGAGGCTGTGACTGGCCCAAAGTCGCCCAGTGGGTTTCCATGGATGAGTGGAGACTCGAACCCGGATCTCCTGACTCCCAGTCCACCACCTTAGCCACTACACCACACTGGTTCTCAATAACTTTAAATAATGATTTGTGTGTGAGTGTGCGTGTGTGCTAGCCAACTGAAGTAACACATAAGACTGAGCAGATGTGGTTGATATAACAAAATAATGAAGTTTATTCATAAGTAAAAGGTTTTAAAAGACACTTTAAGCTTGTTTTTAAGTTGTACAAATAACTCTACCTCCACCTGCCAGGGAATACTAACCACTTCCAAATCCTATTTATTTATTTATTTATTTATTTATTTATTTATTTCATTTATATCCCCCCTTTTTCCTCCAAGGAACCCAAGGTGGTGCACATAATCCTCCTCCTCTTCTCCATGTTATCCTCACAACAACAACCCTGTGAGGTGGGTTGGGCTGAGAGTCTGTGACTGGCCCAAAGTCACCCAGTGGGTTTCCATGGCCCAGAGGGTACTAGAACCTGGATCTCCCCACTCCCAGTCCAACACCTTAGCCACTACACCACAGTGGCTCCATAACCTCACTTTCCTAATATTATCCTGAAACAAGCCTCTACTAAACCTCACTCACTCCTACCCTCACTAACGCCCAACCCTGACTCCAACTGACCAGTAAATGATTCCCATTTCTCACCTGGGGCTGGTCACCTCTTCTCAGCCTAACCTACCTCAAAGGGTTGCTGTGAGGATAAAAATGGGGAGATATTTAGCTCCTGGAGGAAAGACCAAACATGAAAGAACCAGTGTGGTGTATTATTATTATTATTATTATTATTATTATTATTATTATTATTATTATTATTTATTTATATAGCACCATCAATGTACATGGTGCTGTACAGAGTAAAACAGTAAATAGCAAGACCCTGCCGCATAGGCTTAGTGGACAGAGTGTTGGACTGAGAGTCAGGAGATCCGGGTTCTAGTCCCCACTTGGCCATGGAAACCCACTGGGTGACTTTGGGCCAGTCACAGACTCTCAGCCCAACCTACCTCACAGGGTTGTTGTTGTGAGGGGGAAAAATGGAGAGGAGTAGTAGTATGCACACCATCTTGGGTTCCTTGGGGGGGGGGGGGGAAAGGCAGGATATAAATGCAATCAATCAATCAATCAAAGAAAATTATTATTATTAGTAGTAGTAGTAGTAGTATTTCTTAACAGCTTCTTCATTTTGATCAAGGCGGGGAACAACAGTAAATACAAAATACATAAAACTGAATTAAGAACATAATATACATTGTTAAAACGTCCTAAAAACATTCTAAAAAACATCCTAAAATTCCACTGGATAGGACAGCTGGAAGAGATCAGTCTTGACAGCTTTCTTAAATGCTAATAGACTGTCAGTAATTAAATAAAATCGGTAATTTTATAGTAGGAAAACACACATCATTGCCTTAAACTATGTTCATGTCCGTTTGGGTTGCCCACCAAGGTGCATGGGCATAGGGCTGGACCCACCCTTGCAGCACAATCCTATGCATGTTTATTTTTTTTTTTTAAAAAAAACACCTCCCAGTGTTTCCTTCTGAAATGTGTGCCTAGAACTTCAGCCTAAATCCCTCTTCTTCCACCCTTGAGGTTACTGTAAGGCACGGGGGGGGGGGGGGGAATACAAGGTAAAAAACAAACAAACTTGGGCTGAAATGCTAAACGCACTTTCTGGGGAGCTGTTGATTTGCTCTTTTCCTGCTTCAATGGGGGAGAGGCGGTGTCCAAACAAGGGGAGCTGACATCTCTAGCATCACCAATAGCCCAGCCAGGCTGAAGCATGGAAATGTGCAATTTTGGTGTTTATGCATTTCGTGGGATGGGATTCGTACATTTTTGCAAGTGTGAATTTGTGCAAATGTGAATTGGGCCGAATTCAGGATATTGGGGTGGTGGTGGGCTAATCTGATTCTGCCAATGAGTGGATGATGGACCAAAAGGCATCTTGCTATCCATGAAATGCGGAATCTGTACATCCCTACACCTTAATTACTTTTCTCTCTCCTAAGCAAAACATTTGAGTGGATTTTGAGCCAAACACAGAGCAACATCCCTACAGAATACTTCTGTGTCCACACAGAATTTGTTTTTGTTTTCCTTTTAAAAAAGCAGTACTTATTGCAGTTTATTTAATTAAAATTTATTTAACCCCTTTGGAATATTCAAATTGTCCGCTGTTGGAATCGGGTTCAAATTCTATGGTGTTTGTGTGTGTTTGTTTTAAATCAAGCGCTGTGCAACCCTCCCAGGAGCGGCCGTGGGGCGATTGCTGTATACACTGATTTAATCCGTCCTGACACTTCACCCATCTTATTAACAAGGCAAGTGAAACGTCAAAAAACATCAAGTCAGAAACATGCTGCTTTGTTGTCCTGGGGGAACATGCGGGGAACGATCCGACGTTTTCGTTAGCCTGGGAAACCCGTTCTGAGAGGGCAGCTGCGCAATTGCCTTTGTGGTGTGAACCTGCCCAATCGATGAGCCTAGCATGTCAGGTCTGGAGCAGTGTATCAATTTCAAGTGGACCTGGAGAGCTGTAAGTGAATTAATGAATTGGCTCAGATGGCTCTCGCTGACAAGACACAAATGTTTCCTTCAGGGGTGGGGAATGGGGAGAGGAGGAACAAAACCCGGCACTGGATTTCCACAAAGAAAAAGCCAGCTGCCTCGATTCGGCACATATCAGTGACTGCGTAAGAACATAGAATCATAGAATCATAGAATCATAGAATAGCAGAGTTGGAAGGGGCCTACAAGGCCATCGAGTCCAACCCCCTGCTCAATGCAGGAATCCACCCTACAGCATCCCTGACAGAGGGTTGTCCAGCTGCCTCTTGAAGGCCTCTAGGGTGGGAGAGCCCACAACCTCCCTAGGTAGCTGATTCCACCGTCGCACTGCTCTAACAGTCAGGAAGTTTTTCCTGATGTCCAGCTGGAATCTGGCTTCCTTTAACTTGAGCCCGTTATTCCGTGTCCTGCACTCTGGGAGGATCGAGAAGAGATCCTGGCCCTCCTCTGTGTGACAACCTTTTAAGTAGTTGAAGAGTGCTATCATGTCTCCCCTCAATCTTCTCTTCTCCAGGCTAAACATGCCCAGTTCTTTCAGTCTCTCTTCATAGGGCTTTGTTTCCAGACCCCTGATCATCCTGGTTGGCCTCCTCTGAACACGCTCCAGCTTGTCTGCATCCTTCTTGAATTGTGGAGCCCAGAACTGGATGCAATACTCTAGATGAGGCCTAACCAGGGCCGAATAGAGAGGAACCAGGCAGGTCCAGGATCTTGTTTTCCTCCAGGACACAACTAGATTCCCCTGGGAAGCCTGCAAGCTTATTAAGAAAGCAAGAAGCCTTCCCAGCTTTTTGTTCCCAGCAAATGGCTCCCCAAGGTACAATTTTACTGAGCTGAAGTTTCCGTTTGGACATTATGGTCAATAGCCTCTGATTGACTCCATGAATTTGACTAGCCCCTATGGGCTCATCTACACCAAGCAGGATATTCCACTCTGAAAGCGGTATATAAAAGGCAGGAGCCACACCATTGCTTTATAGTGGTAGTGAAGTGCACTGACAACTGTTGGGGCCCGTTGAGACATACTGTATACTGCTTTCATACTGCTATATGCTGCTTGGGGTGGCTCCTGCCTTTTATATACTGCTTTCATAGTGGAATATCCTGCTTGGTGTAAATGAGCCCTGAATTTCTTTTTCTCTATGTGCAACCAGCAACAGCTTTGGGTTGTGATTCAGGCCTTAGCTAGACCTAAGGTTTATCCCGGGATTGTCCTGGGGTCATCCCTGTTCATGTAAATGACATACAGGATATCCCGGGAGCAGGCAGGGATGACCCCGGGACGATCCCGGGATAAACCTTAGGTCTAGCTAAGGCCTTAGACTGGGTTCGGTGTGTGTGTGTGTGTGTGTGTGTGTGTGTGTGTGTGTGTGTGTTAAACACACCCTCTCCGAGACTGGCACTTCCTTGATCTTCCAAGCAGTGAATTGTTAAAATAAAACCCACAAGAACTCTAAATCTTGGCTTTCCAGCATCACGGCTAACTGCACAGTAATGTAGCCACTAGGGGTGTGCACGGACCCCCCAATCTTCTTTGGGCTCAGTGGAAGCAGCCGTGGGACCATGGACGGATGCAGGTAAGACCCCCTCCCCCTTGCCCTCTTACCTGGCTCTGCCGCCGTCGGTGGCAGGGCCAGGTAACCCCCCTCCCTCCTCTCCCTTACCTGCATCCGTCCGTGGTCCCACGGCTGCTTCAACTGAGCCCGAGGACTCAATCAGGAAGACTAGGCTTGAGGCCTAGTCTTCCTGTTTGAGTCCTCGGGCTCAGTTGAAGCAGCTGTGGGACCGTGGACGGATGCAGGTAAGACCCCCCTCTCCCTTACCTGGCTCTGCCACCATCGCTGCATGGGTGGCAGCGACACCCGCAGGGCCAAGTAAACCCCCCTTACATTTTTTGCGGAGCTCCGGATCGAGGCAAAGGATCCGCCTTCACCTCGATCCGCTCCGCAATGCTCCATGGCTCCCCCGATCCTCTTCGCCTCCACCTTAAGGGGAGGCGAAGCCCCCCGATCCGCTCCTGCTTCTCCGGTCTGAGGAGAAGCGGAGCACATCCCTAGTAGCCAACACTGCTACGTATTGTGGAGGTGAGATTCAATAAGGGTGCAATCTTATGCATGCTTAGATGGAAAAAGTCCTATAACTCCCACCATTCTCCAGCCAGCCATGAAACCCTGGAGAATTCTGGGAGTTGTAGGACCCATTTTATTTTATTTTATTTCTATCTAAACATGCATAGGATTACAGTCTAAGGGCACAATCCTATGCATGTTTAAACAGAGAAAAACCCTGCAGCTTCCAGCATTCCCAGCTGGTGTGGCTGGCAGGAAAATACTGGGAGATGTAGGACTTTTTTTCTGTCTAAATATGTCTAGGATTGCACCCTAAATGACTTATGTTTTCTATTAGAATATGTTTCTTTCTTTTGTATTTTTATACGTAAACTATCCACAATTCCTCCTTTCCCTATTTTTCCCATGTGTTCTCCATTTACTTTCCCCTCTACATACCTCCATCTACAGATTCAGAAATGTAATTAAATACAAACATAACTAAAATTAAATGAACTCATAAAAACAGAAAAGAAACTTTTACAAGCATGTTCTGAAATTCACACTCCGAAAGCAACTGTATCAGAACTAGAGATGTATGGATTTGGGAAAATCTGTTCTGTCTGCAATTTGTGGATTGTTGGGTTCCTTTATCCTATTGCCAGCACATTGGGAGAATTGGATTTTAATCATTTTCACAAATTTGCAGAAATTTTAACTTGCGCAAATTGCATTGGGGGGTTGGTTTTTTTTGTGCATTTTGCACAAGTGCGAATTTGTGCAAATTGCATTTGAGCGAATTTGCACTGATGAAAATGCACAACCCCCAAATGTGCAAATCCCACCCCAAAATGCACATTTTCGTGCTTTAGCCTTTGTGGGGGGGGGGAATGTACATTTTCAGTTGTTTCCTTTTTAAAATGTTGTATAATGTTCTACAACTAAATTCTTATTTTGCACATTTTTCTACAACTAAGATCGTATAGAGTAGGGATGTGCTCCGCTCCGATTAGGAGCGTAGAAGCAGTAGCGGATTGGCCTGCTCCGCCTTACCCAGAGGCGGAGTAGGAGCGGACCGCGGACCCCCTAGAAGCAAGGCGAAGAGAAGCGCCCATTTTTCGGAGCTCCTAGTTCAGGCGGAGCGCTCCGGTCGCCATCTTGAAAACATTTCGCCATAGGATTGCATTGCGGCAAATAATCGCGCATAACTACGTTGTTTTTGAAGCTATCATTCTGGAAATTCTTGTGCACAGAGAGTCGTGGATGGGGGTCATTTTGAGACCACTCTCACCTCTCTGCGTGCTGTGGTTCACGTGCAATATTTTTTTAAAAATCGGGTCAACCGCGCGGCTCAAACTGCGTTTCGGCTTTTCGCCCATAGGATTGCATTGAGGGAAAGAATCGGGGATAACTGGGGGGGGGGTTTAAGCTATCGTTCTGAAAATTCTTGTGCACAGAGAGTCGTGGATGGGGGTCATTTTGAGACCACTCTCAACTTTCTGCGTGCTGTGGTTCACGTGCAATATTTTTTTAAAAATCGGGTCAACCGCGCGGCTCAAACTGCGTTTCGGCTTTTCGCCCATAGGATTGCATTGAGGGAAAGAATCGGGGATAACTGGGGGGGGGTTTAAGCTATCGTTCTGAAAATTCTTGTGCACAGAGAGTCGTGGATGGGGGTCATTTTGAGACCACTCTCAACTTTCTGCATCGTACGGGTCGCGGGCTAGAAGTTTTTAAAAAATCGGCGGGAAAAATACCTTTTTCAAAGGGCTGAGGGGCAGAGTCAGCTCCCGGTCATGATGATCCCAAAGTTGGAGGAGGGCATAGGCAAAACAGGTAACTTGGGATTCTGGGAAACTTCTCTTTCTTCATCTGAACGGGCTTTTCCCCGTGTTTTTTAACACAGTAGCCCCACCAAATGCACAAACACAACCTGAAATCATATACTAAGCCAAGAATAAGAGATAGAAACACAGCACTGCTCCCCACCCTAACCTTGGTGAACAACTGAATCGATGTGGTGCAAGGGGATGAGCTCCCCTAGGGCATCTCATCGTGGACGTGCCCCCACTCTCTCCTGCACTGGAAGGCCATTAGAGCCTTCCAAAGAGAGTAAAACGGTGGAGCAATGCCTATCATGAGTTGAAGTGAATGGTCACTTTTCAGTGGTGGAGCAATGCCTGTTATGAGTCGAAGTGAGCGTTTTACTTCTTCTCAGAGCTGTTGGTGGCTGTCAGTGTCTTGAACTGGCAGCTACTTCCCCCTCCCCCGGGCACGTCCCCCTATTGCTGGTAAAAGACAGATATAGCCTTTTAAAAAAAATTCTTCTTGCTGTTTATTGAGCAACACTGCTGCTTTTAATTCCACCCCTCCTTTGTTTATTGATTGATTTATTCCATTTTATATGCATTACTGGCTTATCCTTGGCTCACTTCCTTATGCCCCCAGAAATGCCAGCTGCATGCCTGCCTGCCTTCCCTCCCTCCTCCCCTGCCCACCTCGCAGGGATGTTGTGTGTGGGGTGCCCGATTTTCAAAAATTCACCAAAAATCAGGGGATGATGGGATTGCTTTGAAACTTGGCGTGCGTGTGTATATCCCCATGAGGTGTAATGGTGCCAAACATGAGGTTTCTAACTTGAACAGAAAAAAAGTTGTATAATTTTTTAGCTTTCAATGCAAGCCTATGGGGGGGGGAAACGGAGCTCCGGGCGGAGCGGAGCGGAAGTGGGCGGAGCGGGGGCGGGGCGGAGCGGCCCGATCCGGAAAATGGCGGATCTGCAAGTGAAGCGGAGCGGGGGGTCCGTGCACACCCCTAGTATAGAGCAGGTGCAGGGTCTATTTGGGTAGGAAGAGGAGAGGGAGAAAGGATGACAATGTTGAAGTCATTAAAGACACAATCTTCTGTTTGTAGGGTGACCATATGGAAAGGAGGACTGGGCCCCTGTATCTTTAAGAGTTGCATAGAAGAGGGAATTTCAGGAGATGTCCTTTGTATGCCTGCAGCACCTGGTGAAATTCCCTTTTCATCACAACAGTTCAAGCTGCAGGAGCTATATTAGAGTGACCAGTTACAAAAGAGGGCAGGGCTCCTGCAGCTTGAAGTGGACCGATAGATATGTCCAATGCTGGTCTCCTTGCCTTTTTCTTTTCTTTGCACTGTTTTCCTCTGCATTCATTCATTCATTTTGTGTACAAGGAACTTTGTGCACCCCTCCCCCCGAAATAGCAATTTGTAACCCCAAAGCACCAGTTCATTGTTCACCTCCTTATATAACCCAATTCTCTTCTTGACGCATCGCCTGGCACTGCACTTGTCTCTCTGTTTCCGGCTCCTGTATTTAAAAATAGAGCTGGAAGGGTTGTGTGTGCTACGCTGGAGCGGGCGAGGGTTTTCTGCCTCACGTCCTTTCCGCCACACAATGTCCAGTGCTCCTTGTACTGATGATTTAGCCCATCCCAGAAGACAGGGCACCCTCCAAGCCTTCCTGGGTAGTTTGCAGTGGCGGCATCCCACGTCATGCTGTGGTGCTACGGGTTGGCACACAGGGAAACGCAACGTATCTGACAGGGCCAGGCAGAAGGAGGGATCTCCGGCCAGCGCTACCTGTTAGAGCCACGCCCCGACCCGGAGCCTCTGGTGCCCTTGGGTGGCCTTTGAGACGCCCCGCAGTTGAGGGCATATTGACAAACGCGTCTTGGCAGCAATTTTCCTGCAAAGTTAGCAGCTTGTCAAGGAGCGTCAGTGATGTCGTTTGGGCTTCCTGGGGTTGAACTTCACCCCCACAGCTGGCAGTGTTCATTTCCCCAGCCCTCTAGGCAGAAGTGAAAGCTACTGCATGGACCGGAGCATTGCGTTTGGCTGCCCTTAAGTGGCAGAGAATTCAAGGCTTCAGAGAAAAGAGCTGTGTTATATTCCTGATTCCGATGTCACTCCAGGCAGCCGCGGGTCTCTCCCCACCCTCCCCCATGGCCAGGCCAGGCCATACCTATTCCCAGGTCAGCCTGGCTCTTTGCTTGCTAAACAGGTACATTCTAACTTTGGCCCTTGCTAGATGATGGGGTAGCCCGGTGTGAGCCCTGGGCTGGCCCCTGTACGTCCAGATGATGCTCAGGGGATCCTGGGCTCAGGCAGGGGTAACCCTCCCTTGGCCCAGGATAACTGGCACCGTTTGTGGCCCGGTATTTCTCACAGTGAACCCACAGAGAGCCCTGCTTTCCCTGGCTACCACATTTACTTGGGAGTAGCCGGGAAAAGCGGCAGATGGCGCACAACACTCTGCAGGAGCACTGCGGCCATTAGGACAGGGTGGGGAGATGGGGGGGAAACGGAGCCAGGGGGGATGGGGGGGATTGGAGATCATGGGCGGGCTGCTGGGGGGAATCGGAGATCGCGGGCAGGCGGGCGGGGGGGATCTGAGATTGTGGGCGGGGGATCGGAGATCGCGGGCGGGCAGGCAGGGGGGATTGGAGATCGCAGGTGGGGGAGATCAGAGATCGTGGGTGGGGGGATTGCGGCCAGGGTGGGGAAATTGGGCCCAGTGGGAGTGGGGAACCCCCCCTTTTTTAAAAAGCCTACCTTTATTGTTGGTGCTCTCCTGTGCACATGGCCCTTTTAAAGTAAAAAAATGGTGGACTCGACGGGTCCTTCCTGCAGCCCATCGCGTCTTATGTGTAGACAGGGGCGACAGCCCGCACAACTTTTAGCGCGGGCTGGCCCCTCCTCCCAACCGGATTCAAAGGTAGGTCTAGTAAGGCCCTGAGTCTATGTACTTCCCACCTTCTGATATATTCTGATGTACACCAATACTAACATCAAGAGGCTCATCACACAGAGGGGAAATCGTGTTTCCTTCCCGTCGCTTTCCCCCTTGCTTCTGTCCCAGGATGCTTCCTCTTACTTTACATGGGGAAGAAAGAGGAGGTAAACAATGACCATGTGGCCCATTCAGTGCACGTTTTTCTCCTGCTGCTTCTCCTGCACACAGAAAGAAATGGCGAGACGTTTCGCCAGAAAAGTTGGATTTTCCGGGTCTTTTTTTTTTTTTTAGATGGGAAAACAAGCAGAAGGCACGAGAGACACAAGTGAGGCAGATGGTGTCATCAAAAGGACCCGTGAAAAAACGTGAGTGCCCAGTTACAAATGTGCAATAAAACACTTGTCTGATGATGCGCCTAGAGTGTTTGGGACTCCAAGCCTGAATGGAATAATATAAACCACCCAGAGAGCTTCGGCAATTGCACAGTAAAGACATGAAATTATTATTATTATTATTATTATTATTATTATTATTATTATTATTAGATCTAATGCTCTTTACCAGTTTAATCTCTTTTTCACAATAGCCAACTGGTTTGAATGGTGTATCTCTTTTAGCTAGAGATAGACTGCGTATGTTTGCGACTGGGACTTGACCATTCCCACCTGTCTTGGCCCACACCCAGCTGCTAATTTTGGGATGTGTGTTTGTGCTGTCTCTAAGACAACTTGGTGGGTTCTGCCCAGGAAGATAATTTTTTCCATCTTACCTCTTTTGCTGTTCTTCTGCCAAGAGGCAGCCAGGAGACGAGTGTGCCCTTTCTCGACTCAGGACGTGGGAACCTGGTGAGACCACGGACTCTTTCTGCTGCTTGAGAATGGACTATTTTTTTGCAGTGAGCGTGATGTAGATGAGGCATTCATTCATTCATTCATTCATTTCTTCATTCATTCATTCTATGATTCATTTATTCATACTACTCAATAACTAAAGCTCCCTGGCTTCATAAAAATCAAGACTCTAAAATGCATGATCAAGCATAATATATTTTATTTATTTATTTATTTATTTATTTATTTATTACATTTTTATACCGCCCAATAGCCAAAACTTTCTGGGCGGTTCATATAAAAACTTTAACAGAAAAAAAAAGCTTAAATAGCATATATTTCATCATAAGTGTTCTCCATCCAATTTTAAGTCTGTTCCATAAGACTGCAATTTTTAAGCACATGCTCACACTCAAATTTGCTGTTACCTCTGTATGCAATTTCCACTCTTATATGCGTTTTATTTGAAACTTTCCCTAATCTGCACATTTTTTTTACATGCAATGATCCCTAATATGCACAGTTTTGTATGCAAATTTTGAGCCAAGAACTGCAACCAAAAGGGAGCAATTTGTAGGATATCTGTCTTTTGATCTGCATATCAGTCTGGTAAGTATGAATTAGGTCAGTTTGCTTAAAAACTCAAACCAAACGGAATTCTCTTCCATCACTAGGCTGAGCCCATTGCTTCCATCAACAGTAATGAAACACTATGAATATTACAACTGGATGTACAGTAGCACCAGAAATTTTCCACTCTACTCACAGATGATGAAACGGGGAAGCAACACTAGATGCTAAAAAACACACAACTGCGCAAAGTCGATCATCCCAGAGTGCAAGACACGGAATAATGGGCTCCAGTTACAGGAAGCCAGATTCCGGCTTGACATCAGGAAAAACTTCTTGGCTGTTAGAGCAGTACGACAATGGAACCAGTTACCTAGGGAGGTGGTGGGCTCTCCCACACTGGAGGTATTTAAAGGGCAGCTGGACAACCATCTGTCAGGGATGCTTTAGGGTGGATTCCTGCATTGAGCAGGGGGTTGGACTCGATGGCCTTGTAGGCCCCTTCCAACTCTGCTATTCTAGGATTCTATGATTCTATAAATGACCACCGAGGACAATAGGATAAACAGACTAACACAACATAATATCATGTAAAAACAAAATACACAAAACAAGGGTGAAAATTACTAGTTGCAACAGAATTGGGACATTTAATACCAGTTGCTTATATTTGTAACAATGAAATGCTGAATTGAATCTGGAAAACAGCAAGGTAAGTACAAGGGACTAGTTGCAGTAATACTTACAAACAGAGTTAAGCAATGAAATGCTGGATTGAAACTGGAAAACAGTGAGATACAGGCCTTTCCTAGACCTAAGTGAAAATCCAGGGCAGAGGAGGGGAGACCTTGTGTTATGAATAACATGAGATCTCGCCCTCATTTACATGCAAGTCGCGTGCCAACCATTTTTTAAAAAAACTTTTAAAGGGCCGGCTGCACGAGAGGACTAGCGGCAAGGTAAGTGGTTGGGATTTTTTTTTAAAAAAACCTTGATTTTCCCGTCCCCCACCCTAGCCCTGATGGACACAATGCTAGAAAAAATGGGCCCAAAGTGTAGGGCTTTATCCCGGGGCCAGGGAGGGACGATCCCTCCCTGAGCCTGGGATCTGGACGCACAGGGGCAATCCCGGGTATCAGACTGGGATAACCCCTGGTCTAGCAAAGGCCACAGTTACAGGAATCCGGATTTACTCCTGTTTTGCCGTTGCTTCTTCAGAAACCCACAATGATTATGAGTGTGATTTCATTCACACTACTAATGTACATGTGCCATGGGAGAAAAAATGATAAGCCCAATCTTAAAATATTCCTCTGTCCCAAAACATCTTAATAGTTTTCTGAGATGATCCCTGGCAAGTTTTCTGAACCGCTTCTGTGGTGGTGTGTTTTGGGTCTTTTTCAAGCAGCTGAGGTGATGACGATGATGATTTCGATTTCCCGCTCGACTCACAGGCGGTGAAATTGGGAAGGCCATTTTGCTGAATGTTGTCTAGAGGAGGGCTGAAATTCCTCATCAGGAGGAGAATTGAAACAGAAAACATTTCCAACCTTTTTTAGAAATGAGGAATTTGGGCCCAGTCCTAAGTGAAAACATACTGGAAGGAAATTGTTGAGGCTTAGAAGAATTGCTACATTTGAGTCAGGGAAAATCAGGTTGGTTTGCTTAAAAATGCAAACTGGGAGGGGGGGAATCCTCGAGCATCCCTAATGGGACAACAAGATTCCAAGAGAAGTTCCAAAGTCTGCTGTTGGATTGCATTGCAAAACATTGCAGAAACATTGCCAGAAGAAGGAGCAGTCTATCTTAGGAGCCTTTGTTGTGGATGCTTTTTATATCCATGAGCAATAATCACATGTGACTCCTTTGCCCTTTCTAAAATGGCATTACTTCGTTGCAACCAGAAATAAGCAAAAGCCGTCTCAGACGGATTAAGAAAACAAAACTTTTCTTTGCATGTTACTTTCAACCATTTTCTCTGCTCTCTCCCACCCCCATCCCTGAAGGGCATTCATTCCATTAACCTGCAGCATTAGAAGTAAAATGGAAATATAGGGCTGAGTTCATTGGCAGGGTAGGGGATGATGGTTCTTCATACTCACATCAGGATCTTGGTTTCGGGAGAAATTATAGCACTAGTGATGGAGCAAGAATAGGTGTGCATATGCGTGTGGGGTGTGTGTATGTATGTGTGTGTGTATAAAGGGTATTTGGTACTTTACCATAACCACTTTGGATCCTCTGTGGACATTAGATTTGAAACCATTTTGCCACACAATTAATGCAGGGACACTTCTGAAATTATCCTGAACAGGGTCAGCGTGTCATGTGAACCATTCCTCAGCAGGGTGGCTACACATCCATGGTTTAAACATGCTCATTAAGCATTTGCTGCAAAAGGGTTAGTGGTTTAATATGTTGTCTGAACAGGCCCAATGTACCTTCCTATCTTTTGCCTCTCTAGCCTAATGGGCAGCATGTAACGACTGGATTTGAAGAACAAAATCAAACCATTCCTGAAAAAGACCAGACAGAACTATGGCTTAAAGTATCTAGGTCCCCCGCCATTTCTGTTAACAAAAATATACCCAGTGTGCTCAGATCTTAGCGAAAAGGAAGCTTGAATTGTCTAGCTGCAGTGCGGTAAAAGTTGCTTCAAAACTGAGCTTTAACAGTGAGCAACTTCTTTCAAAGATATTTCCACAGTAGGCTCCTTTTCTTGACCTTGATTCTCAAAGTGGCAGGAGCTCCTTCAAAGAGCAATGGCGAAATGCAAGAAAAGCAGAGCGTGGGGAAATGGTTGCCTACCAGGATCCAAAGCCAGAAGAAATGAAATCGAAGCCCAGCATGGCTTTCTCGAAGGATTAAAATCTGGGATGTTCTCAGCCCCATGGGAGGAATTCCACTGCAAAGTCCGCTTTCCTTTTTCAAGGAGCTGGATTTATATGGCAGGAAACTGGTCCACATTTTGAATTGCATCTGACCTGGTTAGCACTGCTGTTCCTTCCTTGGAAGTCTAGGAACCAAAGCAAGTGGAGATCACAAAGGCATACTTGAAACAATTTCAAAGGCCTAATCCCGGACCTATCATTAGGCAGACTGGGGCAGCCACCTCAGGCAGTAGATGAGGTGGACATGGAATCGATGAAGCTACATGTGCCATGTCACCTGGTCTGCTCCCCCTAAGTTAGCCAGCTGCGCTCACTCAGGTTGGGTGGAGGATGCTGTCCTATCACCAGTGAGGAAATAAGATTCAACTGCTAGACTGGTTTCACACACAAATTCAGGGTGGGTGGGTGGGGGAGGCACCACCTTGCCCTTTCCTCAGGCGGCAATTTCACTAAGGGACAGCTCTGATAACCTTGCCTGCTGCCTAATAAATAAAATTGCTTGGGCAACAGAACTTTGCAATGACTGTTTCTGAAAGAGTAGCTTGGCTTTGGGATACCTGTGCTATTTTCGCGTGCTTTTGCATTTTGTTCCTATGTCCATTCACCCCTGTTCCTCATTAAAATACTTTTTAAAAAATCTGCATGAATATTTGCATTTCAGTACATATTTTAAAGTCTTCTCTCTGTCTCTCTCTCTCTCTGTCTCTCTCTCTCTCTCTCTCTCTCTCAGAATACACATTCCTAAGGGCATGATCCTGGGCATCCGGATGACAGAAGCTTCTGAGATCGGTTTCTTCTGAGAATCCTATGGCCTGGCAGGTTCTGGCCAGCAAGTCAGGAGGTGCAACAGCAGCAACTTTTGCCTCTCCAACCTCGGACCAGCCTTTCTTCACTAGAAAGGCCTCTGTTCCTATCCAGCCAGATTGGACTGCCTAGGGGCAGGTTCAGGGCCTAAGACTGCCTGTGTGTTTCCGAGCCCAATTCAAGGTGCTGGTTTTAACCTATAAAGCCTTACACGGCTTGGGACCACAATACCTGACGGAACGCCTCTCTCGACATGAACCTACCCGTACACTACGCTCATCATCTAAGTTCCTCCTCTGGGTGCCTACCCTGAGGGAAGCTCGGAGAATGGCAACAAGGGAGAGGGCCTTTTCAGTGGTGGCCCTTCAATTATGGAATGATCTCCCTGATGAGGCTCGCCTGGCGCCAACATTGTTATCTTTTTCAGGGCCAGGTCAAGACTTTTCTGTTCTCCCAGGCATTGAACAACATTTAACAGCATATGCTGATTTTTTTAACTGACCCCAGAATAGTTGTTTTTAAATGGATACTGTCTGTTTTTGTTTGTAATTCATGCTGTTTAAGGTTTTAAATTTTGAATATTTCTTTTTAATGTTCACTGTTTTTAACTTTTGTAAACTGCCCAGAGAGCTTCGGCTAATGGGGATGGTATATAAATGTAATTTATTATTATTATTATTATTATTATTATTATTATTATTATTATTATTATTAAGAATAAGAATAAGAAGAAGACACCTTTGGATCTGGTGAGTTCTTGGCCTCTTCTCTCCCCATCCTGCTCACCCCCATGCCCTCTCCTTTCTGTTGGGAATATTGCAGACCTGTCTTCAAGTTACAGTGTTGTAGTTAGTTAATTCAAGGGGAAATTGGGCATAGCTAGCTTTAAGATCTCTATAGTCTACAGTGTGGTTTCCTGCTCCTCCCCTTCCTCCCCCCACCTCCAGCTCTGGTATTCTCCATTGCTGGGAGCAGATGTATTTGCTCTTTCTCCTGCCAGTGTTATAGAACAGAAGAAATGGACTGAACACACTTTGCCTGAAACTGTACGCTGTGCCTGCATTTTTATGCAAGCATATTGTGAGTAAACCATCTTACCTTTTCTTCACCAAAGGAGGGTGTGGTTAAGGATGTCCGGAAAATCCACAATGGAACCAAATGAGTTCTGATTTTTATAAATCTGACCTGCGGATTCCGCAGTGGACCAGCTTTTCCCCTGACAGGAGGAGTCCATGGATCTGCAGTCTGTTTTCATAAACTTTGGGAAATTTGCATACGTTTTGTCATAGAAAAATATGCAAAAATAAAGAATCTGGCCTTTTAGCCTATGTGCATTTCTCCCATAGGCTAAAGCACAAAAAAAGCGCATTTTGGAGGAATTTGCACATTTGCACACACGCGAATTGGCACAAATTCACATCTGCACAAATTCAGAAACTGAAAAAAAATCTAATTCCATCGATGGGCAGATGACAGAAAGGTGCCTGGCCATCCGTGCAACACCACAGATTTTGTAGAATCTGTACATCCCTTGGTGCGATTTCTTTTTTAGCCTTGGGTGCACGTGGGACTGATGAACGCGCATTCTGCTCTGCCTTTTCTTTTTGTTTTGCTTTTCTCTGCTAACTCCCTTTTTAACAGGTGGCAGCAATACCAAATACCGTATTTCTTCGATTCTAAGATGCACTTCCCCACCATATAAACATCTCTAAAAACGGGGTGCATCTTAGAATCGCGGGTGCGATTATTATTCTTAGAATCAAAGCTTTTTTTTCTGTTGGTGGTACTGAAATTAGTGTGATTCTTGCAATTGATGGCATCTTACAATCGAAGAAATATGGAAATTCCCACCACTTCCCTCCCTGTCTTCCTTCTAAGGTCAGAGCTTGGGGAGGAAGGGGAGAGAGAGCTACAATCGGATCTCTTTTGAGACTGCACCCATGTCTTTAGCATCAGGGCAGGGGATACACACCATCCTATGGGTCTAGGGCTGTAGGGTCCATATTTTTAAAGATGCATTTGGATTTTCGAGAACTGTTTCAGCATATTCCTGCATTGAGCAGGGGGGTTGGACTCAATGGTCTTAGAGGCCCCTTCCTACTCTACTATTCTATGATTCTATTTGGCAAGTTAGAAGGGCCGTAGGGAATGAAGTCTAATCTCCACATTTGTGCCCAAAATACAGGTCAGGTCAGTTCACACCGGAATGCGCAAAGCTTAAATTCCTCAAAAGCTGAAAGGGGGGGGGATACTGCAGGCTTTTACTTCAGAAACAAGACCAATTAATTCAGAACTCCCAAGTTCTTTACCAACACGTCTATTATGCCTCCATTAAGTCGTTCATCCTTAACGTTTATTTTTATTTATTTACCATATTTATATACCACTCCCCATTCAAAATTTCGGAGCAGTGTACAAGTTAAAATGAAATAAAAGCAGAATAAAAACACATTAAAATAGTTTTTTTAAAAAAGTAAAATGCAAAGTAAACTAGCTGGTCATCAAGGGAAGGCTTCCTGGAAGAACTTTTCAGGAGAAGCCAAAAGGAGTACAAAGTTGGCACCTGCCTGACCTCCAGAGGCAGGGAATTCCATAGGAGGGGGGCCACCATGCTGAAGGCTCTTCCCCCGATGGACTCCAGTCAGAGGGTAAGTCTAGCATGCCTTCGGGTGACTGCAGTGACCAGGCAAGTTGATAAGGGAGATGGCTTTCTTTCATTAAATGCTAGATTCTCAAAAACTGGTATAGTCACTTTAAAATATTTTATTTGGCCTCTCTGATCCCCCAAACTGTTTGATTTCCTTAGATTATGAGCCCCTTGTGGACAAAACTATTAACGTTGTGGGGGTGGAGGCCCTGCTGTAAGCTGCACTGAGCTCATGAGCAGGATAATTGCTGTTATTTATAAGGCCCCTAAAAATTTGCTAAGTGCTTTACAGGGATTAAAAAGGCTTACAATCTAATGCAGCCCTCGCCAGGCGGGTGCCCTCCAGATGTTTGGGACTGCATCTCTCAGCATGCCTTGCAATCGACCGTGCTGACTGGGACTGATAGAAGTGGAAGTCAAAAATGAGGACTAATGGGTACAGCATGAAGGGGGGAAGGATGGAGTGGGGGAGGGGGAAACAATTGAATGTGGGCACCAATTCTTAAAAGTCCCATAATTGTTCTTCTCGTGATGAACTCGGGGGGGGGGCACTTCAGGGAGGGGAGGAGCCAAATTGCAGCTGTTGTCTGAGCTGAATGGATGGAGCGGGCTGCTCTCTTCCTCTGCTAATGCATACTTCCGAGGATTACAGTTACTGCCTGTTCAGTTAGGCACTTCCGAAAGCCCTCTTAAAGTGATCCATTCAGATGTCTGGAAAAATCAACCTGACCGTTTGCTGGCAGCCCTTTGGAAGGGGAGGAAGAGGGAGGAGGAGAGAGGGGGAGAGGCAGGCAGAAAGGGAGAGGAGGAGGAAGTGCTGCTGCACAGTTTTGGCACTGGACACACCCACTGTTGGCCTTGGCTTCACCTACTGCTGGCATGTGGCCGTTGACAGTATTGGTACATGGTCCCCTTGCTCCTGAGGAAATGTGGCCCCTGACAGTACCGGCATGCGGTTCTCTTACTCCTGAGGGAATGCAGCCCCTGACAGTACTGACATGTGGCTCCCTTAGTCTTGAGGGAATGCAGCCCCTGGCATTACTGACATGTGGCTCCCTTACTCTTGAGGGAATGCAGCCCCTGGCATTACTGACATGTGGCTTCCTTACTCTTGAGAGAATGCAGCTCCTGACATTACTGACATGTGGCTCCCTTACTCTTGAGGGAATGTGGCCACTCCCAGATTGTGGAATGGCCTGCTGGAGGAGATTTGTCAACTTGACAGTCTGTCAGCATTCAAGAAAGCTATCAAAACTGATCTCTTCTGGCAGGCTTATCCAGTGGAATTTTAGGATATTTTTAGAATGTTTTTAGGATGTTTTATATTATGTTCTTAATTTAGTTTTATGTATTTTATATTGACTGTTGTTCCCCGCCTCGATCAAAATGGAGAGGCGGGTAAGAATTATTATTATTATTATTATTATTATTATTATTATTATTATTATTATTATTATTATTGGCATGTGGCTCCCTTACTCTTGAGGGAATGCAGCCCCTGGCATTATTGACTTGTGGCTCCCTTACTCTTGAGGGAATGCAGCACCCTCAAATGAAAAGAAAAAAAGATTCCCCAACCCCTGCTTTAAATGAGCTGCCCACAATCCTAGCAAAAGTACTATAATAAATGGCTCTGATAGGGCTTTTCTTGGGTTCTGCTCCACAATTAGACTACCAGGCCATGTCCCCGGTGACTATCCATTACCTTAATTCCCTTTGAAACTTTAGCTCTGCACTTAGCCAACATCTGAAGTTACGTGCCACCGCATGTCATAGCAAACAGGAAACTAATTACATGCTGTCTTTTTGTATCCAGCACCTTTGCAAGGTGGGAAACTAGAATTGGACTTGCAGGTACCTTTTGGCCCATGGATGACTGAACATGGTGTTCATTTTGTCTTCGTAGTGCTCAGTGCTGGGTCGGGGTTTCTCAGGGTCCCATGGGCAAAATGCACACCTGCCCTCTACTTCTGGAGCTAATCTGTACAACAGAGGGAGAAGTGAAGGCAGTTGATCTGCCTTCTCCATGGAGTTCCTGCTTGCAAACTCAGAGAAGGCAAGTGAAGGCAGGTAAGGACATCCAGGAGAAGGAATGGGGGGCTTTTGGGCATGCGGGCTGGGGAATGATGGGAGTTGTAGGGAATGCTGGGAGGTTTTTTCTGTCTGAACATGCGTAGAACTGGATCTTTAGTTCATTTCTTCACATCATTCCCCGTCCCCCTGTGTTATCAGTGGGGATATCTCTTGCATGGTGTTCTGCAGAGCCACACCTGTTCTCTTGCTCGTTGATAAAACACCACATGCCACGAATCTAAATTATGGAACTCACCACCACAAGATGTCGTGATGGCCACCAATTTGGATGCCTTTGAAGGGGGTTGGATAAATTCCTGGAGGAGGAGAAGGCTATCACTGGCTACCAGCCCTGATGGTTGTGTGCTGTCTCCAGCATTCGAGGCAGTGAGCCTGTGTGCACCATTTGCTGAGGAACATGGGTGGGAGGGTGCTGTGGCACCATGTCCTGCTTGATGGGTCCCTGGTTGGCCACCGTGTGAACAGAGTGCTGGACTAGATGGACCCCTGGTCTGAACCAGCAGGGCTCTTCTGATGTTCTTATGACCATACGTACAATCACATCAATGTTTAAAATGTACTTTTGGGT
This sequence comes from Elgaria multicarinata webbii, assembly GCF_023053635.1. Classification (NCBI taxonomy): domain Eukaryota; kingdom Metazoa; phylum Chordata; class Lepidosauria; order Squamata; family Anguidae; genus Elgaria; species Elgaria multicarinata. The sequence goes on from NC_086190.1 coordinate 5,984,228, forward strand.
GGTGTTTTATCCATGTTCACGTTCATAGCGGTGACTTCGTGGGCAGAGAAGCTGCATAAGAAATGAAGAAGCAGAAAGCTGCTGCAAACTGCGTGTGCCACATCAAACATGGAAATAAAATAAATTGAACCAGACAGAATTCCCAATGCAATGGATCCACTTCAGAAACCAGAAAAGGGAGCCATTCAGAAGAGGAGACTTTAAGAGACACCACTAACATAGGGTGACCACATGAAAAGGAGGACAGGGCTCCTGTATCTTTAACAGTTGCACAGAAAAGGGAATTTCAGCAGGTGTCATTTGCATATATGGAGAACCTGGTGAAGTTCCCTCTTCATCACAACAGTTAAAGCTGCAGGAGTGACCAGATTTAAAAGAGGGCAGAGCACCTGCAGCTTTAACTGTTGTGATGAAGAGGGAATTTCACCAGGTTCCCCATATATACAAATGACACCTGCAGAAATTCCTTTTTCAATACAATTGTTAAAGATACAGGAGCCCTGTCCTCCTTTTCATAGGGTCACCCTACACTAACAACATTCACACAAAGGCAAGATTCACACGAGAGGCAACTTAAACCCCGTGTACTGACAATGCCGAACGGGTTCCCTGTGATTCACCTTTCCTGGGAGTAAACGGTCTTCAAGGACAACCTCATACTATGACAGTTGCAGTAGTCTAGCTCAGCATTTGCAGCAATGTGAATGATGCCCCCTAAGTAAACTCCTCCCATAGCCCACTATATATGAACCAGAAATGAGAGAGAGAGAGAGAGAGAGAGAGAGAGAGAGAGTACAACGCCGCCCCAGTGCTGTTCTCTGCCTTACTTTGCCCGTGCACTTGAAGCATTGTGCAAGATAAATTAAATGACCATGTAATCAGCCTCCATTCCATTATCCACTCCCATATGGTGGGGTGAAACCCTGTTGCTGGCAGGGCCCTTTCTAGCAGCAAACTCTCATTTCCTTTAGAGCTGAACCTTTAAGAGGCTCATCTATTTGGCCAGCCACCCCTTTCGCTCTGCTCCATTCCGCGCCACTCTCCTCCACCCCCTGCATAAATCCTCTCATTTATCTCCCTCCCTCCCTCCCTCCTGTCTCTCTTTTTGCCTTGCTAGTCACTGTCTTTTCCCCGCCTCCTCTTTAGTCTGCTGCTATCTGATCTATGATATGTGATCTCTTGGATAAAACAACACACTTCCAAGCACGCACACGCTTGATCGCAAACCAGTACCAGGTACCGCTGCTGAACAAAATGCCTTTCTCCTAGCTACAGCAGCAATTCTCTTGGTTTGCTGAAGGCTGACGATGTTGCCATGTCTCCCGCTCTGCCGTCGACCTCCTTTGCTCTTTCTCTGCTTGGTCTTCTTACCCTTAGGGCACCTCTGCCCTGCCGTCTGCAGCTGCATGGACTACCACACCATTGACTGCCGAGACCAAGGGCTTCCCCGCGTCCCCAGCCCATTCCCATTGGATGTACGGAAGCTTCTCATCGCTGACAACAATATCCAGGAGATCCCCGCTGATTTCTTCATCTTTTACAGTGACCTGGTCTACTTGGACTTCAGCAACAACTCCATCGCCACCCTGGAGGACGGCACCTTCAGCAGCTCCAGCAAGCTGGTCTATTTGGACCTGAGCTACAACAACTTGACGCAGCTGGAAGCTGGCATCTTCAAGTCGGCGGAGAAGTTGATCAAGCTGAGCCTGGGGAACAACAACTTGGCCGAGGTGGCCGAGGGGGCCTTTGAGAGCTTGGAGCAGCTCCAAGTGCTGGAACTGAACGACAACAACTTGCAGACGCTGAGCGTGGCTGCCCTGGAAACGCTGCCCAACCTCCGGTCCGTCCGCTTGGAGGGCAACCCGTGGCTGTGCGACTGCGATTTTGCGAGCCTTTTCAGCTGGCTGGAGGAGAACGCTTCCAAGCTTCAGAAAGGTAAAGCTGTAAACCTTGCAAGGACACGCGACAGCTTGCCTTCTCTCCGTGTGTGTCTTCCTGTCTGTGTGCACGCTGTTCCTCACGGACAGATGGTCTCAGCTTAGGTCTGTTGATTCCACAGAGCAAATATATGGTGTCCAATTATCGGTGTTCAGTTGCATCGGAGTTGTGTTTTGGAGCCAAAGGCAGGTTCACGCACCTGGGGACAAGCTCCAATGCAATTAGAATCCCTAATCGTGAGAGCTTTGTGGCTATTACTCAGGCAGGCAGGGAACCTTGTCAAAAAGGATAACCCAGTATGGAGTCTCTTGCAGGCTGTGTACATAAACAGAGAGGATTTTTTGCCTGTAATCATCCCTCTGTGTGCCGAATGGTTTGTGACAAGCAGTGCCCGATTGTGGAGCTACTTCATTTCACACAGGGTGGGCCGGGGAGATTTGTGTGTTTGTGTGTGTGGTTTGTCTGTGGGGGAGTGTTCATTACAAATTTCCTGTTATCACAAAGTCCAGGCTCTACTGCCTACATGGATTTTGCAAAGGGTCCATTCAGACAATACACTAAGCCATGGTTAGGCTGCTAACCCTTGGTTAGAACGCCTCCTTCCATATGTACCTGCCTGGACCCTAAGGTCATCCTCAGGGGTCCTTCTCCGTGAGCCCCTGCCAAAGGAAGTGCGGCAGGTGGATAGCAGGAGGAGGGCCTTCTCTGCTGTGGCACCCCGGCTGTGGAATGAGCTCCCTAAGGAGGTTCACTTGGCGCCTACATTATATGCTTTTAGATGCCAGGTGAAGACCTTTTATTCTCCCAGCATTTTAACAGTCTATAAATAAATTTTAAGTTGGTGTTTTAAATGTGTAATTTTGCATTGCTGCTGTTTTTATCTGGTTGAGCTTTTATATTGTATTTTATATTATGGTTTTATACTGTTGTTTTACACTTTGAATGTTTTTAATTTTTGTGAACCGCCCAGAGAACTCCAGCTATTGGGCGGTATAGAAATGTAATAAATAAATAAATAAACAAACAAACCCTTTGACAGTAAATAGTTAGTGAGCCTGTTTAAACCAGGGTTATGTAGCCACTATGGTTAGGAATGGTTCACACAACATGCTAAGCCATAATGTTTTGCTCAAAATGCTTAACCACTAAGGCGTAGCGTGTCGTCTGAACAGGGTCAATAAAATACATGGGCTGTTGTGTGATGTAGGTGCCTTTTGGGCTTGTATTTATTCAAATGCTTGTTTGTTTGGGTTTTTTCTTTAATTCTGTGGCACTTGGAACTATGTGCACAGCAGATTGATTCTCATAGAGAAGAGAAAGGGAAATTGTGTGTGTGTGTGTGTGTGTGTGTGTGTGTGTGTAGGGGTTTGGGACAGGGGTGCATAGTTTGTGGGTGATTTTTGACTTGCTGAGTAAAGATCCTCCATCTCTTGACCACACGAGGCTCCATGTGGAGTGGAGCAGAAGGCAAGAAATTGACTAGACTTGTCATTTCAATGTCGCCTGCAGTGATATTGTTGTTGATGATGATGATGGCAGGGTTGCTGCTCCAATGAAAGATCTGCAAGAATTCTAAGCTGACTCAAAATAACGTTGACTTAAGTTACATTTCTCAAGTGCGCACATGTGTGTGCGTAGGCCAGCAATCCGTACATCTCTTAGTACTACACCAGAACCTTCTGCCACTTTGCATCAGCTGATGGAGGGCCGTGCCTTTTGACAGCGTGTTGCCTCCTTCCAAGGCCCTTGGGAAGCTTTTCACAGGGCTTTTGTGTTAGTATTGTGTTTGCTCCTTCTCTGAGCTCGTGCGCTCCTATTTAGACTCTTTCTTCAGTATGTGAAGAGCTGGTATTGAGGCCCTGCTGTGCACGGCATAGGACAAGGCCAAAAATAACAAATCCCCCAAATACCAGCACATTGTAGCTTAAAAGATCTTACTGCCTGTCACTAAGCTTTAGCAGAGGAATTTCAACTTTTCAGAATGGAGAAAACAACTGCACAACCCCCCCCCCCCAAATACCACACAAGTGGTGATGGTTGGGGGGGGGAACACGGCCACTTCTTTTACTTGCTGACCCATATGTTCATAATGCCCAGTGACTCCCATCAGGGTATCCTTGTTCACACACACACACACTTTCTGGATTACCTGCCTACTTGTCACACTGCCAATTTCTTCAACCTTCTCTCTCTCCGGACTCCGGTGAATCTGAGAAGGTCATGAAAAACCTTTTCTAATTCTCCCAGCTCTCTCCCGTATTTGCACATTAAAATATTGCCATGTGCACTGATGTTAGTGTCCTTAAACGACCTTTTAAAGGGGGGAAACATTCCAGTGAAACTGACCAGGTTAACCACAGGATCTGGTCAGTTTCCCCTTTTCCTGAAACTGACAAGGCTGATGAAGTGAATTGCCATGGGGCAGATGCCCACGTCTGGAGGGATTGGCTAAGGGAGCGCTTCTTGGTAACAGTGAAAATTACACCCAAGAGTGTCTGTGCCACACTACGCAGTTGGTTAATTGCAATTAATACCTTTCGTTTTTTAAAAATTTAAATTTCTGTTACTGGGGTTGGGTGCACCGGAATCAAGACTATGGCTCACAAGGAAGATGGTATAGTCCTCTCTCCTGCCACGTTCTTGATGAATATTCACACACATAGGGAAAGAGACTAGATCTACACTACTGCTCTGTAGTGATATTGAAGTGTACTGATAACTGTTGGGGTAAATTACACATTCCATATATCACTTTCATGGTGTTATTTCCTGCTTTTTATTCCACATTATCCCCAATACTGCAACAAATGCTATTGTGTGTCCTATGAGATATAAATGTGCAAGAGGGATATAGTGTTATCATGATAGGATTGTAATGATTTGACACAAGGTGTAGATCTGGCCCTACACACACACACACACACACACACACACACACAGAGAGAGAGAGAGAGAGAGAAGTAAAGCACATGATTTCCATTCACCTAAACTTAACCTAAAGTGAAGTTTGGCCCAATGAAATGCTACCATACATAGAGGAGAAAAGAGTCAATCCAAAATATTTACAATTCTAGGGAAGTAACAGTGAATGGCAGACTAAAAACCAAACCAAACCAAACCAAACCAAACCAAACCAAAAACAACAATGAAGTGCTCCAAATATGGGCTAGGCTTTTGTAGATGCAGGGGACTTTTCTTGGGAAATCCTGCAGGTAGCTTTGGCTTCATGCCCAATGTATAAGCTATTTGCCATAGTTGGAGACTGTCTTTGGCATCCCTGGTATTTTATTTATTTATTTATTTTATTTATTTATTACATTTTTATACCGCCCAATAGCCGAAGCTCTCTGGGCGGTTCACAAAAATTAAAACCACAATAAAACAACCAACAGGTTAAAAGCACAATTACAAAATACAGTATAAAAAGCACAACCAGGATAAAACCACGCAGCAAAATTGATATAAGATTAAAATACAGAGTTAAAACAGTAAAATTTAAATTGAAGTTAAAATTAAGTGTTAAAATACTGAGAGAATAAAAAGGTCTTCAGCTGGTGACGAAAGGAGTACAGTGTAGGCGCCAGGCGGACTTCTCTGGGGAGCTCATTCCACAGCCGGGGTGCCACAGTGGAGAAAGCCCTCCTTCTAGTAGCCACCTGCCTCACTTCCTTTGGCAGGGGCTCACGGAAAAGGGCTCCTGTAGATGATCTTAAGGTCCGGGCAGGTACATATGGGAGGAGGCGGTCCTTCAAATAACCTGGCCCCAAACAGGTGGTACGTTCTAGCTTGGTTCACTTCTTTCCTTTTATTAACACATTCCTTTACTTAGAGTGTCTCTACATTTGGGGGTAATTGTGTTGCGTTCCTGGGGCTTTGTGCTTCCTGCTTCTTTTGCACTATTATTATGGGCTGCATTACATGGGCCGAGAGGGGAGACCACATGATTTGAATTGAATACTACTTCCCCTCTAAGCATGCACCATTCACTTCAATTGAGACAGAGCCATCTAGTGGCGGAAAGTTCTGCTTTTTTCTGGATATTATCACATTATCTGTGGTTCTTTTAATAGTGGGTTTTCCAGGGGATAGCGCGGGAGATGTCCTGGTTGTTGACGGCATTGTGTAATGGACCCAAAAGCTAGTGTGCAATAAATAGCTAGTTTAAAGGAGCCCTTATCTGGAACTAGGGCATCACCATTGCTCTTTGCCTGCCTGTCATTGTTTAGCTTAGTTGGGGTGGAATGCTAAAATTACAAGTGGTTTGGAGAGATTCTCTCTTCTCAAATACTCTTTCTCTCTCTCTCTCAAACACACACACACACACACACACACACACACACACACACGAAAGCAGCTATTTCATTCTCTTAGTGCATCTCTGGTTCACTCTGTCCCAAATTCCATATTTCCAGAATTCCTGCGTAATTAAGAGAATTTCTAATATTGATTACAGAATTACAGCATGCGAAGTTTGCCACAGCTTTCAGTTCCTTTGTAGCTTCCCCCGACACCCCCCACACACATACCCCACACCAATATGCACATGTGTATTGATTAAACCCTGTCTACATACGCCCCACCAAAGTCTGGATAAGATTGCACATATGACAGCATCAAGATTGTTTTGGCGTGGTGTTTTACTGACGGGCAAATGCACTCCCCCATAGTGGTAAAACACAAGGCAAACTTGGGGTGCTAGGTCTAAAATGTGTGGCAGTTTTCATTCGCTTTAAGTATTCAGTTCTACCTCACCAAGTGAATTTGTTTCTAAAAATGTTATGTTCAGCTTCCATCCAATCTATCTATATAAAATGCTTCGGTTTGTTACTGTTTTGCCACGCCCACTTTGCCTTCAGGAATTCTAGAATGGCTTCAGCTGATACAGGTTGCTAAGCAACAGTAACAACGTGTAACGTCAGCTGATACAGGTTGCCCAAGCCCCTCGCCTAACTCCTCCGGGCTTTCCAAGGTAATCCTACCCCCCTTTCTGCCTCTTCACTCCCCCCCCCCCCACAAAGGGGGCAGCGCCACGGTCCGGAGCATGAGCGAGGCACGGCCGGGGGCCCTGGTGGCCGGGTGGGTGGCCGCTCGCCTGCTGCGAATGAATAAATAAATAAAATGCAATGATATTTAATTAATAAACTTTAAAATATGCTACAATGGCGTATATTACGCCGGGTACGGCTAGTATTATATAATCAGCTTTTGAATGGAAAATTGTTCATGCAACTTAAGAAGAGCCATGCTGGAGCAGACAAAAGGACCTATATAGTCCTTTTCTGGACAACCAGATGCCTGTGGGAAGCCCATAAGCAGAATATGAATGAAATAACAGCCCCGCCCCCCCTCCCATGTTCTCTAGCAAATGCCACTGAGAGGCACACTACCTGATTTTGGGGGTAATATATAGCCACAATGACTACTAAGCATTGATAGCCATATACTCCCTGAATTTGTCCAATTCACTTTTAAAGCCATCCAAATTGGTAGCCATCACTGCACCTTGTGCTCAGGAATGTGCAAAATGTGACCTCATGGAGGGTCTCCCAATTCCAACTTGAAGCTCGACCCAACTCATTTCCGTTTCAGGTTGCAAGCTTTGGTTTGGTTTTGGTTTTGCATGAAAATATGTGCAGGTAAGAGATGGAAATTGCTTTCCCCACCCACAAGCTTCAGAGCTCTTCAGATAGGTATAAACATTGGCCCGGTTGAGACACACATTTCTTGCCATGCCTGAACTAGGAATTCTCAGGAGTTTAAATGTTGGTTTGTTGGAATAAACCAGGATCATAAACCATGGTTAGCTCCTTGGACCTTAACTCCTGTAACAACAAACTGTGGTTTGTTTAAAAATGGAATTGGATACTTTCAGGCCTCAGGTAGACCTACCAGTCTAGTGCGATGAAGAGGCGAAGATCTCACAATATTTTTATCGTGAGATTTCCCCCTCTGTTTACATGTGGCGCGCAACGACCTCGGAGGGAGAGAACTAGGGATGTGCTCCGCTTCTCTTCGGTTCAGAGAAGCAGGAGCGGGGCGGCCTAATTCACCTCCAGAAAAGGCGGAGGCGAAGAGAGTCAGGGGTTCTGCAGATTGAGGCGAAGAGGATCGCCTCAATCCGGAGCTTCACCTGCGGGTAAGTTGGGGGGAGGGGGACTCATCTGGGGCTGCCGGTGCCGCCATCCATGCAGGGAGGAGGGACACTTACCTGCATCCGTCACGGGCTTCAATTGAGGCCCCGGGTGACGGCGGAAGTCCAGCTTCAACCGAGGCCTCAATTGAAGCCCGTGACGGATGCAGGTAAGGGGGCGGGGTGTGTGGCGGCTTATCTTACGCCGCTGCCGCTGTCCATGTAGCGACGGCGGCGAAGCTGGATCTCGCTCCACGGAGCGGGAGACGGGCAGAGCGGCGTGAAGAGGATTGGGCCCGATCCGGATTTTCCGGATCAGGCCATGAAGCGGATTGAGGGGTCCGTGCATACCCCTAGAGAGGACACTGTGGCCGCCGCTTTGTTTTATTTTTTAAAGAGGAAGGAGCGCATGAGCGCTCATGCGCAAAAGATAAGTTTTTTTTCATTTTTAAAAAACATTTTCCCGCTCCCCCCACCCCTCACCCCGAGACCGCGGAAAAAGCAAGCCTAAAGTGTAGGGCCATATCCCAGGGTATCCCTCCCTGATCCCGGTATCCCCTGTGCGTCATGTGAACGCACAGGGCCGATTTTGGGGATCACCCTGGGATAAAGCCCTGTCTAGCTATGGCATCAGTCTCCTGCTTTCAGCCTTACTAACGGAGGAGAAGAGAAAGCTCAAGGGCTTCATTCTCATAGTGCTAAATTATGGATTCGCATTATGTCCAAACTGGACTAGAATTCCTTCCATGTGGATGAGTTCTACCCACCATTCACCAGGAAAGCTTCAGGGAGCTACACAAACATGAGAAATGTGTTCACTGAATGAAGAATATGACTCTGTTAATCCGCCATCAGCTTCTTGTTGTCAGAGTGCCTGGGCATTTTTATTACAGTGGTGGTGAGCTCAGAATCAGTTCCCAGTTCTGTACATACCTTATCTGCACATATGTGCATTACTGATCCACAGAGGAAACAGGCAGACTCTGCGGTTCTTGGTCTTTTATTCCCTCTCAGTAGGCCCAGCGATACTGAAACCATCTATCTAAGCTTACGATGTTTATCTAACCTAGGTGAATTTATTCCAGCAATGCTGTCTTCGTTGGTAATGAGTTCCTTTGCCCAACTGATATTACCCATTGGAAAAATTCTCTTGATCTCTGACTTCTGCATTTCCCCTCCTTCGATACCAGCCTGCCACATCTCACCCCACCCTTGACAAATCAAGAAAACAACAAAGCCATGTGCACCATAATGATGCTCCATTCCCTTTTCTTCCAGATTTTTTTTTAATGCATTTGAAAGTGTAACTAAAGCCTTAGATAGACTTAAGGTTTATCCCGGGATCGTCCCAGGGTCGTCCCTGCCTGCTCCCGGGATCCCCTGTGTGTCATTTACATGAACAGGGATGATCCCGGGACGATCCCAGGATAAACCTTAGGTCTAGCTAAGGCCTAAGCCCTTCCCAGCCCCAGGTTTTCTGAGTTTGTAAAAGTTTTGGGCTGAGTTTATGCTAGAATTACCTTTTGGAAAGATGTGCGGCTGCCACCAAGACCAGGAACTCTGGATTTCTTTTCCCTTTTCCTCCCCCTCGCTCCCCTCCCCATAGCATCTAATTTAGTGATGTCTTTGGAATTGATATTTTATGGCCTTGGAATACTAATGTCAGCAGCTTGATATGTTTACCACAAATATGGGGAAAGCATTCTGGTCCCCAAAGTTCTCCTCCTGCTGGGATTTTAATCTCAGCTGGAGAAACTGGTTTGATGTATTAGGCCTAATCTACACCAAGCAGGATATTGCACTAGGAAAGTGGTATGAAAGTGGTATATAAAAGGCAGGAGCCACACCAAGCAGGATATAGTGGTATGACAGCGGTATATGGTATATGTCAATGGGCCCCAAGAGTTGCCAGTGCACTTCAATACCACTAGAAAGCAGTAGTAATATCCTGCTTGGTGTAGATTAGGCCTTAGACTTGTCCAGGGGTGCTGAACACTTTTATGGTGGGGTGGATGAATTGCCCCCTATGAGGTCCTCCTTGGGCTGGGTGGCATCACGGAGTGTGGCCACACCCACTGAAATCATGTGTCTCCCACCCATCCCATTTCAGCATTCTCCATGTTGAGAGAGGAAGGAAACATGGAGTTGGTTGGTGCTAGGAGGAGCAACGCCTTTCCCAACACAGATCTACCCATACACTATGTTCAACATCTAAGGTCCTCCTCCGAATGCCTACTCCGAGGGAGGCCCAGAAGATAGCAACAAGGGATCAGGGCCTTCTCTCGGGTGGCCCCCCAAATTATGGAAGGATCTCCCCAATGAAGCCCTCCTGGCGCCAACATTGCTAGCTTGTTGGTGCCAGGTTAAAACTTTTCTCTTTCCCCTGGCATTTAGCAATATGTGATGAACTTAATCGATCCTGTTTCTATTTTTATAGTTGTTTTTAGATGTACGTTTCCATGGTTTTGTGGTTTAAAATTTTGTATATCGTTTTTAATTGCTTTAACCTTGGGTAAACTGGCCAGAGAGTTATGGCTATGGGGCGGTATAGAAATGAAGAAAATAATAATAATAATAATAATAATAATAATAATAATAATAATAATAATAATGATGATGATGATGCTCCAGCCAATCAGCCAGAGCGCAGTTTAGCTGGTGTGGGAGGATGTTGGAAGCGTCATTCTCCCACGCCTCCTTCGTGGCAAACAGCTCCGTGGCAAACTTGCATTAAGCATGGGGAGCGCTGTCGATTTCCAACCTTGCCAAAATCCCCTCCCCAACACCAAACATTTCAGAGCTCATTTCAGCTTACTCCCATGTTCCCTTTCGATCTGTTTTCCAGTGTGTGCGAGTGGTAGAAGTGTGCATTTCTGCGCCTATTTGTGCACTTTGACTAAAGTGTGAAAAAGGGGTGTTGTTTTTTAAATTGGAAAAACGCATATTTCAAAATTCTCATTTTTTGAAAAAAAACCCAATAATGCACATTTTGTACATAATCACAAATCTCAACCCAGTGTGTGGCTGCTGTAAAGAAGGCAAACTCCATGTTAGGCATTACAAGAAAAGGAACTGAGAATAAAACTGCCAGTATCGTACTGCTTTGATACAAATCTATGGTGCGACCACATTTGGAATACTGTGTACAGTTCTGGTCACCACACCTAAAAAAGGATATTATAGAGCTGGGAAAAGTGCAGAAAAGGGCAACTCAAATGATCCAGGGGCTGGAGCATCTCCCCTAAGAGGGAAGGTTACATCAGCTGGGATTGTGTAGCTTGGAGGAGAGGAGGCTGAGGGGAGATGTGATAGAGGTGGACAAAATTATGCCTGGTGTGGAGAATGTGGATAGGGAAACACTTTTCTCCCTCTCTCAAAATACTAGAACCCAAAGGGGGTCATCCCATGAAGTTGATATTCGGGAGATTCAGGACGGATAAAAGGAAGGACTTCTTCACCCAGCGCATAGTTAAATTATGGAACTCACTACTACAAGGTGTAATGATGGCCACCAATTTGGACAGCTTTCAAAGGGGGTTGGATAAATTCTTGGAGGAGAAGGCTATCCATGGCTACTAGCCCTGATGGTTGTGTGCTCCCTCCAGTATCAGAGGCAGTAAGCCTCTGATACTGGAGTTGCTGGAGAGCATGGGTGAGAGGGTGCTGTTGAACCATGTCTTGCTTTGTGGGTCCCTGGTCGATAGCTGGTTGGCCACTGTGTGAATAGAGTTCTGGACTAGATGGACCCTCGGTCTGATCCAGCAGGGCATTTCTTATGTTCTTACATGAGAATTTGCTAACATTTCTCCTTCCACCTAAAAAAAAAAAAAAAGTTCACCTGCTTGTTTTTACCTTCAGGATTGCAAATCATGCTCTCATGTTTTCCATACGGAAATGAAATTTCCATACTTCCGTAGCTTTTTAGGGGGCGGAGATTAGAGGGCTTTAGGCTTGACGGGTCTTGAAAGGCTGCAAAAGGGTCATAGGTTTCCAACCTGTGGTTTCAAGGGCACAGCAAATTCAGTTACATTTTGCAATACGATTATTAAGCTTCTCTGGATAAGGGGGTTGCTAATGGATAACCCCCATTATCCAGTTTTTTTAAACAAACCTTGAATTTTTTTTTTGCTTCATCCGGAACCATTCCGATGTGAAGCCATTTGTTCCTCTGCACAGTTCTCTACAGAAGAGCAACAGCTGAAACCCGGATGTCTGGCAGAACTGAAAATGCCAGCAATCTGGTTCCGCCTGGTTATTTTCATGTGGGATTTCATGCCCTTGGCATCAAAAGCACCTTATGACACTCTTGGTACAGAATCAGAGAGTCAAGACTGTGTGGTTGCCAGGAGGTAAAACCCTGTAGGGGGAAACTCCTGCATCTTTGCCTCACAATATTCAATTCATTTATTTATTTATTTTAAAAATACATAGGATTGGGTTTCTCCCATCTCAAATCTGGGGAATTATTTTCTGCTTCTCCCAATGAGGATATGGCTGTGAGTGAAATTTTTCTTGCCAGTTTCTGGTTCAGAGCCATAACATTTGTTATCTAGTTCGGGGCATCCCTATTTCATATTATTTAAAATCATAGAATAGCAGAGTTGGAAGGGGCCTACAAGGCCATCGAGTCCAACCCCCTGCTCAATGCAGGAATCCACCCTAACAGATGGTTGCCCAGCTGCCTCTTGAAGGCTTCTAGTGTGGGAGAGCCCACAACCTCCCTAGGTAACTGGTTCCATTGTTGTACTGCTCTAACAATAAGGAAGTTTTTCCTGATCTCCAGCTGGAATCTGTCTTCCTTTAACTTGAGCCCATTATTCCATGTCCTGCACTCTGGGAGGATCGAGAAGAGATCCTGGCCCTCCTCTGTGTGACAACCTTTTAAGTATTTGAAGAGTGCTATCATGTCTCCCCTCAATCTCCTCTTCTCCAGGCTAAACATGCCCAGTTCTTTCAGTCTCTCTTCATAGGGCTTTGTTTCCTGACCCCTGATCATCCTGGTTGCCCTCCTCTGAACACGCTCCAGCTTGTCTGCGTCCTTCTTGAAGCCTGGAGCCCAGAACTGGACACAATACTCTAGATGAGGCCTAACCCGGGCCGAATAGAGAGGAACCAGCACCTCACGTGATCTGGAAGCTATACTTCTATTAATGCAGCCCAAAATAGCATTTGCCTTTCTTGCAGCCATATCGCACTGTTGGCTCATATTCAGCTTGTGATCTACAACAATTCCAAGATCCTTCTCGTGGTTGGAATTGATTTAATTTTCCTTTTAAAATATCATTTCCAAAGATACTTTGTGATCTTTGATTGGCTGGGATCATGGTAGAAAAGAGAAACCAGCCTTAACAGGGATGGAATGGTGCTGAAAACACAGCAGAGGGGAGAAACAGTAGTAGTAAACAGGGTTGGAGAAGCTAAATATTAAGGAGTTTGGGAAGGAAATATTTAAGTGTCCCTGAATGCTTCATTTTTGAACCCAAAACTGAGATGAGTGGTTGGTACAGGTATACTAAAACTTCTGGACACAACCCCAAAATATACTATGCCCTGGTTTATTCCTATGAAGTTTTGATGGAACAAGGAGATCTTATTAAAGCCTTCGAAGCCGTCCGGAGTGCCAGGTCAAAGAGCCTCTCTTCAATCCATACTCCAAGGTTGCAGTGCCACAATGGAGAAGAACTTGATCCATATCCACCCACAAATAAAATTCATTCCTTACATGCAGGATTCGATAGTCGGGGGGGGGGGCATATATACGAATAGACCCAACTGTCCATTTCTCTTGCATCTGGATTTTAAAAAAATAATAATTCTCAAGTTCTTCCTCTTCTTCATAGGAAGAACTTTGGAAAAGTGGGTAAATTTTAGCAAAAATAAACTGAATCAATTCCACCCCACCCACCCCAATTTGTACGAGCCGAATGCAATAGGTACCACCGTTCCCAGGGAGGTCCATGTTGGGCCTGCCTGTCCTGCCGCTGTGAAAGGGGAAGAGCCTGTTGTGGGGGAAAGGATGGCAACTCTAGCTAAGCACTAACATGGCTGAATAGACAGGAATTCAAAGCCAGACTTTTAAGAGCTGAGCTAGACCTGGTTAGACAATTCTGTCCATTTTGGTTCCTCACACATTCAGGTGGTTTGTTGTTGTTTTTTTAAAAAATATCCTGTTATTTTTGTCCCAGTTGTGGAGGACTTGATGAATTTTGTGAAATTCTCATCAAGACCAAACTGAAATGAGTTGTCCACCTGCCCATAAAATTGTAATCTGTAATATGGTGTTTTTATTTTAGTTGTCGTTCACTGCTCTGAAACCTTGTGGATGGGTGATGGTATATAAATATTGTAAATAAATAAACAGTAGGAGCAGACGGCCACAACACAGGCTCTGAACACCAGACCTCCCGTCTGCCACCACTTCTTATGGGGCGACACAGGCTCTGAACACCAGACCCGGCCGAGGCTACTCCCTGCTCAAGCTAAGCACCACCGCTTGATACGCCTGAGGCAAGGGATAAAGCCCACCTTCCTCCAAACTACGTGGAGAAAGGGGTTAAAATGGAGAAGGATTTTTAATATATATAATAATGCGCTGTGAGTTATATCTGCTGAGGTGAATGATTGTCAGAGTGGGTGCTGAATGTGTAAACTTAAGATGATAAACGCCAAACAGACACGTGGGATTTTTGTGGTAGTTTTAAAACAAAACAATCAAAATTTATTTTTAAACGTTCATAAGCTTTGTTTCAAATAACAACATTTAAAAACCTTTTTGAAACCTTTCATACAATCCGGTCACTCATTCACATTCGCGCTTTCCTTTCTCTCACACAATCACTCTTGAACTTTCTTTATTTTCAGTATTGACTGATATACATCAACTACGTGCACACCACACCCTAAAGACACCACTGACTACACTGACCCTCAAATTTCCCAGAACTTAAGTACCATAAATACAGAGAGCACTACAGCCTCTAAGAGTCCCTAACAAGTCTCCCTGGAAAGAACTCACAATCCCCTCCGTCCTTCCCTTATATACCACTCCTCCCCCCTCCCAAGACATTCTAACTCCGCCCACTCAGGCCAACATTCTACAAACCACAGACTTACAAACTGCAGGCATACCTTTGGAATTGATTTGTGGGGTGTAACGCCACACAGACTTCCTGGGGACACGGACCACGCCCAGTTTTAATGGTCAGAACCAGCACCTTCAAATGAGCCCGGACGCATATGGAGAATGAGAGAGGGAGGCCAAGTTAACCTTATCCATGTTCAAAGTTCCATCTGGGTCTTCTTTTTGGGGGTGACAGAAGGAATATTATCCAGGCTACAATGGGTCCAGCCAGCAGAAAAGTGCTGGGTGTGTGACGTATGTGTGTGAGTTGTATTTTAGGCACCTGGGGATCAGGGAAATCAATGTCCCCATGGTTTTCTAGATGCCCTGCTTCTCTGTAAAATGCCCCAACTGGTTACTAGCCGGTGTAGGGTGGCCACTTAACAGAGGATAGTTCTCTATTAGAGTGCAGGACACGGAATAATGGGCTCAAGTTAAAGGAAGCCAGATTCCAGCTGGACATCAGGAAAAACTTCCTGACTGTTAGAGCAGTACGACAATGGAATCAGTGACCTAGGGAGGTGGTGGGCTCTCCCACACTAGAGGCATTCAAGAGGCAGCTGGACAAGCATCTGTCAGGGATGCTTTAGGGTGGATTCCTGCATTAAACAGGGGGTTGGACTTGATGGCCTTGTAGGCCACTTCCAATTCTGCTATTCTATGATTCTCTGATTCTAGATGACAGCTCTCTGTTTCTAGGTATCTTCCGTTTGTAGGGTTGCCCAATCCAAGTCCAGTTTAAAGATAAAGAACCATATTAAGAAGGTTGAGCAGGAACCTGGGTGGTAGGTTCTTCTGGATTAGTCCTGATGGCTCTATGCTATCTCCAGTATCAGAGGCAGTATGGCTACTTACATACATCAGTTGCTGGGGAACATGGGCAGAAGGTTGTTCTTGCATTCATGTCCTGCTTGTGGGTTTCCCGTGGGCAGCTAGTTCAAGGGAATGCTGGATGAGATGGACCCTTGGTCTGATCCAAGGGTCCATCTCTTCTTAGGTTCTTATAGCAGACTGAGCAGGTACATGGGCTGCAGTCTTCCCCAATGTGATGAGATGCACGTATTTCTATTTAAATGATAGTGTTTCTTAATTTGCATCCTATATATTAACCTATGTCCTCCTTTGTCCTCTTCTCTGGCAATGCATTTCCTGGGTTTTGGGTGATGTGGAAGTGATTACCCTATATATAAATATTACAAATGATTGCAAATAATTAAATAAGACACAAGATTTTGGAGGCCTTTCTGCATCATGAGGACCTCCCAACTAGGATGGGACCTTCCCAGGTTGACTGGAAAGGTTACCTTTTCAGCCACACTGTAAGTAATGAAGAGTAGCAAGGAAAGGCACCTTACTCACCAGGAGTCAAATGAGTGTACCTTTTCCCAGCCACGAAACACCCGTGTGACTGCACACCCACTTGCTTGTTGATCTTGATCGCAGTCTGAACTTCTGTCAATGCTTCTTCTTTCTTGATGTGCATAATTCATCGTAGTTTCTGAAATCCGCTTGATCTCAACATTGGTTCGGGACATTCTGTTTGGGTGATTTGGGGGTTTGCTTGGAATAAGCGTTTGCATTGTAACCACATAAGCCCTTCCTTGGATGGGCTGGATGGGGAGTGCTTCTGTTTGATGGATTTGGCGGCTGTGCAGAAAAAGAGACCTGTCTGTCTTACTGGGGGGGGGGGGGGAATAAAATCTCTCAAGACACTGAAAGGCGGAGGGGGTAAGTAAAAGGAGGTCAAGGATGAGGGAAAGGAGACACCACAGTCACATTTCAAGGACTACTTAAAACTCTAATTAAAAGCAATGTTAAAAATGCATTAGCCTTTAGTAAACAAGGTCACTGTTGCTGCTACCCAAGCCATGTCCATACAAGGGCTAAAATGGTGACACTTAGAAAACACTTAAATAAATATGTCCTGTCTCAAGGTCTAGAATTGCCCTTGGTTACACATCTATGTCACACTGAATTGTTTTCTTGTGTATGAACAGAGAAGGAACCAAGTGTGTCTTGTAAGAGTCTTCGGGGCCCCAGGAAATTCAGAGAAGTGATCTAAGCAGAGTGTGACTTTATTATTACAGTAACTGTGGGATTAAGCGAGCATTTAAACGGAGGCCTACCAGCATCTTTCGTGGCTGCCTGACCAGGTCTGCTTTGGGACCAGAGAGACAGAGCAAGTCTTAAATGGAACTTGGGTTGGAACTGCTCCCGATTCTAGTATGCTAGAATTGATAGGAAACCATGGTGTGTGTGTGTGTGTGTGTGTGTGTGTGTATGCCTTTGCTTTGCAATAGAACACCGCTTTATCTTTTATGGCATCTTCCATTTAAGCTGGCTCAGCATTTGATCTGACTGTAACAGGTCCGCACAAGGACGCACCATGGAAAATTCAGAGTGAGTTTCTTGTTCTGATGATGGGCTGGAGATGAAGTGAGGTATTATGAGCCTATCTCTTATAAGATCCATCCCCCTGTCTTCTTCTATTTCTTCTTCTATTTCTTCTTCTTCTGATGCTGATGCTGCTATTAGGCACCCTGTATAGAAATGCTAAATTCAGTGAATTCTTTTTCCTGCATGTCAGATGTTTCCCGTTTCCCCTGCGTGGGGATGGCCATTGGTCTGTTGGCGTCTTGAAGAGCAAACGGGCACTCTTGGTTGGCTCAAGAGCTGCACCTGGACTGTAGAACAGCGACAGAGATTATAACATAGGAGCACACACTTGTATATGCGAAAAGTCCCTCTCCTTCCAGTATGGACAGGAGTCATGAAATGGGAGGAGGAGTGTGTGTGTGTGGGGAGCTTGTTTGGTGAGGAGCTTGCCTCCCTCTCCCCTCTAACACCACCTTGGGCATAGTATGTGCCAGTGGGCCACCAGCAGAGTATGCAAGTCAGAGCTGGGCCCTAGTGCCACGTGTGACCACTGGGCTACTTTCAAAAGTCCTCTGCAAAGAGCCATCAGGGCAGGGAGGAAGAGGGTGAGAGATGGGGTGGGGGGAGAGAAAAGGAGTGTCAAAAAGAGAAAGAGAGGGGGAGGGGTGCCAGGAAGAGACAGAGAGAGACGGAGAAGGGTGGCAGAAAGAGAGAGAGAGAGAGAGAGAGAAGGTGTGTTGGACAAGAGAGAAGAGGGCCAGTACAGCACCATGTACATTGATGGTGCTATATAAATAAATAAATAATAATAATAATAATAATAATAATAATAATAATAGGGGATCTCAGAAAGGGAGAGGGGAAGAGAGAGAAGGGATGGCAAAGAGAGAGAGAGAGAGAAGGGTGTGGCAGAAAGAGAGAGAGAGAAGGGTGTTGCAGAGAGAGAGAGAGAGAGGGTGGCAGAAAGAGAGGGGGAAGGAGTGGCCAGGCCCACTATGTGTATGTGAACCCTGACAGATTACTACTGAAGTAACATGACCCTTGACAGGAAAATGATTCCCCGTCTCTGCGGTAAGTCACCGCATAGAATTCTATGATTCTATCCATCCTTTCACACATTAAAAAAAAATGACTCCGTTCTGAAATTGCAACTACTTCAGCACCCACTGAAAAGGATAAAGCTAGGGTGGACCACTGACGAAGCATCACCCCGAGATCTACATCCGCTCCATTTAGCTGTGGAGGTCCGGATTCCGGGTTCTCTTTTTGCCAGCACTCGGGGTTGAGATGTTCTTTCTCCCTTCCTTGTGTGGGTAGCTGCGGGCAGGGTTTGAGAGCCGCTTCTTCGTCTCTCGCTCAGAGTTCAAGTCCCCCTCACGATGCATTACTGCATCTAAGACATCCCAGATAGTAGCAGTGGAAGAAAGGAGCTGTCGCTGGAGGCAAAGGCAGCCACGCAAGCCATCGGCCCGGCACATTTCTTTTGTAAACGCTACGCAAAAATGCCAGCATGTGTTCAAAATAGCCAGAGAAGCGCTTGAGCTCCAGAGCTCACCTGATCTCTCTGATCCCTCCCAAATCCCTCGTATTTGGAGGTAGAACCTTGAACCATGAGGGCTGGTGGCTCTGAGGTCAGTGGGGTAGTGAATCTGTTCCAGCTTTCAGCCAGGAACCACACAGAACTCTAAAGCACTGTGGATATGCGGCAGCAGTGAGGCAACTAAGCTCTTTTATGCTTCCTAGCTCCGGGTCTGAGATATCTCAAAGTAAAAAGAAGGCCTGGAGCTAAAGGATCATCTCTTTGGAATAATAATAATAATAATAATAATAATAATAATAATAATAATAATAATTTTATTTGTTACTCGCCTCTCCCTCTGGATCAAGGTGGGGTACAACACAAATAAAAATACCACAAAATACATAAAACTAACTCAAACGTTCAGTGCATCATTAAAAGCAGCACACCATTAAAAAAAAGGCATCTTAAAATTCTTAAATGGTTCTGAAGAGATCACTCACCCACAATACCTGAGAAGGAATTGCTTCCCAGTGATCTGGCCAATTCTAGATACAGCGATCTAGAATTCTTAGGCTAGAAATGGCCAGATGTTTATTTCTATACTGCCCTATACCCAAAGCTCACTGGGCAGTTTATTCTACATAAGATTAAAACATTATGAAGGTATACAAAATTTAAAACCATAAAACCATACCACAGACAGTATACACAAGAACATATATCTAAAAACAACTATAAGCTGTTAGCTGAACCTAAAAACAGATCCAGGATCAGTTAAGCTCATCACATATTGCTAAATTCCTGAGAAAAGAGAAAAGTCTTTTCCTGGCACCAAAAACACAGCAATGTTGGTGCCCTGTGGGTCTCGTCAGGGAAATCATTCCATAACCTCCTGTCAGGGGGTTGGACTAGATGGCCTTATAGGCCCCTTCCAACTCTACTATTCTATGAACTGAGGGGCAACCACATTTAGTTATATTTGCATTTCATTCCTCCTTCTACATTATAGACTTTTTTATTATTTGATTTCTTACAAGTGAAGACAATTTGCAGAAATTAAGCATATTATGGTTGCAATTCGTGCAAATTACAGCCAGCATTGACCTCAATTTAGCAAATTGTGCCCAAAATTTGCATAAATGGAGATTAACCCCTCGCCCCATGCTGATAATGCAGAGTGAATCAGGCCAGTTTATTTATAAGTGAGGCGGAGTTGGAGGGGGAGGGCAGGCTGCTGAAAGCTTTTCTCTCTGAATGGATTTAGTAGTATGTGCTATCTCCAAAGATAGCCAGACAAAGAGCTCCATCACACCTGCTTTTGTTTTTCCTTGTATGCATCCGTGATTTCCACCCCCATATCATAGAATCATAGAATTGCAGAGTTGGAAGGGGCCTCCAAGGCCATCAAGTCCAACCCCCTGCTCAATGCAGGAATCCACCCTAAAGCATCCCTGACAGATGGTTGTCCAGCTGCCTCTTGAAGGCCTCTAGTGTGGGAGAGCCCACCACCTCCCTAGGTAACTGATTCCATTGTCATACTGCTCTAACAGTGAGGATGTTTTTCCTGATGTCCAGCCGGAATCTGGCTTCCTGTAACTTGAGCCCGTTATTCCGTGTCCTGCACTCTGGGCGGATCATGAAGAGATCCTGGCCCTCCTCTGTGTGACAACCTCTTAAGTATTTGAAGAGTGCTCTCATGTCTCCCCTCAATCTTCTCATTAGCACGTCAAGTGGTGGTCACTTTCACGTGTGTGTATTGTTGCGCTATTTTGTCTTGCTTACCTTTTCACCTGCACTGGTTTGCACTTCCTGGTATCACCACTGTCCTCCCCCACCCTGCCCCTTTTCCTTCCCCCTCCAGTTCATTGGTTCTTGTGATTGATGGACATTGTGATGGACGTGAGTGCCTTCCACCCCCTCCTCACTCTGGTTTTAGCAATTTAGTGTTTGATCAATTAGGCACTGTTTCTGCCTTTCGAAGGGGAGAAATAGCAATGAGAGCGCAATGAGATTGTGTTGGAGCAGCAGCTCCATTTGAGTGACTCAGCATAAGCCCAGTCGTTCAAGCAACTCAGCACGCCCTCCTCTTTCCCAAGAAGAGGCCCCCAAGAGGGGAGGTTCTGCGACATAGCGCAAGGATGGCAATACATGGGGACGGAAGGGTGGATCTATCCCATGTGGAGAAAAAATGCTGCACTTTCCCCACACTAGAAAAACTCGGAAAATGGAAGGGAAGAGGCAAGATGACTGCAGGACAGGGACAATGTCGTGTGAAGGTCATGGGGCAAAATGGTACACAAGGCAGGACGACAGTGTGATAAAATGCTGGTGCGATGTTGCTTGTAGAGTGCAGTAATATAGCCTCAAGGGTACTGTGCATGGAAAGTGAAACCAGCTTCTCACTGTCCAGATAATGATGCAGTTGGCAAACCCATTGACATTACAGAACCTCGTGTACATGTTGATAAAACGCTAGGAAAAAGGGGGCTCTTGGTATGATCATGTTTATGATTGCATCACATTCTTTTTCTGTATGTTCTTTCACGGATGCCCGTATGTATTCCTGCCAATTGGCAAAATTTTTGAACAATTTGGATAATCACATCACGTGCATGTTTCTGTGGTGTTTTATCAATGCACATCTGAGCTCGCGAGCATTGGTGAAACACAGACAAAAAGAACGTCGGTGCATTAGGGATATGATCAGATCAAGATTGCTTTCTTGCAGTGTTTTATTATGAATGAACACAGACACTTGGTGGAAGGAAAAGGCACGAAGGAAGTGGAGGAACTGAAAGATGTAGCAAACTGCACTCGCACAGTGCACTGTACAAAATCTGGGGTGGGTGGGGAAACAGAGCAATGGAGAATTTCCAGTGCATCCATTCCACTTTGAATACAAGCCCAGGGAATTTTGAACTCCAAATGCCAATGAAGGATTCAGATGAAGGGGATTTCAGAAGCATCCCTACACAAAAACAACTGATTGGAACGGGCACTTGTCATATCTATCTATCTATCTATCTATCTATCTATCTATCTATCTACTAATTATCCAATTAAACTCATGGTTTGCATGGCCTTGACCTCTGATGTTTGGCATGAACCCCAGCCCTGGCCTCTGATTTTAATTGCTATGCAGTTGTACTGCAACTCTAGCAAGGTTTAGGAAATCTAATTACCAGGAATTCTGGTGCTAAGTAAAGCATCTGAGATATAATGGATAAGGCGGTGTAGAGACACTGGGATTTGGGAGGCCCTTTCATGTGAAGCCAAGTTATCCTGGAGCCAATAATGCCATTTCCTGGCTGGACAAAGTCAAGAAACATCATATGACACAGTATGTCACTTGCTTCCTAAACACATTGGGGGAGATTATTCCTAGGGCACAGAATAATAATAATAATAATAATAATAATAATAATAATAATAATAATAATAATAATAATACACCCAGGAAGCTACTTTGCCCCAAATCTATTAGTGGTGAACAGGAGCTGAACTAGGTTGGCCAATCAAACAGTGGGTGATCTGAGAATATCATCAGATGGGGGGTGGAGGTGGGGGTGGGAATCGCTTTCTGTCCCACAATAGGGTTGAGCAGCTTCCTCTTCCTTCACACGGGGAAGAAAGAAGCCGCAGCAATGACCACGTGGCCCATTCAGGGGGCGTTTTTATCGCGCTGCTTTTCCTGCACACAGCAGGAAATGGCGGCAAGTTTTGCTTCAACAAAGAAATCAGATTTACCGAGGTCTTATTTTGTCATGGAAAATAGAGCAGAAGGAGCTGGAGATGTCCGGGAGGCAGATGGCGTTGTCAAAAGAACCTGCAAACTTCCATAAGTGCCCAATAACAAGCATGCTATAAAACGTTCATCTGATGATGCTTTTAGACTCTGGATGTCATAGATAAAATCCAGTATAAGTCCTATTTAGAGTAGACTCGGGCCATAGCTAGACGGGGCCATATCCTGGGGTGATCCCCGAGATTGTCCTTGTGTGTCCACGTGATGCACAGGGGATCCCGGGAGCAAGGAGGGATGATCGGGATATCGCCTTACCCTTTCATCCCGCTTTTTCCACAGTCTCGGGATGATCCCGAGACCGTGGAACACGTGGGCAGGCGTCATAGTTTGCCCCAGCTCCTCGCAGTTACTCATGAGGAGCTGGGAACTGCGCATGGGTTGCCCATTGGGGGGGGGAGCGAGAAGAATGGTTCTAAATAAAAGATTCAAATGCGCTCATCTCCTTTAAAAACAAAAAACAAAATGGCGGGCACGACATCCTCTCTCTCAGAGGTTGTCGAGCGCTGCATGTAAACAGAGGGGGAGATTTAGCGATAACAATATTGCGAGATCCTCACCCCTCCGTCGCACTAAACTCATAGGTCTAGCTCAGGCCTCATTGAAATGAATTGGACTTCAGTTACTCATGACTAACTTAAATGGCATTCACTTCAATGGGTCTACTCTAAGAAGGATTTATCCCATTGGCCTTACAGCCCCTGCCTCCTTTAGAATCATAGAATAGTAGAGTTGGAAGGGGTCTATAAGGCCATCGAGTCCAACCCCCCACACATAGTAATGTGTGGAACTGGTACAATTTTACTGGGGGCCCTTTGAAACAACCCTTTCAGTATCATCCCAGTTTTACTTAAAGCCCTTATTTGGGGTCCTCCTGCTAAATTGGGCTATGTACTTCTGACCCCCAAGTCCTGTCCGGATGGCTCCACTGCACTTGAGTGCAGGAAGAAAGGCTCTTTTTTGTCTGTAGGACAAATTTCCCAAATGCTCCTCCTCCCAACTTCATGGCTTCCAAATTCACTTGCATTGTTTTTGAAGTGGAGCTGACGCAGCCGTGGTTTTCTTTTTCAGTTCCCGATTTTGTACGCAGCACTGTGTATGCGCCGTTTGCCTCAGCTTGCAGTTCTTTCCACTCATCTGTGAGCCCCCTCCTTTCCATCCTACCAATGAATTTGTAATAAAACACTGCAAACAAAAATGAAGCCATCTTCATCACACTGTACAACAAGCCCATGAGGTAGGTTAGGCTGTGAGACAATGACTGGCCCAGTAAGTTTTTGGCTATGCAGAAATTTGAACCTGGCTCTCCCTGGCATAGGCATGCACAAGAGGTGTGCAGGGTGTGCCCAGGCACACCCTAAGGTCTCAAGTAATAAACGCCAAATCCAGATATAGTGGAAATGGTTCTCTAGGTGCCCTCAGGCTGCTCAGTTGTCCCCTCCTGCAACAGCATGCCGTTGCTCCTGGAAGCAGGCACGAAAAGGAAGAAGGCTAGTATTACCTCTTAAGCCCCGCCTCCAGCCAGTGTCACACAATCTCCCACCAATGCTGGGGCTTGAGGAGAATCTCCTCATTCCTTCCATCACCCGCAACGGCCTTCCCACAGCCAGGCAAGCCAATGGCAGAGTAGGGCACCACTGTCTGCCTTGTTTAATAAATAAATGAATAAAAATAAGGTCCTTTATGACTGAGTATTCAATAATTATCATTTTTTTAAAAAAATACCTGTGTGCATAGCCTAATGAAATGTGCTGCGCACACCTATGCTCCCTGGCTACCATACCTGAGATGGAAACAAAGCCCCATGAAGAGAGATTGAAACAACTGGGCATGTTTAGCCTGGAGAAGAGAAGATGGAGGGGAGACTTGATAGCACTCTTCAAATACTTAAAAGGCTGTCACACAGAGGAGGGCCAGGATCTCTTCTCGATCCTCCCAGAGTGCAGGACACGGAATAACGGGCTCAAGTTAAAGGAAGCCAGATTCCGGCTGGACATCAGGAAAAACTTCCTGACTGTTAGAGCAGTGCGACAATGGAATCAGCTACCTAGGGAGGTTGTGGGCTCTCCCACACTAGAGGCATTCAAGAGGCAGCTGGACAACCATCTGTCAGGGATGCTTTAAGGTGGATTCCTGCATTGAGCAGGGGGGTTGGACTGGATGGCCTTATAGGCCCCTTCCAACTCTACTATTCTATGTTTCTATGATTCTATGTAATATAAACCTATGAAGCAAATCTCATCATCTGAGGTATATTTGGAGGAAATGTTTATGAGGTCAGAAGGAGGCTTGGGATAACCATCTGGTACAGTAAAATTAACTTAAGAATGAGGTGTTAAAAGAAATGCCATTTAGATGAACTGCATATGTATATTTTGGGATGAGACCATCTTTATTTATTTATTTGTTTATTGCATTTTTATACCGCCCCATGGCTGAAGCTCCCTGGGCGGTTCACAAAAATTAAAACCATTCAAAAGTATAAAACAATCAGTATAAAAACATGGTATAAAATACAATATAAAAGCACAACCAGGATAGACTCAGCAGCAGTGCAGAAATACCAATTTAAAATACAAATTTAAAATACAAATTTTAAACAGCAAAGTTAAAATTAAAGAGAGAATAAACAGGTCTTCACCTGACGTCTGAAAGAATATAGTGTAGGTGCCAGGCAAACCTCCTTAGGGAGCTTATTCCACAGCCGGGGTGCCACAGCAGAGAAGGCCCTACTCTTGGAAGCCATGTGCCTCACTTCCTTTGGCAGGGGCTCATGGAGAAGGACCCCTGAGGATGACCTTAGGTTCCAGGCAGGTACATATGGGAGGAGGCATCCAAGTGATAGCCTATGAAACCTCTCCAAAGCCATTACTGTGTTTTTGTTGTGATACTATGTAAAATAATAATATTTTATATATATATATATATTTAAAAAAGGTTTCTAGTCATCATGATTGCTGTCAAAATACTTAATGGCATCTCCAAAGCCAGATATGGTACAAATGGTAGTAGTAGGGCATTACAATGTCAATGCTTTCTGAGTGCTTCCTCCCTTTCTAGCTGCAGAAACAATACCCAATTGTTTAAAATTGCGGGATAGGGCATCACCTCTGAACACCTTGTCCTGTGTCTCCCTTTTTGGGAGCTAGAGAATCCAGCTTAGGCTGATATATCATCTACGCACTTATCTGGATAGAGATAACCTAGCTACAGTTATACATGCTCTAATAACTTCTCGTCTGGGTTACTGCAATGTGTTACTGTATCTCTGGGGTTGCCTTTGAAAATGGTCTGGAAACTTCACCTGGTCCAAAACAGGGCAGCAAGATTGTTAACGGGGACTAGCCAATGAGACCAGATTATGGGCCCAATTCAAAGTGCTGGTATCAACATTCAAAACCCTAAATGAAAGAATGCCTTTTCCCATACATACCCAACCAAGCCCAAAGATCACCTTCAGGGGTCCTTCTCCAGGAGACCTTGCCAAAAGAAGTGAGGCAGGTGGCTACCAAGAGGTGGGCCTTCTCTGCTGTGGCACCCCGGCTGTGGAATGAGCTCCCTAAGGAGGTTCGTTTGGCACCTACATTGTACTCTTTCCAGCGCCAGCTGAAGACCTTTTTATTCCCCCAGTATTTTAGCACCTTACCATCCTAGTATTTAACTTTGCTGGTTTAAATCTCTGTTTTAAACCTGTATTTGAAATGTCTGCCTTGTGCCTCTGCTTTTTCCTGGTTATGGGTTTCAATTGTGGTTTGAAGCTTCCATATTTTCTATTTTATACTGTGCCTGAGGTTTTTAAATTTTGTGGATCTCCCAGGGAGCTTTGTCTAATGGACAGTACAGAAATGAAATGAATAAATGAATAATTATTTAAATAAATAAATAAATAAATAAATAAAGACAGCTTCTTGAGCAGCAGTCTCCAGAGTTACAAACAGCTCTGCTGATAAAATATGACTCAAGGATGCATCGGCCAACATCCTTTTAATTCATCAGCCTCTTCAGAGGTGACAGTGACCAGATGAGGCACCACATGTGACTCAATCCCCTGGATAGCTGGAGTCATTAGATCATGTGTGACCCTGACCATAAATAACAGAAAGGACATATCCGTGAGGCTCTCACACTTGTTATTTCATTTATGGTCTGGGTTTCAGCACCAACCTGCTAATGCCTCTGAAACCTGGAGGGCACCGACTCAAGCTTTAGCTTTAATTAGCTGTGGCTGAGATTTGAAGCACAGATACCTCACCCTCGAGGGATGGAATTTCTTCAGAAGAAAAGGAGGAGGAAGAGGAAGAGGAGCCTGGGCATGTATGGAGTACTTTTCCTTTGGGAAGGGACTATTACCTCAGTGTGCTATAGAAATGTGATATTGTTCCCCCTACTGAAATACCAAGTAGATTTGACTCCAAATGTACTAGTTGGTGGAATGGCTTTTCTTTTTTATTAAATTCCCTTCATTTGATTTTTAATGAATATTTCTTTGCCCCATTAGAGTGAATATAGATTGGAACACAGGTATAAGAACATAAGAACATCAGAAGAGCCCTGATGCTGGATCAGACCAAGGGTCCATCTAGTCCAGCACTCTGTTCACACCGTGGGCAGCCAGCCATCGGCCAGGGATGAACAAGCAGGACATGGTTCAACAGCACCCTCCCACCCATGTTCCCCAGCAACTGGTGCACACAGGCTTATTGCCTCAAATACTGGAGATAGCACCCAACCATCAGGGCTAGTAGCCATTGATAGCCTTTGCCTCCAGGAACTTATCCAACCCCTATTTAAAGCCATCCAGATTGGTGGCCATCACCATATCTTGTGGTAGTGAGTTCCATCATTTAACTATGCGCTGTGTGTAGAAGTCCTTCCTTTTATTTCTCCTGGATCTCTCACCAATCAGTTTCATGGGATGACCCCGGGTTCTAGTATTTTGAGAGAGGGGAAAAAATTCTCCATACCTTGCATAATTTTGTACACCTCTATCATGTCTCCCCTCAGCCTCCTCTTCTCCAAGCTAAACAATCCCAGTTGGTGTAACCTTCCCTTGTAGAGGGGATGCTCCATCCCCTTAATCATATATATATATATATATATATATATATATATATATATATATATATATATACACACACACACACACACACACACACACACACACATATGAGGAAATGTGAACAAAAATGTGTTTTTTGGGGAATGCATGAATGCAAATTTTAGGGGAAGTACATACGAAAGTCTGCATTACTAAAAAAAATTAGCAGCATATTTTGGCTTGAGCTTCTTACTGCCAGTAACTAAGTGTTAAGAGAAAGATTTCAACCATTTCTAAAGGGTGGGACCAGGTTCAGATCTACACCTCCAGTCATAATGATACAATCCCATCATGGGGGTGCTACATCCCTCTTGCACATTTATACCATGTAGTGCACACAAATATATCTGTTGCAGTATTTTGGATAGTATAGAATAAAAAGTGGGGTGAACGTTTGAGGCCTAGAGAGGCAAAGTCAAAAGGTCAGGCCTTAGAGGCGTGGGGTTATTCTGTTGGGAGGCGGTATCCCTGAGAGGAGTAGTTTCATTTCTCCAGTTAAGTTTCATTTCTCCAGTTAAGTTTCATTTCTCCAGTTACATTTCTCCAGTTAAGTTTCATTTCTCCGGTTAAGTTTCATTTCTTCAAGGTTCAAATTATACTTTCTGTTTTGGAGGAGAGGGTATAAAAAGAGAGGAGAAAGCCAGCCTGAGAGAGAGCGAGAGAGAGAGCGCAGGAAAAAACTAGAGCTTGAGGAAGCTGCAGTTGGAAAAACCTAAATGCAGCTAGGGTAAAAGAACTTGCATTTTGCCATTGTAATTAATTTTAATGCCTTTGTATCACTCAGCTCTATTGATTAAATACCTTTAATTATAATTTGTTCATTTTAATATATTAGTAAACTGTTGTGTTAAACCTAAAGTGTCTGGTGTGCCAATCACCCCACATCTACAGATTGGGAAGGGGGTGGGTAAAAGAAGGAAGAAGGGACTCTTAAGGAGTCAAGAGTAGCTCAAGGGATCCAGGACATAGAAGGAAGCATGACAGTGAGAAATAATGATAGAAAAGGGGTATATGTAATGTTCCCCAAGAGTTATCAGTGCATTCCAACAACAACAAAAAAGCATTAGTGTAACTATGCCCAGGAGAAGAGGTCATACCCATCCTGTTTTAGGGGGAAATGAGTACATTTTCATATTTTAGAAACGGCAGAAAACAGGCCCAATGGAGTCATGATTTAACACATGCAAATCTGTCATGTATCAGGAATAGACTGATCAGGCCTGCTATTGCACACCCTACAACTGCGGAAGTATAATTTGAGTTTCTGATATCAGATTGTAGAGACAATTATGGTCTCTCCCCACCCCAACAGCCCGGTATATTTTTAGCTGGAAGAAGAAACATCATTCTGTCTTTTCAATGACTTGAGGCTATTGTGGTCTGGCCTCTGGCTGTGTTGGAGTGGTAATCCCATCAAACATTGAAGAGGGAGCCATACTTCAAAGGCCTCTCTTAGACAAGTCTACTGATACGCGTAACACAAATCAGACGGATGTTGCTACAGTTGTTCTAAGAGGGCTTGCTTTTGTAGCAGCTTGGAATGATATCCTTAGGGAAATATATACCTAATGGCTTGAGAAAATAAATAACCCAGACAATAACTGCTTCTTAATGAAGAAAAAATGCAGATCTCAGAAAAATCTTAAAATAACCTCTCTGTGACTTTCTTCAAGCTAGGTTAGGTTACTTTGCCTGCTGCTTTCAGCCCAACAACATTTTCGCATTTTCCCGCTAGCATTTATTACAGGTTCTGGGAGCCTGTAAAGGCAACGTGCCAATCTGCTTACTGCTGTGGTTGGGAAGAGCGAAGCTGAAACCCCAATAAATTCCAGCAACATCTGCCAGCGAGCAGGCAACTAAGCTGAGACAGCAGCTGCCTTATGTTCCTTTGATCCCTGTGGTTGTCCTTGGGAGAAGGGACGAACAAGAGAGATGGGTCTGCTGTTGCTTCCAAAGGATGCTCGAAGCAATTGAGAAGTGGTGCGTAGCTCAGGGGCAGAGCACCTGCATTACACGCAGACGGTCCCCGGTTCAATCCCTGGCATCCCCAGTTATAAAAATCCTTAGTAGCAGGAATCAGGGAAGTCCTTTGCCAGGGTCTTTGGAGATCCAATTAGAAGAGACAATACTGGGCTAGATGGACCAATGGTATACCACTTGGTATTCTGTTCCAGGGACAGATTCATAGCTGAGTGGTACAGCATGGAGTTTTCAGGCAGGAGCTCCCAGGGGGTTCCATCCCAGTCCTAAAATCTCTTCACTGGCTGCCAATTAGTTTCTGGGCGAAGTATAAATTGCTGGTTATCACCTTTAAAGCCCTGCATGGTTTGGTTCCAGGCTACCTGTGGGATTGCCTTCTCCCATACAATCCACCCCGCACACGCAGGTCCTCTGGGAAGAATCGACTTCAGCTAGCAAAAACTAGATTGACAACTGTTACCCAGAGGACCGTCTCTTCTGCTGCTCCCAGACTGTGGAACGGCCTGCCGGAGGAGACTCGTCAACTTAACAGTCTTTTCACATTCAAGAAGGCTGTCAAGACTGATCTCCTCCGGCAGACCTATCCAGTAGAATTTTAGGATATTTTAGTATGTTTTTAGGATGCTTTTAGGATGTTTTAAAACAGTGTATACCATGTTTTTAATCAGTATTTTATGTATATTGTTATTCCCCACCTTGATCCAATCGGAGAGGCGGGTAAGAAATAAATTATTATTATTATTATTATTATTATTATTATTATTATTATTATTATTATTATTAGGCAGGGGCCAGATCCAGTTTTCAATGGGGCCTTGGCAAAGCACACGCACCCCCCCCCCAGTGTATCCCACCTCCAATGGTGGTGGCAGCAGCGCCCCACCAAGCAATAATGCATTTCTGGATCTACCCACCAGTTTTACGTTCCTATAGGGCACCCAATCTAGTGTCACTGAAGAGCATTGTGGGAAATAAAAATGGCAGCTAAACTTAGCCAGTCAGTACTGAACAGAGCAGCATGAAGAGTTTAATTGAGAGACTGGTGTAGGTTGTTAGTGATGGGCCATTGCTGAGGAGCTGGGCTCCCAGCAATTGCCAATAGCAGGGACAGGAAGCCATGGAGAACTGCCACCAGTGAGGAGAGACAGGCCAGGCAACACCACAAGGCATCCAAGGACACTTTTGGGGGCTCTGGTGTCCTGGTAGTGCGTGGTTTTCTTTCTACCACAGGAGGCCATGCTTTTTGTGGCATCAGCCCTGTTCCCCACCCCCACCCCCACCCCACACAATGCTCTGTAAGTCAACTCAACTCCTAAATGGCTTGGGACCTCAATACATGAAGGAGCGCCTCTCCCTATATCTGCCTGCCTGAGACTTGAGATCTGTTGGAGGAGTCCTCCCCCACATAGCAAGACCTATGCTATCGTGGGACATGGGAGAGGGCTTTCTCTGTTGTGGCACCCTGGCTGTGGAATGCCCTCTCCTTGGAGGCCTGACTGGCACCAGCACTGGCTTCATTTCGGCACCAAGTTAAGACATGGCTTTTAAACAAAGCCTTTGATGGCTGAATTCACCAAGCCTGTACATAGTTTAAATGGTTTTAATTGGTTTTTCTGTTTTTAAATTCTATACTGGTCTTAACTCATTGTTTAATTTGTTTTTAGCTGTGTATATTTATTATTTTATATTGTTTGCATGATTTTACCTGTTCATCGGCCTGAAATCCTTGTGATATAGGGCGGGATACAGATGTTTTAATAAATAAATAAATAAATACCCACTAAGCAGAAATCCACAACTCAGCCCACTATTTTGGAAGGGTCCAGAGGACCAATTGGCACTTTGCATAGTCACTCTTTAACCCTGGAAATGGCCCATAAAGGACAAGTAAAAGGCTGTGTGTGTGTGTGTGTGTGTGTGTGTGTTTGTTTGAAGTCTTCACATTGACCCCAAATGATAACAAAATCAGCACCAGGAGAGCCACTCTGGGGAAGGTTTTCTAAAAATGGGGTGCCATCACGAAAGAAAGCCCTGTCTCAGGCTACAACCCAACTGATCTCAGAAACCTCGAGTACTGAGGAAGGGCCTCTGAAGAACATCAAAGGTTCATGTAAGAGAAAGCAAACTTTAAAGAACACTGGCCAGAAGCCACAAGTCAGCACTTTGAATTGTGCCTGGAAGTAGAGATGGGTGCATCGGTATACTTTCACCCTCACTTGTGTACATAGAATCATAGAATCATAGAATAGCAGAGTTGGAAGGGGCCTACAAGGCCATCGAGTCCAACCCCTCAACATGTTCATCTATAATTCCATTCTGTCCTGTTTCTACATAAATCTGCGATCTGCATAAAAACTTGTTTTTATATATGCCGCTTTAACCACAATTTCTCTCAGAACTGGCATTTCAAAATACATTTTTGCTCAAAAGAGACATTTCTAAGCATTTTCTTAATTTTTTTGAGCTGATGACGGTGCCAGATTTTTGCAAAGTACCAAAGCCACTGGCTCAGGTTGGACCACAGGAGGATTCACAAAGAACGAAATCCTAAAAGCTCTTTGCCCGGAATTAGTTTGGAAGCCACAGCACTAAATTTTGTAACAATAGTCAATGGTGGGTTAATAGTCAACTCCAACGGCTGATTGTGTGGGTAGTAACATCGGGGCCTGCTCCTGCTGGACTCTTCCCCCCCCCCCCACAGGGCAAACTGCCATCTTGGCCCTGTGGGGAAGAAGAAGGACCAAGGGGACAGGAGCAGGCAGAAGTAACATCGGGGCCTGGTCCTGCTGGACTCTTCCCCCCCCCCACAGGGCAAACTGCCATCTTGGCCCTGTGGGGAAGAAGAAGGACCGAGGGGACAGGAGCAGGCAGAAGTAACATCAGGGCCTGCTCCTGCTGGACTCTCTCTCTCTCTCTCTTTCTTTCTCTCTCCTCCCTCCCTCCCTCCTTGACTCCTTTTCCTTGTGTGTCAAGTCTTTATTAGATTGTAAGCCTGAGGGCAGGGACTGTCTTTTTTGCTAAGTGTAAGCCACTCCGAGAGCCTTTTTTGGCTGAGGAGCGGGGTATAAGTATGATAAACAATAAATAAATAATAAATACTCTCCACACAATATGATTATAATCAACCATGGTGTGGGTTAAGGCCAGGTTCGAGTTGACTATTAGTCAGCGGTGTGTTTGATTGACACATCCCCCATCCTCTCTCCACCCTCTCTCCTCCCACTGGTATCCCATCAGCCATTGCGAGTTCTGCTGGCTGGACTAGAGCAACACTCTTGCCAGGGGACTCGGTAGTCACTGAAAATAACCAACTGTGTGAGACGAAATAGTCAATGGTCCCTGACACACAACACGATAACCAACAGTTGTTGAAATAATCAACTCTGCACAGTGTTGGTTATTTGCGTTGGCTATTTCAGCCAAATAACCAACCATGGTGTGAAAAAGTCCTGACAGATGGGACAATAACCCACCATTGACTGTTTAACCCACTGTTGCCTGAACCCAGTCAATGTCTGGTCCCAGTCAATGATGTGGCTGCAGTATTTTGTACCCGATGAAGTTTCCCAACAGCTGCCTTTCCTGGTTAGATCTCTTGACCCAATCATAAGACAAAAGGAGGGAAGGCTACAGAGAGAAGATCAGAGACAGCCAGTAAGGGAGACTGGAAGATCAGAGGCAACCCGTCTCCCCGTAGGAAGGGGCTTAAAATTGGAGGAATGACCACTGTATCATCTCACACCAACAAAATCTTTAATAGACACCCCCCCGATATCTATCCCAAGAGGATATAAAGAGGGAGAAAGGCAGGGACAATGTTTCACACGTGGCAGCTGCCAGAGAATCAGGAGAGTTGGAGCATATGTAATAGCAGTCTGTTTATTTTCCAGGCTAGTTGATCAGTGCATACAAGAATTACTGGTGCGAACAACTAAAAGCCAGGCAGACCAATGAGAACAAGCAAAGAAGTGATTGCTTCTAAGAGATGCATGAGTAGACACGTCCGGGGAGGGGCAGCCCAGCCATGGGCTCCACAATTCAAGAAGGACGCAGACAAGCTGGAGCGTGTTCAGAAGAGGGCAACGAGGATGATCAGAGGTCTAGAAACAAAGCAATATGAGGAGAGACTGAAAGAACTGGGCATGTTTAGCCTGGAGAAGAGAAGATTGAGGGGAGACATGAGAGCACTCTTCAAATACTTAAAAGGTTGTCACACAGAGGAGGGCCAGGATCTCTTCTCGATTCTCCCAGAGTGCAGGACACGGAATAACGGGCTCAAGTTAAAGGAAGCCAGATTCCGGCTGGACATCAGGAAAAACTTCCTGGCTGTTAGAGCAGTGCGACAGTGGAATCAGCTACCTAGGGAGGTTGTGGGCTCTCCCACACTAGAGGCATTCAAGAGGCAGCTGGACAACCATCTGTCAGGGATGCTTTAGGGTGGATTCCTGCATTGAGCAGGGGGTTGGACTCGATGGCCTTGTAGGCCCCTTCCAACTCTGCTATTCTATGATTCTATGATTCTATGGCTTTCGGCTCTGTTAGATAAACGCTGCCTCCCAGCGCAGAGGCAGTCCAAGATGCTCAGGACAAACAAGAGGTGAAGGCCTTTTATTTATTTAAACCTTTCCTTAGGCTGACCACTGTTAGAAACTGTGAGTGCTGGGAGCATAAAGTCGATGGCCAGGCATTTCCCAGTGTCCTCTGTTATCCTGCCCCTCAGGGGCATTGCTAGGCATTTAGAAGGTTCAGAGCCGAGGCCAAATCTTCATAAAATCTGCATGCGCTAATGCATATCTGTGTATGCAAATGTAGAAATAATTACTAGGATGTACTTCCCAGGAGGCAAAGGCAGCCAATTCAAAGCAGCCCAAATGAAAACCGCTCGTCAGTTAATTTGCACCCTACCCCAGATCATCCCAAACCAAAGTTTTTTCTAGCCTGAATTACCATGTAGGCAAAGATGTTGAAGGGCATGTGTGTTGCAGGCATGTGGGAAGGGGGAGTTGCTGGGGAACATGGGTGGGAGGGTGCTGTTGCTCTTGCATCCAGCTTATGGGTCCCTGGTCAACAGTTGGTTGGCCATGGTGTGAACAGAATGCTGGACTAGATGGACCCTTGGTCTGATCCAGCAGGGCTCTTTTTATGTTCTTAAGCCCATGGAGGGGAGAGGTCCTGGGGCGCTGCTAGGCACTTAAAAGAATCAGACCCCCACCCCACCCCCATAGGATCGGAAACAAATCTCTGCCTGCTCACATATCGATACATGCAAATTCAGAAATGATTACTAGGGTTTATTTACATTTCACAGGAGGCAAAGCAGCTGACGAATTGGCAAATCATCTCAGATTGGTTTGCACCCTTACCCAGATCATCCCAAACCAATGGGAAAAGTTTGTTTTCTATGCTGAATCGCCAAGCGGGAGAAGACTATTTTTGCACAGGCGTGTTGCGGCTTGGGAGAAGGACAGAATCAATCCTTCCTTCCCCCTTTTAAATTCCACCCCTGCATGGCAATTAGGTTGATGGGGGAAAGCCCTCCCTCTGGCCCTAATGGAAACTCAGGACTGTGTGGAATGGATCCAGGGCAACATGAAATAGTTTGGGGCGGGAACTTCTGTGGTCTGTTCTCATGTTCTTAACCTTTCTCTCTCTCTGCCTGAAGTTCTCCTTGAAAATCGCCTCCTTTGTGGCAATTAAGGTCTATTCCGCAGCGCCTTGAGCGTCCATTCATGCCAGCAACGACACGTTCCGTTGGCACCAATAGACACTCAGGGCTATGCGGAATAGATTCGGGGCTCAGGCCCTATAGCAACTGGCCTCGCAACGCTCCTGCCGGCCCTTCAGACGGAGGTTCCACTTCGCCGTTCTGGCCCAATGCTGCCGTTGGCAGGTTTCTCCTGTTTTCTCACTGCCTTTGTGCGGCCGCGGCTGGCATTTTCTTCCACTGCCCCGGATCACCCCAGATGGGGAACATCCGGAAACTGTGGCTGCATGAGCGAACCCATCCTCTGTGGTCAGCTCTTGTTTTGTAGGGGGGAGGGGGGGCTTGGTTCTGCCTGTTGGGATCCCACTGATTAAGAACTCCTTGGGAAAACTGCAGGCTAAGCTAGCGTGCCAGAGCGTCTGCGGATGAAACACAGCAAGCGGGGGGACGGACAAATCCAATCTCATTCTCGTTGAGTCTGTCTCTGTGGCTGACCTAGTTTTCGGGACTGAGGGCTATGGGGAAAGCAAGGAGGCCCTCCCCCGTTCCATGCCTCCCAAGCACTCCAACCCCTTGCCAAGGAGGCGCATGGCACTCCCCCAAGTAGCGCTGATCACCCCCTCCGCCCCCCCGCCCCCGTACCTAGGCTTCAATGCAAGTTCACTCTGCTTATGTTTCGATTCAAGGTGGAGAGGAAGACAGATGTCACTTGTCTAGATTGAAAAGTAAAGGTGGGCTGTAAATCGCCCCTTGGTGGGGGTGATTGTCCATTTATCCACCAGTAAAGTGTGTGTGTGTGTGTGTGTGTGTGTGTGTGTGTGTGTGTGTGTGTGTGTGATTTCCTATTGCTGTTTTGCAGGGACAATATTATTAAAAGATGCAGGGGGGGGGGGATTTGGTGCATAGCAATGACTTCACAACTTCACAAGTTACGTAACATTTAAGGTTATTAAACAGAGTAACCACATGGCGTCATAGTTAGAGCAGTCTTTCCCAAGCTGGTTCCTTCCAGATATAGCGGCGTTCAACTACCATCAGCCCCAGACAGCATGGGCAGTCATCAGGAATGCTGGGAGTTGTACCCGCACCCTGGTGCAAGCTTTCCCTGGCTTTTGTGAGAGGTCTCCCAGGAGATCACCTGAACAGGTGCACTCCTGAGACACCTGTCCCATTTCTGACTTTGAAGAAGGACTTCTCAGTCCCAGGCATTTTGGCCCATGATGTACCCATTGGCTAGAACAGGGGTCCCCAACCTTTTTGAAAAAAGTGTGGGTCTGCGTGCCATGTTATCCTATAAAGCCCTAAACAACTTGGGACCAGGATACTTGGCAGACCGCCTTCCCTTATACACACTCAAGACAGCCTTTAAGATCTTCAGAGGAGGCCTTGCTGGTCATTTCAAAACAAACGGAATGTCGACATGAAGAACCTCAGTGCTGGGCCTTCCCTGTAGTGGCACCCACCCTCTGGAAAACCCTCCCTCGTACAGTTTGGGAGGCAGAAAACGTAACCTCTAACGTAACCTGAAAGCACATGTTTTCACACAGGCTTTCCCTGTGCTGTTAACTGCTGCTGGGTTTATTTTGGTTTTACGCGGCATTTTTAAATTTTGTACATTTTGATCTGCTGTATTTTATGGTTTTCATGGTGAACTGCCCAGTATAAAGATGTAATAAAAATAAATAAATAAATAAATGAAAAGTAACTTCCTTAAGAACTGAAGGGCAAGACAGAGGTGCAGGCCGACCTCTACGTCACAAAACCACTCCTCTGTTCCCAAATAAAGATGGAGCTGGAGACCAACATTTCATTTTGTAACAAGCCATCCACCAGTTGTTTTTTTAAAAAATGTCTGTACACGGGGAAAGTCCCAGGGTAGCTCTGCGGTAGTGCCGTGTCACTTAAACGACGCAGCAGCCATGGCAGAGCCATCCCAGGGCTTTTCCCCAAAACTCTGAAATAAAAATGTCAGGGACTTACCTCTGACTTTTTTCTCTGCAACAAGGTGAGGACGGCACATCTGCCATCTATCACCACTCCAGAGTCATGGCAGAGGTGGGGCCAGGTGGATGGCAACCCCTGATTGGTTGCTATCCACCTGGGCAGGAGGGAGTGGGCCACCAAATGGCCACCAGAATGCCCCCGTGCTTCCCCCAGTGTGGGGAGAAGTAAAGTTCTTTGTTTCTTTGGCAGGTAAAGCCCACGAGGTTAGAGGGGGAAAGCCAGGAAGGGACAGGCGGTGGCGGCATCCCCTCCTCCAACAGATGTAAACCCCATGTTTGCTCCTCAGCATGGGGACAACCCCGCAAGAGCAAAACCGCAGGGTTTCAGGGGTTTGCGGCACTGATATGTCATTGTCAAGACAGGGCCCAGGTAGGTGGGCAGGCCGAGTCCCAGGAATTCAGCTTCAGCTTCAGTTATGATCCGTGCCAGGGGATAACTCAAAGCAGGAGAAGGAAACTGCTCCATTTGGGCTGTGGCCAACCATGGGCAAATTCATATAGTGAACTGGCTCCTGCCCAAATCAGGGGAGTCTGTCATGATCACCCTGGTGGAGGGGAATGGCTGTCTTCAGAACTCAGTGAATTATTGCCATCTTGCTCTCTATGGCCTTAGCTAGACCTAAGGTTCATCCAGGGATCGTCCCGGGGTTGTCCCTGCCTGCTCCTGGGATATCCTGTGTGTCATTTGGATGCACAGGAATGATACCGGGACAATCCTGGGAGATAGGCCTGGTCTAGCCATGGCCTCTCTCTCTCTCATCTTCTGTCTCCTGTCTCTTCCCAGCTTGCTCAGCTGTATCAAACTGGAATCTTTCCAGGCCTCCAGTCTGCCTCTCAGAGCTCACTGTTCTACGATTAATCTCAGACTGATCCGTCTCCTCCCTGTTGTAACTCTGGTCTTCCTGTTCATTTTAATCTGCAATATGTTGCAATGATTCACTTCTGGTTTATCTCTAATTATATGTTCATCTCCCTCCCCCTCCCCCCACCCAGATTTTTAAACACAAGGCTTGCTGCAGGCTGTAATCTTGTGCACATCTACTTGGGAATAAGTCCCATTGAACTTAATGGAACATACTTCCAAGTAAGCACAGAACTGGGAACAAACAGCATCCCAACATTCTTCACCCTGTTTGTGGATTCTATGATTCTATGATTCTATGAAAATGGTGGATCATTTCACCAAATTTCTCCAGGGGAGGAAATTCTCCAACAATGTCTTGGGTGGTGGGACTGAACATGCAGTAGCAGAAACATTTCCCCCCCTCACTGCTCCATTGCTGCAATTATGCATCAACTGCGTTGGTACCCTGGGCACCATTTTCGATACTCTGCAAGGTGCCAGACTCAGCATTGTCATTATGCACATTGTGGGGGGTGGAGTGGGGTGTTGCTTCCCCCTCCCCCAAAACTGAAGAATATTTGGAGAACATTCTGCAGAGTTATCTTCTTCATTTTTAAGGACTGAGAAGAGGGAAACCCTTAGAAATAGTCTCCCAAAAAAAGTTTTCTGAGAAATTTCAGCCCTCCTCTTCATAGTGGAGCACCATGTATAGGGTGACCAACTGTCAGGATTTCCCCGGATTTGTTCTGGTTTTTGTTCTTTCCATGGTGTCAGGGGGGATTTTCTATAATTTTCAATAATGTCCTGGAATGACACACCTTCCCCTTTAAGGCTGCCATTAGCATGGCAGGAGGGAGTGACATGCTTTCTTGAGGCACATCATTCCCCCACCCAGAGCTCCAGTTGAGGCCTTAAAGGGGAAAGTGGGTCGTTCGTGGACATTATAGAAAAGGCCCCAATTGGAGTGGATGGTGGTGGTGCAGAAGGAAATCCTTTCCCCTCCTCCACTCCAATCGGGTTCTTTAAGGTGGCAGGGGAATAACGTACTTTCTGCAGGACTCAGAAAGCTGCTTCCCACACACACACACACACACTAGGTGTCCTCTTTTTTGGTTTCCCAAATATGGTCACCCTAACCATGTACATTGATGGTGCTATATAAATAAATAATAATAATAATAATAATAATAATAATAATAATAATAATAATAATAGGACTGCATTGTTTGGGGATGGGGGGAGAAAGGCAATGGTCACTTCCTTCTTGCCATTGTATGCATGGTATTGAATATATCTAAATACAAAGGGATGTAGGTGCTGATGTTGCATTTCCCTAGGACAACCTTCCCCAACTTGGTGACTTCCAGATGCATTGGATCCAGGTAGCCCAAAGGAACGTCTCCTCCCATATTTACCTACTAAGGTCCCAGTTGGTCATCAAACCTTACCAGAAGGAGGACTATATATCAAGGCCTCAGTACAAAGCCTATGTGTTAACTGGGGTGGTGCTTGATAGTTGAATTGGTTTATGTTCGGTTAGGGTTAGTGATGGGTGAACACACTGCAGGTGAATTCATTTCTTTGGATAATCATGAACTCAACTCACCCATGTAAGCTTGGATGAGAGTTCTCCCGTAAAACAAACTCTTGTGATGTCATGCATCATCATATCATGTACCCCCTTCATGATTGGTTGCTTTTGCGTGGCCTCTCACAGAAACACAGCACCCACCACGGTTAGCAAACAAAATCAATGGAAGTACTGTACAAGGAACAATGACCCAAATCTAATCTGACAAAAGTTAGAGAGAGCATGTGTGCTGAGTCTGACTACCTGCGTAGAAAACCAAGCCATGTGTGAGAATAAAATGAAGAAAAGGTGTGCGCATACACCTACCTGGCTGTTTCTTCGTCTGTGATTGGTTGTGGGGTAAAGTGACATGGTGACATCTGAAGACCTTTTTATTCTCTCAGTATTTTAACACTTAATTTTAACTTAAATTTAAATTTTACTGTTCTAACTCTGTATTTTAATCTTATATCAATTTTGCTGCGTGGTTTTTTCCTGGTTGT
The DNA here is from genome assembly GCF_023053635.1 of Elgaria multicarinata webbii. Classification (NCBI taxonomy): domain Eukaryota; kingdom Metazoa; phylum Chordata; class Lepidosauria; order Squamata; family Anguidae; genus Elgaria; species Elgaria multicarinata. The sequence continues at coordinate 6,024,818 of NC_086190.1, forward strand.
GCTTTTGATACTGTGTTTTGTATTTGTGTTTTTAACCTGTTTATTCTGGTTTTAATTTTTGCGAACCGCCCAGAGAGCTTCGTCTAGTGGGCGGTATAAAAACGTAATAAATAAATAAACCAACTCAGCATGCACACAGAAATAGGGCCTGTTCAGACGACAAGCTAAGCCATGGTTAGGCCACTAACCCTTTTGCAGCAAACGGTTAGTGAGCATGGTTAAACCATGGTTATGTAGCCACCATGGTTAGGAATGGTTCACATGACATGCTAAGCCATTATATTTAGTTTAAAATGTTTAACCACTGTGGCGTAGCGTGTCGTCTGAACAGGGTCACTGTGTTTTTTAAATGCAGCCTGCACATGCTCAGAAGCTCACAATCAATTCTAAACTGATAGAGAATTCTTAAAAAGCTGGTCCATGCTCATTAAGAAGGTGAGCATTATGAATGGGTGAATAGTTCAATGAGCAAACTGATTAATAACAAAATTTGGTAGCTTCATCGGTACTATGCCAGTTCAGTTTTATATTTGTGTAGCTTTGTTTATGTTCTATTTTAAACTCCTTAATACAGATGATTTTAGGATACCTAAAAAATGTTTTTTTTGAACAGTTAAAATCTCACCGACTGACCACCTGGGTAGCGAACTGTGAACAGCAAATGTTAGCTTTTGACTTAATACCCCAGGTTCTCAAAGGATGGCCCCGGGATCAGATTCAGAGACACATAAAAAATAAACTGGGTGAGTTTTACTCCCAACGTGATCTAGAAGCAATTGAAAAATCACCATTTTCTCCACAGCTGCGTCTTTTAAAATTAACTCACGGCTTTGAGCGCTATCTACATGAGTTACCAGTAGCATCCTTTAGGAAGACGTTTTTGGCAATGCATTTTCAAACCATGCCTTCACAATACTTAGAGGGCTGTTACTGTAAAATACCTGTAGAACAGAGGTACTGCATATGTGGTGTTCAAGTAGCAGAGGCCCTCAGCCACTATTTGTTATATTGCTCTCTGTATTCGGAACCCAGGACAAAAAATTATTTTGAATCTGTTACGGGATATATCTAACAGTGATGACCAAGTTAAAGTTATATATTTTCTCTCTGGTGCTGGCAAATTTGTGACAGACAGAGTTGCGGGATTCGCAGTGGCCTGCCCAAAAGTTGAGAAGAAGATTCATAGAGGTCAATATGGTGAAATAGTATTAACTTTTATACATCTATGGCCCTTTTACTGTAAATGTCTTATTTTAATTCTTTGTATTAAAACTAACTTTTACATATTTGTGGGCACCTTTTAATGAAAACCTTTTAGTGTCTTTTTGTATTTTACTCCTTTGTGCTGTAAAGTTTGTGTGTGTTCATTGGCTTCCAATTCACTTCAGAATCCAATATAAACTTCTCCTGTTAACCTTCAAAGCTTTTCACGGTCTAGCTCCTTCCTATCTCTCCTCTCTCATCTCACACTATTGCCCCGCTCGTGCTCTTCGCTCCTCTGATGCCATGTTTCTCGCCTGCCCAAGGGCCTCTACTTCCCTTGCTCGGCTTCGTCCATTCTCTTCTGCTGCCCCTTACGCCTGGAACGCTCTTCCAGAACATTTGAGAACTACAAGTTCAACCGCAGCTTTTAAAGCTCAACTAAAAACTTTTCTTTTTCCTAAAGCTTTTAAATAGGGTGACCAACTGTCAGGATTTCCCCGGATTTGTCCTGGTTTTTGCTCTTTCCATGGTGTCAGGGGGGATTTTCTATAATTTTCAATAATGTCCTGGAATGACACACCTTCCTCTTTAAGGCTGCCATTAGCATGGCAGGAGGGAGTGACATGCTTTCTTGAGGCACATCATTCCCCCACCCCGAGCTCCAATTGAGGTCTTAAAGGGGAAAGTGGGTCATTCATGGACATTATAGAAAAGGCCCCCATTGGAGCGGATGGTGGTGGTGCAGAATGAAATCCTTTCCCCTCCTCCACTCCAATCGGGTTCTTTAAGGTGGCGGGGGAATAACGTACTTTCTGCAGGAGTCAGAAAGCTGCTTCCCCCCACACACACTAGGTGTCCTCTTTTTTGGTTTCCCAAATATGGTCACCCTATTTTAAAACTTGATGTTGTGCGGACTTTATACTGTTAGTTTTACCCTACCCTGTGCCTGCTTACCCTACCCTGTGCCTGTTGGCATTCTCTTCCCCTCCTTATTATTTTACTATGACTTTATTAGATTGTAAGCCTATGCGGCAGGGCCTTGCTATTTACTGTTTTACTCTGTACAGCACCATGTACATTGATGGTGCTATATAAATAAATAAATAAATAATAATAATAATAATAATAATAATAATGTTTACCTATGCATGTGTAAAGTTGATATGAACATGTTGGTTGAAACAACAAGTAAACAAACATGATGCCAGTTATTTAAGGTTAAGAAGAACTGTAACTTCTATAGCCTGGTAGGAGGTCACAGTAACATAAAACTCTCGTTATTAAAGTAGCAGCAACAATAAATTCTAAGCTTCTATTTTTTTTAAAAAATGATTCCTTTTTAATAAAATACTCTATATCTTCCCCCCACTTTTTTTCTATACCCATACCGCTGATCTGTTTGTCTCTCACAGCTGCCTTAGGTAAAGAAAGATATATTGGATACACAGTTGTGGTTTTATGGCAGCAGCAGAAGTGGATGGTAGGAGGATAGGGTGTCTTCCACATATCAGTGTGAGTAACCGTAGGATACCCCAGGGAAGGGGTGATCCTCTGTATATTTGGGATAGAGGGAGGGAGGGGGAGGATTGCGGACTTACCTATTTCCGTGATCCTCCCTGGGCATCCAAATGGAAGCACGACATCCCGGAAGGGAAAAGGCCATTTCTTATTTTAAGGGTCCAGAGCTAGGAGTGCAATTGCACTCCAGCGAAACATGAGTAAAACAAACAAATGAAAAGCCTTGACCCTGCTTCCACCCCCCCTCGATATCCCTGGACTCCCCCTGGCCCGGCTCCTTCCTTCTGCTGACCCCTGCTACTTGCAGGGAGGAGGGAAGAAGCTGGGATGAGCGCCCACACCATCCTCGGTCCTTGGGATCATCCCAGGGCTGTGGGTAAAATCGGGGTAACCAAGGTCTTGGTTATCTCGGGAAAATGGAGGGGTCGTCCCTGCCTGATCCTGGGATTTCCTGTGTGTTATTTGGATGAAAAAAAGCCGAAGGCAAGGGTGGAACCAAGTAATCTTCTACAATAATATTATTAGTAAAAGTTTTATTAAAGTGCCAGGTGCCTACGTGTTTCGAACGCGGTTGCGTTCTTCCTCAGGGCTTTATCTAAAAACCAAAGAAAACAAAGAATATTTTTTACTCCCCTATGGGGTTTTACTTGCTTTCGCGCTTGTTATTTGGATGCACAGGGGTGACCAAGGAACGACCCAGGGAAAAATCCACAGTGTAGAAAGGGCCGGAGTCACTATCTGAAGCCCTTCTCTGGGTGCCTCCACCAAAAGAGGCAAGGTGGGTGTCTGTGAGAAAGAAGACGTTTTCTGTGCTGGCATCCCAGTGGTCAAATGCGCTCCCCAGTCTGGCGCATCCACGTTATGGGCTTTCCACCTTTTTTCATTCTCCAAGGCATGTTACAAATTATTTTTTTAGTGCTTTTAATACTTTATTCTGCTGCTGGTTTTAATTTACTTTTATGTGCCGGAATGGTTTTATGTGTTGCTGCTGGTTGTATCATGGGGCATGGCTAGCTGGGGCATGGCTAGATACTTAGAAGTTTAGAAGAAAACGGTTGTCCTTGATAAAAAGACGAGAATTAAAATGCATCTGTCTTAGGCGTTTGCAACCTGCATCACAGTTGAAGCTAGAGCATCCTTCATGTGGGAGATTAGTGACTGGATCTCACAAATTTTATTTTTATTTGAAAACAGCTACTTGGGAGTCGAGAGAATCTGAATTTGATTGAAGCCACTGTCCTGAGTAGGGGAGGGGTTATTTATTTATTTATTTATTTATTACATTTTTATACCGCCCAATAGCCGAAGCTCTCTGGGCGGTTCACATTTAAACCCAACAAGCTTCCATTAGGTTTGTCAGGGTCCGGGGCGTGGGCAGCAAGGCCTCAGCACTGGAATGTCAGGGCTGGGATGGGTGGTGGTGGAACCAGCTTGGTGGGTGGGGTGTCGGGTGATACCAGCCGGAGGTAAGGCATGTGTGCCAAGCAGTAGAGTCCAGGCAGGGCCAGAGGCAAAAGGCAAGGTCCAGAGGCAAGCAGGGTTTGGAGTCCAAAGGCAAACAGAGTTCAAGCAGGGCCAGAGGCAAAAGGCATGGTCAGGAGAAGCAGAAGGCGGGGCGGGGCGGGGCGGGGCGGGGCGGGGCGGGGCGGGGCGGGGCGGGGCGAGGCGAGGCGAGGCGAGGCGAGGCGAGGCGAGGCGAGGCGAGGCGAGGCGAGGCGAGGCGAGGCGAGGCGAGGCGAGGCGAGGCGAGGCGAGGCGAGGCGAGGCGAGGCGAGGCGAGGCAAGGCAAGGCAAGGCAAGGCAAGGCAAGGCAAGGCAAGGCAAGGCAAGGCAAGGCAAGGCAAGGCAAGGCAAGGCAAGGCAAGGCAAGGCAAGGCAAGGCAAGGCAAGGCAAGGCAAGGCAAGGCAAGGCAAGGCAAGGCAAGGGATTGCAGGTAGTCAGGAACAGGCTGCAGCAGGCACAGGAGACCATGTTGCTGTGGCAAAACTGGAGTGGACTTGCAGTTCTTATATAGCCCTTCCCTGGCTGCTCCCAGCTGGTCTGAATCAGCCCACCTGGGATTGCTTGCTGGTCTGAGCCTGGATCCTGCAACTACCCTGCGGCTGGCAAGGTGCACTGCGGCCACCAGGTGGTGCTGCAGGACAACACCTGACAGGTTTGGACTGGAAACACGCAAGCATGACATAGAGACCTGTGAACAGCACCGTTTGCACTCGGAGATATCAAAACACGAATGCCACCTCACCCTGGGGACCAGCATAGAAACAAACAAAATAGAAATTAATAACAATATTGCTAAAAAGAAATAAGTAATGCACCCTTCTCTCTTCCTTTCCATGCAGGTCTCAATGAAATCCAGTGCACTGTTCCTGTGGAGGAAATAACCATATTTCTCAGTGAATTAACAGAAGCCAGTTTTAGGGACTGCAAATTTAATTTGTCCCTCACGGACCTTATCATTATCATCTTCTCCGGTGTCGCTGTCTCCATTGCTGCTATTGCCTCCAGCTTCGTTCTGGCGCTGATTGTGAACTGCTTCCAAAGATGTGCGCCCAGTAAAGATGATGAAGAGGAGGACGAGGACGACTGAACCCCGTTCGATGTCCACATGGCTGGATCGGTGTCCGCCGGTGTCCCACGCTACATCACAACACAACGGACATCTAAGGGCTGAACGCCCATCCTGCGAGCTCAGTGGGATTTCCTTACCAATATCCATGGAAAATGCAACAAGGTTTTGTAGAAAACTGCAGCATCTTCAGGCTAGGTCCCTTGATCCAATCCCCTGGTTAAAATTGATCATAGGACAGAAGAAAGGAAAGCGTCAAAGAGAAGACCAGAGACAGCCAATAAGGGGGATAGAATTCAGACCTGGACTTCCAGACAATGGTTTATTTTTAATTTTGAATGCTTTTTATTTTAGAGTTTCCCCCATTACGTAACAATTCCTCCTATGCAGGGTGTAATTCAGCATAACAGCATATAAATTAACAAGTAAACATCAAGGTAAGAAATCAGAATAATCAGCCCTGCCGCAAATGGAGTGTGTTGTTGATCATGCACTGCAAGCAATCTTCTTCTGGGATCTTGTACCATGGCCACCATAGCTCATGGCGTTTAATTCATCCATCATTGCTTTAGACTCTCCAGATGCTTATAAATACTCCATCACTTGGGTGTCTGCAGCATGGCCCTGTTGGCCTTGCAGAATCACAAGAACAAAACCATGTGAGTTGATGTAGTTTTGGGGAAACCGACGTCTGTTCGTGACATGAACACACACGTTTTCCTGTTTTGGAAAGCAATCGTGCAGACTACAGAAAGCTTTTCTGGACAAGTTCTACTTTTACCCAAGTGGTTCCACCCATTCTCCACCCATGTGCTACCATCACCTGCCAAGTTTAAAGTGAGGAAGCTCATGTCAGAGAGGATGGAATAGGAAGCAGGCTCTTCCTATGTGACCTGTGCCCATTCTATGTCTACCACAGTGGAACAGGAAGTAACTTTGGGGAAGCCTCTTTCACATTGCTAAACTGTTATAAGAAGGGAGAGGTACTGGCCTGGTGGAGTGACACAACCTTACAGGCTTTGTTCAGAAGCTTCTGCTAGTTGAAAACAAAACCAGACATCTGTCAACATTTGAGGACAGTTTGAGAACTCATTTTAAGGAATCACAATTCAAATTTTGCTGCCAATATTGAGGTTTTGGGGCCAATGCAAATAAAGCATATTTCCCAACGGCTTTCAAAACAGGAATTCAGAATGGAGCCCCAGGTAGATATGCTTCCAAAATTCCCCACATCTAAATTTGTCCCTGGAGTTCGAAGCTGGAAATTGCCTAGTCTTAGAAATAATGCTCTGAGAATTCTGCATTGCTGCAATAACAACAACAAAATCCCTGTGTTGTTCATAGCATTGTCCAGGATCCACGTGCTGCAGTTTTCAGTTCCTTCAGTTCCATCATTTCTTATCTCCCACGTCTTTATTACCAACATGCACTTTGATAAAACAAAGCAGGAAAGCAATATTACAGTTGTTCTAGTACCCTCATTCGCTGTGCATTCCAAAAGGTGGCTTGTGATTGGCTCAGCTCACCGCCACTTCCACTCTGGATGCCATAGCTGAAGACTTTCTAACACCTCTCTGGATTGGGGTGGGTGGGTGGCAGCATCTGAGCTGCAAGGCCATGGATATCTGGCCTGCAGTCTGGTAGTAACGGTACCACTGTTCATCAAGATTCTTTTTGTGCAGTGTTTTACAAATGCTCGGAAACGCACATGTGCTTCAGTAAAACGCTACACAAGGAGTGTCACGATTGCATCAACATTGTGCATGTGCATGTTTTGGGGCAGTGCTTTATCAGTGCACATGTAGGCATCGATATACTGCAAGGGTGAAGGGTGCAAAAGAAATGAAGGAGCTTAAAGCTGAGAGTCAATTGTGCACGGTTCAATTTCAGAATGATTGGAAACTCCTTAGTTCAAGTGGAATCAAGGAAGGATGGGAATCAGGGCAAAAGGAACCAGAGAAACAATAGAAGAGTAGAACAGAACCAAGGGAAGAAGAACTTTTTAATGCTTCCTAGATTTAGGCGGAATCTACACCACTGCTTTAAAATGCTTTATAAGGCCCTTCTACATCTAAGGGTGTAGACCAGCCTTCCTCAACCTGGGGCGCTCCAGATGGGGCATTCTGAGAGTTGTAGTCCAACCCATCTGGAGCGCCCCAGGTTGAGGAAGGCTGGTGTAGACGGATGCAGGGGAGACGATTGTGTCCACCATTTTTTAAAAAATGGCAGACACGAGCCAGAGTGTACTTATGCTCCAGTGAAAATTAAGGTTGTTTTTTTAAAAAAAGTCCCAACCCTGCACTCCACCCCCGTTGTCCCTGGACTGCCCCCAGCCCGGGTCCTTCCCTCTGCTGACTCCTGCTTCTCGCAGGGAGGGGGGGAAGAAGCCAGGATGGGTGTCCACACCACCTTTAGTCCTCGGGATCGTCCTGGGATTGTGGGAAAAACTGGGATATTAGCAGTCCCAGAAACCTGGGGGAAATGAAGGGGTCGTCCCTCCCTGCTCCTGGGATCGCCTGTGCATCATTTGGATGCACAGGGATGATCCTTGGGGAAAAGGCAGGTGTAGAAAAGGTGAAAGAGTAGTGACAACTGTTGGGGGCCAGAACACACTCCAAATGCAAGTTTCCAAACTGTTTTTAAAGGGTCATATCCTGCTTAGTGTAGATCCGGCCTTAGGGTTCCAATTAGAAGCCAAAATGCCATCAATGCAGACATCTCCCCACAAACATCGGGCAGAGCAATCGGCTTGCTTGACAAATGCATAATCCCCAATCTGTATTTCCAAGTGACGTCCGTGCAGCAGGTGACATTTGTAAGGGAGAATGACCAGGCAGGAGAACTGATGCAATTTAACCCATCCTGGAATGTCTACGTCCTCCATGATCTCACTTCACTCATGCAGAAGGGAACCTCCGCTGTTCAGAATAAGGAGTGAAAAGGGGTTTTTATTACCAGTATTTCATTATTGTTATTTAAGGGCAGTGCATTTTTTTAAAAAAAACACCAAAAAAACACCAAACCAAACAAAAATGAATTTTAGTAAGAGAAATGTAATTTAGAAATGCAAAATATCTGTAGCTCAAAAGTATACCTAGCAGGAAAAGAAAAAAGGGAAGCTTCTAATTTTAGAGGAAACAGAGCAAAGGTCAAATTAGCAGCAATATATTGTAAAAACCCAATCCTCTCTCTCTCTCTCTCTCTCTCTCTCTCTCTCTCTCTCTCTCTCTCCCTTGGGGCTTCCTAACATATTGTGATTATGATAAAACTGATCATACATTCTCAACGTGACATATAGTAATGTAGAAAGGCACAGCTTCTCTTACCCTTATATTTCCATTTGTAAAAAGAGACATGCTGGGGCACTCTTTGGAAATGGTGTTCTGTGCACCAGAAGCCTCACCGTTCGGACACTGATGAGCACTCTCTGTACACGCTCAGGGATACTCTCTTCTGTTTGATCTGCGCATATAGAACTTGGCATTGAAAACAGAACACTTGGTTAACCAAATTAGGGCACAGTTGTATGGGCCCTGGGAGGGAATCCCGGGGGGAAATTGGACCTTGTGGTGGGACCGCCATTTCTGTGGTTGGAAAGAGAGCTTTGCAAGCAGAGGAAGAGATTTGCTGATGGAGGTAGCGCATACCTTCATTTCTCTACCATCAGTGCCCCAACCACAGTAGGAGCTGAAAAGGGGGGCGCCAGGACAGATAGAGGGAGGTCTTGGACAAGAACCAGTGCCCTCCTGGTTCCCTGCCACTGCCCCAAATGGGCTGGAAAACTACACCACCCCTAGAGCTGACACTTAATTTCTCCCCACTGCGGTCAATGGGAGGGAAATTAGGAAAGATCTGCCTGTGGCAGGACAAATGGAGCAAGATTCTCTCCACTCCAACCTGGCAGGTGTGAGTAGTTTCTCCACCAAGGAGTCTTCTTCTCAACCACCATGAGATTACCCAGAGTGTCGCCACCCAGAGGGAAATACCGTTGTTTCTCCGCCCCCCGCTTTTGTCCCTCAGTTACTTCCTCTTTCGGTCCGGAAGGGAAAGAGGAAGTAAACAAAGACCATGTGGCCCATTCAGGGGCCATTTGTATCTTGTCGCTTTTCCTGCACACAGCAGGCGATCGCAGCATGTTCCATTTTTTTAAAAGGGGCCTATTTTGTGATGGAGAAACAAGCGGGAGGCCCACAAGAGGCGGACATCTTTGTCTAAAGGATGCACGCACATCCATAAGTGGGCAGTAGCAAGTGTGCAACAAAACGCTCATCTGATGAACCTCTTAAACTCTCAATGTGCATCAAGGAAGCATCATAATGTTTTAGAATGTTCTAATTCTCCAGGCAGTGTGTGTGTGTGTGTGTGTAAGCAAGTGAAGTATCACCAGACCAGTGTGACTGAGCTGATCAGCTAGATACTGGAAGTATATTCTTGGATTTCTTGAACCAGATGACCTTGGCGAAGGGATGTCCTCTCTCGGTGCCTTGTGGGAATCTCAGTACTTAATAAAAGGGCTTTGTTCATTTGGAAGGGCGTCTCTCCCTCAAGGCTGTCACAAGACATTTTGCTCCTGGTAGCAACTGCATGGTCTAAGAGGTGCACCCTGGAAACTCTCTACAATTAGAGGTGCTTCAAAATTTATTTATTTATTTATTTATTGCATTTTTATACCGTCCAATAGCCGAAGCTGTCTGGGCAGTTCACAAAAATACTCCTGATCTGAATTCCTTCCTAGATTTTTCTTTCCACATTAACCAATCCGGCTTCTAAAGAAGGATACATATCTTAGCAATCCTCCATCGATATGATTTTTATTTCATTTTCTTGTTTTACAGAACACTGTGCATGTTCAGTTTCCACCTTGGCCTCCTGTCTTCTGTCTAAATTGCCAACGCATACACAGGCATGGATAAAACACTGTAAAACATACGTATAAAATAAACCTGGATGCGATTGTAGGCAACGTCATCTCAAGGTTCATTTCCTTGGGCATTTTCTGACATTATCTGCTGGTAAGGGCATGCAAGCCGTGACAAACTATGCATGCTTTCATCAGGGCCGATGCCAGACTATTTTGCCCCCTAGGCAAGGCGAGCTACTTGCACCTCCCCCCAAATTGCCAACTTCGATTCAGCTGTTCAAGAAGAGCTTCTGATCTGTTATATTTTCCTTTTATTATGTTTTTTTTTCTTAAAACAGCTAATTTGTATAAAACGGTGACTCTTAAAGGTCAGCACTGCGCCCCTCTGAGGTCTGCGCTCTAGGTGGCTGCCTAGTTGGCCTAATGGTAGCGCTGGCCCTGGCTTTCATTCCAGCCATAAAACAGACCTGAGGGCTCTCTTCGTGGCACCAGGTTGGTGCTGCCTCCCTCCTCAACCCTGCGCTCTCCCTCTCCCGAGGTGCCATCAGGTAATCCTGACACCAAGGAGGGAGTGTGGGGGTTTCGGGGGGGGGATCTGGGTCCTGGAGCCAGCCCTGCCCTCTTCTTGGTGGAAGGCGACCACACTCTGGTCGCCTTCCACCAAGCTCTGCCACTGGGTTGGCCCCAGAGCGATATTACAAGGCGGAAGCCGCGTGTTGACGTCACTCCCTTTGAAAAAGTTGGGGTGAATCCCTGACTTTTTCAAAATGCAGCATCACAGGGAAGCCCCACAGTGGTCGCCCAGGGATTGTTTAACTGATGCAGTGCAGATCCACGGCCACCATGGGGCTTTCCCCACGTGTAGACAACCCCCTCCTTCCAAAATCACATTTGAATCTCCACGTGGATTTCTTTCTGATTGGACCCATGGAAAGACGCTGAGCAACTCCTTTCTCCCATGTTCAATGCCATTGTCTGTCTCCAGTTTACTTAACCAAATGTACTGTGACTAGTTTCCTCCTAACGTTTCCTGTTGCTGGAAGGAAGGCAAGTGGGTGATAGGTGATGCAGAAGGAAATGCTTTGCAGGACCTACTGACTCTTTCTTTCTTTCTTTCTTTCTTTCTTTCTTTCTTTCTTTCTTTCTTTCTTTCTTTCCTTCCTTCCTTCCTTCCTTCCTTCCTTCCTTCCTTCCTTTCTTCCTCTCTCTCTCTCTCTTGAGCAAAAAGATTCCCTCCCCAGAATGGAGTGCCATGGATACAAAGAATAAAAATATATTTCTAATTATATCAAAAGGTGTGTTGTGACTTGTGTTGTCTTTCAGTGTGAACAGGGTTGCAGAGGTTGTGATTTTGATCCAGTTCTCTTGAGAAGTCAAAAGGGACACATATGTAATAGGCATGGGCAGACACCATGCTTGTGGGATCTACTTTGCTTTTGTGTGGTTTCTTTGTTTGTGCCAAAATCTGAAGATCCACCAACTGGAGCCTGGTACAAAAGACCTAGAATCAGAAGGTTAGAAATCCTGAAGCCCAGGAATTTGTTTTGAGTACCAGAACTAAACACTTAGGCCATGGCTAGATGAGGGGGTTGGAGGGCGACAATCTCGTGATTTTATGGTGGCAAGATTGTTGCCCTCGTCTACACGTAGTGCACAACATTGCGGCCACCATTTTGTTTTTTTAAAAGGAGAAGGAGCACACGAGTGTTCAAACGGAAATCATAAGTTTTTTTTAGAACTCATTACTCGCAGGGAGACGGGACAACCCGCGATGCCCAGCCACATGTTCCATGGTCTCGGGATCATCCCGAGACTGCGGAAAAAGTGGGTGAAAGGGTAGGGTGATATCCCAGGCCAAGGAAGGGATCATCTCTCCCTGCTTCTGGGATGCCGTGTGCGTCATGTGGACGCACAGGGATGATCCCGGGGTGATCACTGGGGCCTGGTCTAGCCATGGCCTTAAAAGAAAATCCATTCCCAGGTACCCCACATTTTGTTTATTTTAGCAGTATGTCATGTGGTAGGAAGGAATCAGTCTGTAGCTGTCCTTATAGTGATGGAAGAACCAGGGATGTTTGAGCTCTCTGAAATTCTCCAAAATTCATATCAAAACTTGGTTCAGCTCAATCCAGTTTTCAATCTGGGTTTTGGTTCAACAGAAATGGGAAAAGTGCACACGTCTGGGCACTTTCCCCCATTGAATAAAGTGTGAAAATGCATCTATCTATCTATACAATTTATATATTTACAATATTTATATACCGCTCCCCATTCAAAATTTCAGAGTGGCGTACAAGAGAAAATAAAATAAAACCAGAATAAAAACACATTAAGTGTAGATTTTTAAAAGAAACAAAAGTGTGAAATAAAATGTGCTGTTCTTTAAGGGAAGGCTTTCTGGAGTGATGACATTTTCAGGAGGCGTTGAAAGGAATACAAAGTTGGCACCTGCCTGACCTCCATCGGGCTGGAATTCCGTGTGTGTGTGTGTGTGTGTGTATGCACTGTGAAGTGCATTCTTTTTCTTTTTCTTTTTTTAAAAAAAGAAGTACACATTTTCTGGTACACATTCGCAAATTCTGGAATGTGCAATTCATTTATTTATTCTAAATGCACTCCTGCTAATGTTCATGGTTCTGAGCAGGGTATGTTCAGAAGATTTGCAAACTGAAATGAAGTGCTCATATATTTCCAGTTAAACAGTTGGGAGTCAGACATCCATGGCAGCCTCCTGCAAATGATTCAGAGATACCCCAGTAAAATATGTTCTACCAGCTGCTCATTCCTGGTGTATAGACCCCTGGAGGTAATCTGTACGCCGCCCTGAGATCCCAGCAGTATAGGGCGGGATACAAATGTTTTAAATAAATAAATAACACACACAAACTTAGAAATTTACAATACTGTTATACAATATCATAAGTGACACATAAGGTTAAACAACAGAACTATGAAATACATAACAATTCTTAGCTGAAATGAAGGTAAGGTGGGTGAACGGCAAACATACCAAAACCTTTAATAACCTGTCCGTCAAATCGTATTCATAACTCTGAATCTTTAAAAGACTTCACACCAATAGTATCCCAAAACTTTGTTCTACATCTAGTAGCTTTCACTGGAAATAGTGCAGCCCTCTGTATCATGTATGGGTTGGCTGAATGTAACAAATATCTTAGAATCATAGAATCATTGAATAGTAGAGTTGGAAGGGGCCTACAAGGCCATCAAGTCCAACCCCCTGCTCAATGCAGGAATCCACCTCAAAGCATCCCTGACAGATGGTTGTCCAGCTGCCTCTTGAAGGCCTCTAGTGTGGGAGAGCCCACAGCCTCCTTAGGTCATTGGTTCCATTGTCATACTGCTCTAACAGTGAGGAAGTTTTTCCTGATGTCGAGCTGGAATCTGGCTTTTCCTGTAACTTGAGCCCGTTATTCCGTGTCCTGCACTCTGGGAGGATCGAGAAGAGATCCTGGCCCTCCTCTGTGGGACAACCTTTTAAGTATTTGAAGAGTGCTATCATGTCTCCCCTCAATCTTCTCTTCTCCAGGCTAAACATGCCCAGGTCTTTCAGTCTCTCCTCATAGGGCCTAGTCTTTTTAAAGTTGCGGCCTAGTCTTCCTGGTTGAGGCCTTGGGCTCAGTTGAAGCAGCCGCGGGACCGCGGACGGACGCGGTCCCGCGGACGGTAAGAGAGAGGAGGGAGGGGGTTTACCTGGCCCTGCCGCCGCCGCCAGTGTGGTGATGGTGGCAGAGCCAGGTAAGGGACCAAGGGGAGGGGGGTCTTACCAGAGTCCATCCGCGGTACCGTGGCTGCTTCAATTGAGCCCGAGTCCTTGGGCTCAGTTGAAGCAGCCGCGGGACCGCGGATGAACGCAGGTAAGGGAGAGGAGGGAGGGGGGTTTACCTGGCCCTGCCACTGCCACCGCCTGTGCGGCGATGGCGGCAGAGCCAGGTAAGGGACCAAGGGGGAGGGGGTCTTACCTGAGTCCGTCCACGGTCCCGTGGCTGCTTCGACTGAGCCCGAGGACTCAAACAGGAAGACTAGGCCTAGTCTTCCCGTTTGAGTCCTCGGGCTCAGTAGAAGCATCCGCAGGACCGCGGACGGAAGCAGGTAAGGAAGAGGAGGGAGGGGTTTTTCCTGGCCCTGCCGCCGCTGCCTGTGTGGTGACGGCGGCAGAGCCAGGTAAGGGACCAAGGGGGAGGGGAGTCTTACCTGAGTCCGTCTACGGTCCTGTGGCTGCTTCAACTGAGCCCGAGGACTCAAACAGGAAGACTAGGCCGGCCTAGTCTTCCTGTTTGATGCCTTGGGCTCAGTTGAAGCAGCCGTGGGACCACAGACGGACGCAGGTAATGGAGAGGAGGGAGGGGGTTTACCTGGCCCTGCCGCCGCCGCCCGTGCGGTGATGGCGGCAGAGCCAGGTAAGCGACCAAGGGGAGGGGGGTCTTACCTGAGTCCGTCCGCGGTCCTGTGGCTGCTTCAATTGAGCCGGAGGACTCAACCAGGCTGTTTGAGTCCTCGGGCTCAGTTGAAGCAGCCACAGGACCACGGACGGACGCAGGTAAGGGAGAAGAGGGAGGGTTTTTTACCTGGCCCTGCCGCCACCGCCGCCCATGCGGTGATGGCGGCAGAGCCAGGTAAGGGACCAAGGGCGAGGGGGGTCTTACCTGAGTCCGTTGTGGCCCATCCCAGCTTCACTAGAGCCCGCGGCTCAACCAGGAAGTGTAGGCCGCAATCGGGGCCTACAGTTCCTGGTTGAGCCGCGGGCTCTAGTGAAGCTGGGATGGGCCGCGACGGACACAGGTAAGCGGGAGGAGGGAGGGGAGGCCTTACCTGATGCCACTCCGCAGCGGAGCAGAGTGGCCCCCAGGTGGATTGAGGCAGGGCGGAGCGGGCCTGATCCGCAATTTGCGGATCAGCTGCGAAGAGGATCGGGGGGTCCATGCACACCCGTACTTTATACCAGTATCCAAAGAAAACTCTGTAAAGATGAATTCTTTTTCTAGGTTGTGGGGCAGGGCAGGATGTGGCCAGAGGAGAGAAGAAGTAAAATGGTCTTCTGAGAAAGTTGGGTTCAGCTCTCATTTTATTAAAAGGTAATATCAGTATTTGAGGATGTTTTCTGAGATGATGTTATTATCCCAGTTTTATCTGGGTGGCTATTTCTGGGTCGTTTGAAGTGTCATCTTTTGAACACCTTAAAGGTGGCGTTAGCTTGGTGGGAAATGCTATTTTCATTTCTCATTAGCAGCTGGTGGGGGTGGCGAGAGCAGCAGGGGGAAAGAAGACTACAAGAACAGCATCGATGCACATTCTCTTCGCTACTAACTGGAACATCATGTTGCCTCCAGCACATTGCTGATTCGAGATGTACACACACTACTGTGAGAGGTGGCTTTGTGACACGTCTCCTATAAATAAAAATTGATGACCCAGCTGGTGTGAAGTATCCACAGCCTCAAAACAAAACCAAAAAAAAAAAAAAGGGGGGGGGGGAAGAAGCCTATTAATTAGTTTAAAAGCTGCACTAATTTTAAGGACACACACTGTTTTAAGGGCACCTTTGGAACGTTTCCTCTCTGCTGGCTGTGCTCCTTTAATAGCTGATCCTAAGCTAAAGTCCAACAGGGGCAGATTTTTTTTAACATAAAGAGCTCCAACACACCTACTTTTTCCTCCTGGTAAGCATCCGCGATTTCCACCACCGTTTCATTAGCGCGTCAAGCACTGGTCATTTTCACATGTGTGCGTTATTGCACTCTTTCGTCTTGTTTACCTTTTCACCACGCGGCTCATGCTTCCTGGTATCACTGCCCCACCCTGCCCCCTTCTTCCCCCTCCAGTTCATTGGTTCTTGTGGTTGATGGACATTCTGATGGATGTGGGCGCCTTTCCTGTTCACTCTGTTTTTGTTGTCTAAAGTTTAGCAATTTAGTGTTTCATCAGCTGGGCCGTTTGTACACTGGGCAAAATGAAAAAGAAAAAAAAGAGGGAAGTTGAAATGGTGGATGATAGAGCAATGAGAGTGGGGTTGGAGCAGCAAAAGTCTGTTTGACCAATTCGTTGCGCTGGAAGAGAACCGCCCCACCCTCCTCTTTTGTCAGCAAGACCGTCCTTCAACGCGCATGCCCCCAAGAAGGGATGTTCTGCGACATAGCTCAAGGATGGCAATACACGGGGATGGAAGGGTGGATTTATCCAGAGTGGAGAAAAAGTACCACACTTTCCCCACCCTAGAAAAACACGGAAATGGAGGGGAAGAAGCAAGATGACGGCAGGATAGGGACAATATTTTGTGAGGGTCACAGGACAAAACGGTAAACGAGGCAGGAGCTCAATTTGCAAGGTTATAGGAAGATGCATTTCAAGCACAGGAAAAACAATATCTAAAAGCCTTCAATGGAGTCTTCCCTCTAATAACAAGGCTGGATGGCTGCGAATCTCAGTCAATTTGGAAGTAAAATGTGGTAAAATGTGGTCATGCCTGCCATGACCCCACTGGAAGAATCCTCCTCCTCCACATTGCTAGAACTCCCAGAAATGGAGGACACTACAGAACCACCCACATCAGGAGACTTAGGGGAGCCTGGGCCCTTAGGGGAGAGGACCGCAGGTCTGTCCCCACAGGAAAAGGGGGAGTTCTGCCTCCGAAGCAGAGGTCCCTCCAGGACTTCCAATATGGGTGGTTGCATGGTGTCATACTACCCTGGGAGTTCGAGCTTCGAGGAGGAGGAGGAGGAGGAGGAGGAGGAGGAGGCATGACAATACCAAAACAAGTTATTTCAGAGGATGGACCTAAAAATGAAATTTAGGGCAGGCAGAGGTGATGGCAGTAGGGGCTTCCACTGCAGCATATTTCTCCCTGACAGTGAATGGGGCTTCCAGAACCCCCAGCAGAAATTATATATGTAGCCAGGGCTGGCCTTTGGATAAATAGCACCCCGCGCAAGGTGTGCCCACCCATGGTTATTTCTGCAGGGCCACGCAGAGGGTTCATGGGGCCTGGTGCAAGTGTGATGTTGGTGCCTCCCTCAGCTCAACTTGACACCCCCTTCAGCACAGCACCCCGGGCGACCACCCAGGCTCGCCCACCCCTAAGGCCGGCCCTGAATGTAGCACCACTTCTCTGCTAGCAGACTGTGAGTCATTATTCCAGTCTCCATTGGGAAAGGACTCTATCAGGGCCTGGGAGCACCTCCACCTCCACTACTTCTGCCATGTCCCTCTGCCTCAAGGTCAACAAGCTTGCTTTGCAGATATTTGCAAGTGGTAATAATGCGTACCAAGATGTTGAGGATAAGGCTGTCAATGTCTATCTGTGACGATGGCTAGAGTACCTCTAGGATCAGAGGCAGCATGCCCAGAGGCTTCTGATTGGTCAGTGTGAGAAACAGGACACTGGACTAGATGGACTAGCTGAATATGAGCCAACAGTGTGATGTGGCTGCAAAAAAGGCAGATACTATTTTGGGCTGCATTAATAGGAGTATAGCTTCCAAATCATGCGAGGTACTAGTTCCCCTTTATTCGGCCCTGGTTAGGCCTCATCTTGAGTATTGTGACCAGTTCTGGGCACCACATTTCAAGAAGGATGCAGACAAGCTGGAGTGTGTTCAGAGGAGGGCAACGAGGAGGATCGAGGTCTGGAAACAAAGCCCTACGAGGAGAGACTGAAAGAACTGGACCTATTTAGCCTGGAGAAGAGAAGGCTGAGGGGAGACATGATAGCACTCTTCAAATACTTGAAAGGTTGTCACACAGAGGGCCAGGATCTCTTCTCGATCCTCCCAGAGTGCAGGACACGGAATAACGGGCTCAAGTGACAGGAAGCCAGATTCCAGCTGGACATCAGGAAAAACTTCCTGACTGTTAGAGCAGTATGACAATGGAATCAATGTCCTAGAGAGGTCATGGGCTCTCCCACACTAGAGGCCTTCAAGAGGCAGCTGGACAACCCTCTGTCAGGGATGCTTTAGGGTGGATTCCTGCACTGAGCAGGAGGTTGGACTTGATGGCCTTAGAAGCACCTTCCAACTCTACTATTCTATGATTCTATGACCCCCAGCCTGATCCAGAACAGCTCTTCTTATGATTTTCAGAAATCAATCCGTTCTTAAGAGATGGTCAGCAGCTTTTGGTGACCCTAGTCCAACAGTCGTGTCCTCATTTTCTAAGAAAATGAAGGCAAGTAAAGTTGGCTCTCCACTTCTCCAACAGCTTTGCAGATAGCAGGCTTTCTCAAGCTCCATGTGATTTACACAAAGTTACAGTCAAGGGTGTTTAAAGGTCTGTTGCAGCCAAGAGCATCTAAAGGTTTGTTTGCATGCTGTATAGAGAGCGAGAGGGAAGAATGTTCTAACCTTACTTCACCTTGCATTCATTTCATTTCCTCTAGTTTGCTTTCCCCTGTATTCCACTTCTTCTGAATTCTAACAAAGAGAAATTCTAAAATTAATTCCAGCATTGGAGAATACAGAGTTTCCCACAGCTCAATGACAATGTCAACCCAGTGTGCAAAGAATACTGGTCACCACACCTTAAAAAAAAGGTATTATAGAGCTGGAAAAAGTGCAGAAAAGGGCAACGAAAATGATCAAGGGACAGGAGCATCTCCCCCACGAGGGAAGGTCACAGAAGCTGGGATTGTTCAGCTTGGAAAAAAGGCGGCTAAGGGGAGACCTGCATGGTGTGGAGAATGTGGATAGGGACACATTTCTCTTCCTCTCCCATAATACTAGAACCCAATGGGGTCATCCCATGGAGATGATTGGAACAGATCAAAGGAAGTCCTTCTTCACACATAGCCATGGAGCAAAATGGGGTGGCTCCATGCCCATGGGGGTTAGGGGGCAGCAATTAACCTTCTCCAGGATGGTGGGGTGGATGGGTTGGGGTGCATTCTTTTAAAAAGTGTGTGTGTGTGTGTGTGTGTGTGTGTGTGTATTCGGGCTGTGCACAGCTCTTCTTCTGTAAAAATAAAATTTAAAAACTGGCCGTGACATTCCTCTTTCCTTCTGGGATGTTGTGTTGCTGTCTAGATGTTGGGGGAGGATTGCGGAAACAGGTATGTCCACAATCCTCCCCCATCCTTCTTTCCAAGGTCTACTGGATCAACCACAAGTTCGCTTATGGCCTCAAAGAACTCTGAGCCAGGACTTAGCTTTGCAGAAGCTGTGTTTATTTTTATTTATTTTTCAACAGGGCTCTTGTCCTTCTATATGCCTGTGAAATTTATCTCTAATAATGCTTTCAACCAATTTACCCAGAACAGACATTAAGCTAATCAGTCTGAAATATCCTGTATCTCCCCTGGATCACTTTTTAGAAATTGGCATTACATTGGCCATTCTCCAGTCCTCCAAAAGGGAGGCTGATCTTAGGGACATGTTGTTACACATTTTTGTTATAAGATCTCTGGATAATTTCTCTTTAGACAAGTTAGCCTTGCTTGCAAAGGCAAAACTGGGAATTCTGGACGCAGATGGAAGAGAAAAAGACCCAAAGGAAAACTGACATAAACAAACAGGTCTTCAAGAGGTGATGCAAGCTCAACACCATTTCTGCCTCTCAGACGATGCATGGCAGGTTTCACTATTAAAAGGGTTTCTGTGCTGTTATTGTGGGTTACTATGGGGACATAGAATGTGTCCCCATAGTAACCCACTATGGAAAACCTGAGTTCAGGAAGACCACAGAAACAGGCCAGGTACATTCTCTGAGGGTCTTCTCTCGGTCGTGTAGGTTCTTCTGTGCTACTTCTCAGATTAAGAGAGTTGTGTGGTCCAGAGAAGAAGAAATTGAGACAAAGGTAACTAAGATGTTGAGACGATGGTGGGTGGGGAGAATGATGGAGGTTTAAAAAAGTATGAACAGTGCAAAGACAACAGATAGAGAAACACCTTCTTCTTCTTCTTCTTCTTCTTCTTCTTCTTCTTCTTCTTCTTCTTCTTCTTCTTCTTCTTCTTTTTCTTCTTCTTTTTCTCCTTCTAACAAGTGCTCAAGTTTAGGAGTGGCGCCGTTGATGGCAGTAGATCCAGATCAGACAAAATAAATCACCCCCAAGACGTGTTGGACTGCAACTCCCATAATTCCCAGTCAACATGGCCAATGATGGCTGGGAAAGATGAGAGTTGGAGTCCCAACACAGCTGGGGGCCACCAAGTTGGGTGAAGGCATGTGGACAAGACGCTCAGGGTTTTGAGGAGGGTCGTGAAGGAATTCAGAGAGACAGCATCACACAGGTTCCCTGGTCCTGGGACGCAGTTCCAAGCCTACAGGGCAACAAGGGAGAAGAGGCGGAGTGTGGATTCAGACTGCCTGTTAACAATTCACTTGTACATTGATGCTCTCAAAACCTTGGGAGGTTCCTTCTCTCTTGGCTGCTGTGACTCTTAAGGGAAGAAAGGGGGTATCAGCCATATCTATGGGGGAAATGTTGATGCTGTAGTTTAAGTCTATTTATTTATTTATTTATTTATTACATTTTTATACCGCCAATAGCCAAAGCTCTCTGGGCCGTTCACAAATGAATGTGGAATGTGGAATAAAAGCAGGATGTAACACTATGAAATCTATATAAGGAATATGGGTTGTGGAGACCCCAACAGTTATCAGTGCACTTCAATACTGCTATAATGCAGTAATGCAGATCTAGCCTTAGTCACTCACTGACACCTACATTTGTGGTTGTAGTTTGGACTGAGCTGGAGACATTTCTCGCTCTGCACTGACACCTTGATCAGTTCATAGAATCATAAAATCATAGAATAGCAGAGTTGGAAGGGGCCTACAAGGCCATCGAGTCCAACCCCCTGCTCAATGCAGGAATCCACCCTAAAGCATCCCTGACAGATGGTTGTCCAGCTGCCTCTTGAAGGCCTCTAGTGTGGGAGAGCCCACAACCTCCCTAGGTAGCTGATTCCACCGTCGCACTGCTCTAACAGTCAGGAAGTTTTTCCTGATGTCCAGCCGGAATCTGGCTTCCTTTAACTTGAGCCCGTTATTCTGTTAGTTCTCTCTTGAGCCTTTCAGGATGTGAGTCCATGTCTGTGCATCATATGGGAGGTTGAGTTACTGTTTTTCCGGACTCTAAGAGGTCCTCAGTGGCCAAGTTTAAACACACTGCTTTAATGTATGTTAAGTCCATCCTTTGGGTCTTTTTCACCTTAAGGCCAGTTGTGTCCAGAATTGCCAGATGCACCTTTGCCAGCAAGGCCAAGATGTCTGAAGAGCCATTGTCTGGAGACCACATCCTTGCCAAGCCAGAGAAAGTCCAGGTGGTGAGCCAGCTCTTAAAGCAAGCCCCACCTGGAGAGTTCAATGAGGCCTTCAGTGACTTGCGCATGCTGGTGGACGATGATGCCATGATGTGTGAGGAAGCGGCCAGTCTTTGTGCTGTACACAACAAGGACCATTTTACCCCAGTCAAAGCAGAAGAGTGTGAGGTGTTGCTGACCCGTCACAATGAGCTAGAGGAGAATCGCTTCCTGGACCCTCAGAACCAAGTCTCCTTCAAGTATGATCATCTGAGGAGAATGCCAAGTGATTTCCAGGCCCACCCTGAAGAGGACAAGAAAGGGGAGGTGTGGAGGAGAGCACTTCAAGAGGCCCTGAAGGCCTATGTGAGCAACCACTACCCTGAGGGTCTCTGCAGCGTCTTCATCAAGGACACGGCTGTCCGGAAGATCTTTGTGGCCTGCATTGAAAGCCACCAGCACAAGCCGTCAGCCTTCTGGAATGGCCTGTGGAAGTCAGAATGGACTTTTGCCTTGGCTTCTGCCTCCACTTCCACCCAGGTGACCGGGACCATCACAGTTCAAGCGCACTACTGCGAGGATGGAAACACGCATCTGAGGGTCATCAAGAATGTAGAGGAGACCCTGCTGGTCACCGCCGATGAGACCCAGACAGCACGAGACTTTGCAAAGCTGGTAGCAAGAGTGGAAAACGGGATCCAGTGTGGACTAATGGAAGAGTATCAACACATGAATGGCACCTACGTGAAGTCCTTTCGGAGGCAGCTACCCATCACTCACACCAGCTTGGACTGGGAGAAGGTTATAACAGCTAAGATTGTGGAGGCCCGGGTTGTCCAGTGAATGGGCAGCTTCCGCGTGGCAGGAGGATCAGAGAAGGTGGGTTGGGTTGTTTGGAATCCTCTTTTAAAATAAATGATTAGTAAAGCAAGAGTGGTGCAATGAAAATGGCCGTTAGGTTTGAGAAGCCTTTAGGGCCTGCCCTGGGAAATGGAAGATCCAAGTTCACTCGTTCAGAAGCGGAGCAAATGCAAGTCACGAAAAGCAGGAGAAGAAAAAACAACACAGAGCTACGGGTAACCTGCAACTCTGCAACAGTGCATGGAAAGTGAAATTGGCATCTGTTATTTTAGAATATTTAACGCTCTTTGCTTTAAAGATCCTGAAGTGGTTTACATCACATTTGAAAGCAATCTATTATTAAATTAGCACAACAACATTTATATTTATTTATTTATTTATTACATTTCTATACTGCCCAATAGCCGGAGCTCTCTGGGCGGTTCACAATTTAGACAAACTAGTAAGTTTTTAATAATCACCAAAGTGCTTGATCATTGGGGGAGTTTTCTATGAACCAGCCCAAGGTTTTTCATTTATTTATTTATTTACACCATTTATATACCACTCCACATCCAAAAGATTTTGGAGCAGCAGTTCTGATAAAACCAGAGTTCCGGTAAAACCGCAGCCAGTCACTCAAGATAAGCATCCTGTAACAACAACATTTTCAGGGGGTGTCGGAAGCAACACAATGTTGGTGCTTGCCTGGCCTCCAAAGGCAGGGAATTCTACAGGAAGGGGGCCACCACACTGAAGGCTCTTCTTGTGGATTCCAATCGGACCATAGGTCCATGGAACCACCATAAACATGCCCTCCGATGACCTCAGTGACCAGGCAGGTTGGTCAAGGAGAAGGTATCCTGGTCCCAAGTTGTTTAGGGATTTTGCATACTAGTACTACTGTAGAAAGATAGTGTAGAGTGAAAGATACTCTCAAGCATGGCTCCCACATGCCAGTAATGACCAACAAATCTAGACATAAATAAGGAACTGGGTTTTGTGCATCCCACAATAAGCTTTAGGTTACCCCCCAAATACATGTCACACACGTACACCAGTTACTGCCATTTCTATATATGAAGAACCTTAAACTAAAATATGCTGGCAGGCAGAAGTAACATCGGGGCCTGCTCCTGCTGGACTCTTCCCCCCCTCCCACAGGGCAAACTGCCATCTTGGCCCTGTGGGGAAGAAGAAGGACCGAGGGGACAGGAGCAGGCAGAAGTAACATCGGGGCCTGCTCCTGCTGGACTCTTCCTCCCCCCACAGGGCAAACTGACATCTTGGCCCTGTGGGGAAGAAGAAGGACCGAGGGGACAGGAGCAGGCAGAAGTAACATCGGGGCCTGCTCCTCTTGGACTCTTCCCCCACCCCCACAGGGCAAACTGACATCTTGGCCCTGTGGGGAAGAAGAAGGACCGAGGGGACAGGAGCAGGCAGAAGTAACATCGGGGCCTGCTCCTGCTGGACTCTTCCCCCCCTCCCACAGGGCAAACTGCCATCTTGGCCCTGTGGGGAAGAAGAAGGACCGAGGGGACAGGAGCAGGCAGAAGTAACATCGGGGCCTGCTCCTGCTGGACTCTTCCCCCCCCCCACAGGGCAAACTGCCATCTTGGCCCTGTGGGGAAGAAGAAGGACCGAGGGGACAGGAGCAGGCAGAAGTAACATCGGGACCTGCTCCTGCTGGACTCTTCCCCCACCCCACAGGGCAAACTGCCATCTTGGCCCTGTGGGGAAGAAGAAGGACCGAGGGGACAGGAGCAGGCCGAGGAAACATCGGGGCCTGCTCCTGTTGGACTCTTCCCCCACCCCCACAGGGCAAACTGCCATCTTGGCCCTGTGGGGAAGAAGAAGGACCGAGGGGACAGGAGCAGGCAGAAGTAACATCGGGGCCTGCTCCTGCTGGACTCTTCCCCCCCCCACAGGGCAAACTGCCATCTTGGCCCTGTGGGGAAGAAGAAGGACCGAGGGGACAGGAGCAGGCAGAAGTAACATCGGGACCTGCTCCTGCTGGACTCTTCCCCCACCCCACAGGGCAAACTGCCATCTTGGCCCTGTGGGGAAGAAGAAGGACCGAGGGGACAGGAGCAGGCCGAGGAAACATCGGGGCCTGCTCCTGTTGGACTCTTCCCCCACCCCCACAGGGCAAACTGCCATCTTGGCCCTGTGGGGAAGAAGAAGGACCGAGGGGACAGGAGCAGGCAGAAGTAACATCGGGGCCTGCTTCTCTTGGACTCTTCCCCCCCACACAGGGCAAACTGCCATCTTGGCCCTGTGGGGAAGAAGAAGGACCAAGGGGACAGGAGCAGGCAGAAGTAACATCGGGGCCTGCTCCTGCTGGACTCTTCCCCCCCCCCACAGGGCAAACTGCCATCTTGGCCCTGTGGGGAAGAAGAAGGACCGAGGGGACAGGAGCAGGCAGAAGTAACATCAGGGCCTGCTCCTGCTGGACTCTTCCTCCCCCCACAGGGCAAACTGCCATCTTGGCCCTGTGGGGAAGAAGAAGGACCGAGGGGACAGGAGCAGGCAGAAGTAACATCGCGGCCTGCTCCTCTTGGACTCTCTCTCTCTCTCTGTCTCTCTCTGTCTCTCTCTCTCTCTCTCTCTCTCTCTCTTTCTCTCTCCTCCCTCCCTCCCTCCTTGACTCCTTTTCCTTGTGTGTCATGTCTTTATTAGACTGTAAGCCTGAGGGCAGGGACTGTCTTTTTTGCTAAGTGTAAGCCGCTCCGAGAGCCTTTTTTGGCTGAGGAGCGGGGTATAAGTATGATAAATAAATAAATAATAATAATATATAAAAAGGAAATCAAAATAATGGGTTGGTGAAACAATACTTGGCAGCCACCTCTATGGAATATTATCCTCGAATTGTAGGCTATGTATATGGTGCCATGTGGCACACTTGACAGCGTCTTGTGCATACACAAATTGCCCAACCAGTCTGGACCACATTGTTTGTCATCTCATACCGGACACTCTTCTGGGTGTATTATACAGAGTGATCCAAAGCTTATTGTAGGCAGGGCCCATGCATGGTGTGGGGTGAAGGAGGGTATACTTTAGCAGGGCCCAGAGGTCTGGGGAGGGGGGCATCCAAGGCAGCAACCCACATCTGTCCATCACCAGTCCTTCCTCAGTTTTCCCAAGTTCTGCACCCAGGAGCTGACTCTGTTCTAAGGGTTGGGGTGGTGGCGTTTCTGGAACCTGGCTCCTTAATTCTCTTTATTTCGTCCCCCACTTTGTGAAGCCAAAGAGGATTAACTGAAAGACCATAGGGCCCTTTCTACACCATCGTTTTTTGGAGGGATCATCCCAGGATCATCCCTGTGTGTCCAAATGATGCACAGGGGATCTGGAAGTAGTGAGGGATGATCCCTCCATTTCCCTGGGATAACTGAGATCTCAGTTATCCCAGTTTTACATGCAGTCCCAGGATGATCTGGAAACAAAGCCCTATGAGGACAGACTGAAAGGACTGAGCATGTTTAGCCTGGAGAAGAGAAGGCTGAGAAGAGACATGATAGCACTCTTCAAGGACTTGAAAGGTTGTCACACAGAGAAGGGCCAGGATCTCTTCTCGATCCTCCCAGAGTGCAGGACACGGAATAATGGGCTCAAGTTACAGGAAGCCAGATTCTGGCTCGACATCAGGAAAAACTTCCTGACTGTTAGAGCAGTACAACAATGGAACCAGTTACCTGGGGAAGTCAGGGGCTCTCCCACACTAGAGGCCTTCAAGAGGCAGCTAGACAGCCGTCTGTTGGGTATCCTTTAGGGTGGATTCCTGCGATGAGCAGGGGTTTGGTTTTGATGGCATTATAGGCCCCTTCCAGCTCTACTATTCTATGATTCTATGAGCATTGGGGGGGACAGGATGACAACATGGGCTATTGAAGCCTGGCCCCACCTTCCCATTACCACACTTACATTTGGCCGGCATTTGCTCTCCTGCCCAGGTTAGGAGTCAGTTTGGGTGACTGCTGGTCACAACTGGGCCTAAGTAGGATCTATTTATTTATTTTTGTCGTATGGTGGTGTAATGGGGATAATTAGCCAATAGGTGTTGTGGTGTTTCTAAATACATTAGTTTAGTCACAACATGGGCAGGATAATGTGGTTGGGGGCACAAAGGCTCAAGCGATCAGTGTGCTCCAGGACATGCCAAGAAGAAGGTGGAAGTTGGTTCCTGTGACTTGTGACCAAAGCTATGGGACATGGGGGCTGGGAAAGGAAAGCCTTTGGGGTCTGAGTGGGTCACACATTTAGAGTTATCAGACATGAGGGCATGCTTTCAACCAATTTACCCAGAACAGACATTAAGCTAATCAGCTGCGACTCAGGAGGGCACCCTTCAAAGTGTAGCCACCACACTGTTTCCAGGGCTGGGTGAAGCTCACCCATATGACCTACCCAAGTTGTGGGACTCACTTGCCCAATGTCTCATGTCTGGGTGTGGTCGCAACTGACCTCCCACCAAATTCTGGCAATCAGACAAATAGTACGAAACATCTTGGTGTCACTTGGAGAAATGTGCTGTATTTAATCCAGTGTTGTGCAGAAACGTGGACATTCTGCACCCCCTTCACACACACGCATCGAGTCTTCTTGATAGCCACTGCTGCTCACGGTTGGGGTCTATGATTGGCTGCATGATAGGCCGGTGACAGATGGTGTAAGATGAGATTGGAGGCTTGGTGTAGGATATGCTGTAGACACTGTTCTTCACTCCAGGCTCTTTGTGAGTCCATTTTTTCACAAGGTGCTCAAAAAGTCCATAGTTCGTTGGAGGCTCTGAAATGGAATACGATTTTGGAAGTCATGAGTTTAAAAGAAGAAAGGGCCAGATAAGATTGCAGCTGATATTGAGCCATGCAGGACAGTTTGATCAATGGGTGTTGCCCGTGGTAGCTGAGTGGATTATATTTGGAGGCAGTAGATCTGTGCCCTAGATCATGTCAAGAATCCACCAAGGATGAATGAATGAATAAGTTTATTATGGTATAACAAACAGCACTCCAATCCAACACCAAACACCCACCAGGGATGAACATCACCTCTGCTATCATAGAATAGCAGAGTTGGAAGGGGCCTACAAGGCCATCGAGTCCAATCCCCTGCTCAATGCAGGAATCCACCCTAAAGCATCCCTGACAGATGGTTGTCCAGCTGTCTCTTGAAGGCCTCTAGGGTGGGAAAGCCCACAACCTCCCTAGGTCACTGGTTCCATTGTCATACTGCTCTAACAGTCAGGAAGTTTTTCCTGATTTCCAGCTGGAATCTGGCTTCCTTTAACTTGAGCCCGTTATTCCGTGTCCTGCACTCTGGGAGGATCAAGAAGAGATCCTGGCCCTCCTCTGTGGGACAACCTTTTAAGTATTTCAGGAGTGCTATCATGTCTCCCCTCAGTCTTCTCTTCTTCAGGATAAACAGGCCCAGTTCTTTCAGTCTCTCTTCATAGGGATTTGTTTCCAGACCCCTGATCATCCTGGTTGCCCTCTTCTGAACACACTCCAGCTTGTCTGCGTCCTTCTTGAATTGTGGAGCCCAGAACTGGACGCAATACTCTAGATGAGGCCTAACCAGGGCTGAATAGAGAGGAACCAGGACCTCACGTGATTTGGAAGCTATCCTTCTATTAATGCAGCCCAAAATAGCATTTGCCTTTCTTGCAGCCATATCGCACTGTTGGCTCATATTCAGCTTGCGATCTACAACAATTCCAAGATCACTCTCGCAGACAACAAAGTGGGCTAACCAGATTTTTGGTTTGATCCATAAAAAAAATCTATTGCTCTTAACTTCTGTTGATAATCAGGGGAACCTGCAGATCTTTAAGGGAGGCATCATTTCAGCACTGGAATGCGAGGAAGCCTCCCCGCCATCCAGTGCCAACTCCAGGCTTTGGAGGGCCTTTGGGAAATGCCTTCAACCCACCCCCTCCTTCAGTGAACCTACCTTCCCACTGGCCTTGTGACTAACTGCTATCACTCCTCCTCCTCCTCTTTCTCATCATTGCTACGCGGCACCTGTGGAAAACGCAAGGACCCCTCCAGGGACTGGAGTATCCTGGATCGCGTCAGGGAGTGGGCGATCACGGCAGCAGGTGGCTGATCATGGCGGTGAGCGAGTGATCACGCTAATGAGTGGGTAATTGTGGCAGCTGCAGCAGGAAAGTCACGAGTGCCCACTGCCCCTGGGCTCCAGTAGGTTCAGCCCTCCCAGGCAGTGTGTACTGGGAGTTGTAGTCTGTTTCTGCATTACAATGGCGGATCCATCATAAAATGGGAGATCCATCATGAAATGTATTTATTTATTTATTTATTAAATTTATATACCGCCCCATAGCCGAAGCTCTCTGGGCGGTTTACAAAAGTTAAAAACAGTGAACGTTAAAAAGTTTACAAAATTTTAAACCATCAAAATATAAAAACAACGGTATAAAACAACAGTATCCATTTAAACAACAACAGTTCTGGAGTCCATTAAAAGACAAACAAACTTAGCATATGTTGTTAAATGATGTTAAATGCCTGGGAGGAGAGAAATGTCTTGACTTGGCACCGAAAAGATAACAATGTTGGCACCAGGTGAGCTTTGTCAGGGAGATCGTTCCATAATTGGGGGGCCACCACTGAAAAGGCCCTCTCCCTTGTTGCCATCCTCCGAGCTTCCCACGGAGTAGGCACTCAGAGGAGGAAGACCTCAGATGTAGAGTGCAGGGTATGGGTAGGTTCATGTCGGGAGAGGCGTTCCATCAGGTATTGCGGTCGTGATGGCAGTTGTGATTCAAATTTTCAAATCTGAGGCCCGAAGTTTGCACAGCCCTTATGGTGAAGAGGAAGCGCATGTCACACTATTGCCCCGCTCGTGCTCTTCGCTCCTCTGACGCCATGTTTCTCGCCTGCCCAAGGGCCTCTACTTCCCTTGCTCGGCTCCGTCCATTTTCTTCTGCTGCCCCTTACGCCTGGAACGCTCTTCCAGAACATTTGAGAACTACAAGTTCAATCGCAGCTTTTAAAGCTCAACTAAAAACTTTTCTTTTTCCTAAAGCTTTTAAAACTTGATGTTGTGCGGACTTTATACTGTTAGTTTTACCCTACCCTGTGCCTGCTTACCCTACCCTGTGCCTGTTTGCATTCTCTTCCCCTCCTTATTGTTTTACTAGGATTTTATTAGATTGTAAGCCTATGCGGCAGAGTCTTGCTATTTACTGTTTTACTCTGTACAGCACCATGTACATTGATGGTGCTATATAAATAAATTAATAATAATAATAATAATAATAATAATAATAATAATAATAATGTCTAGGGGGCACTCACCAGAGGGGCCCTGCACTCACCAGAGGGGCCCTGCACTCACCAGAGGGGCCCTGCACCAGCTCTATCACCAAATAGAGGCATGTGATGAATCATAGAATTGTGGAGTTGGAAGGAACCACAAGGGTCATCCAGTCCAACCCAGTAAGTGTAATTTTAAGACAAGGGGAGAGGATACGGGCTGGAAAATTAGCTCAGCTCTTTTCCACTTTGGGGAAAATAACTCTTCTCTTCTCCCAGGCATTTAACAGCATTTAACAACATATGCTAAGTTTGTTTGTTTTTTAATGGACTCCAGAACTGTTGTTGTTTAAATGGATACTGTTGTATGATGGTGTTGTTTTTATATTTTTGATAGTTTTAAATTTTGTATACTTTTTAATGTTCACTGTCCTTAACTTTTGTAAACTGCCCAGAGAGCTTCAGCTATGGGTTGGTATATATATAAATTAAATAAATAAATAAATAAATAAACTCAGCTTCCCCCCCCCCCAAAAAAAAAACAGTTCAAATTGGGCTGAAGGAGAGCCTGCCCATTGCTACAGTGGGCAGGGTGCAGGCGGCCTCTCCAAATCCTCCACCCTATTTGTGGGCAGAGAAATGGTCGGGACCATTTCATGGAATACCTCCAGGGGGAGAAGAAATTCTCCAAGTTTCTCAGGGGTGGGGTAGAGGTTGAGAAGCCAGGGAGCGCTCCCCCCAGCCCGGGAGAGCTCACCCCGCCTGCCACCTTGGCCGCCCACCACGAGCCAGGGCCCGCGAGCCCCTCGTGAGCGCTCACCAGCCACAATTCAAAACAAAACAAAGCAAACAAAAGAAGAACAATGGAACAATTGGTCTCTGCAGAGGCCACCAATGAGGGAGGAAGCAGCAGCCAGGCACCTCTCCATCGGGCCTGGGTCCAGCTCCAGCTGAGAGCCCCCTCCCTCCTGCTACCAACTGTCTCTGCAGAGGCCACCAGTGAGGGAGGAAGCAGCAGCCAGGCACCTCTCCACCGTGCCTGGGTCCAGCTCCAGCTGAGAGCCCCCTCCCTCCTGCTGTCTCCTGTAACTGCTGAACTTTGCAACTGTAGTGCCTGAATTTGCTTTCCTTTCCCCCCTCCTCCTCCTCCCTCCCAATCCCCTTTCCTTTTGTGTCATGTCTTTTAGATTGTAAGCCTGTGGGCAGGGACTGTCAAGAAATACTTTTGTAAGCCGCCGTGAGAGCCTTTTTTGGCTGAATGGCGGCATAAAAATCCTTAAATAAATAAATAAATAAACAAACAAACAATCCTATTGCATCTGTTCAAATTCAGAAACAAGAACAAGCAATTCAAAACTCTCGAAACTGGGGCGGATCTGAATGAGGTCAGTTTCAAAAGCATGCTGATGAATAACGGGAAACATAGAATCATAGAATAGTTGGAAGGGGCCTACAAGGCCATCGAGTCCAACCCCCTGCTCAATGCAGGAATCAATGTACATAGAGTTCCCAGGTAGTCACCCTTCCAGAAACTGAACCTGCTTAGCTTCATCAAGGTTGCAGCATCCCATGCCATCACACCAGATAAGCTGGAAAATGCAACAGGAGCATGTTGTCCAGGCATGATGCTGATGACATCAGCTGCCACTTAAGATTGGCGAGGCCTGTGCCGGGGGAGGAGACGTCAATGATGGAATCACAGTTGGAAGGGATCACAGACTCATCAGCAAGGTAGACGTTCATCACAAGAAATACCTGCTTCCCAGTCAGCTCCTGTCCCAGATCCGGGGCTGAGCTGCCATTTTCCCTGCCCATCTTTTTGCCCCTGACATAGAAGCACGTACCAACAAGGGGGTAGTCTGATTTCTCTGGAGTCCACGCCAGTTTGTGTCTGTTCCATTTGCGAAGTGGAGGCAGCAAACAGTTATAGCCGTGTCTATTGTATTGATCGTCGTACTGCGTTATTAGGTTCTGGTGGTTTGCTTCTTCGTGATGCGTCAAGAGGTACTTCTTCGGCAGGCCCTAAAATGCAACATGCTGAACTTTAACTTTGATATTGAAGACAAGAACGTAAGAAACGCCCTGCTGGATCAGACCAAAGGTCCATCTAGTCTGATGCTCTGCTCACACAGTGGCCAACCATGTGATGAACAGGGACTCACAAGCAGGACCAGGTGCAACAGCCGCCTCCTGCCCATGTTCCCCAGCAACTGCCTATGATACTGGATATTGCTTCTCTCTGAGCAGGGGAGAGGGGTACAGCATGGTGCCACTCTCTTGAGGGAGAAAGGGCAGATGGACGTATGCATGATGTGTTGACATGCTCACCAACATTTGGGCTGAGCATAAGACTGGCTGGGGCATGCTGGGAGATGTAGTCCATCACAACTGGAAGGCACCAGGTTAGGGGAGGTTGGCATAGGTGGCACTGATGTTTAATAAGTTGATCGCAACAGCAGGCCAGCGTGAGAAGGAGATAAAGCACGGCTCAACACTTGGAGGCACCATGATGGAGGAGGGAGTTCCCTATCCATATCCGGTCGACCACCTGTGTGCTTGCCCCTTGCCCCTCATGGCTCATTACATCAAATAAGGAGGGGATCGCCGGCTGGGTCCAGGAGGTTGTAAATGCCTCCTTGAGAGAGGGAGTGGTGCCGGCCTCTTTAAAAGAGGCGGTAATTAGACCACTCCTGAAGAAGCCTAACCTGGACCCGGAGGATGTTAACAACTACAGGCCGGTGGCTAATATCCCCTTCCTGGGCAAGGTGCTTGAGCGGGTGGTTGCAGGACAACTCCAGGCACTCTTGAATGAAACGGATTATCTAGATCCATTTCAATCGGGTTTCAGGCCTGGTTTTGGAACGGAAACTGCCTTGGTCGCCCTGTGGGATGACCTCTGCCGGGAGAGAGACAGGGGGAGTGCGACCTTGTTGGTTCTCCTGGACCTCTCAGCGGCCTTCGATACCATCGACCATGGTATCCTTCTGGATAGGTTGTCTGAGCTGGGAGTTGGAGGTACTGCGTTGCAGTGGTTCCGCTCCTACTTGGATGGCCGATTCCAGAAGGTGGTGCTGGGGGATTATTGCTCTGTGCCGTGGCTCCATTAGACATGGGGTTCCGCAGGGCTTTATCTTATCCCCTATGCCATTTAACATATACATGAAGCCGCTGGGGGAGGTTATCCGGAGATGAGGACTGAGGTGTCATCAATATGCAGATGATACCCAGCTCTACCTTTCCTTTTCATCAAACCCAGGTGAGGCAGTGGCTGTTCTGAACCAGTGCCTGGGCACGGTAATGGACTGGATGAGGGCTAATAAACTGAAACTCAATCCAGACAAGACGGAGGTATTGTTAGCGGGTAGTTCATCTGTCTGGCAAGGTGATGTTTGCTCTGTCCTGGACGGGGTTGCACTCCCCCTAAAGGATTGGGTCCGTAGTTTGGGGGTGCTCTTGGATCCAGAACTGTCACTTGAGGCACAGCTGAACTCAGTAGCAAAGAGCACCTATCAGCTTAGGCTGATATACCAACTGTGCCCTTATCTGGACAGAGATAGCCTAGCTACAGTTATCCGTGCTGTCTGGGCCCGATTCAAAGTGCTGATATTAACATTTAAAGCCCTAAACAGCTTGGGGCCAGGCTTTCTGAAGGAACACCTCCTCCCATATGTACCTGCCCGGACCCTAAGGTCATCCTCAGGGGTCCTTCTCCGCAAGCCCCTGCCAAAGGAAGTGAGGCAGGTGGCTACGAGGAGGAGGGCCTTCTCTGCTGTGGCACCCTGGCTGTGGAATGAGCTCCCTAAGGAGGTTCTTTTGGCAACTACATTGTATGCTTTTAGATGCCAGGTGAAGACCTTTTTATTCTCCCAGCATTTTAACAGTCTATAAATAAATTTTAACTTGGTGTTTTAAATGTGTAATTTTGCATTGCTGCTGTTTTTATCTGGTTGAGCTTTTATATTGTATTTTATAATATGGTTTTATATTGTTGTTTTATACTTTGAATGTTTTTAATTTTTGTGAACTGCCCAGAGAGCTTCGGCTATTGGGCGGTATAGAAATGTAATAAATAAATAAATAAATAAATAAATAAATAAATAAATAAATAAATTTAAGGGTGATGTGACCCAGGGATGGGGAAAGGAACCCCCTATGTAAGGCCTCCCCAAAGTATACGCTCAAAGTTCGAGGGCTTGTACTGGGAGGGCCTGTGTTGCTTGTGCCCAGGGCAGGGAATATCTCACCCAAAATACACAGGTGAGGGGGAGGCAGCAAAGTGCCCTCTACCTAGGGATGGATGGACTCACCTGCGTCCTATTTGTCAGATGCTTCCCCCTCTGCCAGCACCGCCGCGCAAGCTTCTTCTGAAGCTTGGCGAGCATCCAATGACATTGCGAGCCTGTATTTCCCCCGATGTGTATATGGTGGCCAGAAAGGCCTGAGTTATGCTGTGGCCAATGTCTGGAGCTTCGATTGTCCAGATGAAGGTGGGTGGCTTTTGGGTGCTCGTCACACCACGCAGGTGCTCAAAGTGTGGGCCCACAAACATGCTGTGGGCGCCAGACTCGGTCAAGGGGGGCAGACACAGGGGAGTCCATCGGACTCCCAAACTCAGCTGGGCATCGGTGATATCCCTATCCCTGACTCCACTGATTCCTGTGGCGTTTGTTGGCTCTGCTACTCACTGCAGCTCTTACTTGTAACAAATTCAGTAAAGTTGTAACCCTAGTACACCTAATACACCTCTCCTCTTTCTCCCAGGTGTCCATCCAATATGAATTCTGATGCTTTTGTGCTTGCATTTCCCATCCCCCTGCCCTTACTTACATCCAGTTTTTTCATAATTCTCCTTGCTTCCGCCTTGTCTGGTACCTCAGGTGGAAAGCGAACGAAGTCTCGTCCGTAGATGCTTTTGCCAGTTCCCTCATGATCTCTTATAAACTAAGGCAATTCAGACAAATGGCACATCACTCACTCTGAACCATACATGGATCATTCATTCACCTTGGAGGCCAGGAGCTAAAAAAATGCCCAGCTCCATCACGCTACAATGATGGCTGCCATTCTTCGTTTTGTGGAAACTGGGAGACATTTAGGGACCACATAGAATTCCCACATGCATACACACAACACAACATAACACAATACAACATAACACAATGCAACATAATGACGGCACTCTTCAAATACTTGAAAGGTTGTCACATAGAGGAGGGCCAGGATCTCTTCTTGATCCTCCCAGAGTGCAGGACACGGAATAATGGGCTCAAGTTACAGGAAGCCAGATTCTGGCTGGACATCAGGAAAAACTTCCTGACTGTTACAGCAGGATGACAATGGAACCAGTTACCTAGGGAGGCTGTGGGCTCTCCCAACTGGAGGCTTTCAAGAGGCAGCTGGACAGCCGTCTGTCAGGGATGCTTTAAGGTAGGGTGACCATATTTGGGAAACTAAAAAAAAGGACACCTAGTGTGTGTGTGGGGAAGCAGCTTTCTGAGTCCTGCAGAAAGTATGTTATTCCCCCGCCACCTTAAAGAACCCGATTGGAGTGGAGGAGGGGAAAGGATTTCATTCTGTACCACCACCATCCACTCCAATTGGGGCCTTTTCTATAATGTCCACGAATGACCCACTTTCCCCTTTAAGACCTCAATTGGAGCTCAGGGTGGGGGAATGCTGTGCCTCAAGAAAGCATGTCATTCCCTCCTGCCATGCTAATGGCAGCCTTAAAGGGGAAGGTGTGTCATTCCAGGACATTATTGAAAATGATAGAAAATCCCCCCTGACACCATGGAAAGAACAAAAACCAGGACAAATCCGGGGAAATCCTGACAGTTGGTCACCCTACTTTAAGGTGGATTCCTGCATTGAGCAGGGGGTTGGACTCGATGGTCTTATTGGCCCTTCCGACTCTACTATTCTGTGATTCTATGATCCCCTTGAACTATACATTTGGTGTTGATGCTTCTCAAATACCTCCTCCTTCCCCACGCCCCAGAGTTTCTTTTCTCTTTGCTTGTTAATTATTTCCTTTCCCAAACATACCTCTTTTCTTTCTTCCAGCCAGTTCCCGATAAGTACTTTAGTAGAGTATTTTGGCTCAATCCTCCAGCTGGGGACGTACCAATCCTGCACATCCCTCCACGAAGTAAACATGGCTCTTTCACATGCTCTGGCAAAGAGCAAACTCCAAAGGTCCTAGGCGTCCATCTCTGTGTGTGCCGAGCAAGACATTTAACCTATGACATGCCTGGGTTTCAGGTTCTCTATTGTTGACTATCCCCATGGTAACCCACTAGGCAACACAAGGTTCTAACCTAGTGAAATCTATGCTATTATCCCACTGGAGTCAATGAAACATGTGAATGCAGGCAGGCAGCACAAGCGGATGTCTGCAGCTTCTTGTGAAGTTGGGTTTAGTGAAATATGTGTCTGATTGATGTGATGGAGTTCTGCGTTTCGATGGAACAAGGAAATTTGCCAAGTTCAATTGCACTCAGTTTCTCATTTTTCCTACATTCATTTCATCCTTTTTCCATGTCAGTTTATTATAAGTTAAATTGAAAATCTGTATGTTTTATTCCATTTAACTAAAAGTATGCATTGTTTGTGCACACTTTTCCAAATGATGTTTTCCAAATATATTTTTTCTAAATATTTGTAAATATTCCAAATCCTTTCCCAAACATTATATTTGCGATTTCCCCCAAAATAATGTGGCTTTGTGCACACTTTCCCTTATTGCATGCATTTGTGTGCTCTTTTGGTGCACACTTTAAAAAAGAAAAAAGGAAAAAAAAGAATGCATGATGTATCACGATTTTGGGAGACTGTGAATGTCACCACATCACTGCATTCCAGCTTGTGTAGACAACATGAGAAATGCAAATTTGGTAAATTTGTATTTCAGTGTAAATCCAACAAATTTATTACCCTACCCTAGGAACAGAAAAGGATTAAAGGGGACAAAATGCCTGCTTAACACTGCTGCCTAAGCTATGTGCAGGTGTTTAGCTTGCTCATGTGAATGCTAAAAACGAGCCAACAGTGTGTTGTGGCTGCAAAAAAAGCAAATGCTATTTGGGGCTGCATTAATAGAAATATAGCTTCCGAATCGCACGAGGTACTGGTTCCCCTCTATTCAGCACTGGTTAGGCCTCATCTTGAGTACTGCATCCAGTTCTGAGCACTACACTTCAAGAAGGACGCAGACAACCTGGAGCGTGTTCAGAGGATGGCAACAAGGATGATCAGGGATCTGGAAACAAAGCCCTATGAGGAGAGACTGAAACAACTGGGCATGTTTAGTCTGGAGAAGAGAAGACTGAGGGGAGACATGACAGCACTCTTCAAATGCTTTATTTATTTATTTATTTATTTATTTATTTAATTTATTACATTTTTGTACCGCCCAATAGCTGAAGCTCTCTGTTGTCACACAGAGGAGGGCCAGGATCTCTTGTCGATCATCCCAGAGTGCAGGACATGGAATAATGGACTTAAGTTGCAGGAAGACAGATTCTGGCTGGACATTAGGAAAAACTTCCTGGCTGTTAGAGCAGTATGACAATGGAATCAATGTCCTAGAGAGGTCGTGGGCTCTCCCTCATGAGAGGCCTTCGAGAGAGAGCTGGACAGCCATCGGTCAGGGATGCTTTAGGGTGGATTCCTGAATTGAGGAGGGGGTTGGACTTGATGGCCTTGTAGACCCCTTCCAACGCCACTATTCTGAGATTCTATGGTGGGAGTAAGGGCTTGCATATAAGCTCCAACCCCAGCATTCTACCTTCTCAGTCTCTGAACTTGCTTTGTTAACGAGGAAGGTCTTAGGTAAACTTCGACTTGCATTTGCTTTTTTAAAAAATGCACACTCTTAAAATTTTGCATGTTCATGCATTAGTCAATAGGGGTGAAATTAGCACTTTTGAAAAAAAAAACATTTGAATTTCCCATTCGAAAGACACACTTGTCTTGTTCAAACAAACTGAAAAACAGCTCACAAACCATACAGAACCATAAAAAAAATAGGTTGATAGTTAGTTAGTTAGACCCAGAGAAAGTTAGTTGAATTTAGGCCTGGTTGAGAACTAGGAATATACGGAGCCTTCAACTTCCATACAAATCAGTCCTTGCTGAAGCAACAGCTCCCTGGGGGTTCCATTGTCCAGTACAAAGCCTACCTGAAGTGGAGAAATGGATAGCAATGGACACGTGTAGTAATGTACGTTCATAAAACACCACAACGAAAGTGAACGATGTTATTGTACACTCCTCTACACTGCCAATGTGTATATTGATAGAACACTGCCCCCCCTCAAAAAAAACCAGTCTTAATGGGATCATACAAATGATTGCGTAAGGATGTATGTTGTGTGGTGTTTTACTGATGTGAAGAAGGAAATGTGAGCATCAGTAAAACACCACACAGAAAGCATCTTGGTGCAATTGTGTCAGCAATGACTCAGTGCTTGCACGAGAGGTTCCTTTCCTCCCCCCCCCAAATGCATTAAACTTTATTTAATGTACTTTACAGCTATATATGGGGGGATGTGGGGGAGGCAAATAAATGGAAGTACTGTGAACTGTGGCCAACTGTGCATTCTTCAATTTGAGAATTAAGTATGGTGACCATATGGAAAGGAGGACAGGGCTCCTGTGTTTTTAACAGTTGTATTGAAAAGGGAATTTCGGCAGCTGTCATTTGTATATATGGAGAACCTGGTGAAATTTCCTCTGCATCACAACAGTTAAAGCTGCAGGTGCCCTGCCCTCTTTTAAATCTGGTCACTCTAGTATAGCTCCTGCACTTTAACTGTTGTGATGAAGAGGGAACTTCACCAGGTTCTCCATATATACAAATGACACCTGCTGAAATTCCCTTTTCTATGCAACTGTTAAAGATACAGGAGCCCGGTCCTCCTTTTCATATGGTCACCCTAAATTAAGTAACCTGAAAACACTCTACTGCTTAAACCAGAATCCAAGAGGAGGAAAACTCAAGGCAGAGTAAGCAGAGTTTCGACTATTGGGCGGTACAGAAATGCAATAAATAAATAAATAAATAAATGGGACAAAGAAATGGAACCTGGGAAATTCTGTTCCGTTTATCTTTGTCATCCTCAGGTCTCAAGATGTTGGGTTATAACCCCCATCATCCCTGACTGTTGGTCATGCTGGCTGGAGATGATGGGAGTTGTAGTTGGTCATGTTGGCTAGAGATGATGGGAGATTCCCAACCTCTGGAGACCTGGGGTTGAGAAATGGTGTTATAACTAAGGCCATAGCTAGACCTAAGGTTTATCCCAGGATCATCCCAGGTTCACCCCTGCCTGAGCGCTGGATGCCCTGTGTGGCACTTAGATGAACAGATTTGACCCCAGGACAATCCTGGGATAAACCTTAGGTCTAGCTATGGCCTGAATCACTAATCTGGATACCATTCCTAGTTGAATCAGGAAAAAGGACCGTCACATCCCTCCTATCCATCTCCTCTGGTCTTCTACCCCCTCCCCTCACCTGCTAAGTAGGGAAATGGCTGATGACACCTTTGGATTGTATAGATTGGGTCCATACTTAGAAGAAGCAGTGACATCAATGGAACAAGTGAGTCATGGTTACCTTGAGTCCCATTGATTTCAATGGCTCTATGCTAAGCATGGCTAAGTATGGCTCCAACCATATAGGTGTAGCAAGGTGCAAAGGTTTGAGGCCTATAGAGACAAAGTAAAAGGGTCAGGCCTTGAAGGCCTTGAGTTCTTCTGTTGGAAGGGGGCATCCCTTAGAGGAGTAGTTTCATTTTTCCAGTTAAGTTCATTTCTCCAGTTTAGTTTTATTTCTTCAAGACTAAAACAGTACTTTCTGTTTTGGGAGAAGAGGGTGTAAAACAGTGAGAGAGCCAGAAGAGAAGGGAGCCAGAAAAGACCAGGGCATGAGGAAGGAGCCAAAAGAAACAACCTGAAGAGGTCTAGGAGCAGCTTAGGGTAAAAGAACTTGCATTTTTGCAAGTTTTATTTCCTTTTAATGCCTTTTCTATCACACAGCTCTGTTGACTAAATATTTTAATTGTAATTTGCTTATTTTAATATATTAGTAAACCATAGTGATAAACCTCAAGGGTCTGGTGTGCCAATCACACAATGTCTACAGCCTAAACCCCATGTTACTGAGAAGAGGAAGGGGAATGAAGGAAAGTGAGACTCGTAAGGAGGCAAGAGATCCTTAAAGTGTTGCTAAAGGGGTCCAGGATAAAGAAGGAACCATGACACATGGCATTCAGTATACTCATGCTAAATAACAAACAAACCACTTCTTGCTTATCTTTAAAAGTGTCCAAGCTTTTCAAGTACTCAGGCTTGATTTGTCAAGGATGTCTTCCACCCTACAAGACCATCTGCAGAAACAATGTTGCCACGAGAAGCTACAAAACATGGGACTACTTAGCCATACTTTATCCCTGAACAGCATCGCACAAATATTTATTTACTCCATTTCCTGTCTAGATATCACAAACGTCAAGATGGAATGAGAAGCTTCTCTTTCTCTCTCTCTCTCTCTCTCTCTCTCTCTCTCTCTCTCTCTCTCTCTCTCTCTCTGTGTGTGTGTGTGTTTTATAAGCTTTTTATGAAGTTGACCATCTTATTCAACCCTTTTTCCGCAGAAGGAAAACTGAGCCAGCCCTTATCAAAGAAGCTTATGATCCCATGGAACCCATTTGTAACGTGGTACCAGGTCACTGCCACACCATTGTCCTCCAGCCTTTTCTTATACAGCAGTCCATCATCCCTCAGGACGTCATATTCGCAGGTCAGAAGGAAAGTCTCAGGGAGCTGGCAAACTACAGCATCTTCAGCCAGAAGAGGAGAAGTTTCAAGTGAACTCATGTTCTTAAGTACCTCACATACCTCGTCCTCACCGCTAACAGTCACATGGGGCTTGTAGCCTCTGATCTTAAATTCTTTAGGAATGTTGTCTGCACTTAGCCATTTCCTGTAGTTCAACTTCAGGTTCACAGGAACATGAGAACCTTCCAGGACCTCTTCAAGGAGTGAAGCATTTCCGTTCACGTAATGCAACAGGTAAAAAGCAGCCCGCTCCCGGTACAAAATGGGCACAGCTCGGTTCTGCTGATAGGAAGGCAAATTGAAATCTATGGCCTGGAGGCCAGGGTAGATAAGGATCTGAGCATGAACCTTTGCAAGACCTGGCTTGCTCACTAATGTTTGGCAAATGGTGGCAGCAAGGGTGCCTCCGGAACTGTCACCAGCTACGATAACACGGGCACTGTCCACGCCATAGTCTTCTGCGGCCTCCAGAAAGTGGGTGGTGGCAGCAAGGCAATCGTTGAGCTGGGCTGGATATAAATGCTCAGGAGCCAGGCGGTACCTGAAGTAAAGGCAATTGACGCAAATTGGAAACAGTGTATTCATTAGAAGTCAGAGTATACATAGCACTGTATAAAATGAAGGAAGGAGGGAAAGGGTGTTGCTCTCTTCCAGAATTGTATACTGCCATGTCTAGGGGACATAGGATTGTTGCCTAAAACATATCTATTAGGGGTGTGCACGGACCCCCCACTCCGCTTCATTTTAAGATCCGCCATTTTCGGATCGGCCCGCCCCCACTCCGCCTGTGCCCACTCCGCTCCGCTCGGAGCTCCGGATCCGGATCGGAGCTCCGGTCCCCCCCCCCCATAGGGGGGGTTACCGGGCCCTGCCGCAATCGCCGCCCATGCGGCGACGGCGGCAGAGCCCGGTAAGGAGGAGGGGGGCCTTACCTGCCTCCGTCCGTGGTCCGTCGCCGTCTTCAATTGAGCCCGTGGTTCCACCAGGAAGTCTGGGCGGCCCAGACTTCCTGGTGGAACCACGGGCTCAATTGGAGATGCTGACGGACAGCGGACGGAGGCAGGTAAGGGAGAGGAGGGCGGGGGGGGGGGGTTACCGGGCCCTGCCGTCATCGCCGCCTGGGTGACAGCGACAGCGGCAGGGCCCAGTAAACCCCACTTACCTTTCCGGCGGAGCTCCGGATCGAGGCGAAGGATCCGCCTTCACCTCGATCCTCTTCGCCACGCTCCGCCGGCTCCCCAATCCTCTTCGCCTCCGCCTTAAGGGCAGGCAAAGCCCCCCGCTCCGCTACTGCTTCTCCGGTCCGATTAGAAGCGGAGCACATCCCTAATATCTATGCCAATCCCCTACTCTAGGCAGTGGGCCCATTCAGAAGTCACCTTTAACCATGGCTTTAACCATGGTGGTTAAGCCAGAAAACTGGGCCATGTTCAGAAGACACCTTAAACCATGGCTTTAACCATGTTGAATAAGGCTTAACACAGCCCGTCTTTCTGGCTTAACCACTAAAGACATGGTGTAAGGTGTCTTCTGAACGGGGCTGTCAAATCTTTAGCTAGAGCTTCCCCAGCAAATGCATGTGAACATGTGTATTTTGGGAAGAAATATGTATAGAAATGCATATTTTGTGAGAAAATGGGTTGGATGAAATCTGTGACTAACATATATGTTGGAGGAGCCCTCCTCCACGTCCCACCAACGCTAGACATATGCTATGGTGGGATGTGGGAGAGGGCTTTCTCCATTGTGGCACCCCGGCTGTGGAATGCCCTCCCTTTGGAGGCCTGACTGTTGCCAACACTGACTTTATTCCGGCATGGGTAAAGGCATGGGTTTTTTAACAAAGCCTTTGATGGCTAAATTCACCAAACTTGCATACTGTTTTAACTGTTTTAATTGGTTTTACTGCTTTTCAATTCTATACCGGTTTTAGCTTGATTAGCTGTGTATATTTATTGTTTTATATTGTTTGTATGATTTTATCTGTACGCTGCCCTGAGATCCTAGTGATATAGGGTGGGATACAAATAAATAAATAAATAAATAAATAATTCCAGTTATTTCAAGGGGTCTACTCGAAGCCTACTGACCAAACCTGGATCCAACCCAATATGTTTATTATTATTAAAATTATTTAATTGATTGTCATCATCTATATGCAAAAAAAACCAAGGCAGAATACAACAATTTAAAACAACAAAACCCTGCAACAATAAAAACAAGAATATTAAAAACAGTAAAATATTAAAACTACACATTTGAAAAGGTGCAATTAAAAACATCTGTTTTTGCACCAATTCTAAAATCTTATACTAATTTAATGATCATATTCCCCCCCCCCCAAAGAATCCTTGAACTGTGGTTTGCTGAAGAGGATTATGTGAGAGATCCCGGCATCGTTTTATCAGTGTGCACTTTGCTACATTAGTATGAACAGGTATGTCTCCATATGCATCACTCCACATGTGCCTCATTCATAGGAGCAGAATTAAGGGAGCACATTCCACAATTTGAGGGAAACGCAGGAGAAAGCCATTTCACATGTGCTCAACACACATGATTCTGCATTTCATGGTACCCTCAAAATCGCCTCTCCGGCAGGTTTATTTATTTATTTATTTATTTATTTATTTATTACATTTTTATACCGCCCAATAGCCGAAGCTCTCTGGGCGGTTCACAAAAATGAAAACCATAATAAAACAACCAACTGGTTAAAAGCACAAATACAAAATACAGTATCAAAAGCACCACCAGGATAAAACCACGCAGCAAAATTGACATAAGATTAAAATACGGAGTTAGAACAGTAAAATTTAAATTTAAGTTAAAATTAAGTGTTAAAATACTGAGAGAATCAAAAGGTCTTCAGCTGGCGACGAAAAGAGTACAGTGTAGGCGCGAGGCGGACCTCTCTGGGGAGCTCATTCCACAACCGGAGTGCCATAGTGGAGAAAGCCCTCCTCCTAGTAGCCACCTGCCTCACTTCCTTTGGCAGGGGCTCATGGAGAAGGACCCCTGTAGATGATCTTAAGGTCCGGGCAGGTACATATGGGAGGAGGTGTTCCTTCAAACACTTGGCCAGGTTTTAATACTTGGCCAGGTTCATAGTGTGATGGGTTGTCCCTTAGATAGCCAGGTCCTAAGCTGTCAAGGGCTTCAAAGGCTACGACCAAGGCCAGATGTACACCAAGCAGGATGTAACCCTTTGAAAACAGTATATATAATATGTCTTGGGCCCAAACAGTTGTCAAAACCATTATAAACTGTTATAAAGCAGTAGTGTAGATCTTGTCCAACACCTTGAATGGAACCTGGAAAATAACTGGCAACCAGTGCAGGTCTTTCAGGACAGCTGTAAAATAGTCTAGTGCATCAAACTTGATACTGAAATGTGTCTCCTTGTGAGGATTCCCTTTTTAAAAAACAAGGCCGATTGAGGTGGAAATGGGATTGAACGGGTTTGTGGATGAACTCAGTTGGAAGGGGCATGGATGAGAGAGAGGCTTATCATTCCCCCACCACCCCCTCATTGTTTCGTTAGTCCTCTTGTCTGTTTGATACGGACCCTCATTGCCTTCTTTTTCAATTGCTCTTCGGTCTCCACATCGCTCATAAACTATCGCACTGGGTTGCCTTGGTTAGACCGCATGGCCACCTGCTGTCCCTTTCTGTACACTGCACTGTTCTCTTCTTTAAAACAAAACCAAGAAAACTAGAAGTGGGATCTGTTTTATTAGGACCAACTAAAAGACCCCGAAGTAGTGAGCAAGATTTTGAGATCCCCTGAAATCTTCTTTTATTAATGGAGGAGTCAACGTCTTGCTCACTACTTTCATAGAATCATAGAATTGTAGAGTTGGAAGGGGCCTATAAGGTAGAGGTGTACTCCGCTCCGATTAGAACCGGAGAATCAGAAGCAAATTGGCCTGCTCTGCCTTGCCCAGAGGCGGAGTAGAAGCGGACCGTGGACCTTTAGAAGCACGGCGAAGAGAAGCGGCCATAG
Organism: Elgaria multicarinata webbii; assembly: GCF_023053635.1. Lineage (NCBI taxonomy): Eukaryota > Metazoa > Chordata > Lepidosauria > Squamata > Anguidae > Elgaria > Elgaria multicarinata. The sequence goes on from NC_086190.1 coordinate 6,069,192, forward strand.
GAGAAGCGCTTCTCTTTTCGCGGAGCGCTCCGACCACCATTTTGGAAAATTTCGCCCAAAGGATTGCATTGCGGAAAAGAATAGGGGATAACTGTGTTGTTTTTCAAGCTATCTGTCTGAAAGTTCGGGTGCTTCGAGAGTCGTGGCTGGGGGTAATTTTGAGCCTACTCTCAGCTCTCTGCGTGGTACGGTTCGCTTGCTATATTTTTAAAAAAAATCGGGTAAAAAAAGCGGGAGAGGTACCTTTTTTTAAGTGCTGAGAGGCAGAGTCATGATCACATGATCCCAAAGTTGGAGGAGGGGATACGCAAAATGGGATACTAGTAACTTGGGATACTGGGAAACTTCTCTTTCTTAGTCTGAACGGACTTTTCCCAGTGTTTTTTAAAACAGTAGCCCCACCAAATGCACAAACACAACCTGAAATCATATATTAAGCAAATAAATAACAGATAGGAAACACAGCACTGCTACCCACCGTAACTTTGGTGAACAACTGAATAGATGTGGTGCAAGGGGATGAGGTCCCCTAGGGCATGTGGACGTGCCCAGTACACTGTGTCTTGCCCTTGGAGGGTCATCAGAGCCCTCCAACGGTTAACCAGTGGAGAAACATTGCCTATCATGAGTTGAAGTGTTAGTTTGCTTCTTAAAGAATGGTCCCTAGACAGGGCCAGTCAAATTGGCACAGTTCCCACTCCCCCTGCACTGTGATCACAGCCATTACTAAACAACAAAATAATAATGTTAATAGCAGTACTAATTAATATTAATAGCAACAACAACAACAACAACAACAACAAGGTGTTGAATCACAATGAAAGCCTGCCTGACTTCACTGAAGAGGAAAAGCCAGGAGAGCTTGGGCTATGGGGTGTAAATAATATAAAATGGAATAAATAAATAAATAAACAAACAAACAAAGGAGGGGTGGAATTAAAAGCAGCAGTGTTGCTGAATAAACAACAACAAGAATTTTTTTAAAAGGCTATATCTGTCTTTTACCAGTAAGAGATGGCATCTGTGAGGGTGCCCACTTCAAAAAAATGTATCTGTCAAAATGTCGGAGAACAGTCCATGTCTGAAAATGAGGTGTCCGATTTTCATAAATTCCCAAAAAATCAGGGGATGATGGGATTTGCTTGAGGCTTGGCATGCCTGTGTATCCGTGGATAATCTATCATGGTGGCGAGTTTGAGGTTTCTAACGTGAAAATTGACGTAGTTCTAGCATGGGACTTGATTTGGGGTGAGTTAAAAGGTTAAAGCCCTGCCAAAAATCAGGGGATGATGGGCCTTGCTTGAAACTTAGCATGAATGTGGATCTAGATGGTATCTGTGAAGGTGCCCACTTCAAAAAATGTTATCTGTCAAAATGTCGGAGAACAGTCCATGTCTGAAAATGGGGTGTCTGATTTTCATAAATTCCCCAAAAATCAGGGGACGCTTGGATTGGCTTGAGGCTTGGCACGCATGTGTATATGTCCATGAGGTGTCATGGTGCTAAACTTGAGGTTTCTAACTTTAACAGAAAAAAAGTTGTAGACTTTTTTGGATTTCAATGCAAGCCTATGGGGGGGAAGTGGAGCTCTGATCCGGATCCGGAGCTCCGCAGCGGAGCGGAGCGGACTATAGGCAGAGTGGGGCGGAGTGAAGTGGCCTGATCCGCAAATTGCGGATCTGGAAGAGAAGCAGATCGGGGGGTCCGTGAACACCCCTACTATAAGGCCATTGAGCCCAACCCCCTGCTCAATGCAGGAATCCACCTTAAAGAATCCCTGACAGAGGGCTGTCCAGCTGCCTCTTGAAGGCCTCTAGTGTGGGAGAGCCCACAACCTCCCTAGGTCACTGGTTCCATTGTCGTACTGCTCTAACAGTCAGGAAGTTTTTCCTGATGTCCAGCCGGAATCTGGATTCCTGTAACTTCAGCCCGTTATTCCATGTCCTGCACTCTGGGAAGATTAAGAAGAGATCCTGGCCCTCCTCTGTGTGACAACCTTTTAAGTATTTGAAGAGTGCTATCATGTCTCCCCTCAATCTTCTCTTCTCCAGGCTAAACATGCCCAGTTCTTTCAGTCTCTCTTCATAGGGCTTTGTTTCCAGACCCCTGATCATCCTGGTTGCCCTCCTCTGAACACGCTCCAGCTTGTCTGCGTCCTTCTTGAATTGTGGAGCCCAGAACTGGATGCAATATTCAAGATGATGCCGAATAACCAGGGCCGAATAGGGAGAAACCAGTACCTCACACGATTTGGAAGCTATACTTCTATTAATGCAGCCCAAAATAGCATTTGCCTTTTCTTGCGGCCATATCACACTGTTGGCTCATATTCAGCTTGTGATCTTCAACAATTCCAAGATCCTTCTTGTTTGTAGTGTTGCTGAGCCAAGTATCCCCCATCTTGTAACTGTGCATTTGGTTTCTATTTCCTAGATATAGAACTTGGCATTTATTGCTATTCAACTTCATTCTGTTGTTTTCAGCCCAGCACTCCAGCCTATCAAAATCACTTTGAAGTTTGTTTCTGTCTTCCAGGGTATTAGCTATCCCACCCAATTTGGTGTCATCTGCAAATTTGATAGTTCAGTTGGATTAGGGTGACCATATGAAAAAGAGGACAGGGCTCCTGTATCTTTAACAGTTGTATAGAAAAGAGAATTTCAGCAGGTGTCATTTGTATATATGGAAAACCTGGTGAAATTCCCTCTTCATCACAGCAGTTAAAGGTGTAAGAGCTATACTAGAGTGACCAGATTTAAAAGAGGGCAGGGCACCTGCAGCTTTAACTGTTGTGATGAAAAGGGAATTTCACCAGGTTCTCCATATATACAAATGACACCTGTTGAAATTCCCTTTTCATTTCAATACAACTGTTGAAGATACAGGAGCCCTGTCCTCCTTTTCGTAGGGTCACCCTAAGTTGGATGCTCCTGTGTTTGGATTATTTTCCCACCCCTGAAAACTATCTGCATTTGTTGTCTTATAGTGTACTCATTTCGGAGTCATACTTTCCCCTAAATAAATCATTGGAACGTACATGGACAGAAGAGCATTTTTGTGAGAATTCCTGGCATCATTTTCTCAGTGTTCACTTTGCCCCATTAATATGAGCATGTTAATATATTACTGCACATGCGCCTCATTAATAGGGATGAAAGTGCACACATGTTAGCATCGCTGTATACCTGGAGCTCAGTAAAATGGATAGATGGTGCAAAGGAACTGAAAATGGTGGCAAACTGCCTGCTGTTTGGAACCTACAGTGGGAGAGAGCTATTTGCCTTGATGCCCTCCTTATGGTCTTCCCTGCTTGGCCACTAGGGACAAGTGAATTCCCCTGTGCCTGGCTTATTGGTCCCTCATTGAGCCATTGCTACTGCTCCCCCCGACCCCCTCCCAACCCCATCGTGGCATTGTGCAAGGCAAGTGGCCGATCAGGGCACACTGGGCCGTCCACACTCTTCGCAAGCACCACCATGTTGTGCAAAATGGTGGGGTGGACACTTCCAGGAAGGGAATGTTGCAAAAAGGAGCTCTTTACACAACATTCCCTTCCTGGAAGAGGCCAAGCTGGCAACGATGGGTGCTGGAGTCGTCACACACCAAACACTCGTTCTCGCCTCCTTGCTCCAGTTTTGGAATTAATTATGGAAATTCTCCTAGTTAATCAGGAAGTCAAGAGGGGTGGAATGCATGGCTGAACAATGGAACAGAACAAAGGAACACACGGTAGCCAGTCTATTCCCTGTCCATGTCTGAATCACTTGAGTTGAATCATACATCTCTTCCATCACACACAAGCACATGCCCCTAAACATTTAAATTACATCTATTTTTCTTAAAATAAACACATTTTATCCTGGAATGCACATTTTCCTATGCATTTTGTAACATGTTTTTAGCTGAGAACCGGATTGCAGAAACTTGGAGAAATGCACGATTCAAAGAATGACTGCGAGTTTCTCTAAATGTGATTGATAAACGTAGGCCCATTACACGACATCGTCAACAGCCAGGATGTCTCCCGCGCTATCCCCTGGAAATTGCACATTTAAAACCCCCACAGATAAAGTGGCATTATCCAGATATCGCGAGATTTCTTTGCCATAATTAAAACAAAATGTGTCCTTTCCGAGAAGGGAACAAATCATGTGGTCACATGAGAAGGAGCATGTCAAAAGGATGGGAATATTGCATAGATGAAAGACTTGGTAAGGTGCAGGATTTTTCCTGCGTGTAGAGAAGCTATGTGTGCCAATCTGTATAATAGTTTCGGATGTGCAAATCAGGCTGTTTGTTTAAAAATGTAAACCGAACAAAATATTTGAGTATCCCTTTCTGCAGAGTCACCTTGTATCACCAGCATGGGCAGGATGGTTGGTTAAGGTGTTCTGGATCCCCTGTCTTAGAAACAGTTATAGGGTGACCATATGAAAAGGAGGAGAGGGCTCCTGTATCTTTAACAGTTATATTGAAAAGAGAATTTCAGCCGGTATGATTTGTATGTATGGAGAACCTGGTGAAATTCCCTCTTCATCACAACAGTTAAAGCTGCAGGTGCTCTGCCCTCTTTTAAATCTGGTCACTCTAGTATAGCTCCTGCAGCTTTAACTGAAATGATGAAGAGGGGATTTCACCAGGTTCTCCATATATACGAATGACACCTGTTGAAATTCCCTTTTCTATGAAACTGTTGAAGATACAGGAGCCCTGTCCTCCTTTTCATATGGTCACCCTAAACAGTTATTTTAAAAGGCAAATAGTTATTGAAATGTAAGAGACCGAATGATAAATTTGTTCAAATTAACACATTTGGCATGACTTACTCCACAGACACAACCACCGATTCGCTTTCTCTGGCAAAATAGCGGCAGATATTTTCATGAGATCCTGAAAGACAAATGTTTTCAGGGATGAATGGTGAGAGAGGTGTCATTTGGTGAAATTCCCTCTTCACCAGAACAGTTAAAGCTCCATGAGCCCTGCCCTCTTTTGTATCTGCACACTCTACAAAAGAGGGCAGGGCTCCTGCAGATTTAACAGTTGGGATGAAGAGGGACTTTCACCAGGTGCTGCATGTATACAAATGACACCTAGTTTTAAAAATCTGATCACATATCTGATCACATACCTCCCAAATGCAACAATCAATGGAAAAATCAACCATACGATATGTCATGAAAATAACCTGAGAACTAGTTAGAAAGAAACTTCACACCTAGGGATGTGAAAGCAATCTATTCCTTTGATAAGGGAAGTCAAAATAAACATGCTCTCATAGTAATCATTTGCTCTAAAACCAAGCTTTTGCAAAGGAATGAGAATTATTTGCCAATAACTGAAAGCAAGAGTTGAGATGACAGGGCTGTATCTTTAACAGTTGTATAGAAAAGGGAATTTCAGCAGGTGTCATTTTTATACATGCAGCACCTGGTGAAAGTCCATCTTCATCCCAACTGTTAAATCTGTAGGAGCCATGCCCACTTTTGTAGAGCGTGCAGATACAAAAGAGGGCAGGGCTCATGGAGCTTTAACTGTTCTGGTGAAGAGGCAATTTCACCAAATGACACCTGCTGAAATTCCCTTTTCAATGCAACTGTTAAAGATACAGGAGCCCTGTCCTCCTTTTCATAGGGTCACCCTAGCTTACCACATTTCCCTTCCAAATAATTCATTCCTGCCATAGTGCCTTTTCAAGTCAGGAAGTGCAGGCAGCCTGAGAGATTGTAGAGCAATGGAGAGATGTGTAATAGAAAGAAATTTCTAGTGAGGGAGGAAGCAGCAGCCAGGCACCTCTCCATCGTGCCTGGGTCCAGCTCCAGCTGAGAGCCCCCTCCCTCCTGCTACCCACTATCTCTGCAGAGGCCACCAGTGAGGGAGGAAGCAACAGCCAGGCACCTCTCCATCGTGCCTGGGTCCAGCTCCAGCTGAGAGCCCCCTCCCTCCTGCTACCCACTGTCTCTGCAGAGGCCACCAGTGAGGGAGGAAGCAGCAGCCGGGCACCTCTCCATCAGGCCTGGGTCCAGCTCCAGCTGAGAGCCCCCTCCCTCCTGCTGCCAACTGTCAACTGTCACTGCTGAACTTTGCAACTAAGAATGTAGTGCCTGAATTTGCTTTCCTTTCCCCCCTCCTCCTCCCTCCCAATCCCCTTTCCTTTTGTGTCGCGTCTTTTAGATTGTAAGCCTGTGGGCAGGGACTGTCAAGAAATACTTTTGTAAGCCGCCGTGAGAGCCTTTTTTGGCTGAACGGCGGGATAAAAATGCACAAATATATATATACAGACAGTCCCCTCAACCACCGCACAGTGATTAGTTAAGGTCAAAACCACCACCAAAACACATTGAAAATAAATTATAAAATGCCCTGAGAATGAGGCAGAAAAATGGAAGCCACTTTCACAAGGAAGAAAACTTTTCAGGAAATGGGAGGATAGATTTTGGCACAGTGTTAGCTCCATGCTCTCCCTGGGGCTCAATGCAACGCTGCCCCACTCACCCGCTACAGGGCTTTCAGGGAAGGAGCAGTATTGCCTCCACCAGCATTAGAGCCAAGATGGTTCCACCATCTCCCCTCAGAAACGTAACATTTTGAAGGCCTTAGGGACAGTGCTGAACCCTGAAGGGTGACAACTAGAGCTGAGCCAAGGTTTCTCCCAATATATCTTTCTCAGAAAAGTCCTGAGTTTTTCTTTTCTTTTCTTACCGCCTAGAAATAAAAGGATACTTTTCATAATGTTCTCCATATTTTCTTCACCATTTTTTGGGTGGTGGTGCCTGCATTCCCTTCCCTGACCCCCTTAATGCCCTGGAGTAATGCTAGGTATATGGGGCATTGGGGGGGGGATGCAAAATGGGGCCCAGGCTTCCAGAACAGTTGACCCCATTGCCACTTGCAGCACAAAAACAACAGCTCTAAAAACCTTCAGGAGGAAAAAGAAGGGAGCTGTTCTACTAACCTTGTCAAAGGTGATGCCTACCTGTGAGAAATTGTTGAAGAATTTCTCTCCCCCCCCACCGGAGAAATTCAGGGAAATTGTGCCCCCCAATTGCCTGCCAATAGGGTGGAGAATTTTGAGAGGCTGCTTGAGCACAGCTCTAGGTGGGACTTCGTTGTTCATTCAGTTTATGATGCAAATTAAGTTCTGATGTAACTCACGGATACTTCCGAACATCCAGCCTCCGCCATGAAAGTAAATGATGCCCTTCCTTCGGCCAGCAGAGGGCACTTTCGGCTGGTAAATCCGGACAGGAACGTGCTTGAACTTCACATCCTTGATGAAGAGCGTGGGATCTTTTCCTAGTTTCCTTCCATCCCGAATGAACCGTACAAACTGGATTTGTGTGCAGATATGTAGATTCTCCAAAATCTTTCCCTTTTGAAAGAGGGTGGGGGTGGAAGAAGGGGGCGGGAGTCATGTCCACATATCTATTACAGTAGTCTTACCCAGTGGGTGCCCTCAAGATATTTTGAACTCCAGATCTGATCTGCTCCAGCCAGCATGGCCAATGGCAATGTGAACCTCCCAGAAAGCTTCGGCTATGGGGCAGTATACAAATGCAATAAATAAATAAATAAATAAATAAATAATGCGTGATGGGACTTGTAGTCCAAAACATCTGCAGGACATCAGGTTTGGGGGCAATTGTATTAGGCAGTAGCTCAGGATGTATTTAAGCAACTATCAAGCCATTAAACGTCTAGGGATGGGCAAACCCTTACTGCTACGGCTATGCTCCGCTCTGATTCGGATCGCAACTCAGGAGCGGAGCGACTCAATACGCCTCCGCCAATGGCAGATCCAGATCGGGTCGGGGGAGCTGCAATTGAGCCGAAGTGGTTCACTTCCGCTTGGAGCTCCGAAGGCAGGTAAGGGGGGAGGGGGGCTCACCTGGCGGCGGCGGCACAGTCTGTGCAGCGATGGAGCCAGGTAAGGGGGCAGGGGGGCTTACCTGTGTCCATTGTGGTCCAACACAGGCATCAACTGAGGCCCAGGCCTCAGTTGAAGCCTGTGCCGGATAGAGCCAGAGGCAGGTAAGTGGGGGGAGGGGGGCTTACCTGGCTCCACTGCCACAGTCCGTGTGGCAATGGCAGCGGAGCCGGTTAAGGGGGCAGGGGGGAGGGCTTACCTGCTTCCATTGTGGTCCGGTGCTGGCTTCAACTGAGGGCCAGGCCTCAAGCTAGAAGAGCAGGCCGTGGCCTGCTCTTCTGGTTTGAGGCCTGGCCCTCAGTTGAAGCCGGCGCCGGACCACGACAGAGGCAGGTAAGTGGGGGGGGAGGGCTTACCTGGCTCTGCCACCACCCATGCAACGGAGGAGGTAAGTAAGGAGGCAGGGGAGAGGGGGGCTTCTTCAGCCCCCATTTTGCCCCCCATTCCCCACTTACCTGCCTCCGCTGCCTGCCGCGGAGGCAAGAAAGTAGGGAAGGGGGCAAAATGTTGATCCGGCCCTCTGGATCTCACTCTGTGGAGCGGAGTGGGGGAGGGGCAGATTGACTCGATCTGAAAGTTGCTGATCGGGGCCATGAAGCGGTTTGGGGAGTCTGTACACAGACCTACTTACTGCAATAGCTTGGCCAACCAAAATGATCAAGGGGCTGACATACCTCCTCTGTAAAGGAAGCATTTGGGGACTTTTTTTAGTTTTGGGGGGCAAAAGATGATCACGAAGAAGTGACAGAGACTTATAACACAATGAATGCACCCTACAATCAGCCCCAGCTAGCATTTACAATGATTAGGAATGATGGGAACTGTAGTCCAAAATATATGGAGTATACCAGGTTGGGGAAGGCTGGTGAAGCAGAAGTGAATAAAAGGATCATTTTCACCCATTCTCATTATATTAGAAGTCGGTCACCCAACTAGTTCCAGGACAAATTAACTTTGGTGCCTAAAAGGGTGGTGAAGGTCACTGGCTGAGATAGCCCTTATATGGAGATTAGACAAATTTGAGGAAGAGGGGGGAGGAGGAAAAGAGGCAGTGCGGTGTAGTAGTTAGAGTGTTGGACTGGGACTCAGGAGACCTGGGTTCTAGTCCCCACTTGGCCACGAAGCTCATTAGGGGACTTTGGGTGAGTCACTGACTCTCAGCCCAACCTACCTTATAAGTTTGTCATGGGGCTAAAAGGAAGAGGAGGAGGAGGATTATGTAACCCCCCTTGGATTCCTCAAAAGATGCGAGAAAAGCAGGTTATAAATGCAATAATTACAAAATAAATAAAAATCAGGTGGAGGAGCAGAGGAGATAGCCCACCAGCGTCTAATAGATGCTGTTCCAATCTGTTGAGCTGGAGCGAAAGTACTGATGTTGAAAACCCGGCCATCTCGTCACTCCAATTAGGAATAATTCCGAGATTCTCTTTATCCAAATTTCTCTCCGTATTGTGGAGTTCTGGCATTGCATGGCATTCCCTTGGCGAAGCGATAGCGATGCGTGAGGAAGTTGGCATTGTTAATGTTACTTTATTTTTTTGGTTTCTCCATTTTCAGCAGAGCACCCTTGCCACAGCCTTCGGTTCATTTGCGGATGGATACACATACAATTACGAACGCTTGCCTCTTGCTTTGTATACAAGTATAGATGTGATGCCCCCTTCACATTAGCAACACATGAAAAGGCTGGGGACTTTAGTTAAACCAGAATTCAGGAAGAGCGGGATGGAGGAACCAGAATAGTGACTTCCAAATGACCCCAGAGCCACTTTTTACAGTGTAAACTTTTTTTACAGTGTAAACGCTTGTTTGCATTTCCCTGCTAGCAAACATGCAGTTGGAACTCAGGGGAGGGAGGGAGAAGAAAATGCAGAAAGAGGGGACATAAAAGGGGTTAGACAGCACCTTTCTACCAATCACGTCTCTGCCCTAAATTCCCTTCTCCCAACGTTTCTTTCTTCCCCTGCAATTTGACCCTGCTGTAAAGATTTGCTCCCACAGCAAATGGTAATTATTCTTTTGTTGTGTGTGGGGTGGGGTGGGGAGTGAGTGAGTTGTTGTACCCATTGCTCTGTCAAAAGGGGCAAGTAACATTTATAATTAAAAAATTAATAACAAGATTGTCTCAGGTCATTTTGGGAACGTTTTAACCTGTAAAGTCTTACACAGTTCGGGACCACAACTCCTGACGGAACGCCTTTCCTGACACGAACCTACCCGAACCCTACGTTCAACACCTAAGGTCCTCCTCCAGGTGCCTACTCCGAGGGAAGCTTGGAGGACGACAACAAGGGAGAGGGCCTTTTCAGTGGTGGCCCCCCAACTGTGGAACGATCTCCCTGACGAGGCCCGCCTGGCGCCAACGTTGCTATCTTTTCGGCACCAGGTCAAGACTTTTCTCTTAGCAATATGTGATGAGCCTGGGTCTGTTTTTTTTAGGCTTGTAATTTATTTTTAAGTTGTTATAGAGGTTTTAAATGTATGTGTATATTGTATGTTTTTGTGGTTTGTAATTTTTGTATATTGTCTAAATCAGTCAGAGAACTTCAGCTATGGGGTGGTATACAAATACAATAAACAACAACAACAACAACAACTCCAGTTGAATCCAGGAGACAATCATCTACCAAACCCTGGGAATTAATTCTAACCAGAAAACACTTTTCCTTACCTATTCTATCAGTATTGTTTTGGCTTTAATAGAACAAGATCATTCCCCTCCCCCCCATCTCTCTTGCCCCTCCCTCTGGACATTTCCCCCACTGCTGTCTTGTTAGATCCTCCCACTTTGAATCTAATCCACCAGTTCTAGGGTGACCAACTGTCAGGATTTCCCCGGATTTGTCCTGGTTTTTGTTCTTTCCATGGTGTCAGGGGGGATTTTCTATAATTTTCAATAATGTCCTGGAATGACACACCTTCCTCTTTAAGGCTGCCATTAGCATAGCAGGAGGGAATGACATGCTTTCTTGAGGCACATCATTCCCCCACCCTGAGCTCCAATTGAGGTCTTAAAGGGGAAAGTGGGTCATTCGTGGACATTATAGAAAAGGCCCCCATTGGAGTGGATGGTGGTGGTGCAGAATGAAATCCTTTCCCCTCCTCCACTCCAATCGGGTTCTTTAAGGTGGCGGGGGAAGAACGTACTTTCTGCAGGACTTAGAAAGCTGCTTCCCCCCCACACACACACACTAGGTGTCCTCTTTTTTGGTCTCCCAAATATGGTCACCCTAACCAGTTCTCCCTTTACAGGGGAGCAAAAGGGTGTGTGTGCTCTTTTGCCCACCTTAACTATTGCATTTATTTTAAAAGAAAGAAAGAAAGAAAGACAGACAGACAGACAGACAGAAAGACAGACAGACAGACAGACGTCCCACTCACCCCGTTTCATTCAAAGTCCAGCATTCACTCACCAGAACAGCAGAGCCAATCAAAACAGCATGAATGATTCGGAGCTTTGCTGGATGTTCAACGCCAGGAGGGATCTCAGAGTTGGAGGCGTCAAAATAAATGCTCCCCACAACCAGCAAGATCACGGCTGCAAGGAATGCAGCCACCACTAACACGAAGAGGACGTAGAAGAAACCCATAGCTGCTCCGAGGAAAACCTGGCTTTGCCCTTGGCTTTTCGCAGCGCTTGCTTTGATTTTGCTTCCTGTTTTCTTCTACAGCCACGCAATCCGGATCGACAACGCCTACCAGAAAGAGGCCCGGTCTCCTCCCTCATTCTTGGGCAAAAGGGAGCAGTGTTCACTTAAGGGCAACTGAGATCGATATCAAGGGTTTCGAAGCAGCGTGCTTCTCCTTTCCTTGCACAACAACAGAGCGTATTATCCACTGGAGAAAGAGAAGTTGTGTGTGCCAATACAAACACACCCACCCAAACCATCCCCGTGTCTTCAAAGCCAGCCAACGTTACATTCTCGCATAGTTCGGAGAGATCAGAAAGATTAAACCTTGCAATCGATATATTACTTAATAGGCTCACAGACTGACATGCCCATTTTCTCTCGTTCTCTCTCTCTCTTCCAGCTCAGGCAGTGGCTGAGTCCTGATGGCTACGTGCTTCTACCTCCAGTATCAGAGGCAGTATGTCTATGTACACCTGTTGCTGGGGAACATGGGCTGGAGGATGCTGTTGCACCTGCTTGCAGGCTTGCCATGGGCAGCTGGTTGGTCACTGTGTGAACAGAGTGCTGGACGAGATGAACCCTTGGTCTGATCCAGCATCAGGGCTGTCTTCTAATGTTCTTATGTTCTTAAAACCACCGAAGGATCAGTGACAGAAGGGGGTAGGACCAAGTGAAGGGACGTGACGGTCTGAGGAATCTCAGGGAACCACATTGGGACCAGAGGAGGGCTGGATTTGTCCACTGGGCCCAAAGCTTTGCCCATTGTGTTAAGTGCTACGTATTTGTACTTCCATAGAATCATAGAATAGTAGAGCTGGAAGGGGCCTACAAGGCCATCGAGTCCAACCCCCTGCTCAGTGCAGGAATCCACCTTAAAGCATCCCTGACAGATGGCTGTCCAGCTGCCTCTTGAACGCCTCTAGGATGGGAGATGCCACCACCTCCCTAGGTCATTGGTTCCATTGTTGTACCACTCTAACAGTCAGGATGTTTTTCCTGATGGCCAGATGGAATCTGGCTTTCTGAAACCTGAGCCCATTGTCCTGCACTCTGGGAGGATCAAGAAGAGATCCTGGCCCTCCTCTGTGTGACAACCTTTCAAGGATTTGGAGAGTCCTCTCATGTCTCCCCTCGATCTCCTCTTCTCCAGGCTGAACATGCCCAGTTCTTTCAGTCTCTCCTCATAGGGCTTCGTTTCCAGACCCCTGATCATGTTTGACACAAGGACAATCCAGATGTGAAATGATGGTTTACACAGGGTTTACATGAGGGGACACAGGGTTGTAGTCACTGACCAAGTCCATATCCATCCTGGTATAGTGGTCAATTCTGAAGTGAAGGTACCCATATTTATTTTATTTTATTTTATTTTATTTATTTCATTTCTATACCGCCCAATAGCCAGAGCTCTCTGGGCGGTTAACAAAAATTAAAACCATGAAGAGCATAATAAAACAACCAACAATTTAAAAACACAAATACAAAATACAATATAAAAAGCACGACCAGGATAAGACCACACAGCAAAAATTGATATAGGTCAAAATATGAGATTGAAACAGCAGAGTTTAAATTTTAGTTAAATTAGGTGTTAAAATACTGAGAAAATAAAAAAGTCTTCAGCCGGCGAAGAAAGGAAAACAATGTAGGCACCAAGCAAACCTCTCTGGGGAGCTCGTTCCACAACCGGGGTGCCGCAGCAGAGAAAACCCTCCTAGTAGCCCCGTGCCCCACTTCCTTCGTCAGGGGCTCACGGAGAAGGACCCCTGAGGATGACCTTGGGGTCCAGGCAGGCACATATGGGGGGAGGCGTTCCTTCAGATAGCCTGGCCCCAAACCGTTTAGGGCTTTGGCCGGTCTCTGTGAGTAGGCGGGCTGCCCTGTTTTGTACCAGCTGAAGTTTCCGGACCATTTTCAAAGGCAGCCCCATGTATAATGCATATTGGCAGTCGCCATAGCTATGCCCCCAATTAATGTCCAAAAATGCAGGCAGTGGCCTTGATCCATAACGACAAAACCACTCCAGAAGCTATCATTTCTCCTGGAGCAGGTCTTTTGTAAAGTGAATGGGTCTTAATTTACCCATTCAAGACCAAGCCACTGAAACACAATTTGCATCACAACAGGGTACAATTGCAGATGTCATGGGTGCCTGACTCAGTCCAGGAGTCCGGTGGACTCCCCCTCATCTGGTATGTGACACCGGCCTTGTAGCTAGTGGGTAGATTTATTAGGAAATGGTTTGAGAATGTCAGATGTTCTCTGCAAGCTTATCCCTGTAAGAAGTTCCTGGGGGAGTAGCTGGTTCACTCCCTGTCTCAGCCTTGAAGCGGCTGGTTCCCTGGGAACTTCAGAGTGTTTTGGAAAAGGTGGGGTCCACTCTTCAAAGTGGGTTGGAACATCCCGCCCTCTTGGCACGTGGGTTTACAGGTCAGAGGACCTGTCTGTCAAGTGTCTTTGAATAGGCCTCAAAGGCTGGTGCAAAGCTGAAAAAGCTTGGCTAGGTTTCATCTCTCAGCACAACGCCTGACCTCCCTCCTGCTTTGGGTTCCATCTCCGCTTGGGACTTTGAAAGCACTCTGCACATGGACGCTTTGCTATTTGGACTTTGGATATCAAAGAACTGTGCCATGAAAAGTAGTGAGGCTTTTCATAGACTTGGACTTGCATATGCTGTGGATTCTGTGTTCGTGCCCGGACTCAGGTGGCAGGGAGTTCCCAGTCCTTAGCAGAAGGATGGGACTCCCGGGCCTGAGGCTTAACCTTTCCTGAAGTCGTGGTAATACGGTCAGCTCAGTAGTGGTAGGCTGAGACTGACAAGTGCATGACGGATCTCTCTGCCCGGCTCTGGTGGCTCAGAGCAACCTTTCCTGGGACTTCGTTTTAGGAGCTTGGCCGTGTCCCTTTGAAGAGCCAGCGAATGCAGCGTCTGGAGAAGCTCAAAGCGGTTACTGGCCTACCCTATTCACACACCCCTCTCCGAGTGTTTGCCTTAAGGATAGTTTCAGAAAAAAGAGCCTAAAGCTTTCTAACCATCGTTCAGCTTTAAGTGTGTTTTGGAGACGCTGTAACCATTAAGCTTGTCTACCGTGTGATGTCCTCCATAAAAGAAGTCTCACTGATGTGAGTGTCTCCTGGCAGCTTGCCAGCACGTGTGAATGCCACAGGGAATAGGCTCTGAACATGACACAAAGGCCTTAGCTAGACCTAAGGTTTATCCCGGGTCGTCCCTGCTTGCTCCCGGGATATCCTGTGTGTCATTTACATGAACAGGGATGACCCCGGGACAATCCCGGGATAAACCTTAAGTCTAACTAAGGCCTAAGCTTTTGAAGGGGCTTGCATGGCCCAGAAGCAGGGATAGGCAGCAGCTGTGATCCACTGTGGGACCCCGGCTGTGGAATGAGCTCCCCAGAGAGGTCCACCTGGCACCTACACTGTATTCTTTTCCTCGCCAGCTGAAGACCTTTTGATTCTCTCAGTATTTTAACACGTAATTTTAACTTAAATTTAAATTTTATTGTTCTAACTCTGTATTTTAATGTTATATCAATTTCGTTGCGTGGTTTTCGCCTGGTGGTGCTTTTTATACTGTATTTTGTATTTGTGTTTTTAACCTGTCGGTAGTTTTATTATGGTTTTAATTTTTGTGAACCGCCCCAGAGAGCTTCGGCTATTGGGCGGTATAAAAATGTAATAAATAAATAAATAAATAAATAAATAAATAAATAAATAAATAATAAGCAGAGGCATCAGGGCAAGCGCCCACCAAGATGAATGCAGGTGAGTTCGCCCTCTCCTACCTGTACCTGTGCAGCCAACCAGCCCCAGAGTTTTATTGCTTTGTTTTTAAGGAGAAGAAAGGATGCTTCAGCAACCAGTGTTAACAGCATATGTTGAGCTTTGTAATCTGTTTTTATGCTTTTTATGGTTTTCAATTTTGTATATTTGTTTTTAATGTTCCGTGTTTTAATCTTTGTAAGCCACCCACAGAGCTTTGGCTATGGGGCAGCATTTACGTATAATAAATCATCATTATCATCACCATCATCCTTCCAGCCCATGTGACTTATGATTTTCCCCGCAGGTGATCCACTGGCATCTGAACTTTTCAGATGTTCTCACACAAGGTTCCCAATTCAGAAAACACACCAAGGCATGCGTAAGAATGTGTGTTTTGTGAAAAAAAAATAGGTTTAGAAATGCACATAACAATTAAAAGGGAATTAGTCACCTGCTCAGTAATATACCTGCAAATCAGCAAAACCTTACTTCATCATCTATCCTTGCTCCAGAGTTGCTTCCCTTTTCAATACAAATGTTAAAGATACAGGAGCCCTGTCCTCCTTTTCATATGCTCACCCTAATTTAGTGAAAGACAGCACACTCACACACACTCCTCGGCCACCTCATAAGGTGAGCACAAGAACCCTGAACCCAACCCAAGAGAATCTCTCTGAATTTTTCTTCTCCTTTTCGAAAGGAAATTCTCTTGTATGAAATTGACTGAGCAGGGTTGAAAAAAAATGTGTTAGAAATTTCCAGCACTAATAAAAATATGAAAATTAATTTACCCATTCCTATCCCACCCTCAAGATAAACTGTTGTTGTTGTTGTTAAACATAAATAGCTAGAGATACAAATTTAGAATGTAATTACAAAGAAACAAACCGAAGACTGAGTTCCTCTAAATGAGCTGTTTAAACTTTATAGCAGGTTCATGACTGGCCACTCATTACGTTTCCTGGTCCGTTTCATGACGCAGCAATCCTCCCGCGCCTGTCTCAAGATTTCTGGGTGATAATTGATAACAGAAAAAATGTGGTAACAAACAAATCCCCTTTCTGTTTCAGCATGTAAAGAGGAAATCCGTCACGAGAAGAAACATAAAAAATGGGCAGACCAGTGCCATCTTGTGGCTGATGAATGAAACATACAGAACTCCTGGTTAAAGGGGAATATGGGGAGAGAAGTGTGTGTAAAGGGAGAATGTTGTGATTGTGGTACAAAAAACGAAAACCAGAAAGCTGTCATAAGCTTTTGAGAAATGTTACAATGCTGTCCACTCCCTTTTTGCCAGAGGGAAATGACAAAAATCCATCAAAGAGGTTAATCACCCCGTGGAATCCATCTTCAATGTGGTACCAAGTGACTGGTACTCCATTGTCCTCCAGCCGTTTCTTGTAGAGGATGCCGTCATCCCTTAAAACGTCATACTCACAGGTGATAATGCATGCCTTGGGAAGTTGGCCAATAATCGCATCTTCTGCCATGAGTGGAGAGAAGGTTGTCTCTAAAGCTTGCTTCACCACTTCATAGACATCATCCAAGAAGGATGTGGTCGTCTGTGGCTTGTAACCCCTGACCTTGAATTCCTCGGGGATGTTCTCTGAATTGATCCATTTCCCAAATCTCATTTTTATGTCACTGGGAACATGGCACCCTTGCATCACACTGTCCAACACTGACAAGTCCTTATTGAGATACTGCAAGGCAGAAGAGATGACGTCCTCCCGGTACAAGATTGGGACAGCCCGGTTTTGTTGGTACGAAGGCAAATTAAAATCTATTGCCTGGAGGCCGGGATAGATCAGAATCTGAGCCAGTGGTTTTGTGAGTTCAGACCCACTTGATAATGCTTGGCAAACAGAGGCAGCGAAGTTTCCCCCAACACTGTCCCCGCCGATGATAATGCGAGCAGGATCGACTCCATAGTCTTCGGCGGTCTTCATAAAATGTCTGCTGGCAGTCAGGCAATCCTTAAACTGGGATGGGTATTTCTCCTCAGGTGCCAAATGATATCTAGAATATCAGAAGACAGATTGCTAGAGAAGCATCAACAATCTACCCTTGCACAAGAACTGCTTTGACCATTAAGATAACCCCTGGATGACTTTTCTCCAGATCCTGTCTTCACAGGGCTGCTTCACTCCTCCTTCCCCCTGAAACCCTGCTGGAAAACTCCAGCAGGGAGCGTGGAGTTTTCCAGCAATCTGGGTATTGGATACCACCTCTCACCCTCTTCCCAGGCTTCTGGTGACCAATCAGGGGGTCGTCATCTGCTCCGGACCTCCCCCAACATCACATGGCGGAAGGGCCCTAGTAACCTTGCTCTGAAGAAAAAAGTCAGGGTAAGTCCCTGACTTTTTTACAGCACAGCTTCGGGGTAAAGTCCCTCAGTGGCTGCAAACTGGCGGCTACATCATATAGCCGATGCAGCGACAATTCACAGCCACTGCAGACAAAGAGCACATTAGGCAGCCTTCAGGTTCCTGGAAGTGACTGGGGACAGGGCCTCTTCTGAAATAAAATAAGAAGAGCTCTGCTGGATCAGACCAAGGGTCCATCTAGTCCAGCACTCTGTTCACACAGTGACCAACCAGCCATCGGCTAGGGATGAACAAGCAGGACATGGTGCAACAGCACCCTCCCACCCATGTTCTCCAGCAACTGGTACACACAGGCTTACTGCCTCAAATACCGGAGATAGCACACATCTAGGCCAGCACTGTGTTCACACAGTGGCCAACCAGCCATCGGCCAGGGATAAACAAGCAGGACATGGTGGAACAGCACCCTCCCACCCATGTTCTCCAGCAACTGGTACACACAGGCTTACTGCCTCAAATACCGGAGATAGCACACATCTAGGCCAGCACTGTGTTCACACAGTGGCCAACCAGCCATCGGCCAGGGATAAACAAGCAGGACATGGTGCAACAGCACCCTCCCACCCATGTTCTCCAGCAACTGGTACACACAGGCTTACTGCCTCAAATACCGGAGATAGCACACATCTAGGCCAGCACTCTGTTCACACAGTGACCAACCAGCCATCAACTAGGGACCAACAAGCAGGACATGGTGCAACAGCACCCTCCCACCCATGTTCCCCAGCAACTGGTGCACACAGTTGACAGCACACAACCATCAGGGCTAGTAGCTATTGATAGCCTTCTCCTCCAGGAATTTATCCAACCCCCTTTTAAAGCCATCCAAATTGGTGGCCATCACTACATCTTGTGGTGTATGACATCCTAGTTTTCAAATACTCTTTGAGACAGATGTCTCTTTGGGGAAAAGATTGGAGAAAACCAGGAGAAGACATTTTTATTTCCCCATGCCTTCCTGCTACTTTAGACATTTTAGAACTAGAATCTGTTACTTCGTTTTTACTCTGGAGTTGTTGGGGGGGAGGGGTTACTGTTCAATAACTTTGCCTGGATTGTGTTGCTATTGCTACATCAACCATGTGATGAAAGTCTTATTTGCCTGAAGTGCTGGGCATAAAATACTGTAATAAAATTAAGGAATAACATTTGTCTAATTGAGTTAGTCTCTTCATTTTATCAGAATTTTGTAGGACATTTTGTTTCATGTAATAAATAGGGGAGGAGTAATCTGTCAATCTCTCCATTTTCCCATTTTAAGTTTGGTTCATCCTAAACATTGAGATTTGTTTTTTCTCTTTATATTTGCTTGAGAATTCATAAGCATTTGGGGGCATATTTCTCCTAGTACATGCATTTTTGCATGCATGCTTGCCTCACATACAATTTGCAAACAATTTTCCTAATGTAATGGATTTTTAAATGCTATTTACCCTAACATACATCTTACTACACACACACACACACACACACAGAGAGAGAGAGAGAGAGAGAGAGAGAGAGAGAGAGAGAGAGATTGACTGAAGAGCTGAACTGTAAGTACGAATTAGAATGAGAACTGAACAAATTTCTCCCCCAAACCTAGTAATTAACAATTTTGGTAAAATAAAGCCAAGGAGCTCAGGATGTGTTAGCAGAACTCAGGCTACAGGTCACTGAACCTGAGGCTAAAGGGTTAACATACACCTACAGGGTGGGAGGGGATTGTTACAATGCTTGTCTTGCTACTCCCTGTCTCCTCCCTCCTTCTTCCTTCTTCTTTCTGCTGTTTTACCCACCTGCATGGTGTGCTGACCACGATGGGGGAACCAAGCCATCCCATCGTAGGATATAAGTTAAATGTTGCTAAGTAAAGTTTTCTTTCAAACCACCTGGAGTGTTTCTATTGTCTGTACGCGTGGCTACTCACACGGAGCTGATTCGGTCGACAACAGGTTATGGGCCCAGGACGCAAATAAAGAATAACCCGTGAAAGGAGTCACTTGGGAACCTGTGAGTACTGCTAATTGGTTAGACAAGAAAAGAAAAGAAAACTCTCGGAGTGTGGGACGATGGCTGAAAGCAACACATACGCAACCATGGCAAAGCTAGACACCAGGAACTACCAGACATGGAAGTTCAAGATGGAAATGGTGCTAGTGAAAGATGACTTGTGGGAGGTTTTAGAATCAGCTTGACCTGCAGAAAAACCCCAGGACTGGGATAAAAAGGACAGAAAAGCAAGGGCAACGATTGCTTTGTCAGTCCAAGATGACCAGTTGTTCTACATTCGAAATGAGAAAACAGCAAAGGGAATGTGGGAAGCATCGCAGAAAATACATCAGCCTAGCAGCATAAACACAAAGCTCTTTCTGAAAAGAAAGCTGTTTAGAATGAGGCTGGAAAGAGACGCTAGTTTGCCAGACCATGTAAATGCAGTCCTGCAAGTGGTTGAAGAACTAAGAGCAATTGGCTCAGAGACCTCCATGTCTATGGTGACCATATGAAAAGGAGGACAGGGCTCCTGTATCTTTAACAGTTGTATTGAAAAGGAAATTTCAGCAGGTGTCATTTGTATTTATGGGGAATCTGGGGAAATTCCCTCTTCATCACAACAGTTAAAGCTGCAGGTGCCCTGCCCTCTTTAAAATCTGGTCACTCTAGTATAGCTCCTGCAACTTTAACTGTTGTGATGAAGAGGGAATTTCACCAGGTGCTGCATGCATACAAATGACACCTGCTGAAATTCCCTTTTCTATGCAACTGTTAAAGTTACAAGAGCCCTGTCGTCCTTTTCATATGGTCACCCTATCCATGTCCATCATTTTGTGCAGCCTAGATGACTCCTACGAACCCCTCATTAGAAGTGCGCCCCAAAGCAGAGCTAAAATTGGACTATGTGAAGGCCAGGCTGATTAGTGAGTGGACTCGCAGGATGGAAAACATGGCCAATGCCTCATGTAACAGGACAAAGGCTGGGGAGAAAACGAAGGCTGCAAAGGAATCCGAGAAGGCCCTCAAAGACCAAAGCAATGTTATACATGCGGGGCAAAAACACATCTTAAAAGGGACTGTCCCGAAAACGGCCACAAGAGGGAGACGAAGGGCAATGAAAAACATGCCCGGACAAACCTTTGCAAATTGGCCTCTCTTGAACCATCCAGAACTCAAGGGGACAATCTGATTTGGATATTGGATTCAGGAGCCAGCTGCCACATGACTAGCCAGAGAGAGTTCTTCATCAAACTGGATCGTCGAAGGCAAAGTTATGTTTGCCTGGCAAATGGCGAACAGATAAGAACAGATGGGGTGGGAGAAGGCACCATAGACTGCATAGCCCCACCACATGGCGGGAAGACAAAGATGACAGAAGTCTTGATTATGCCAGACCTAGAAGGAAACTTGCTCTCAGTGAGAAAGCTTGCAGCGGATGGATTTGTCCTGCTTTTCCAAGAGGCCAGATGCCAAATCAGCAGAGACGGAAGCCTGTGGGGCAATGCCATGGCAAGGAACTCCATGTATGAGGTCACCGGCAGCAGAGAACAATCACTGGAAAAAAGGCAGGTGTAGAAACAGCCATGGACATTAGGCCTTTGTGGTAATATGGGTCCCAAAACATGGTCTGAAGGTAGGGTGACCATATGAAAAGGACAGGGTTCCTGTTTCTTTAACAGTTGTATTGAAAAGGAAATTTCAGCAGGTGTCATTTGTATATTTGGGGAACCTGGAGAAATTTCCTCTTCATCACACCAGTTAAAGCTGCAGGTGCCCTGCCCTCTTTTAAATCTGGTCACTCTAGTATAGCTCCTGCACCTTTAACTGTTGTGATGAAGCGGGAATTTTACCAGGTTCTCCATATATACAAATGACACCTACTGAAATTCCTTTTTCTATGCAACTGTTAAAGATACAGGAGCCCTGTCCTACTTTTCATATGGTCACCCTACTGAAGGCACATGAGAAAGCCACGTCTGGGTCAGGTCAATGCTTGGAGGGGAGACCACTAGGGAACAGCATGGAGCCACCCTGAACTCCACAATAGAAGAAAGGTGGGTTATAAATAGGGTGACCATATGAAAAGGAGGACAGGGCTCCTGTATTTTTAACAGTTGCATAGAAAAGGGAATTTCAGCGGGTGTCCTTTGTGTATATGGAGAACCTGGTGAAATTCCCTCTTCATCATTTCAGTTAAAGGTGCAGGAGCTGTACTAGAGTGACCAGCTTTAAAAGAGGGCAGGGCACCTGCAGCTTTAACTGTTGTGATGAAGAGGGAATTTCACCAGGTTCCCCATATATACAAATGACACCTGCCGAAATTCCCTTTTCAATACAACTGTTAAAAACAAAGGAGCCCTGTCCTCCTTTCCATATGGTCACCATACTTAATTCTCAAATTGAAGAATGCACAGTTGGCCACAGTTCACAGTACTTCCATTTATCATCTGAAGGGTCGAGGTGACGACACTCCACTACCGGACAACCAGCAGTATCGAAGGGCGATCGGTAAGCTGTTATTCATTGCAACAGTTACCAGGCCAGACATCGCTGCAGCTGCGGGCATCCTGAGTAGGAAGGTAGCCAACCCATCTCAGTGTGACTGGAACTGAGTGAAGTGTGTGATGCGCTATCTGAAAGGCACTGCGGATGCAAGGCTAAAACTGCCCAGACGCGCATCCATGGGACTGGTCGGGTTTGTGGATGCAGACTGGGCAGGCGACGAGTCAGACCATAAGTCTACGTCGGGAAGCCTGTTCATATACAATGGCAGGGCCATCAGTTGGGCCAGTAAAAGGCAGGCGGTTGTAGCCATGTCTTCCACAGAAGCGGAATACGTGGCAGCGGCCAGTGCATGTCAGGAGGCGATTTGGCTCAGGCGATGACTCACTGACATGGGGCTGGTGATCACTCAAGCCACAGTGCTACATGAGGACAATCAGGGGTGCATAAAGCTAGCATCGAGTGAGAAGCTGAGACCACAGACGAAGCACATCGATGTGAAGCATCACCTGATAAGAGACCTAGAAGAGCAAAGAGTGATTGAGCTAAAGTACTGTCCAACCAAAGAGATGGTGGCAGATGTGCTAACAAAGCTCCTACCGGGGGAACTGCACCAACGGCACCTGATGGGCATAGGACTGATGCAATGACCTATTTGGACTGGTGCATTGCCCTGTGGCCTTCGAGAAGGGGTGTTAGTAGAACTCAGGCTACAGGTCACTGAACCTGAGGCTAAAGGGTTAACATTAACAGGGTGGGAGGGGATTGTTACAATGCTTGTCTTGCTACTTCCTGTCTCCTCCCTCCTTCTTACTATTTTTTCTTCTATTTGCTGTTTTACCCACCTGCATGGTGTGCTGACCACGATGGGGGAACCAAGCCATCCCATTGTAGAATATAAGTTAAATGTTGCTAAGTCTTCTTTCAAACTACCAGTGGAGTTTTTCTATTGTCTGTACGTGTGGCTACTCACAGGGAGCTGATTCGGTTGACAACAGGATGATCTCTATTTCTTTTCACTATTTGATCCTTGTCTAGTTCCACCCCTCTACTCACAATCCTGTTTCTTCAATGACGTGTCAAAGCTGAGACTGTGTGGCTCGTCTGATTTCATGGCACAGGCAAGATTTGAACTGAGAGCTGCCCAGCTCTGACCCTTAAGCACTCACTGTAGTAGCCCTTGCAAAAGAGCATCTGGTCGTAGAAGGGTAGAGAGCCAAGAAGAATCAATTATCCCCCTTCCACAGGGGTTTCTGGTTGGCATGCTCTACTGTAGAATTAGTTTGAGAAATCGCTCAGCTGGCTGGCTGCCATAGAGCAGGATATGACCACCACGTTTTAAGCCACAGTGTTGCCAGAGGTAGTGCATTAGAGGAAGGAACAAGAGACACTATGTCAAAGTGCACACAGAACTGAGGCCACAGCTAGACCTAAGGTTTATCCTGGGATCATCCAGGGTTCGCCCCTGCCTGAGCACTGGATCCCCTGTGTGTCACCTAGATGAACAGGTTTGACCCCTGGACGATCCAGGGATAAACCTTAGGTCTAGCTATGGCCTGATAGTAATAAATGATGCCCAGTGAGCTAAGCCGCAAAGCAAAGCAAGTGACAACTACCAGAAGCTGATGGACTGGTGGAAAATACCCACTCAAGAATCTAGTTGGAATGGGTCTACATGGGTTGCATGACCCATCAAGCTGAACTTCAGCTCAGCAGCCACACATTGGGTGATTTGCCGTCTGCTCGACAACTTGGGTAGACAGCGAAAAGAAACAAAACACTGAGCTTTTATGGAACTCCGAGAACCTGAGAAACCATCAGGAGTGCAATGTTGTCTCACTAGAAGTCATTTGTTGGCAACAGCTCCACGTGTACATTGGCAAAGGGCCCTCTGCTGTTGCTTCTAATACCCTACTTCTGGCAAACTTGCAATTTGGAATGTGATGCCATCATATCCTGCATCACTGGCAAACATCAAACTGCAAGGCATCTGAAACAATAACTTGTTTCAGAAACAAGAGCTTATTTTCTTTCTTGGTTCTCTGCCCCTGTATGACCAGTAGTGAGTAGCCAGAACTGGAAGCCCCAAGTCTGAAGCTTGCCTGTGCCATGAATTCAGGCAAGCCACACATTCTCAGTCTCTAACTTGAAAAGATGGAGGCTGTTGCAGTCCAACACCTCTTGAGGCCAGCAGGTTGGAGAAGGCTGATGTAAGTAACAAGTATTTATTACATTTATATCCCACCTTTTCTTCCTCCAAGGAACCCAAGGCGGCAAACATAATCCTCCTCTTCTCCATTTTACCCTCACAACAACAACTCTACTGGTTGGGCTGAGAGTCTGTGACTGGCCCAAAGTCACCCAGTGGGTTTCCATTGCCGAGTGGGGACTAGAACTCGGATCTCCCAACTCTCAGTCCAACACCTTAGCCACTACACCACACGGGCTGTGGATGTGGATATTGATAGGTGTTCCCTAATGTCTTCTTCATTGCACTCTAGTATCACCATGAAATGAACCCCAGCAGATATGGAGAGGAAGGGGGAGCTATGCAAATGGAGGCAACCACAGTTCTTAATATCTTCTACTATGTTCTATGGGGCAAGATGAACAAGAGGACAATCCTCCTCTTCCTCCTCCTGCCAGCCTCCTGTCCGCTCTAAGGTTGGGCAAGCTGTGTCCTGTTGTTGTGGCATTTATGAATATATTTACTTATTTATTATTGAGATAAGCGCTTTCCCACTGCTTTCCCTCTCCCCCACGAGAGGTGCCTGAGAGACGACATTGAGTTCAGACTTTGAAAATTCCTGATAAATCACTGAATGCAGGGATCTGCTCTGGCAAGCCTGAAGGCCTCTTTCAAAGCTGTCATGGTGCCAATTTTTTCTGTTAATACTAGTTACCTGAATACGACGAGGCGGAGAGAGGGCCCCGCCCCGGATATCGAGACAGGGAAACACTTCTACTGAGCTCCAGATCGAATTTTGAGGCAGAGAAGACCCGCTCTGCACACCCCTGTACATGTCTACTCAGAGTTACGGCCCATTCAATTCAATGGTGCTTACTCTCAGGTAATTGGCTGTAGATTGAAGCCTTCAAAAAAAAAAAAAAGCCACAACACCAGAAAACCCCCAGTAATGGAGAACAAGAATATTAGCTCTCAAAGCCTTCCAGAAAAACAAAAACCAGGTTCTTTCCATACTGGGGTTTGGACATATGACACGGCTTCTGTTGTTGAATCGAGTCCATGAGTAGGCACTTAATATCCCATTCAGCGCACCATCGTCTCTTTGCTGTAGCTTTGACAAATTTAGCAATGTAATTTGGGTAGGATATGTTTACTTACCCAACAGACACAAGAACTGAATCACTTTCTTTGGCAAGGTACCGACATACATGATCATAGGAATCTGAAAAGATATATGTGGGTATTTATTATTTGTTTATTTATTACATTTATAATAGGGTGACCCTATGAAAAGGACGACAGGGCTCCTGTATCTTTAACAGTTGTATTGTAAAGGGAAGTTCGGCAGCTGTCATTTGTATATATGGGGAACCTGGTGAAATTCCCTCTTCATCACAACAGTTAAAGCTGCAGGTGCCCTGCCCTCTTTTAAATCTGGTCACTCTAGTATAGCTCCTGCAGCTTTAACTGAAATGATGAAGAGGGAATTTCACCAGGTTCTCCATATACACAAAGGACACCTGCTGAAATTCCCTTTTCTATGCAACTGTTAAAAATACAGGAGCCCTGTCCTCCTTTTCATATGGTCAACCTATTTATAACCCACCTTTCTTCTATTGTGGAGTTCAGGGTGGCTCCATGCGGTTCCCTAGTGGTCTCCCCTCCAAGCATTGACCTGACCCAGACGTGGCTTTCTCATGTGCCTTCAGTAGGGTGACCATATGAAAAGTAGGACAGGGCTCCTGTATCTTTAACAGTTGCATAGAAAAAGGAATTTCAGCAGGTGTCATTTGTATACATGGAGAACCTGGTGAAATTCCCTCTTCATCACAACATTTAAAGCTGCAGGAGCTATACTAGAGTAACCAGATTTAAAAGAGGGCAGGGCACCTGCAGCTTTAACTGGTGTGATGAAGAGGAAATTTCTCCAGGTTCCCCAAATATAAAAATGACACCTGCTGAAATTTCCTTTTCAATACAACTGTTAAAAATACAGGAACCCTGTCCCTTTCATATGGTCACCCTACCTTCAGACCATGTTTTGGGACCCATATTACCACAAAGGCCTAATGTCCATGGCTGTTTCTACACCTGCCTTTTTTCCAGTGATTGTCCTGGGATCATCCCTGTGCATTCAAATGACACACACAGGATCCCGGGAGCAGGCAGGGACGATCCCTACATTTTCCTGGGATAATCCTTAGGTGTAAAAAGGGCCCATATTTGTTTCTTATCTAGGAACATTGGAGAAATCCATAACAGAATCAAAAGAATTTGGATTTCTATGAATCTAACCCATGCATTCCGCAGCAGATTAGGTTATGCAGAGTCATACAAATTCCTTGAACTTGTGGACCATTTTTTATACCACATGCATAGGCTCTCACCATAACCTAGAACTCTAAGCACACGGACGTCTATATAATGGGGGTAGCCTAAGTGGGTTCAACAGACCTCCCCTCTTCAGAAGGTCTCCCAGCACATGGACCACATGAGAACAGGGGGCTGATATGGGACATGGAGGCAGGAGAGAGGGAGAGCCCCACCCTCTCTCTTTGCACAATCTGAATTGCATGGAAATGAATGATTGAATTAGTAGGCTGAGTTTGTGAACCGAAAAGTTGGTAATACGTTTCCTTATCTGTAACAATAAATGATAATAGAAATGAAAGGGAAGAATTATGACTATAATTAGGAAACGACTAAGGGAGGTGACTTGAGGGATTAAAGAGCATGCTAATACGGCTGAAACCTAAAATTGTATTGATGCATTGTATTGAGGAGAAGTTGTAATGCAGGTATGGAAGTGTTGTTGTGGGCTCTCCCACAAAAGGCAGCTGGACAGCCATCGGTCAGGGATGCTTTACGATGGATTCCTGCATTGAGCAGGGGGTTGGACTTGATGGCCTTAGAGGCCACTTCCAGCTCTACTATTCTATGATTCTATGACCCGGAGGCCTCTAGCTATTGTTGGACTACAGTCTCATCATCTTGTCCTTTGGCTATGTAGTCTCTGGGACTGGTGTGAGAAGGAGTCCAACCAGGATGATCAGAGGTCTAGAAACAAAGCCCTATGAAGAGAGACTGAAAGAACTGGGCATGTTTAGCCTGGAGAAGAGAAGATTGAGGGGAGACATGAGAGCACTCTTCAAATACTTAAAAGGTTGTCACACAGAGGAGGGCCAGGATCTCTTCTCAATCCTCCCAGAGTGCAGGACACGGAATAACGGGCTCAAGTTAAAGGAAGCCAGATTCCAGCTGGACATCAGGAAAAACTTCCTGACTGTTAGAGCAGTGCGACGGTGGAATCAGCTTCCTAGGGAGGTTGTGGGCTCTCCCACACTAGAGGCATTCAAGAGGCAGCTGGACAACCATCTGTCAGGGATGCTTTAGGGTGGATTCCTGCATTGAGCAGGGGGTTGGACTCGATGGCCTTGTAGGCCCCTTCCAACTCTGCTATTCTATGATTCTATGATTCTATGATATCTGGAAGGCCTCAGCTCCCCAGCCCTATTGACTTTTGGGGTTGCCTTACTGATGCTCCCAAACATCCATGATCCTCCGTGGAAATAGACGACCCCTCTCCTTCTGTGCTCCAGTGTGGACGCTCTTGGCTGGTAAACCCTCACGGGGATGTCCTCAAAGGTTAGGTCCTTTATGTTCAGTTTAGGGTCCTCCCCCAGTTTTTTCCCCTCTTGGATGTAGCGGATGAAATGAATCTTAGAGCAGAGGGATAGGTTCTCCAGGATCTTGCCCTGTTTGGATGAAAAGAAAGAAAAATTGGGAGAAGTAGCAAGGACTCCATGAGACGATTTTGCTTCATGTGATGGATATTTCCATTGCAACCTCCTCTTGATGATTGCCCAAACCTATATTTGTCTTTCAACTATACTAGGGCTTGGGGAGAATTTAGTTGGTTTCATGTTGAAACATCCTTCAGACTGTGCCCTTCATGTGAGCCCAGGGAAGCCTTTCCTACTTTCCAGAAA
Source organism: Elgaria multicarinata webbii (assembly GCF_023053635.1). Lineage (NCBI taxonomy): Eukaryota > Metazoa > Chordata > Lepidosauria > Squamata > Anguidae > Elgaria > Elgaria multicarinata. The sequence continues at coordinate 6,097,577 of NC_086190.1, forward strand.
GACTGCTGGACCAGAGCTGGTATTAGCAGTGAAGTAGCAGAGCTAGGATTTGCAGTAGGGGTGTGCACGGACCCCCCGCTCCACTTCTCTTCCAGATCCGCGATTTGCGGATTGGGCCGCTTCGCTCTGCCCCCACTCCACCTATGTCTGCTCCGCTCCACTGAGGAGCTCTGGATCCGGATCAGAGCTCCGTTTTCCCCCCCTATAGGCTTGCATTAAGCTAAAAAAGTATACAACTTTTTTTCTGTTAAAGTTAGAAACCTCAAGTTTGGCACCATGACACCTCATGGAGGTATACACACACATGCCAAGACTCAAGGCAATCCCATCATCCCCTGATTTTTGGGGAATTTATGAAAATTGGGCACCCCATTCACACCCCTTTCCATAGCTCCGTCAATTTGCACGTTAGAAACCTCAAACTCGTCACCATGACAGCTTATCCAGGGATACATATGCATGCCAAGACTCAAGGCAGTCCCATCATCTCCTGATTTTTTGGGAATTTATGAAAATCCAACACCCCATTCACACCCCTTTCGATAGCTTCGTCAATGTGCACATTAAAAACCTCAAACTTGCCACAATGATAGCTTATCCAGGATACACATGCATGCTCAGACTCAAGGCAGTCCCATCATCCCCTGATTTTGGGGGAATTTATGAAAATCGGGCACCCCATTCACACCCCTTTCAATAGCTCCATCAATGTGCATGTTAAAAACCTCAAACTTGCCACCATGATAGCTTATCCAGGGATGCACATGTACACCCAGACTCAAGGCAGTCCCATCATCCCCTGATTTTTGGGGAATTTATGAAAATCGGGCACCCCATTTGCAGACGTGGACTGTTCTCTGACATTTGGACAGATAAAAAAAGGGAAGTGGGCACACTCACAGATGCCATCTAGACCCACAATCATGCCAAGGTACAAGGCAATCCCATCATCCCCTGATTTTTGGTGGGGCTTAAACCTGCAGACGGCTCAATGGGGCCATTTCAGAGGAAATCCCAGCATGCCATGAATTGGGGAGTAGAGATCAACCTAAATATGAATCTTCTTCCACACTTGAAAAATGGATTTGGAACTTCCAAAACTCCAAGTGAGCGCAGGAAGGACTTCTCCCCTGAGTCAAAGCCAGACACAAACCATCCCTGCGAGGCGGGCAGGGGAGGAGGGAGGGAAGGCAGGCAGGCAGCACACATTTCTGGGGGCATAAGGAAGTGAGCCAAGGATAAGCCAGTAATGCATATAAAATGGAATAAATAAATAAATTTATTATTTATTTGTTATTGCTGAATAAACAACAAGAAGAACTTTTTAAAAAAGGCTATATTTGTCTTTTACCAGTAATAAGGGGTGGTGGTGGACGTGCCCAGATGGGGAATCATTGGCCAATTTAACTGGTCCTGTCTAAGAACCAGTCTTTTAAGAAGCTCACTTCAACTCATGATAGGCGTTGCTCCACTGGGTTACTCTCTTTGGAGGGCTCTGATGGCCCTCCAAGTACAGGAGAGAGTGAGGGCACGTCCACATGGGATGCCCTAGGGGAGCTCATCCCCTTGCACCACATCTTTTCAGTTGTTCCCCAAAGTTAGGGTGGGTAGCAGTGCTGTGTTTCTATCTCTTATTATAGGCTTAGTATATGATTTCAGGTTGTGTTTGTGCATTTGGTGGGGCTACTGTTTTAAAAAACACTGGGAAAAGTCCGTTCAAACTAAGAAAGAGAAGTTCCCAGAATCCCAAGTTACCCGTTTTGCCTATCCCCTCCTCCAACTTTGGGATCATGTGATCATGACCCGGAGTTGACTCTGCCCCTCAGCAATCGAAAAGGTAATCTTTTTCTCGCCTTTACCCTACTTTTAAAAAAATTCTAGCAAGCGAACCGCACCACGCAGAGAGCTGAGAGTAGGCTCAAAATGACCCCCATCCAAGACTCTCTAAGCACAAGATTTTTCAGAAAGATAGCATCAAAAACAACACAGTTATCCCCCTTTCTTTTCCGCAATGCAATCCTATGGGCGAAACGTTTCAAGATGGCGATCGGATCGGACCGCGAAAACCGGAGCGCTCCGAAAATGGCCTCTTCTCTTCGCCTTGCTTCTAGGGGTCCCCGGTCTGCTTCTACTCCACCTCTGGGCAAGACGAAGCAGGCCAATTCGCTTCTGCTTCTACGCTTCTAATCAGAGTGGAGCACATCCCTAATTTGCAGGGATGTAAAGTCTGCATTTTTTGATTAGCAGGGACCGTGTCATCATCTGCCACCCATCTCAGACTTCCCAGTTCCCCTGTGCTTAGCTGCAATCTTCACAGTAGCTGGAGTTTGTGGCAATACTATAGATGAACACTAGTGCCAGTGTGGTGTAGGGGCTAGAGCGTTAGACTGGGAGTCGGGAGATCCGGGTTCTAGTCCCCACTTGGCCATGGAAACCCACTGGGTGACTTTGGGCCAGTCACAGACTCTCATTCCAACCCACCTCACAGGGTTGGTGTTGCAAGGATAAAATGGAGAGGAGGAGGATTATGTATGCTGCCTTGGGTTCCTTGGAGGAAAAAAGGTGGGATATAAATGCAATCATAAATAGTGAGACCCCGGCCATTGCTAGATGAGGCGTTAGTGCGGTGTGAGGCCTGGTCTCCCTCCTGTGCATCCATATGATGCACAGGGGATTCCGGGGTCAGGCTGGGCTAAGACCTTGCTTGAACCGGGATAAGCAGATTCGCTTATGGCCCGGCTTTTCCACAGCTCTGGCCTTAGGCCGGGGCTGTGGAAGGTCTAGCAGGGTCCATGGCTTTTCCCGGCTGCTCGCTTACTCACGAGTAGCCGGGAGAAGCCACAGACTGGGCACAGCACTCCATAGGAGCGCTGTGCCCATAGGGCCGGGGGGGGATCACAGACGGGGGGCGCGGAGGGGGCATCGGACATGACAAGCAGGCATGGCGGACGGGGGACGGGCATGATGAGCGGGCATGGCGGACGGGGGATGGGCATGACGAGCAGGTATGGTGGACGGGGGATGGGCATGACGAGCGGGCATGGCGGGCAGGGGGGAAGAAGGATGGAGACAGGCCTGGCGGACGGGGGGAGGATGGGTGAGCGAGTGGGCGGGGGGGCATCAGACATTGTGGGGGGGGAAATCAGGGGCAGGGGGAGCGGGGACCCTTTATTTATTTATTTTAAAAAACTACCTTTTCCGGTGGTGCGCTCCTGCACACATGGCTCTTTAAGGGGCGAAAACCCGGAGCACGCGACGGGGCTTTCTCTTGCCCTGTCGCGTGTTTACGTCTGGAAAAAGGTGACGGCATGCACTAGCTGTAGCGTGCCGTCGCCCCTCCTCCCATACGGATTTATTTATTTATTTATTTATTACATTTTTATACCGCCCAATAGCCGAAGCTCTCTGGCCGGTTCACAAAAAAGGTAGGTCTAGCAAAGCCCCCCATGTAGCCAGTGAACGAGCACATACTTTTCCATGGAAAAGCTTGGTATTGTCGACACTGGATGGCAGCAACTTCTGAGTGACTGAACCTGCAACCTTTGGCATACAACATAATTTACCGCATAGGCTCCCAGTGAGCATATCAAATTGCATGATTCTGAGTCAGATCCTTGGTCCAAAAAAGCTCAGTGTAATGCAATTTCTACAGTGATCCTCAGCAGCTCTCTGAGTTTCAGACAAGGGTCTTTCCCAACTCTGAACCTGGGATCTTCAGTTTTCAAAGAATGCGTTCTACCAGTGAGCTTTGGTTCTCCCAGTAGTGCCATCTGAAGCACTGAAGGCTATAGCTAGACCTAAGGTTTATCCCTGGATCGTCCAGGGGTCAAACTTGTTCATCTAGGGGGGAATCCGCACGTTGTTCTCAGGGCGCTTCCATCCGCCCCCAGTGCACCCCGAAAACGATCGTGTAAAAGAGCCGAGAAAGACGCGTTCTTGCTGGCGCCGCCACCCAACTCCCTCCTCGCTGGCTGGGACGGAGAGCTCGGGGGAGAAGGCGGGGTGGAGAGCTTCTTCTGCTCTCCACTCCGCCTTCTTCTGCCGAGTTCTCCGAGCCAGCCGGCGAGGAGGGAGTTGGATGGCAGCGCCGGCAAGGATGCTTCTTCCTCGGCTTTTTTACAGGCAAGTTACATGATCGTTTTTGGGGTGCACTGGAGGCGGATGGAAGTGCCCTGAGAACGACGTGCGGATTCCCCCCAGGTGACACACAGGGGATCCAGTGCTCAGGCAGGGGCGAACCCTGGATGATCCTAGGATAAACCTTAGGTCTAGCTGTGGCCAAAGTGGTAAAGGAAGACTTGCCCAAACCAATCTGTTCTGGAGAGTGGTTATACTGCCCCCACCCCAATTATCAGGTTCATAGCTTGGGGGTGCCCTTGGATACAGAGCTGCATACCCCCAACCTAAGTGGCTCAGAGCACTTTTTATCAGCTTAGGCTGATATGCCCATTGCAACTCAATCTTGACAGAGATCACTTTGTGACAGTTATCCACACTCTGGTGACCTCCTGTTTGCATTGCTGCAACGTGCGACATGTGGGGTTGCCATTGAAAAGGGTCCGGAAAGTCCAGCTGCTCCAAACCACGGCATTGTGATTGTTAAAAGGGGCAGGCTGATTCATCGCGTTACACCAGTACTTTCTGACCTGCACCCAACAAAGAGATCTCTGTCCTCACTCACACCCAATGAAGGAGAACTTTTTCACACAGATAAAACAGGTGTGCTTACAATGTTCTTCTTTCAAATGGTAACCTCCAAGTTAGATTACTGCAATGCACTCTATGTAGGGCTGCCTTTGAAGACGGTTCGGAAGCTGCAGCTCGTGCAAAACGCAGCGGCCAGATTGATTTCGGGAACCAGAAGGTTTGACCATATAACACCTGCTCTGGTCCGCTTGCACTGGCTGCCTGTATGTTTCCGAGCCCAATTCAAGGTGCTGGTTTTGACCTATAAAGTCTTACATGGCTTGGGACCACAATACCTGATGGAACGCCTCTCCTGACGTGAATATACCCGGTCACTACGTTCAACATCTAAGGTCCTCCTCCGGGTGCCTACTCCAAGAGAGGCACGGAGTGTGGCAACGAGGGTCAGGGCCTTTTCGGTGGTGGCCCGCAGACTATGGAACGATCTCCCTGACGAGGCTCGCCTGGGGCCAACGCTGCTATCTTTCCGGCGCCAGGTTAAGACTTTCCTCTTTGCCTAGGCATATGGCGGCACAGCTTAATCACCCACATGTTTAGTTTTTTTTAACCGTTTTTAATGCTTTATGTGTGTATGTCCTGTGTTTTAGAATTTTAAATTTTTTATACTCGTTTTTATCTTAATTTTAGTATTTCTGTAAACCGCCCAAAGAGCCTTGGCTATGGGAGCGGTATATAAGTGCAATAAATAAATAAATAAATAAATAAATAAATAAATAAATAAATAAATAAAATGGACTCACAAGGTAAGATGGTTGCGTATGTGGGTGGGTGATTGCATGGGTGGGCATCAAACTCTAATCAAAGGGTGGGTGAGAGAATGAAAAGGGGGGAAAAAAGCTCTGTAAACTTACCACACAAGAAGAAACAATCATGAGGCAGTGGAGAATGCGAAGCTTCAATGGCTTATCAATTCCAGGAGGAATCTCTGAAGTGGAGAGGTCATAATAAACAGCCCAAGCTAACAACAGGACAACAGGAATGACTAGAATTTCCAAAATGATCACCAGAAAAGTATAGCTTAGTTCCATTTTCTCTTTAAAGCGATGTGATTTGAGTTGGCTGGAGAGACCAGATGTTGGGTATCTCCCGTGCTTATAGTTTCCTAGTGATGCAACCAAGTCACCACTGGAAATTGCATCGTCTCTGAGGCTTGTTGTAGGTTGAGTTGCGACAGATACGCTGGAAGCCTGAGACGTGTCTGAAAAGGGATGTTAACCAAGCAAAGTGCTCCAGAAGAGTGTGCAAGTGAAGCCAATTGCTAATGCCTGTTAAGAGAACAGGAAGTGAAGGAGATTAGCAAAATGTGCCCATTGGACCGTTGGCCACGTGCTCTGGATTCCATGTGTAGTTGTTTGTTTACTCCTGAGAACTTGCAAAGGAAGTAGTTCAGGTGAACCTGCCTTAAGAGCAGCGATCTCACGTTACTCGCTGCAAAGGCATGCTGGAACAACCAGCAATTGCAAACGATGCCAATGAGTGGGGCAAATTATGAAACTATGCATAACCGTGTCATGATTTCATAACTAAAAAACTGAATTCATGCAGCTGAAATGAGATTCATGGAACCGGTATCTAAGCAAGATTCATCTAGATCCCGTTGTTGATGTTGTTGTGTTTTTCTGTATCTGGTAGAACACACACTCATTTTTTTTTTCAATATTTAGGGCCAAATTAAATGTGAGGCTGTCCTTTCATCTAACTGAAATTAAGAAATAAACGAAGCTTCTACAGAGGTGGTGGAGGGCTGGGCTGGGCTGGAGAGAAGGGATGACACTGAACCATGATGCGTCATCATCAATTTCCAAGTGTCAGTCAATGGGGATGCCTTAGTCATAGCATGTGAACCTTAGGCATTTTGATGCATAGAGTTGTGGGTGCTTTTTTTTAATGCTCCTTTGTTTATCTGGCTTCCTCCTGGGTCCTAGGCACATCCCTCCTATCCTGCGTCAATCATAGAACATAGCGGTTTGTGTTTTTTTTTAAGTGTGCCTTAGCAATGCTCATTTCAGTGGATTTGGAGTATTTGAGGTGATGTGAAGGAAGGCACTAACATTCTCTTTCACCTCCAAGCAAGCACGGCTGGTTTAGTTTTTAATTATGCAATGATATAAGGAGACTCCTAATGACATTTTAATCACAGGAGTAGTGCAGGTGACACAAGAATGCAGTCCATTCTGCATGGTTGAAGTAGAAGAATTTCTGGAACTAATTGCTGAATCAAATTCATGCACCTCTGCGGCACCATTCAGTTCATTTCTGTCTCCTCCTCCTCCCCTCCTCCTCCTCCTCCTCCTCCTCCTCCTCCTCCTCCTCCTCCTCGTCTTCTTCTTCTTCTTCTTCTTCTTCTTCTTCTTCTTCTTCTTCTTCTTCTTCTTCTTCTTCTTCTTCTTCGTCTTCTCCCATCCTCAATATCACTGATATGCATATTGATGCAACATAAGGAAGCATGCTTTTTTGAGGTGTTCTAGGAGGAAGAAAGACAAATATTTACCTGGCCCCCATCTATACAACAATGGGATTGCTCCTCATTGAATATAAACCAATGAATGAATGACTAGTTTATTTGTTTGTAGCACAAAGACCATTACAAAATACAGAATTGCTCACATATAGCAACACACATTATTTAAAATATTCAAAATATTCAAGGTACAATCCTTTCTCAACCAAGGAGTCAGTCAGTGGGTCACTCTAGGGGTGCTCCATTTATCTGCAGCACCCACCCTTTGCTATCACGATGGTGACATAGATGCCAAAGTCACAAGGATAATTTCAGTGATTACATTATAACCTAAAATACTAGCAGTCAATATCTGGCACTATCAGATAGGTGGGATCTCTGATGATAGTTTATACAAAACTATTAAATCAAATGGTCCCCCTTACAATCTACGCAGACTTTGTTTAGAAAGTTATTTCTGATTTTTTGGGCTGCAGCCGCAAACTTTGCTACCTTAATTGTGATTGCTTTACTATGGTCCGCCAGCAGATCGCAGATAATGTCTCTAGTGTGCCAACCCGCTCTTGCTAACAATAGTTCCTTTAGAAAACGCTCCCTGATTTCTTTGTACAGAGGGCAATGCAGAAGATAATGTGCTAGGTCTTCGATCTCCCCAGAGCCACAAAAACAGATCCGCTGGGCATGGGGGACTTTTTTATACTTCCCCTCCAAGAAAGCAGAGGGCATTGTCTGAAAACGAAGGGCAGTAAAGGCCTTTCTTAGGGCAGGAAACGATAGGTCAAGCAAATATTGTGAAAAGTACTGTTCTTTCTTAATAAGACTAAACCATGGAGAGAATGCCTGTAATTGACTAGCTATTGCGTTTCCTTGGGCATCAGCCTCATAGATTCTATCTCCAATACTCCTTTTGTTATTAGCTAGCAGTTCCTGCACCTCCTTGGCATAGAGCTGGGACAAAGTTAACCAGTTATGTGCCCATCCACCCTTTTTCAACTGTTCATTGAAACATTGTTTAGCTAAGTTATTTTCATCTAGAGTCATTAACTTTTTCCCATAAAGTATAATACTCTTGTGGATTCTTGACCTGAAGGAGGGCAAATCCACCTCCATTCTTAATAAGGCGGCAGGAACCCCTATTGGAAGAGCTAACAATTCCTTCAACACCATGTTCTGAACGGTCTCTACTGTGACCTACTGTGACCTTCTCTACTGTGAGAAGAAGGAAGGTCTCTCCTTCCTTCTTCTCACATCAGTCCGTTGGTTTCTGTTCACCACTCTGCCGCAAAGATCATCTTCTTAGCTCGCCGCTCTGACCATGTTACTCCGCTTCTGAAATCTCTTCACTGGCTTCCAATTCACTTCAGAATCCAATATAAACTTCTCCTGTTAACCTTCAAAGCTTTTCACGGTCTAGCTCCTTCCTATCTCTCCTCTCTCATCTCACACTATTGCCCCGCTCGAGCTCTTCGCTCCTCTGATGCCATGTTTCTTGCCTGCCCAAGGGCCTCTACTTCCCTTGCTCGGCTTCGTCCATTTTCGTCTGCTGCCCCTTACGCCTGGAACACTCTTCCAGAACATTTGAGAACTACAAGTTCAACCACAGCTTTTAAAGCTCAACTAAAAACTTTTCTTTTTCCTAAAGCTTTTAAAACTTGATGTTGTGCAGACTTCTACTGTTACTTTCTACTGTTAGTTTTTCCCTACCCTGTGCCTGCTTACCCTACCCTGTACCTGTTTGCATTCTCTTCCCCTTCTTGTTGTTTTACTATGATTTTATTAGATTGTAAGCCTATGCGGCAGGGTCTTGCTATTTACTGTTTTACTCTGTACAGCACCATGTACATTGATGGTGCTATATAAATAAATAAATAAATAATAATAATAATAATAATAATAATAATAATAATACTGATGAAACAGAGTCTTGACCCCATAATTCCGCCCCATACAATAGTTGCGGGAGAATTTTGGCTACAAAAACTTCAGGGTAACCACCTTTGTGTCTTCCGTATGATAATATTGCTTTAGCTGATCTTATAGCTGAGTATTTAGCTACCTCCACTTGGGTTTTCCAACCCCCATTATAGGAGAAGTATATTCCCAGATATTTAAAACTCATGCATTGTTCTATCTGCCGGACATCCAAAAGCCATCTGTGCACGCGATTTCTCCTAGAGGAGACTACCACCTTGGTTTTGGAATAGTTGATTACTAATTTTTCTGTTTTACAGATCATGCCTAATCTATTCAACAGTCTCCTCAGACCGACCCGAGTAATAGATAAAAGGGCCATGTCATCTGCATAAAGGAGCACCTAGACCTTCTTGGGGCCAATGGAGGGAGGAAAACAGTCCAGAGCTGTTAGCTCAGACACCAGATTGTTCACATAATAGTTGAACAAAAAAGGGGCGAGTAGACAGCCCTGCCTGACTCCTCTTCTGATGATAATTTTGTCAGAGAGGGTCCCAGATGGGCCAATCCTCACTCTTGAGTCCGTTTGGGAGTGCAGTTTTTGCAGCAAAAACAGGAGTCGTCTGTCTATGCTTGACCATGAAAGTTTGCCCCAGAGGCGATCTCTATCAACAAGGTCAAAGGCAGAAGTGAAGTCCACAAAGGCCACGTACAGGCTTCCTCCAGGTTGACTCCGATATTTGTGGGTCAAGTGATTGAGCACAAAGCATTGGTCAATAGTGCTCCTCCCTTGGCAGAAACCGGCCTGTTTGTCCACCAGGATGTCATTTTCATTCGCCCACACTTGAAGTTTATCCAGTAAGAATCTGCCATATACTTTCGAAACAATATCCAATAAACTTATGGGCCTGTAGCTTTGGGGGTCTTTTTTTCACCTTTTTTATATAAAGGGACTATAATACTTGACTGCCAACTGGCAGGGATATTTCTTGTTTGGTTGATGTTTGAAAAGAGAATAGCCAGGATTGGGGCCCACCAGTTGATATTAGAATATAAACCAACTTTTTTGTTGATTCAAATCAAGGCAAAGAGTGTCACACTGCAGCAGCAGAAGCTATTTATTGCCTGAATTTTTTATAGTGCAGTTATTAATGCGCACATGCGCACATGTGCACATAGAACGATACAATGCTACAGAGAAGAGAGAAGCTCCACAGAATCATAGAATTTAAAATGAAAATGGTGGGAAGGAATGAAGGAGCCAGAGGAGAACGCCATAGGTGGGAAGGTGGGGAAATGGCAAATCACTTTGTCCTTCTCTCAAAGCTACGCCCCCATGTCAAAATGCAATTTAACTCCCCCATGACACATAACCATAACGCGGTGCAAACTCGGATGTTGATCTAAAAGTCGCAGTGAATCGCAACTACAAAAATATGCACGATCGCATTTAAAACCCGGCACTACGGCGAATGGGCGGCTGTGTCATGTGTCCTGAAATGCGAATCTGCATATTTCGGTCGGGGTAAAGAAGCCATATAGACAAGCCCCTGGATACAGAGGGAAAGAAGAAGGAGCTGATAGTATTACCAAATGACGGCAGAAGGCCTTTGTAATTTGTGTGACAGAGGTGTGTCTCATTACAACGCAGAAGGCAACTGTGAATGACAAATGGCTGAGAGGATAAATGAGCCAATAATGGTGGGTGTGATTACATTTCAACTGCTAATGAATAGGCCAAGCGAGATGACTTCAACTCCTTAATGAGGATGGCAAATAGATAACAGATGACAAAGGACTCGATGGCCTTGCAGGCCCCTTCCAACTCTACTATTCTATGATTCTAAGAAAAGGCTGAAGTGCTCAATTCCTACTTTGGCTCAGTCTTCTCCCAAAAGTGGGTCTATGACCCCCCTGGAAAAAGTGAAGCACAAGTTGAGGGGGCAGGATTGCAGTTTGAGATTGATAAACAAATGGTCAAAGAACACCTAATTTCCTTGAATGAGTTCAAATCTCCAGGGCCCGATGAACTGCATCCTACAGTAATGAAAGAGCTAGCGGAAGAACTCTCAGAACCGCTATCTATTATATTTGCAAAATCATGGAAGACATGAGAGGTGCCGGATGACTGGAGGAGGACTAACGTTGTCGCTATCTTCAAAAAGGAGGAACCTGGGAACTACAGACCAGTCAGGCCACAGCTAGACCTAAGGTTTATCCTGGGATCATCCAGGGTTCGCCCCTGCCTGAGCACTGGGTTCCCTGTGTGTCACCTAGATGAACAGGTTTGACCCCTGGACGATCCAGGGAAAAACCTTAGGTCTAGCTATGGCCTTAGTCTGACATCCATCCCTGGGAAAATTCTGGAGCAGATTATAAAGAAGTCAATCTGTAAGCACCTTGAAAACAATGCAGTGATTACTAGAAGCCAACATGGATTTGTCAGGAACAAGTCCTGTCAGACTAATTTGATCTCATCTTTTGATCAGGTAACTTCCCTTGTGGACTGTGGGAATGCTGTGGACGTCATATATCTTGACTTCAGTAAAGCTTTTGACAAAGTGCCCCATGACATTCTGACTAACATACTAGCTAAAAGTGGGCTAGATGGAACAACTTTTAGGTGAATTCACAGTTGGCTACAGAATCGGACTCAAAGAGTGCTTATCAATGGAACCTTCTCAAACTGGGGAGAGGCAACAAGTGGGGTACCGCAGGGCTCAGTCCTGGGCCTGGTGCTCTTCAACATTTTTATTAATGATTTGGATGAGGAGGCGCAGGGAATGCTTATCAAATTTGCAGATGACACAAAATTGGGTGGGATAGCTAATACCCTGGAAGACAGAAACAAACTTCAAAGTGATCTTGATAGGCTGGAGTGCTGGGCTGAAAACAACAGAATGAAATTTAATAGGGATAAATGCCAAGTTCTGCATCTAGGAAATAGAAACCAAAGGCACAGTTACAAGATGGGGGATACTTGGCTCAGCAATACTACAAACGAGAAGGATCTTGGAATTGTTGTAGATTGCAAGCTGAATATGAGCCAACAGTGCGATATGGCTGCAAGAAAGGCAAATGCTTTTTTGGGCTGCATTAATAGAAGTATAGCTTCCAAATCACGTGAGGTCCTGGTTCCTCTCTATTCAGCCCTGGTTAGGCCTCATCTAGAGTAATGCATCCAGATCTGGGCTCCAAAATTCAAGAAGGACGCAGACAAGCTGGAGCGTGTTCAGAGGAGGGCAACCAGGATGATCAAGGGTCTGGAAACAAAGCCCTATGAAGAGAGACTGAAAGAACTGGGCATGTTTAGCCTGGAGAAGAGAAGATGGAGGGGAGACATGATAGCACTCTTCAAATACTTAAAAGGTTGTCACACAGAGGAGGGCCAGGATCTCTTCTCGATCCTCCCAGAGTGCAGGACACGGAATAATGGGCTCAAGTTATAGGAAAGTAAAAAATAAGCCAAAGGCAAGGGCGGAACGTTCTGCCCTTGCCTTTGGCTTATTTTTTTACTCCCCTATGGGGTTTTCCTTCTTTTCGCACTTCAAGTTACAGGAGGTCAGATTTCAGCTGGACATCAAGAAAAACTTCCTGACTGTTAGAGCAGTACGACAATGGAACCAGTTACCTAGGGAGGTGGTGGGCTCTCCCACACTAGAGGCCTTCAAGAGGCAGCTGGACAACCCTCTGTCAGGGATGCTTTAGGGTGGATTCCTGCATTGAGCAGGGGGTTGGACTCGATGGCCTTGTAGGCCCCTTCCAACTCTGCTATTCCATGATTCTATGAATATTGAGCATGAACAGTCAAGGAGAGACAAATACTTTTTGCAATGAGTGAGCCACTCATAATCCTTGTTCAACCCAACTCTGATAGTATCAAATTTGCAAATTCACTCCAGTTTTGTAGCTTCATGCAACTGGAAGCTCCCTTTGTAACTCTGTCCTCTCCTTGAAGTTTGAGACTGCATGTCCAGGGAGATGGCAATTTTCCTACACCAATGTCTGAGTATTATTATTTTTAGGCTGCAGTCCAGAAGCCTAATCTGGACCCGGAGGATGTTAACAACTGCAGGCCGGTGGCTAATATCCCTTTCCTGGGCAAGGTGCTTGAGCGGGTGGTTGCAGGACAACTCCAGGCACTCTTGAATGAAACGGATTATCTAGATCCATTTCAATTGGGTTTCAGGCCTGGTTTTGGAACGGGAACTGCCTTGGTCGCCCTGTGGGATGACCTCTGTCGGGAGAGAGACAGGGGGAGTGCGACCCTGTTGGTTCTCCTGGACCTCTCAGCGGCCTTCGATACCATCGACCATGGTATCCTTCTGGATAGGTTGTCTGAGCTGGGAGTTGGAGATACTGCATTGCAGTGGTTCCGCTCCTACTTGGATGGCCGATTCCAGAAGGTGGTGCTGGGGGATTATTGCTCTGTGCCGTGGCACCTAAGCCATGGGGTTCCACAGGGCTCTATCTTATCCCCTATGCTGTTTAACATATACATGAAGCCGCTGGGGGAGGTTATCCGGAGATGTGGACTGAGGTGTCATCAATATGCGGATGATACCCAGCTCTACCTTTCCTTTTCCTCAAACCCAGGTGAGGCAATGACTGTTCTGAACCAGTGCCTGGGCACGGTAATGGACTGGATGAGGGCTAACAAACTGAGACTCAATCCAAACAAGACGGAGGCACTGTTAGCGGGTAGTTCATCTGTCTGGCAAGGTGATGTTTGCCCTGTCCTGGACGGGGTTGCACTCTCCCTAAAGGATCGGGTCCATAGTTTGGGGGTGCTCTTAGATCCAGAACTGTCACTTGAGGCACAGGTGAACTCAGTGGCAAAGAGCACCTTTTATCAGCTTAGGTTGATATACCAACTCCGCCCTTATCTGGACAGAGATAGTCTAGCTACAGTTATCCGTGCTCTGATAACCTCTCGTTTGGATTACTGCAATGCGTTATACATGGGGCTGCCTTTGAAAACGGTCCGGAAGCTTCAGCTGGTACAAAACAGGGCAGCCCATTTACTAACAGGGACTGGCCGACGAGATCACATTATGCCAGTCCTTTTACAATTTCATTGGCTGCCAGTCCAGGTCTGGGCTCGATTCAAAGTGCTGGTGTTGACATTTAAAGCCCTAAATGGTTTGGGGCCAGGTTATTTGAAGGAACGCCTCCTCCCATATGTACCTGCCCGGACCTTAAGATCATCTACAGGGGCCCTTCTCCGTGAGCCCCTGCCAAAGGAAGTGAGGCAGGTGGCTACTAGGAGGAGGGCTTTCTCCGCTGTGGCACCCCGGTTGTGGAATGAGCTCCCCAGAGAGGTCCGCCTGGCGCCTACACTGTACTCCTTTCGTTGCCAGCTGGAGACCTTTTTATTCTGTCAGTATTTTAACACTTAATTTTAACTTCAATTTAAATTTTACTGTTTTAACTCTGTATTTTAATCTTATATCAATTTTGCCGCGTGGTTTTATCCTGGTTGTGCTTTTGATACTGTATTTTGTATTTGTGCTTTTAACCTGTTGGTTGTTTTATTGTGGTTTTAATTTTTGTGAACCGCCCAGAGAGCTTCGGCTATTGGGCGCTATAAAAATGTAATAAATAAATAAATACACAATAGGGCTTACTTCTGGGTAGACATGCATAGAATTGTACTGTTAATGTACAAGTTGCTCAATCTGGCAAAGATCACACAAAATGCACAAGGACGCTGCTGCCAAATGAAGGCAAACACCACATGAAAAGATGATACCCTAAATTTGTGAGCAATTTTCTAGCATCCGAACTTTCAGCTTTAGATGTTGTAGTTAAGGATGTATGGATGTTGTAAAATCCTTTCTATCTGCATTTCACAGATAGTCAGGTGCCTCCTCTTCCATCATCCTGCTCATTGGTGGAATAGGATTTTTTTTCCCCAGTTCCCAAAACTTGTGCAAATCCACACTTGTGAAAGTGCACTGTTCTCCCTCCCAAATGTGGAAACCTCCCCAAAACGTGCATGTTCATGTTTTGGCATTGGGGAAAATGCACATTTTTAGCTATTTTTTAAAAAGTTCATTTCTACAGCTAAATTTTTGTAAAATTCTGGAAAGTTAAACAAAATGGTCCGCAAGTCCGCAATATCCGTGCAACTTGGGGAAAAGCAGCGGAATCCATGAGTTGTATTTATAGAAGTCCAAACTCATTTGATTCCAGTGCAGATTTCTCCAACATCGCTAGCGGTGGTGATAGTTACTGAACTATTGACAAGCATGTTTTTTAAAATGTTAAATACATAGCATATTATTACTGCCTGTCCAGTGTGGCGTAGTGGCTGAAGTGTCAGACTGGGAGTTGGGAGATCCGGGTTCTCGTCCCCACTCACCCATGGAAACCCACTGGATGACTTTGGGCAAGTCCTAGACTCTCAGCCCACCCTACCTCACAAGGTTGTTGTTGTGAGGATAAAATGGAGAGGAGGAGGAGGAGGATTATGTATGTCTCCTTGGGTTCCTTGGAGGAAAAAAGGTGGGATACAAATGGAATAAATAAATGATCAGTGACTTTAGTGGTTAATTAATGTAATCAAGTTATTCTTGCTAAGACTCTCTGCCAGGTACAACTGTAATCTAGAAATGCCTAGGGAATTTGATCTTTGTGAATGTTAGTACGAAATCTTCTGAGCTGTGTCCCCCAGACTAATCTGTGGATAGGATTTGACATACCTCCAAATATTGCAATACTGCTCTTGGCTCATATATATATATATATATATATATATATATATATATTTAAAGAAAGAAATCAAGATGCATTTTAAAATATGTATTGTGAGAGAAAATAGCTTATTCCTTTATGATGATGTCATGACCTTGTAAGCCATGAGGAGTTAGGGCTAATTGACACCTGCAGGCATTTTGGCACAGAAGAAGGACGCTTCTGAATGCCTCCTGCTTCTGTGATTGGCACTCACAGGGCACAGGGCACTGATTGGTGCTTCAATTTCAGGAGTGCCGTTGCAGGAGCACATGTGCCCCGTTATGCCACTTGCGTATGTGGATCAGCAGAAGTGGGTGGTGCTGGGCAGTTGACATGACTATGGGACGGAGAGGAGGGCAACGAGGATGTTTTTTACGGATTTCTGAGTTGTGCGCATGTGCGCAGTCATGCAGCAACACATGGGGGGGTAGGAATTCCATTGAATATGTGCTCCTTGGCAGAGATATGTTTGTATTAAAACACACACTCGGTGGTGGTGGGGAACACACTGATACCCATCCAAAACATGTGGCAATGGCAGACAGGTCCACTCCTGCACAACTCCGATACCCATGTGCATGCCCCTCGCAGATGATTGCCTGTTTACTGAGCTCAGAACTCATGGCGAACAGCAACGACCTCGCAAAGGGAGGGGGCACACCGCCAAGTTCTTTGCAATGGAAGTGAGAGAGCCAGAAAAGCTGTGACACAAGCAGATAGCGATATTCCGGGAAAACTGAGAGGTGGAGTGCAGATCACCACGGGAGCAGGTGAACGTCATGTTCCCCGGGTGTGAGGACCGCGATACATTCCTGCAATAAACAGCTGGTGTAGACCTCTCTCTATTATTGGGAGCAGCACGTATGGTGCTATGGAGGTTCGGGCTGATCCAGCACGGCTCTTCTTATATTTGTACATTTCTAAAGACTTAAAAAAAAAAAACCAAACTGGGGAGCAATTTATGCTGTAACCCTATACCCACTTACCCTTGGAACTGAATGGGACTTACCTCTAAGGGCTCCATCACACCAGCATTTTATTATACTTTCATCCTGCCGTATTTACCCTTACACAATATTTTTCCTGTCCAATAGTCCTCTCGCCTCTTCCCCTGCATTTTCTGTGTTTTTCTAGGGTGGGAAAAGTGCGGTATTTTTTCTTTCCACATGGGATAAAACCACCCTTCTGTCCCCGTGTATTGCCGTCCTTGCACTAGGTTGCAGAATATCCCTTCTTGGGTGTGTGTGCATTGAAGGGTGGTCTTGCTGATGAAAAAGGAGGGCAGGGGTAGTTCTCCTCCAGCACACTGAATCCATTGAATGGACTTCCGCTGCTCCAACCTCACTCTCATTGCTCTATCATCCACTCATTTCAACTTCCCTCTTCTTCTTTTTTTTGCTATATAAGGTGCCCAGCTAATGAAATGCTAAATCGCTATACTTTAGACAATAAAACCAGAGTGATGTGGGAAAGGCAGCCACATCCATCAGAATGTCCATCAACCACAAGAACCAATGAACTGGAGGGGGAAGGCAAAGGGGTGGGGTGGGGCAGCGATACCAGGAAGCGCAAGCCCGCATGGTGAAAAGGTAAACAAGGTGAAATAACGCAAGAACGCACACACATGAAAGTGACCAGTGCTTGATGCACTAATGAAACAGAGGTGGAAATTGTGGATGCATACCAGGGGGAAAAAGAATAGATTGGATGGAGCTCAAAGTGTAAGCATGTACTGTTAGTGCAGGAGGATTTCATCAGCATCGCCCGCTCCATATTTTTCGGTTGTTTTTAAGAAGAATTAATCAGCATGTTTAACTATCCATAGCACTCTAGTGACACCGTGTGGCTAGAAAGGCTCTTGACGAATCTATCTGCCTCCCCAGCCATTCAAAACTATGAAGTCCAGCAAAGAGCAAACAATCTCTTCCTTCCGTAGCTGGAGAAGCTGGAGAAGTCCACAATAGACCTGAAAGTGTCTGGATCTCTGGGAATATGACCTACTAACGCCACAGCATTCCCTGCTGGAGTATCCTCCAGATTTTTCTCTTTAAACAAAGCAAGATATAGTGGTGGCCAAAATTGTGGACACTTTTTGAAATTTTCATGTTTTGCAACTTTGCATGCTTATAGAAAATGTTCTGTTTCACGAAATGTTCTGTTTCACGAAACAGAAAATGTTCCATTTCACGAAACAGAAAATGTTCTGTTTCACGAAATTCAAATGTTTATATATCAATTGAAAGAGAATGTAATGCTGAATTCAATACAAAAACCAGAATGCAAATATCTGCAGTGCAAAAAAAGTTACGCTTACTTCAGTCCAAATCCAAATCTTTATTATGCAACCAAAATAGGTTTTAGCCAACATCATCAACATCAACAATAGACACTACAAGGTACAATATAAAACAGAGTATCATAGTAGTTCAGTCACAATAATATTCAATAAACAAAAAACCTGCGGTTTACAAAACAACGTTAAAGGCTCTACAGTTTTCAACCAAACTCCAAAAAGCAGGGAAATTGGGAGTTAAGGCTCACAGGCCTATAACGCCACATCCTCCCTAAGGAGGCAGAAAGTGCCAGTGAAATTCTCATTCTCCCAAAGCAGATATAAACCATGAGGACAGAATGGAGAATAGGATATGCAGAGGTGACTGTGGGGTTGTGGAAAACTGATGACAAACAACTTAGGGCCGCCTACTTCTCTTTTTTTGTTTAGAGCAGCCCTTACCCAACCTGGTGCCCTCCAAAGGTGTTGGATTACAACTCCCATCATTGCAAATCAGTATGTCCCATGGTCAGGAATGCTGGGACAGCAGGATGGGGAACACTGTTCTATATCCTTACCAAATACAGGGGCTGGCCAATAGTTTTCTCTCACACACATCTCGCATATAGCAGCATGATTGATAAGAAAAGGGGCACTATTTGTTGCAGATGTAGAACCAGAGCAAGGGCTGGCACTTTCAGCTTTTGGTCAATACCATTCCTTTCAAAGAACCAATTTTTTATTCTTAAAATGTGTTCATACAAAATATACTGTTCTCTCCCCACAATACATCATCTCATCAGAGTGACAGAGGAACAGAAAGGGATTAATTTGGCTGACTTGAACTCCTTTCAGATGAGATTAGTTTGCAATCCTATACCACTTGGGAGGAAACCCTAGTAAACTCAGTGGCACTGACTTCTGAGAAGACGTATATAGGATCCAAGTGTAAACCAACCTTCTCCAGCCTGGTGCTCTCCAGATGTGTTGCACATAACTCCCATGTTATGGGGATGACAAGAATCATCTTCATCAATAGTTTTAAAATAATCCTTACATACGAACCTATTAGGTGCCAGCTCTGCCTTTGATCTCATACTGCTGAACATGTAAGTAAAATCCTCTGTGTTAGTCCCCCGACACCATATATCTGATATTCACCATGTGGGCAGAAAATAGATCTATCCTTATGTTTTGGACATCAATTTTCAGCATTCCTGATCACTGTCCATGCTGACAGGGACTTTTATGAGTTGAACTCCAAAACATCTGGAGATCTACATTCTGCCTGCCCTTGCTCTAGAACAGCATTCCCTGATCAGTTTTCAACAACCCCACAGTCACCTCTGCATATGATAACCTGCTGCCCTCCAGATGTTTGAGATCACAAGTCACAGCATTCCTGACCATAGGACATACTGACTTACAATGATGGGAGTTGTAGTCCAACATCTTTGGAGGGCACCAGGTTGGGGAAGGGCTGCTCTAAACAAAAAAAGAGAAGTAGGTGGTCCTAAGTTGTTTGTCATCAGTTTTCCACAACCCCACAGTCACCTCTGCATATCCTATTTTCCATCCTGTCCTCATGGTTTATATTTGCTTTGGGAGAATGAGAATTTCACTGGCACTTTCTGCCTCCATAGAGAGGATGTGGCGTTAAGGCTTTTGAGCCTTACCTCCCAATTTCCTTGCTTTTTGGAACTTGGTTGAAAACTGTAGAGCCTTAACGTTGTTTTGTAAACCATAGGTTTTTTGTTTATTGAATTTCATGGCTTTGTCTAATGGATGACCACACAGGAAAGAAGACACATAAATGTATGGAATGTGGGGAAAGCTTCAGCCACAGTGGGACCTTGAGTAGACATCAAAGAACCCACACAGGGGAGAAACCATACAAATGTGTGGAGTGTGGGAAAAGCTTCAGTCGTACATTCACCCTTACTTTACATCAAAGAATTCACAGAGGTGAAAAACCATTTCTGTGTATGGAGTATGGAAAAAGCTACAATCCCCTACACACTTACCAGGGAGTAAGACCATTACATTCAATGGAACGTACTTCTGAGAAGACACTGACAGTAAGTCTTTGCTAGAGGTGGCACCCATTTTCTCTCAATGTTCCAATATAGCTGAGGCAGGAGGCATCACTACTGAGCAGGCTTACAAATCAAGGTGGCCACACTATATATTATATTCAATAAATAAAAACCTACTGTTTACAAAACAACGTTGAGGCTCTAGGACAATTTTTTTAAAAAAAAAATCAACAGAAGGTATTTTTTTAAAAAATCATTCCACCAACTACAATGAAGGAGGAAGAAGACGCCATCACTGGATTAA
This sequence comes from Elgaria multicarinata webbii, assembly GCF_023053635.1. NCBI lineage: Eukaryota > Metazoa > Chordata > Lepidosauria > Squamata > Anguidae > Elgaria > Elgaria multicarinata. The sequence goes on from NC_086190.1 coordinate 6,118,006, forward strand.
TGAGTAAGAGGCTCATTCCATCAATTTTCATGGTTCACATGACACACTAAGCCATAATGTTTAGCTCAAAATGCTTAACCACTGTGGCTTAGTGTGTCATCTGAACAGGGTCAGTATGCAACAGAGGATGCACAGGAATAAAAAACCACATAAAACTACTCCTATGGACCCACATTCTCCCATTCCACAGAGAATAAAGTGACTTTAAGATGATGAGTGAGAGCAAGGAATCCACACAGCCATAATAATGATAACGATAATTAAAATAAGATGTGAAATTCTGAAAGCCACACCAAAAAGCAGGCTTTGGAATACAGGAACAAGTTCCCACCCCTGCCCCAACAATCCAAGCTGTAGTATTGTTTGGCAACCTTGAATATCAAATAATGATTCTCGGAGATGTGATATATTTTTTGAACATAGTTGCTCTTTTAAAACATGCAACGGCTAATGTTTAAATCCTTCATGCAGTTGCTTGTTTTCAAACCTTATTATTATTATTATTATTATTTATTTATATAGCACCATCAATGTACATGGTGCTGTACAGAGTAAAACAGTAAATAGCAAGACCCTGCCGCATAGGCTTACAATCTTGATATCACTTGTAAGATTTGAAAACAAGCAACTGCAGGAAGGATTTAAGCATTAGCCATTGCATGTTACCACTTATTATATAATTTATAATCAGTTTCTGTTGGTTTAAAAATACATTAGACAATAATAGTTTAAACTTTAAGAGGCTTGGGTGAGGAGCTGCCACCCCAAAGGAAAGTTTGCCATATATTCTTTACTTTGAATTAAGAAGGATGCCCTAGCACGTCAAACACACACACCTCTCTTCACACTCACAGACACACAACAAAGTCAATCCCTCTATCAAACCCCTTCTTTTCTTTTTCCTTGGAAGCCAGGGAAGGCCCTCGCTCCAAGCAAGGCAGATCATTTTAATTTCTCTCTCCCTCCCTGGCCTCCACAGCACTGTGGGGAAGGAGAGGGCCCAGAGAGGGCCTTGGCTCAACTGCATAAACAAATAGCTGCTAGGTGAGCCAGGTGGCCATCTTATTTCCAACATTCCAATCTATCTGAGACTTTAATGGGGCAAATAAATATTCATTAAAAATCAATAGAAGCGAATTTTGAAAAAAAGAAAAGCCATTCCACCAACTAGAAGGACAGGGGGACAAGATCCCACCACTGGATTGAAGGGTAAGGGTCTCAATTCGGAGATTTTCACGCACAAAAAAAGTCGCCAGTCATGTTTTACAGTGTCACTTTGAGTCAGAGACGGTTTTTTCCCCCTTTTGTCCTTTCAACTGCCATCCTGCCCTCAATATTTCACCAATCTTCTTGAAACTCCCAGGGTATGTAAAACCAGCATTTCTTTCTGGCAGGTCTGATTTTCAGAAAGATTGGTGAAACATTTTCCATTTTATGAATGCTAGAATGACACACACACCCCCAATTACGGCTTTATAATGGTGGAATGCTAAATCTACTCACTATCTATAACTACAGGGAACACTGCTGTGTTCCCTGTAATATATTAATTACAGTTCCATTAATTAATCAGGATATAAATTATAGCAGCCCATATCCTAGACCAGGTCATTGTCCTCTATTGCAGTTCTAAGCTGAGCTACTTTAACTGTGACCCTAGCTATGCTTAATAGAATGAATGAATTTGTAAGTAGGTAAATAATTGTATCCATATCGTTAAGACTGGCTGCTTGTACTAGGTGTCTCTTTAGATATTTATCTCTAGGGCTTCTATAGAGTTTACAGTGTAGTATGTAATGTGTCGTGTCCTCCACCTCCTGACTTCCACAGATGCATAAAACTAAAAAAAAACACAGGTGTGATTGAGCGAAGAAGCGGATTGGAATTGCAAACACTACTGGCCAATCACAGTCCTTGTTCTGGGGACCAATCACATGGCAGTAGCTGCGAGACATCATGTTACAAGTTGGGGAAAGTCAGTTTTGCTCTTGGTTCTGTAACTGAAGCGCAATTGGAGATTGTGTGAATATTTGAAGTATTTCTCAAATTAAAAGTGTACATACGTACATCATAAACAGAGCCATGGCACCAAAGAAAAGAGTTGTTTGGACACCCAGGAAAAGAAGCAGGATTGTTGTTTTACATGAATCAGGTCTTTCAATTGATATATAAACATTTGAATTTCATGGAACAGAACATTTTCTATAAGCATGCAAAGTTGCAAAACATGAAAATTTCAAGAAGTGTCCACCATTTTTATTTATTTATTTTATTACATTTATATACCACCCCATAGCTGAAGCTCTCTGGGCAGTTTATGCTAATAATTTTGGCCCCCACTGTATGCCAATTGCAGCCACAATTAAGGTATCTTATCAGAGAATCATGGAATAGTAGAGTTGGAAGGGGCCTACAAGGGCATTGAATCTAACCCCCTTCTCCATGAAGGAATGGCTGTCAAGCTGTATTTTGAATGCCTCTAATGTGGGAGAGCCCACTACCTCCCTAGGTTTTAGGTTCCATTGTCATACAGCTCTAATAGTAAGCAGGTTTTTAATGACATTCAGCCAGAATCTGGCTTCCATTATTCTGTGTCCTGCAATTGGGGATGATTGAGAAGAGATCCTGGCCCTCCTTTGTGTGACGACCTTTCAAGTCCATGAAGAGGGCTATCATGTCTCCCCTCCGTCTTCTCTTCTCCAGGCTAAACATGCCCAGAGGCTTGTCACTCCCTGTGGAAGGTATGCATGGGCATCTTGAGTGGGTTAGGGTTGGTGAGCATTCAGAGGCACTGTTGTGATAATGGGTATTGCCTGAGGCTCCCCAGCTGCGAGTCTTGGGGCCTAGCTGGCAGAGACAAGGGTTACCTTTGAGGCCAAACTTTCTCACCCACTCAGAGCCTTGTGGCATGAGGTGAGTGACACGGAAGGCCTCCCCACCCCAAAAGGGGAAGCCTGGGAGATAGCAAACATCAAGGCACCACTCTCAGGCTGTGAATGTCTCACCTGATTAAAACAATGGCATGAGGCTGGATTAGAGAAGATGCCCTCTTAAGATTTCTGTTTCTACAGTTCTGTTAATAAATGTGGCCTTGTTTAGATCCGAATCTTGTGTCCACCTCATTATTTCCCACACTCCATATTCTCGCAATGCTGAATGCTTTATGTGATATGATCATAGCATTGTCATTAGAATATGTGATGGCCTAGGTTGTAAAACCTGGGTGGCCGGCCTTGTACATAGTGGTTAGATTTATTAGGAAATGGTTTGACACTGTCAGATGTTCTCTGCAAGCTTATCTCTGTAAGAAGTTCCTGTGGGAGTAGCTGGTTCACTCCTTTGTCTCGGCCTTGAAACGACTGGTTCTTTGGGAACTTCAGAGTGTTTTGGAAAAGGTGGGGGACGGCTCTTCAAAGTGGGTTGGAACATCCTGCCCTCTTGACATGTGGGCATGGTGTACAGGTCAGAGGACCTGTCTGTCAAGTGGCTTTGAGTAGGCCTTAAATGTGGGTGCAAAGCTAAAAAAGCTTTGCTAGGTTTCATACTGTCATGTTCTGCAGAGAACATCTGATATGCGCAAACCATTTCCTAATAAATCTAACCACTAGGTACAAGGCTGGTCTTGTGCCTATACCTGACACTTGGAAGCAATTATCAACTGCTATGTCATTAATCTACTTTATAAACCCTATTAAATACTTTTTTTGGCTCTTGGGCAGTGTAGAATTGCAATAAATAAATATGTATTTATATATGTATTTATGCTTTTAAAACATTTGTATACTGCTTCACATGTACAAGAGATTCCAGAGTGGTGAACATAAGGGTAAAATAGTAAAATGGGTAAAAGTTTAAAACACCATATTAAAATTGTTCTTTTAAGAACAGAATGCCAATAAAAATTGGCTGGTCAATTAAGGAATGCTTCCTGGAATAGAGTTGTTTGCAGAAGGTGCCAGAAGCAATTCAGTGTACACCTGCCTGACCTCCAGGGGCAGGGAGTTCCAAAGAAAAGGGGCCACCACACTGAAGGCTCTTCTCAGGGTGGACTCTGGTCAGGCCACAGATCCACACAGAAGCACCAGGACCATGCCCTCTGATGACCTCAGTGGTCAGGCAAGTTGGTGAGGGAGAAGGCGCGCTCTCAGGTATCCACATCCCAAGTTGTTTAGGGCTTTGTACACTACTACCAAAACCTTAAACCTGGTCGGGGAGCCAATAGGCAGCCAGTGCAGTTCCCTCAGCAAAGGAGTTGCATGCTGAAAAGGGGCAGTTCCCGACAATAGCTGAGCTGCTACATTCTAGACTAGCTCCAGCTTCCAGATCAGGCTTAAGGGCAGTCCCACATGGAGCACATTGCAAGAAAGCCACCCTAGAGGACACTAATGTCTGTACCATCATGGCCAAGCTGGCCCTGTGCTGGAAAGGCCATAGCTGGCGAGCCAGGTGAAGTTGGTAAAAGGCACTCTGAGCCTCTGCAGCCACTTGGGCCTCCAGTGACAATGATGGATCTAGAAGTCCCCCGCCCCCACACAAAAAAAACTATGAACCTGAACTTTCAGAGGTAATGCAACCCCACCCAGAACAGGCAATGAGCCTATCTCCTAAAATGGCAGCTCATGGGTGAATAGGAAGCTGTGAGCTTCCCCCAGGTGCCTGTGAGATTTGTTTGGTCTCAGACATTGAAGGTTAATATTTGAATATATAGATTGCGTTAATGGTTTTTTCCCCACCACACTTCTATGAGGAAGTAGAAAAACAGAATCAATTCTGTGGTTAGAGATTCTTCCGAAAACTCATGGGTAGTTTGTAAGAAACATTTCATAGGTTGAAGAAATAATTCAGCTGCCCTCTATGAGTGAGAAATGTTGTTTCAACTGTCTACCAACTGTCTCTGCAGAGGCCACCAGTGAGGGAGGAAGCAGCAGCCAGGCACCTCTCCATCGGGCCTGGGTCCAGCTCCAGCTGAGAGCCCCTCCCTCCTGCTACCAACTGTCTCTGCAGAGGCCACCAGTGAGGGAGGAAGCAGCAGCCAGGCACCTCTCCACCGTGCCTGGGTCCAGCTCCAGCTGAGAGCCCCCTCCCTCCTGCTGCCAACTGTCTCTGCAGAGGCCACCAGTGAGGGAGGAAGCAGCAGCCAGGCACCTCTCCACCGTGCCTGGGTCCAGCTCCAGCTCAGAGCCCCCTCCCTCCTGCTACCAACTGTAACTGCTGAACTTTGCAACTAAGATTGTAGTGCCTGAATTTGCTTTCCTTTCCCCCCTCCTCCTCCTCCCTCCCAATCCCCTTTCCTTTTGTGTCATGTCTTTTAGATTGTAAGCCTGTGGGCAGGGACTGTCAAGAAATACTTTTGTAAGCCGCCGTGAGAGCTTTTTTTGGCTGAATGGCGGCATAAAAATCCTTAAATAAATAAATAAATAAAATTTCAATAGAGGAATGTTTTGCTATAAATAGGTTTTGTTGAACTAGTGAACTGGGATATAATCTGGAGATCTCATCAACAAAGAATAATAATTATTCCATCAGCTTCAACAACTGCAAGTTGTCCAGTAACAAATACACTATATTTATATTGTTTAATCACAATTATGCCCACCATATAACTATATGGTTCCTACCTCTATCTTTTGTATATAATGTAGAGGTGTAAACACTTGTATATATCCATGTTTCATTAAGGAAGTTTATGGAAATTAACATTACACAACTGTTGGTTGTGTGGCTTCCTTGTGAAGTGAAATCCTATGTACACAGCCGGACATATATCACAATGTCTTCACTGGAGTTTACACATTCGTGAGAGTTTAGCACAGCCTAAATGTCAAATTGTGATGGTGCGTCTCCTGGCTCAATTTCATTTTTGTCAAATCTGTAAGTTTCCTTTTTTTATTACCAAACAACCCACCCAGTCAGATGATAAGCAATAGAAATCGCTTATCTATTTCCTTCTTCTGCATAACATAGACAAGCAACCCTCTTCGGACAGATATTCAAAAATGTCCCTTAAGAAAGGCATTGCTAGAGACTTCAATGAGGAGCTTTCCTGTTAAAAAAGAAAGAAAAAAAGGTTGGGGGACAAAAGCTGACTCTTGAATTAGGAGAATTGAATCCCCCCACCCCGTCCCCATCCCTGGCAGCTCAATGTTCCTGCTCCATTTTTCCTGACACCATAACTTTTGCTGGAAGTTCTGCTTCCATTTTTAATCTACCCTTCAGGAAAAAAAAAACAGGGGCTTCTAATGTTTGTCTTGCTTTTAAGACATGCTGATTGAGTCCCTTAAGCTTCTTTCTCGTTCTGAACCCAGTGATGTTTACAGAATCACAGAATAGCAGAGTTGGAAGGGGCCCGTCGAGTCCAGCCCCCTGCTAAATGCAGGAATCCACCTTAAAGTATACCTGAAAGATGGCTGCCCAGCTGCTTCTTGAAGGCCTCTAGTGTGGCAGAGCCCACAACCTCCCTAGGTCATTGGTTCCACTGTCATACTGCTCTAACAGTCAGGAAGTTTTTTCCTGATGTCCAGCCGGAAGTGGGCTTCCTGTCACTTGAGCCCATTATTCCTTGTCCTGTACTATGGGATTAACTGAGGACAGCTGGCATGGAAGCCAGCTGAAGTTTGGGTGACTAAACTGTTGAAATCTCAGTGAACTCCACCCACTGTAAGTGGTGGTAGGAAGTTTCTATTAGGTGGATCTGGTTCGTTATGTTTCACTTAATTCAGCCACATTTTAGTGGCGGGCAGGTATGTGTGGGCATCTTTAGTGGGAACAGGGTGGGTGAGCATTCAGAGTCACTGTTGCAGTTACAGGTAATACCAGAGGCTCCAGCTAAGGGCTTTCTGGGAGATAAGGCTTACCTTTGAGACGAACTCTCCTCATCCACTCAGAGTTTTGTGGCCCGGAGGCCATGATGGGAAGGCCTCCCTACCCGCAAAGGGGCAAGCCTGTGATGATACCACAGGCATTGAATGCCTCGCCTGATCCATGGCATGGCAGGATGCTGGCCTACACGGGACGCCCACTTAGGTTCTTCCCTCTTCAAAGATCTTTCAATAAATGTGGCTCAATTTTAAATCCCTTCTCTATGTATTGTCTCATTATTTCCTCTCCCACCTACTTGTAAAGACATAGAATCACAGAATAGTGTAGTTGGAAGGAAGCTATAAGGCCACCAAGTCCAAACCCCCTCCCTAATGCAGGAAGCCACCCTAAAGCGTACCTGACAGGTGGCTGTCCAGCTGCCTCTTGAATGCCTCTAGTGTGGGAGAGCCCACAACCTCCCTAGGTCATGGGTTTCATTGTCATACTGCTCTAACAGTCAGGAAGTTTTTCCTGATGTCAAACCGGATTCTGGCTTCCTGTAACTTGAGCCCATTATTCCATGTCCAGCAGTCTGGGATAGTTGAGTAGAGATCCTGGCCCTCTTCTGTGTGACAACCTTTCAAGTCTTTGAAGGGTTCTATCATGTTACCACCCAGTCTTCTCTTCTCAAGGTATGTGTCCCCCCCACACACTTTTCTACTGGAGCTCAGCATAATCTTGGAATACCCTATACCTTCCCTCAAGTGAGATGGGGGTGATATGGTGAGGACATGGTATGGACAAATTTTGGCTGCCTATAAGGGAAAACCAAGATTTTTTTTCACCCCTGGATAGAACTGTACAAACTGTCATATTAAGTTTGCTTTCTCATATTCTAAATCCACCTTAGAGAAGAATTCAAGGGTTTCTTGAGGCAAGCATTATAGGGGACTCCAAAGCTTATTTCCAACTCTGGGATGGGCTATGCATTGTCCAGGCCCCATAAAATGGCTAGTGTTTTTCAAAGTATGACGTGCATAAAAGCTCAATGTTCCTAATATAATGCATAATTAACGTTATTTTCTGTAATGTAGAAGGTTTTTTTGTATGGATGATTCAAGAACTATAAGACAAATGTCACAGACATGCAAATTTTGAAGGATAATTAAGTTTTGTTTCATGAAGTGGATCGGAAGTGTGAAAATAGGTAAATTTGCATCAAAATAATGTATTTCTTGTTTGCATAAACTACTTATGAACTGCTTGATATAATAAGGCCCCTAAGCAGTTTACACAAGAAATACATAAAATACAATATAAAAGCCAACATAAAAATAATATAAATAATTAATATATTAGAAACATCACAGAAATAATAAAACAGAGAAATGGAAATGGAATGAATTTATCTCCCATCCCTAGATGGTATATGGTGTCTAAGATGGCAGACATTGGGCTATTTTGTAAATCACAACATTGTGATGTGGCTTGAAAAAAAGCAAATGCTATTTTGGGCTGCATTAATAGAAGTATAGCTTCCAAATCGAGTGAGGTACTGGTTCCTCTCTATTCGGCCCTGGTTAGGCCTCATCTAGAGTATTGCGTCCAGTTCTGGGCTCCACAATTCAAGAAGGATGCAGACAAGCTGGAGCATGTTCAGAGGCGTGCAACCAGGATGATCAGGGGTCTGGAAACAAAGCCCTATGAAGAGAGACTGAAAGAACTGGGCATGTTTATCCTGGAGAAGAGAAGATCGAGGGGAGACATGAGAGCACTCTTCAAATACTTGAAAGGTTCTCACACAGAGGAGGGCCAGGATCTCTTCTCGATCCTCCCAGAGTGCAGGACACGGAATAACGGGCTCAAGTGACAGGAAGCCAGATTCTGGCTGGACATCAGGAAAGCCTTCTTGACAGTTAGAGCAGGTTGATAATGGAACTAGTTACCTATGGAGGTTGTGGGCTCTCCCACACTAGAGTCCTTCAAGAGGCAGCTGAACAACCGTCTTTCAGGTATGCTTTCAGGTGGATTCCTGCATTGAGCAGGAGGTTGGACTCGATAGGCCCCTTCCAACTCTACTAGTCTATGATTCTATTGTTCTATTCTACACCTACAGCCCTTTTGCAATGGAGGAGGGATGATTGTGAGGTTTCCTGCTTCCAGGGTCGTCCTTCATGGGGCACATGCCAGGGAGGTTTTCCGCATGAAAAGGGGAGGTGTGACCCATGATAACAGTTCTGAATGGGTATCAGGAATAGTGGGCAGGACTGGACAGATGGGTATAGGGCACGGATTATTAGTTTTTAATAACACCTCTGAGAGTTGCACCAGCGCAGACACACAGCAACGCAGGGGGGCGGGGGTTGTATGGCCTAGAGGCTTGGAAACCATGGCTGCCTGCAAAGGCTTCTGGGTGAATGACTGCTTCTGCTTCTAAGCTAGCAAACTGTTATTTCAGTTTGCTAGCTTAGCAAACTGTACCAGTCAACAACATTCCTTTGTGTTATGGGAAAGATGGGTCAAAAGCACAACTACAGTGATCTCATGAGAACATGAGGTGTCTTATCTATGTAGCCTGGTACTGTATCTGGAGGCTCTAATGAGCTGACATTCCAGTGTTGCCATCCAATTAGTAAGTGCACGTGGGTGAAGGAGATGTTTATGTGTGCCAAAGAAATGCCAAACAATGCCTTGTTTATCAACAACTATGTAGACTTATGCTATAGATTCTTATGATGGGAAGAGCTGCTTTGTTATTAATACCTATGCTATCTATGCCTTGCTTAACTTGGCAGCAATGGCAAGTTCAGCTACGCTATAATTGTTCTTGTGCCCAGGGCTGGGGGTCCAAACTGGTTGAAGGGGCTTCTAAGCAGGAAGCTTTCACAGTCTGGTCCACTTTTATTGGGACATGCCTGAATGTGCTGAAAATATTCCAATAAATTATTCTCCTTGTAAGCAAACCTGTGAATCTGACGACTTTGGGCCTTGCTAGACCCGGCCGGATAAGCCGGCAGGGAGGCGGGGCAATGGCGCTCTAACTTTAACACGCGCCGCCCCGCCTCCTAGACGGCCGACGCGCAGGGACTATGGAAGCCCTGCAGCATCGGCCATTTTTTTTTGTTAAAGGGGCCACGTGTGCCCCGAAGACTCCGGATAAGGTAAGTTTTTTTTTTTACTTAAGCCCCCCATCCGCCCTCCCGTGTGTCGCCCTCCGCCATCCCTCACCCTCCCGTGTGTCGCCATCCCGTGTGTCGCCATCCCGTGTGTTGCCCTCCACCCTGCCTCGCCCTCCCGTGTGTCGCCCTCCACCATCCCCCTCTCCTGGCGGTCCGGCCTTCCCCACCCCATCTCCCCGGCCCGATGGGCACAGTGCTCGTAGCGCTGTGCCCAGTCCGTGGCTTTTCCCGGCTACTCGCAAGTAAGCGAGTAGCCGCAAAAAGCCACAGACCTTCCTAGACGTTCCGCAGCCCCGGCCTTAGGCCGGGGCTGCGGAAAAGGCGCGCCATAAGCGACTTCGCTTATGGCGCGTTAAGGCAGGCTTCAGTGAGCCTTGACCCCGGATTCCCCTGTGCGTCATGTGGACGCACAGCAGGGAAACCGTGTCTCAAAGCGCGCTAAGGCCTCGTCTAGCAAGGCCCTTTGTCTCCTTGGTAACCCTGGAAACAACCTGAAGCTCATGGCCGGAGCTGGACGGATTGGACCAGGGGCAGGTACTGTGTCAAAGATGCACTCCTGCGTATCGGTATGTTTGTGTAAAAAAGAAAAAAAAAGAAACAGCTGGTGATGAAACACACCGATGCCCATGCCCTGATAGCAAATTGGCTATTTGCTGTGTCTGGAGATCTTGCCAAACAGCAACAGCTTCGTGAAGGGCGGGGGGGCACAGCAGCCGCAGACTTTGAGAGTGTAGCGAGAGAGCCAGAAAAGCCGCTACAAATCCAGTCAGTGATATCCCGGGAAAACTGAGCGGTCATCCCGAGACCAGTGTGGGAGTAGTTGAATGTCATGTGACCCAGTAGGGATGACTGTGATATTATTCTGAAATAATTGACTGGCGTAGACCTTGGCCATTGTGTAGCATTTCAGGTATTGGGTGTGTAGGAAGGCTGAGTTGTATTTTGATATCTGTACAGCCCTCAGAACGTGACAGGTGCTTTGTAAGTGAATCATCATTATCACCACTATCATCATTCATGGTTCCAGTATGTGGAATTCGTGGAATGTCCTCCTTGTCTAACACCTCATGTCTTGAATGAGTAGGAAAGGCAGTTAAATTTAGGTCACAGATCAGGCAGCTGGAATATGTAGTGTATATGGAAGAGAAAATGGAGGAATTATTAGAAATTATGAATTATGCTAATTCATAGGCAAAATAAACTAAAATAAAGTAAACAAACCAAATATCTTCTCCCATATTTATTTAAATAGGTTATTGCCAATGTTTAATAAATATACACAAACAAGAATGTATCTACAGGAATACTTTCGATCAGTACACTCTGTCTCTGTCATAAAGGGGTTACAAGTTTGATATTGCCTATTTGAGGTAGGGATGTATGAATCCGGGGGAGCGGGGGAACGGGACCCCAACCCCTGAGCTCACCAAAATTCTCCAAATTCTATCGTGAAGCTTATTCCAATTCAAGTTCCTATCAGATTATGAGCTGGGGGGGGGGGACTTTTTGCATATTTTCCCAAATCTATGCATAAATTTTGTGCATGTATGCATATATGTATGCATGTATGCTGGAACCACGGGCTCAATTGAAGACGCGGACGGACTGCGGACGGAGGCAGGTAAGGGAGAGGAGGGCGGGGGGGGGGATTACCAGGCCCTGCCGCCGTCACCGCATGGGCGACGGCGGCAGGGCCCGGTAAACCCCACTTACCTTTCCGGCGGAGCTCCGGATCGAGGCGAAGGATCCGCCTTCACCTCGATCCTCTTCGCCACGCTCCGCCAGCCCCCCAATCCTCTTCGCCTCCGCCTTAAGTGCAGGTGAAGCCCCCCGCTCCGCTCCTGCTTCTATGGTCCGATTAGAAGCGGAGCACATCCCTACTTAAAACAAGGCTTTAAACATAGTAGTTAAGCCAGCAAGCCTCATTCACCATTGTTAAAGCCATGGTTTAAGGTGTCTTCTGAACACAGCCTGGCTTTCTGGCTTAACCACCATGGTTAAAGCCATGGTTTAAGGTGTCTTCTGAACGGGGCCAATGTTGATCAGTTCACAGCCTCTAGCAAGTAGTGAGGCACAACTGAGGGCCCTGCAGAAACTGCTCTGGCTAGCATTTCATCCATTGCAGTTAGGGTTATTGTGGGTGCCTACCTGGGTCCAGGAGTCCAACAGACTTCCCTGCATCTCCCCCCCCCCGGACTCTGTCAGGTGCTGCAGCACATTCATGGACTGGCACTCCAAGCTGTCCGCCCTCATCCAGAGCCTCCATTGAGTGCCACAATGGTGGTTCTGGAAATTATCTACCCCCTCCGGTTGTGTAAATGGCAGATGTAGAAGCCATTTCCATTCACACCTTTAACTCTTGCGTAAATGGGGCCTTTACAGCCACCATTTACACAAAGGGGAAATGCCTGGCAACTCTAAAGCTCTACAGCTTGGAAGGAAGGAGAGACCATGAGGGTTTGACAGCTGGTGGGGACAAGAGTCACCACCACTGCAGAAAGGTCTAGTGTTTGGTGCATGGCGGTGGTGACTCCTGCCACCACCAGCATTTCCCTCCTTGTGTAAAAGGAGGCTGTAAAGGCCCCATTTATTCAAGAGTAAGGGCGTGAATGAGGAGAATTAAGTAATTCCTTAAGCCTCCATTGTCACATGCAGTGGAAGCTCCAGACGGGTGGACAGCCACTGGGGGTCATCAGATGCTTGCTGAGCTGTCAAAGAAGCCTGTGTGATGTGTGAACAGGGGCAAGCAGCAATGGGGTGAACTTCCGATGAGTTGGACCCGGGTGACTTTGCCCTCCCCTAGTGCTCGTGGGCAATATAAATGAAAGAAGGGGCAAAGCTTCAACATATTAGCTGAAAATTAGGGCTGTGCGCTGCTTTGGATCTGAACCCTGAATCCGAAGTGGATTGGGGTGATTCGGACCCTTCCAAACCAGATCCGAGGCGGCCTGAAGCCAAAGCCAATTAGCTCCAAAGCTTCGGTCTGCCTCGGTGCTTTGGAGCTGGCATCACCCCCCAGCCCCCACTCATCTCCTTACTTGCTGCCTCTGTCGCCTCCACCATCTTGGTTCTGGCAGCTTCTGTTGCCACCACCGGAAATGACTGGAAGTAGGCTGTGCGATTCTAAGATATCACACAGCCTCTGCTGTGATTAGTACCTCTATGGTGACCGTAGCTTGTGGCCATAGAGGTACTAATCAGCAGAGGCCGCACGATATCTGAAAATCGCACAGCCTACTTCCAGTCATTTCCGCCTGTGGCACCAGAAGCTGCCAGAAGAAAGATGGTGGTGGTGATAGAGGCAGCAGGTAGGGAGACTGATGGGGGTGAGGGTGCCTTTTTTGGGTGCCAGCTGCACTAAGTATGAGCAGAATCTCTTAAAAACGCTCTGCTAGAGCTAATGAATCCTATATAATGAATTAACTTTATCAGATTGCACGTGACCCAGACTTGCTAGTACAAGCCAGAACTCTTAGACTGGATGTAGTTCTGCAGCAGAACGCTCAGAAGAGAAAAGGGCTCCGGGGAATATCCAACACAGAGGAACAGGTTTCTCAGTAGCCTGAGAAATTCCCATACAATAATTTCTGTAATCTAAGTTTAATACCTAAACAAAAAACATTTGCTGCAGATTTCAAAAAATTCAAAAAAGCAATTCTTGTTGAGATAAAGATAGATAGATAGATAGATAGATAGATAGATATAATCAGATCTTGATTATAAACACAACAAACTTCTGTTTAAAAGTTTGGATTGATAAAGGTGTTGTGTTCCATGTCTTAAGCGCCAAGGCGGGTTGGGCACCCACGAGGCGGATCGGGGCTGCTTCAAGGGCTCTGGATTAGCCTCCGAGGCAGATTGGGGGGGGGGGCTGCACAGCCCTATTGAAAATGTATCAATCATTCCTGCGCAACAATAAAATGCTGAACAATTTTTGTTGGTGGTGTCAACCTTCTGCCGGGGCACAAGAATACGTTTGTCCTATTAGGGTGATACCTGTCTGAAGTCAATAAAATCACCTGCAAAGTGCAGTTAACACAGGATACTTGCCCAGTTCCCTGAGCAATGAAAACTCATTCCTCCCTGCCTCCCAATATGGCAGAATGGCTTTGTTTGATCCCTGTAATGTACTCAAATGCTATGATCCCTGATTGGTTGGGATCATGCAGTGAAGAATACAGGAGCGCTAACAATTATGACAAGGCAGAATATTCAGGCGGTTAAAGAAGACAAAAGCCTGTGAACCTAGAAGGAGCCTAAAGGTTCTCCAATTCTCAGTGAAGTCCATTTTTTTTCTATGAGAATTTGATATTCACAAAAGAAATAATGATGAAGTTGTACTTTTCCATTTTTACTTAATTCAAGTAAGAACACTCTACCTATTTTTTTGTTCAATCATCACAAAAACAGAGGTTTTTTCTTACCAATGGAACCAAACAGTCCATTCCCTCCATGGAAGTAAATAAAAGCTTTCTGTTTTGTTGCAGTTGGGTTTTTAGGCTGATAAATCCTCACTGGCACCTCATGAAATTTCTCGTTCTGAATGAGAAGTGATGAATCCCTGAAGTTTGGGAATCCTTGCAGTGCAAATCGTAAAAAAGTTACACGACTGTAGAGACCCAGTTTCTCTAAAACAACCCCCTCGTTACAACAAAAATAGAGAAAGAAAAAGGGAGGGGAAGAGAGGAAATGTATGAGAAATTAGTTTGAGGAGGTCATCAAATATGGAAGGCAGGCCATATGGTGACCTGCCATTGAGTCAGAAACCCTCCTAGTTTTGCAGCCCATCTCGAATAACACAAGCAGGGAAATCATCAAGCACATGGCAAATCACAGTCCATAGTTGCGTGCGGCTTGTTGGGTCGGAGGTTTTGCAACCCTAGAACAAGTCCAGTCACCCAAATGTTAGAATCATATAATCAACAAATAGTATACATGGGGCCCTCCTCTGTGTGACAACCTTTTAAGTATTTGAAGAGTGCTCTCATGTCTCCCCTCAATCTTCTCTTCTCCAGGCTAAACATGCCCAGTTCTTTCAGTCTCTATTCAGACAAAGCACTATGAAGAGAGACTGAAAGAACTGGGCATGTTTAGAATGGAGAAGATAAGATTGAGGGGAGACATGAGAGCACTCTTCAAATATTTAAAAGGTTGTCACACAGAGGAGGGCCAGGATCTCTTCTCGATCCTCCCAGAGTGCAGGACACGGAATAACAGGCTCAAGTTAAAGGAAGCCAGATTCCAGCTGGACATCAGGAAAAACTTCCTGACTGTTAGAGCAGTACGACAATGGAATTAGTTCCCTAGGGAGGTAGTGGGCTCTCCCACACTAGAGGCCTTCAAGAGGCAGATGGTCAACCATCTGTCAGGGATGCTTTAGGGTGGATTCCTGCATTGAGCAGGGGGTTGGACTCGATGGCCTTGTAGGCCCCTTCCAACTCTGCTGTTCTATGATTCTATGAATCGTCCATAATATTTAATGTATTGTTGGTATGGATTGGTTGCAGAATTAAGGATTTTGGAATTTTCAAAAGCTGACATGTAAAGATTTGCAGTGCTGGGAGCAACTGGGCTGCCCATGGCAACTCCTTTAATTTGTAGGAAATATTGCTTGTCAAAACGGAAATAGTTTTTTTCAAGAATAATACCTAACAAGTCCATCATAAAATGAGTCCATCATAAAATCTGAGATACGTCAGCTTCGGACCTCTTTTATTATGAATCTGGCCCCCTCATGTGGTATAGAGGTATATAACGAATTAACATCCATGGCCACTAAACAGGTTTGGGAGTGTTATAATAGGTGAGAACATATATCCTCTTGATCATTCATTCTGGCATATTTGCCTGTCCTAAACTACATAAAAATTAGGGATATGCTCCGCTCCGATTAGAATCGGAGAATCAGAAGCGAATTGGCCTGCTCCGCCTTGCCCAGAGGTGGAGCAGAAGTGGACCGCAGACCTTTAGAAGCATGGCGAAAAGAAGCGGCCATAGGAGAAGCACTTATCTTTTCGTGGAGCGCTCTGCCAGCCATTTTGGATCATTTCGCCCATAGGATTGCATTGTGGAAAAGAATAGGGGATAACTGTGTTGTTTTTTAAGCTATCTTTCTGAAAGTTCTTGTGCTTAGAGAGCCATGGCTGGGGGTCATTTTGAGCCTACTCTCAGCTCTCTGCGTGGTGCGGTTTGCTTGCTATAAATTTTTTAAAAATCGGGTAAAAAAAGCAGGAGAGATACCTTTTTGAAGTGCTGAGAGGCAGATTCATGATTACATGATCCCAAATTTGGAGGAGGGGATAGGCAAAACGGGATACTAGTAACTTGGGATACTGGGAAACTTCTCTTTCTTAGTCTGAACGGACTTTTCCCAGTGTTTTTTAAAACAGTAGCCCCACCAAATGCACAAACACAACCTGAAATCATATACTAAGCAAATAAATAACAGATAGGAAACACAGCACTGCTACCCACCCTAACCTTGGTGAACAACTGAATAGATGTGGTGCAAGGGGATGAGGTCCCCCAGGGCATGTGGAATTGCCCAGTGCACACACTCTCCCACCTGGAGGGTCATCAGAGCCCTCCAAAGAGTAACCCAGTGGAGAGACTGAAGCTAATGCCTGTCATGAGTTGACGTGGCAGGTAGCTAATTAAGACTGGTACTTACTTAGGGCCAGTCAAAAATTGGCATATCCCCCTCCCCCTGGGCAAGTCCACTTTCCTCTTACTTGTAAAAGACAGACATAGCCTTTTTAAAAAAATTCTTCTTGTTATTTATTCAGCAACACTGCTGCTTTTAATTCCACCCCTCCTTTATTTATTTATTTATTCATTCATTCATTCATTCATTCATTTATTCCATTTTATATTTATACCAAATAGCCCAAGCTCTCCTGGCTTTTCCTCTTCAGTGAAGTCAGGCAGGCTTTCATTGTGGTTCAACTCTTTGTTGTTGTATTTCTTGTTGTTGTTATTATTGCTATTAATATTAATTAGTACTGCTATTATTAACGTTACTATTGTTGTTGTTGTTGTTGTTGTTGTTGTTGTTTAATAATGGCTGTGATCACAGTGCAGTCAATCAACTCTGAAGCAAGGATCACAAAGCTTTACTCTTATCCTCCTAGCCTCCTAGTTATGGGATGCAAAAGAAAAGGCATCTCTCTGTGCTGCTCCCACCTCGCAGGGATGGTTTGCATTACTGGCTTTGAAACTATCCTTGGCTCACTTCCTTGTGCCCCCAGAAATGTCTGCTGCCTGCCTGCCTTCCCCCCGGGGTGCTGCTGTGGTGGGGCATCTGCCGGGACTGACTCCCCCATACTAGACCTATGGCATATCTCTG
This sequence comes from Elgaria multicarinata webbii, assembly GCF_023053635.1. Taxonomy (NCBI): domain Eukaryota; kingdom Metazoa; phylum Chordata; class Lepidosauria; order Squamata; family Anguidae; genus Elgaria; species Elgaria multicarinata. The sequence goes on from NC_086190.1 coordinate 6,135,328, forward strand.
CATGGCTCTCTGCCCGCCTGTCCTCCTCCTTTGTGACCGCCTCGCAGGGATGGTTTGCAATGCATTATTGCTGGCTTAGAAAGAAACAAGCCATCCTTTGCTCACTCCTTGTGCCCGCCTCGCAGGGTTGGTTTGCAATGCATTACTGCTGGCTTAGAAAGAAACAAGCCATCCTTTGCTCATTCCTTGCGCCCGCCTCACAGGGTTGGTTTGCAATGTGTTACTGCTGGCTTAGAAAGAAACAAGCCATCCTTCCCGCATTTCCTTGTGCCCTCAGAAATGTCTGCTGCCTGCCTGCCTTCTCTCCCTCCTCCCCTGCCCACCTCGCAGGGATGGTTTGTGTGTGTCTTGCTTTGACTCAGAGGATAAGTCCTTCCTGCGCTCACTTAGACTTTTTGAAGTTCCAAATCAATTTTTCAAGTGTGGAAGAAGATTTATATTTAGGTTTATCTACTCCCCAATTCATGGCATGTTGGGATTTCCTTTGAAATGCCCCCATTGAGCTGTCTGCAGCTTTAAATCCCTGAGATACTGGAGTGTCCGATTTTCAAAAATTCCCCAAAAATCAGGGGAGGCTTGGATTGGCTTGAGTCTTGGCATGCGTGTGTATATGTCCATGAGGTGTCATGGTGCTGAACTTGAGGTTTCTAACATGAAAATTGACGTAGTTCTAGCCTGGGACTTGATTTGGGGTGAGTTAAAAGGTTAATGCCCACCAAAAATCAGGGGATGATGGGATTTGCTTGAAACTTGGCATGAATGTGGATCTAGATGGCATCTGTGAGGGTGCCCACTTCAAAAAAATTTATCTGTCAAAATGTCAGAGCAAATCCCATGTTTGAAAATGGGGTGTTTGATTTTCAAAAATTCCCCCAAAATCAGGGGAGGGTTGGATTGGATTGAGGCTTGGCATGCATGTGTATACATCAATAAGCTATCATGGTGACGAGTTTGTGGTTTCTAACATTAAAATTGACACAGATATCGAAAGGTGTGTGAATTGGGGTTATGTCCGGGAAAGCTGCCAATAGATCAGCTAATTAGAGAGATATACAAACGTGGGCAACTCCAAGAATTCGGCCACAAACTCAGCAAACAAACGGTGGAGTTTGTCTTTATCTGTGCTAGGAAATAACACAGTTAACTCTTTAATGTCAGAGTACAAGACGTTTTAAACATAAGCAAAGTCCAGTTCCGTTCCAAAAGTCAAAGGCTTACGAGAGATAGAGAGAGTCCAAGAAACAGTCCAGAAGTCCAGGGATAGGAGCAGGTCACGAATTCCAAGCCGGTCCAAAGTTCAATCAGGATACAAGGTCACCACGATCCGAAGCAGGAATCAAGAGCTTTCACCAGGATGCTCAGTTAATCTCTGGCGAAGTTCCTGTTGCTTCCCAGCTCTCTGAATATCCCTCCCTGGCAGCTACAGGTGTTCCCTATTGAGTTGGTGTCTAGTATAAATACGCAGAGACCTGCGCCGGGCCTCCTTTTCCGCCCTATGCTGTCTAAACAATTGCGCAGGTAAGTTTGTTGCTTCTGTCTCTGTGTCTTCTGAATTGGCCAAGCTCCCTGCTGGTTTAATCACCGGCACGCTGGTACTTGGCTCTGTTTCCACTTCATTCTCTGAGTTGGCCCCACTCCCAGCTGGCACCAGTTCAGCAGCTGTGACACTAGCCTCTGCCTGTAAAGGTTCTGTTTCCTCCTCCTCTGAGTCCATCCCCAACAACTCTTCAGAGGGCCTAACAGGTTACGGTTGATGCATTAGAGGTTAAAGCCCTGCCAAAAATCAGGGGATGATGGGATTTGCTTGAAACTTGCCATGAATGTGGATCTAGATGGCATCTGTGAGGGTGCCTGCTTCCAAGTTTATATCTGTCAAAATGTCGGAGATCAATCCATGTCTGAAAATTGAGTGTCTGATTTTCAAAAATTACATTATCTAAAGATAATGTAAACTTATCCAAATGATGACTGAAAGTAATCCAGTTTGGTACAAGTGGACCTCCTTTAATGGCTGCTCAGTTCCAGGCGGGAGCACACCTTTGGCATACTGGATGACACCACACACCAGAACCATGGCTGGGTATATAAAAACTGTCATAAGAGTTGATGCTATGAATTTGCAAGAGAGCACCATTATTCTTTGCCTAAACAGAAACTACAATAACAAAATGGATGGATTTTGCTCAATGTTCCAAGTGGAATGCACGTTCCTCCTTTTCCGCCTCTGTCTGATTCTTCCTGTAGGTGGCTAAAGAAGAGAGGTGCACTGTTGCCATAGCTTAAGTGGCTATAGATATATAAAAATATGTCTGAAAATGATACACTATTAAGAACTGTCTTTGCCTCCACCCACAGGAAGGTCAAGAGTCAAAAGTAACCGCATATGCCAATAGGGAAGAAGAGGATATTCTCTGCAACTATAGTAAGGAGGAAATAACTTTCTTCCTAAATATTCAGTACTTTTTAATTTAATCAATCCATTCTCTCGCTTACTCTCTCTTTAAGGACCCACAGCAGTGCGTTCTTAGTTAAGGTCCAAGAGAAAAAAAAACAGCATTCTACTACGAAGGGGTAATTGGGGGGGGGGGGGGTTGGTTATTCTAACATTCATAAAATTTACTTTCAAAATTTACTTTAAAAAAATATATATTTGTATTGCTAATGAAAGCCTGTGGAAGGTCATAACATGGCACTCAGGATGTGGGGGTGGTGGGAAGAGGGAGAAGGGAATAGCTGCCATCTGGATTAAAAGCAGAAGCAGCAAGCAGCTATGCATTTCTGTGACCTCTCTCTCTCTCTCTCTCTCTCTCTCTCTCTCTCTCTCTCTCTCTCTGTGGACGTGAACAAGCAATCCCCTCAGTGTGGCCCAACCCTATTACAAAGAAGCTACGGAACTGAATGGGAGTGAAACTTTCGTTCATAAGCAACCCTGGCTTGCCTTGAGGGCAGAGAGCTTTGCTGCCTAAAATCTGAGAAGCAGACTCAGCCTGGTTCTTGCCTCCCTTTTGAGTCCTCTTTTCTCTTTTGGAAAATGTTTTCCTTTGACTTTGAGACTATTTTGGGCTATCTTTTCCCAAGGCCAGCTTCTCTGACCCAGATGAAGGCTGGGCTTCACAGGACTTTTCATTTAAAATATTTTTTACACTTTCTACCTGGATTAATTTTGCCCACTTGGACTTTGCTGAATTCTACAACCTGAATTCTAGGAGAAATCTCTTTCAACCTTCCTCTGGATCCATGATAACTTGGTCTTCAGATCTCTCCTTGGAATAGGTAGCTATACTTTCCTTTAGGGTGACCATATGAAAAGGAGGAAAGGGTTAACAGTGGCATAGGAAAGGGAATTTCAGCAGGTGTCATTTGTATATTTGGGGAACCTGGAGAAATTCCCTCTTCATCACCATAGTTAAAGCTGCAGGAGCTATACTAGAGTGACCAGATTTAAAAGAGGGCAGGGCACCTGCAGCTTTAACTGGTGTGATAAAGTGGGAATTTCTCCAGGTTCCCCAAATATACAAATGACACCTGCTGAAATTCCCTTTTCTATGCTACTGTTAACCCTTTCCTCCTTTTCATATGGTCACCCTATTTTAATCCCCTTTAACACACACACACACACGCACACACAAATACACATTGCTCCCTTCCATTTTATTAAGGGCTCATCTACACCATGCAGGATATTGCACTATGAAAGTGGTATATAAAAGGCAGGAACCACACCAAGCAGGATATGTGAATGGGCTCCAACAGTTGTCAGTGTGCTTCAGTACCACTATAAAGGATTAGTGTGGCTCCTGCCTTTTATATACCACTTTCATAGTGCAATATCCTGCTTGGTGTAGATGTGGCCACTGAGTTTGGACTAGAGATGTGCTCCGCTTCTAATCAGACCGGAGAAGCAGTAGTGGAGCGGGGGGCTTCGCCTGCCCTTAAGGCGGAGGCGAAGAGGATTGGGGGGCTGGCGGAGCGTGGCGAAGAGGATTGAGGTGAAGGTGGATCCTTCGCCTCGATCCGGAGCTCCGCCGGAAAGGTAAGTGGGGTTTACCGGGCCCTGCCGCTGTCGCTGTCGCCCATGCGGCGACAGCAGCAGGGCCCGGTAACGCCCCCCGCCCTCCTCTCCCTTACCTGCCTCCGTCCGCGGTCCGTCAGCGTCTCCAATTGAGCCCGTGGTTCCGGCCCAGACTTCCTGGTGGAACCACGGGCTAAATTGAAGACGGCGACGGACCACGGATGGAGGCAGGTAAGGCCCCCCTCCTCCTTACCGGGCATGGGCGGCGATGTCGGCAGGGCCCGGTAACCCCCCCTATGGGGGGGGGGGGACCGGAGCTCCGATCCGGATCCGGAGCTCCGAGCGGAGCGGAGTGGGCACAGGCGGAGTGGGGGTGGGGCGGAGCGGGCCGATCCGAAAATGGCGGATCTTAAAGTGAAGCGGAGTGGGGGGTCCGTGCACACCCCTAGTTTGGACCATACCGCTATAAAGATGAAAGCTTCATATACTTCATTTAACTAGTTTGGGCTGGTGTAAGTTTTAAGTACAATGCTGAAACCTTTCAAAGTGCTTCTGGGCCTACAACATTGTTTTCAGCCTAGTTACGCTGGTTTTCTCATAGGCCTTAGAAACAGTTGAACTGTAGTGTATTGTGTATACTATGCACCTGTATTTTCTTTCTAATAATTTCATGTTTGATAGTTCACTTCTGTATCTGATGTACTTTTGCATTTACTTTTCATTATAAACCATTCATATCTTAAGTCTTCTTGTGTGGCATGTTTTCATTGGTTTAACATGTTAAACCATGTCGATTCATGGTTTATTTATTTATTTATTTATTACATTTTCATACCGCCCCATAGCCGAAGCTCTCTGGGCGGTTCACAAAAATTAAAACCATAATAAAACAACCAACAGGTTAAAAGCACAAATACAAAATACAGTATAAAAAGCACAATAAAACCAGGTTTAAAATTAGGGCTGTGCACGGACCCCCTGATCCACTCTGGATCCCAATCCGCAATTTCCAGATCGGGTCCTATCTGCTCTGCGTCGATCCGCCTATGTTCCGCTTCACTTCAGAGCTCCAGATCCGAATCGGAGCTCCATTCCCAAAGAAAAGCTCTCTAGGTACCTTTGGTATACAAATAGAAATAGTCAGGAGGTGTTTCCAGCTTATCTTAAGCACTTTAAGTATCTTAAAATTTTACATTCATTTATCTTTATTTATCTTTATTCATTTAAGCTTTATTAAGGTGACCACATTTTGGAAACCAAAAAGAAGGACAAGGAGGTGTGCCCACCCCAACATGCTCAGCCCCTAAGGCAGGTCCAAGAGGGTGTGGCCTTGGTCACATGTCTAATTCTACACCTCACAATTAGGACAAACCTGTTCTACATAATATGTTAATGTTCAAAATCACTGAAATAAAGAACAAGTGAGACATTCAATGTATCAGAAATTAGCATTGATGGCTTCTGATTTATCCATCATATGTCACCTCTCTATCTTTATTCACATCCTTTTCAGCCAGGACAGACCAGTAGGTTTACAGGGCCTCCAAGGTAGAATTTCATATTTCACCCTACCAAGTTTGGCTTCTGATGCTAGGTTATGTACAAGCAAGTCCAGAGCTGACAACTTGGCAGTAACGTAACCCATTCCCCCATCCACCATGCTTCACCTCAAAAGCCCCATCAGATACATTCCCCAGCCATTGCTGGGGAAAGAAGTTCAGGCAAACAACTAGTGCAGAGACTTGAGATATATCAAGCCTTGATTTGGTGTCATTCTACGACTTCAACATGGGCATGATCTTGGAATGGAGGAGGGGTGGATGAGTTATGGGTGTTCTTTGCCCATGCCACGCCCACACCAAGGCCCTTGCTAGACCTACCTGGTAATCCTGTGGGGAGTAAGGGCGATGCCACGCTGCAGCTAGCGCGGGCCGTCGCCCCTAGCTAGACATAACATGTAGGGGTGTGAACGGACCCCCACGATCCGCTTCTCTTCCAGATCCGCCTATAGTCCGCTCCGCTCCGCTGCGGAGCTCCGGATCCAGATCGGAGCTCCGCTTTTCCCCCCCATAGGCTTGCATTGAAATCCAAAAAAGTCTACAACTTTTTTTCTGTTAAAGTTAGAAAACTCAAGTTTAGCACCATGACACCTCATGGACATATACACATGCATGCCAAGCTTCAAGAAAATCCAAGCGTCCCCTGATTTTTGGGGAATTTATGAAAATCGGACACCCCATTTTCAGACATGGACTGTTTTCCGACATTTTGACAGATAATTTTTTTTGAAGTAGGCACCCTCACAGATGCCATCTAGATCCACCTTCATGCCAAGTTTCAAGCAAATCCCATCATCCCCTGATTTTTGGCGGGGCTTTAACCTCTAACGCACCACCCTTAACCCCAATTCACACCCCTTTCGATATCTCTGTCAATTTTCACATTAGAAACCTCAACTCGGCACCATGATAGCTTATCCATGGATACATAGGCATGCCAAACCTCAAGCCAATCCCATCATACCCTGATTTTTGGGCAATTTATGAAAATCGGACACCCCATTTTCAGACATGGACTGTTCTCTGACATTTTGACAGATAAAAACTTGGAAGCAGGCACATCCACATTCATGACAAGTTTCAAGCAAATTCCATCATCCCCTGATTTGGGGGGGGCTTAAACCTCTAACGCAGCACCCCTAACCCCAATTCACACACCCCTTTCTATATCTCCATAAATTTCCACGTTAGAAACCTCAAGTTAGGCACCATAACTCCTAATGCACGTATACACATGCATGCCAAGCCTCAAGACAATCCAAGTTTGAGGCTTATTTTTCTTCTTTGAGGTGCTGCTGCAAGTGACAGCAGCAATAGAAATGGTGTTGGCAACGTGGCCACCATTCTCCACAACAGCCCACATTTAGCTTTGTATAGGACCTGTGTGTGTGTGAGAGAGAGAGAGAGAGAGAGAAGCCACAACCCAAACAAACATAGTGGAAAACATTTGGGGAAAATTCTGCCAAGTTTGTTATTTGCCTCACAAGTTCTTGACAAACTTTGCAAAGTTGTGCACCATCGGTTTTGATGATGGAAGGGACAATATCCCATAGCCAAATAAGATCAATGCTCCATGCACGCCAGTCTCAACGTGGGTCCACTTGACTGGCACGCCATTGTCCTCCAGTCGTTTCTTGTACAACAGCCCGTCATCTCGGAGTACATCAAACTCGGAGGTCAAAATGCATGCCTGTGGGAGCTTACTGATGATGGCATCTTCAGCCAAAAGTGGTGAAGCTGTTACTTCCAACTGTTGCTTCATTTCTTCGTACACCTCTGGTTTAAATTTATATGAGGCCGGATCTCGTGGTTTGTAGCCTCTGACCTTGAATTTTTCAGGAATGAGGTCTCCATTCACCCATTTCCGATATTTCAGCCTCATCTCCGGAGGAACATGGCAACCTTCCACAATCTCACCTACCAATGACGTCTTCTTGTTGAAGAAAAGGCAGCAGAAATAGGCAATCATGTCCCGCCAAAAAAATGGAACTCTGGCATTCTGTTGATATGAAGGCAAATCTAAGTCCATTCCCTGCAGTACTGGACAGATCAAAACCTGAGCATGAACTTTTGGGAGATCTTTTCTGTCCACCAGCAATTGGCAAACCCTTGCTGCCAAATTTGCTCCCATGCTCTCGCCTGCAATGATAACACGGGAAGCATCTACATGATAATCTTCAGTGTGCTTCAGAAAGTGGACGGTGGCCTTTAGACATTCAGCGTACTGGTTTGGATACGGATTTTCTGGTCCAAGACCATATCTAAGGGGAACAAAGATTGTTACTCTTGAGCAAATGTGAAGTACCAAAGAATTTATTCCTTCAAAAAAATGTCATTAGACATTTTTCATAACACCTTTAAATAAATAATCATTAAGTCTTATGTGGGACACAATTCAGAATAATGGTGGGGTAATAATTGAGGGGTAATAATTGATTACCCGTCAATTGAGACTAACTTACATTTTAGCAACTTACATGACTAATATCTCATTGATTTCAATGGGTGAATTTTAAGTCTGGCAATGTCTGGCTGCAAGGCAAAGTATATAAATTATTACAAATAAGCACCAAGAAAAGAAATCAGAATAATCAGGAATGGCAAAAAGCCTTACAAAGATATGCTGTCCTGAGAGTCAGTGTGGCGTAGTGGCTAAAGTGTTGGACTGGGAGTCGGGAAATCCAGGTTCTCATCCCCACTCAGCCATGGAAACCCACTGGGTGACTTTGGGCCAGTCACACACTCTCAGTCCAACCCACCTCACAGGGTTGTTGTTGTGAGGATAACATGGAGAAGAGGAGGAGGATTATGCACGCTGCCTTGGGTTCCTTGGAGGAAAAAAGGTGGGATATAAGTGCAAAATTAAATAAACAATAAATGTGTAAAAGAATTCAGTAATACATATGTATGTCATCAATAAAGTTCATATGAATCTAAATGGCCTTTTGTATTTCCAGTTATTTGGGTCAATTACATTTACAACTGGATATACCATTTTATAGAAACTAGGAGTGTGCAAGGTGGACCTTCCTGCCTTGAGATTCCATCTGGAGCTCCATAGAGGTGATTCCCTGCCTCTATATTGGAGCAGTTCCCCTCTCTCCACCTCATCGAATTACCCGTCGAAGAACCATTCAATATTTGGGTAACTGGAATTAACAGAAAAGCTTCCATATCCCTCATGTTAAAGTTAAAGAGATAAAACCTGGCACAGGGATAGTTCTTCAATTCATGCCTTGATATTTAGGACTTTTTTTTAAAAAAAAAAAACCCCACTCCCGCCATTTCCAAGCTGCTGCCCTCTGGATCTATTGGACAGACCCACCCCTCCCTTGCACTAGAAGCCCAGCCACTGAAATAAAGGGCCAGCCTGTGCCTGACTCAGGTGAAGAAGCTGTCTCGCTCACGATGCCATCCAGCAGCACTTTCACACTATGAAATTGTGGATGATTGACTCCTATGAGTCCGAGCACAAACTCGCTCCCTCTCCTCCTCCTCCTGCCAGAATCAGCAGCCAGATAGGGTTTCCCACTAGGGCTGTGCGTGGGACCCGCCCCCCGACTCACTTCGGATCCTGATTCAGACCCAGTCCACCTCACCTCGGATCTGAATCCGAATCGAGATTCAGACGTCCAAATTATTCAGATTTTTCTTTTTCTCATAGACTTGCATTGGAAAAAACAAACGCCTATAACTTTTCTAATTTTTCAAGATAGAATCATGAAAGTTGGTGACCTTACAGATACCCTGAAGTTGCTCATGTGTGCCAAATTTCAGACACATCTGTGCAATGGTTTTCCTGTTATCCACTGCTAAAAATGTGATTTTTCAAGGAAACAATTAAAGCAGCCACTCAAAGCAAAGAACCATTTGAGAAGGTGTGTATTCAGCTCACACCATCCCTCCAATTGCAGATCTACCCTAGGTTACTTTTGTTTACTAGGAGGAGGAAGGGGAAGGAGCAAGAGAAAGGAAGCAATCAAGGTACAGGACAACATATTCTCTAGCCCACCCCCCACCAGTGTTTGGAAGCCTGCAGAGTTGTTCCTATTGTCCAACACATTTGAAAGGATGTATCACAGTAGAATCATAGAATAGCAGAGTTGGAAGGGGCCTACAAGGCCATCGAGTAGTCAATACGTGGTTCGAGGCCTAGCAATTTCTCACCAGCTCAGCCCCCAGGATGACAATCAATGCTTGTCTGCAAGCCAACATTTTAGAATAGAATGCTGGATCAGCTATTTTTGTAAATCACCATTTGTACAAAATGGCTATAAATAGCACTGTTTATGCAAAACTAGAGGTGTCAACAGTTTAATTTTGTGTAACTTTTGCCTAAATCATGCTACTTATAACTGGATGGCGAGAGAGACAACCCCCCACCCGAGATCATCCAGTGCAGTGGTTCTCAACCTTCCTAATGCCGCGACCCTTTAATACAGCTCCTCATGTTGTGGTGACCCCCAACCATAAAATTATTTTCGTTCTTCTCTACACGATCCATTGTCATGGGATGGTTTGCTAATGAAAATAATACATAACAATAGCTTTAATAATACAAAAGATGATACATGACATAGTTCAGTCAATACAGTTTCCTAAGACCATCGGAAATATGTGTTTTCCAATGGTCTTAGGCGACCCCTGTGAAAGGATCGTTCGACCCCCAAAGGGGTCCCGACCCACAGGTTGAGAACCGCTGATCCAGTGGTTTGGCCAGTGCATCAAATGGGACAGATAAGCTGCTGGGATTCAGTGAGCAGCTCACGCAGTGGGTGTGGGGTGGTTTGCCCATTCCTATTTAGAGGTGGATACACAGCTGGTGGAGGCACAGTACTTGGGGCTGGGTGCTCATGTTCCAATAACACAGCAACGTTTCAAGTCACAGTAAGCCTATGTGGCAGAGTCTTGCTATTTACTGTTTTACTCTGTACAGCACCATGTACATTGATGGTGCTATATAAATAAATAATAATAATAATAATAATAATAACAGCAACACTGTGCACAGCCTCAGAAACTCTTTCTCTTTCTCTGTCTCCCTTGTATAACAGATTTCCCTTGCTACTGAACCCATTTTCTTCATCCCACGGTGTCATTGCTAAGATCATAGAATCATAGAATAGCAGAGTTGGAAGGGGCCTACAAGGCCATCGAGTCCAACCCCCTGCTCAATGCAGGAATCCACCCTAAAGCATCCCTGACAGAGGGTTGTCCAGCTGCCTCTTGAAGGCCTCTACTGTGGGAGAGCCCACAACCTCACCAGGCAACTGATTCCATTATCGTACTGCTCTAACAGTCCGGAAGTTTTTCCTGATGTCCAGCTGGAATCTGGCTTCCTTTAACTTGAGCCCCGTTATTTCGTGTCCTGCACTCTGGGAGGATCGAGAAGAGATCCTGGCCCTCCTCTGTGTGACAACCTTTTAAGTATTTGAAGACTGCTATCACGTCTCCCCTCAATCTTCTCTTCTCCAGGCTAAACATGCCCAGTTCTTTCAGTCTCTCTTCATAGGGCTTTGTTTCCAGACCCCTGATCATCCTGGTTGCCCTCCTCTGAACACGTTCTAAACTTGGCATTTATCCCTAATACATTTCATTCTGTTGTTTTCAGCCTATCATTCCAGCCTATCAAGATCACTTTGAAGTTTGTTTCTGTCTTCTATCCCACCCAATTTTGTGTCATCTGCAAATTTGATAAGCATTCCCTGTACCTCCTCGTCCAAATCATTAATAAAAATGTTGAAGAGCACTGGGCTCAGGACTGAGCCCTGCAATACCCCACTCGTTGCCTCTTCCCAATTTGAGAAGGTTCCATTGATAAGTACTCTTTGAGTCTGATTCTGTAGCCAGCTGTGAATCCACCTAATAGTTGCTCCATCTAGCCCACTTTTAGCTAGTTTGTTAATCAGAATGTCATGGTGCACTTTGTCAAAAGCTTTGCTGAAGTCAAGATATATGACATCCACAGCATTCCCACAGTCCACAAGGGAGGTTACCTGATCAAAAAATGAGATCAAATTAGTCTGACAGGACTTGTTCCTGACAAATCCATGTTGGCTTCTAGTGATCACCACATTTATTTCAAGGTGTTTACAGATCGACTTCTTTCTAATCTGCTCTAGAATTTTCCCAGGGATGGATGTCAGACTGACTGGTCTGTAGTTCCCAGGTTCCTCCTTTTTGCCCTTTTTGAAGATAGGGACAACGTTAGCCCTCCTCCAGTCGTCCGTCACCTCACCCGTCTTCCATGATTTTGCAAAGATAATAGACAAAGGTTCTGAGAGTTCTTTCACTAGCTCCTTATCAAGATATAAAGCTGCAAAACAGGAAGCCCCAGTGATGAATTCTGCAGGGGTGCTGAGTTCCCAGATGCTGAGCACTGGATGCCAAGTGCTGATGTGCAGGGCCTACTAGCAAAACCGCTTCTTCAACACCACCTCTGTTCAGATGAAAAGTCAGTCAAAGGTTAGTAGATCTCAAAAAGATACCAATTTCAGTAACAACACATGTGTTCCTGGGAGGAATTTCCCCAATAACTCACCAAGCAAACATAAGAACGTAAGAAGTGCCAATCTGGATCAGACCAAGGGTCCATCTAGTCCAGCACTCTGTTCACCCAGTGGCTGACCAGCCATCGGCCAGGGATGAACAAACAGGACATGGTGCAACAGCACCCTTCCACCCATGTTCCCCAGCAACTGGTGTACACAGGCTTACTGCCTTGAATACTGGAAATAGCAGAGACCCTTCAGGGCTAGTAGACATTGATAGCCTTTGCCTCCAGGAATTTATCCAACCCCCTTTTATGCACAAGTGAGACAGGGGAGCAAACACGGGCTAAGAGGGGCTGCATTTATTTCAGACTACAGCTCCCATCAGCTCCGGGCAACATGGCTGATAGTCAAGGGTGATGGGGCTCATAGTCCAAAATACATAGAAGACACCAGGCTGGAGAATGCTGGGCAAAGCCAATGTAATATGGGCCTTAGCTAGACCTACCTTCTATCCCACGATGGAGGAGGGAAGATCTCGCATTGTGATTCATGTGAGATCCCTCTTCTGTTTACACGTAAGGCGCGACGACCTCAGGAGAAGAGGCGTCACGCCCGCCATTTTTTAGTTTTTTTTAAAGACGATGGAGCGCACGAATGGTCGTGTGCCAAGGTAAGGTTTTTTTAAAAATTTAAGTTTAATCTACCTGCTCCCCCCCCCTCCTACACCAACGGTCACAGTGCTCCTGAGGAACGCTGCGCCCCATGCATGGCTCCTGGCTCCACACGAGTAATCGTGGCAAAGGGCCACATGTTCCACAGTCTTGTGCTCAGCCTTGGACCACAGAAAAAGCAGGCCCAAAGTGGAGGGCAAGATCCCAGGGTAAGGGAGAGATCATCCCTCCCTGATCCCAGGATCCCCTGTGCATCATGTGGACACACAGGGACAATCCCGGGTTTTGCCCCGGGATTTCACCCGGTCTAGCTAAGGCCATAGAGTCCTATTCAAAGTAACATTATAACATCTTCTTTGCATTCTGGAATTATTGTGCATCCAACCTGATGCATCAGCCCAGTATACTGTTTCCAACGGTGGCCAGCCAAATATCTCTGTAAAGTCTACTATCGGAACATGAATGCAACAGGGAGGCAACTTCTGGACATCCAATGTAGTCATCATAGGTAACACCCTTGTGCATATTTCCATGCCTATTTTCCTGCATCCCTACCTGGGACCTTCTTCATGAAAACCATATATCTCCCACTGAGTTCCAGCTTGTTCCCTTTACTCAGCCCCAGATCATACCAAACACTCTGCACATGGACTAAGTGCAGGGATAACCTCTGCTTTGCACTTTCTAACTTCCTGACCTATCACGTCTCAGCATGAGTTGGCATAGGTGTGGATGCAGAATGACTCTTCACAGCGTTCCCAAGGTGACAGTCCCAGAGACCTGCAAAGACCCCCAAGGTGCACAGTGCAACTTTCTAGGGAAAATACTTATTGGAACCATCCATTTTTCTTGGCCTGTGACCATTGCCTTTGAAACAACATTTTAGCGGTAAGTGAAATGCACACTTTCCAATGGTTTCCCTGAATCTCTGACCCCTCACTTATTGATTTTATTCTCTCTCCTTCTCACCCCCAAGACATCGTGAAATATTGGGCTATTAACAGCTAACCAGGGGCTTTACGCTTTCTTAGGCACAAAGGAGATCACCAAGTTTGCTATTTTCGCATCAAAAACTGGATGTGCCATGTTGGTATCATTGATACTGAACAATGGTGTGCGTCCAGCTATCAGACTAATGGGTCTAAATTCGGCATGAAGGAAAAGTCAACTTCTGCAAACAGAATATATTTTGCAAATTAATTCGGAGATGATTTACACAGGGATGGGCTGCGGTGTTGGGCAGCAGAAATTATTATTATTAGTTTATTATTTATTATATTTATATCCTGCCTTTTTTCCTCCAAGGAACCCATGCCGATGTACATAAACTTCCTCCTCCTCTCGATTTTATCCTCACAACAACAACTTTGTGACTGGCCCAAAGTCACCCATCAGGGCTAGTAGCCATTGATAGCCTTCGTCTATATCTAGAATATCTAGAAAACAACAGTATCAGAAATATTTCAACTAGTGCGGTTCCAAAACGTCTTTCCCATTTTCCACATGTGAACCATTCTTATTATATTTGATAGAATAAAAATTGCTTTTGGGGAGAAGAATAAAAGGAAAAGGAAATTGACGTGAAATTCTCAAAGATCATAGAATAGTAGAGTTGGAAAGGGCCTGCAAGGCCATCAAGTTCAATCTCCTTCTCAATTCATACCCTAAAGCATACTTGACAGATGGCTGTCCAGCTGCCTCTTGAATGACTCTAGTGTGGGAGAGCCCACTAATCCTTAGGTCATCGGTTACATTGGCTCTAACAGGGAGGAAGTTTTTCCTGATGTCCAGCTGGAATCTGGCTTCTTGTCACTTGAGCCCATGGTTCCATGCCTGGACTCAGGGATGATCAAGAAGAGATCAAGAAGAGATCTCCCCTCAATCTTCTCTTCTCCAGGTTAAACATGCCCAGTTCTTTCAGGGGGAATCCGCACGTCGTTCCGAGATCGCTTCTAAGCGACCCCAGTGTGGCGTGAAAGCGATCGTGTAACTGGCCTTTGGAAGAGCCGACGAAGAGACGTCCTTCCCGCTGCCGCCGCTGCCGCCGCCACCACCCGCAGACCTCCTCACCGGCTGGGACAGAGAGCTTGGGGGAAGAAGGCGGGGTTGAGAGCTTCTTCCGCTCTCAACCCCGCCTTAGTCAGCCGAGCTCTCCTCGCCGGTCGGCGAGGAGGTCTGTGGGTAGCAGCGGTGGAGGCGGCAGTGGGAACGACGTCTCTTCGTCAGCTCTTCCAAAGGCCAGTTACACGATCGCTTTCACGCCGCACTGGGGTCGCTTAGAAGCGATCTCGGAACGACGTGCGGATTCCCCCCTAGTCTGTCTTCATAGGGCTTTTTTTCCAGGCCCCTGATCATCCTCATTGCCCTCCTTTGAACCCTTCCAGCTTGTCTGCATCCTTTTTAATTGTGGAGCCCAGAACTGGACGGAGTACTCAGGGTGAGACAGGATCTACACTACTGCTGTAAAATGGTTTATAAATAATAGTATTGACAACTGTTGGGGCCCATGACACACTCCATATACAGTTTTCAACTTAACCTCCTTGGTTTAGGTCTAGCCTTAAGCAGTGCAGGGTTCTTCTGTGTAATTTAGTTTGTGTGTGAGTAATTTGTACAGTAAACAAGTGAGTACAGTAAACCCTCAGCAGTCTGCAGGGCCCCTGGCTTCCCATGTTTCAATGAAAACTGAAGGGAAGATGTCATGGTGCAGCTCCTGCCATGGGAGTGTTTCAGCTTAGGATGTGCAGCTGGCTACCTGGTGAATCTGTGACCTTTGGAAAGATGCGTAATAAAAAGCAGAAGCGAAACGGCACTCTTGGCTACATTGCTATGATAAAAGAACCTCAAAAGACTATCATGAGAAAGTTAAAGAAATCCTAAAGAGCCCTGAGAAAGAGGCAGAAACACAAAAGCCGCTTTTGCAGAGGAAGAGAACCGGCAGGAATCCGGTGGATAGATCTCAGCACAACACTTATCACAAGCAATAGCAGTGTAGAGATGGCACTTACCCAACAGATACAACCAGCGAGTCGCCTTCTTTGGCAATGTGCCGCACAATTCTTTCGAACAAATCTGAAAGTGAGCATTTTTCAAGTCAGGATGCATGGAAGATCAAACAAGAAAACAAGCCATATCCTGGTTGCCGGATTGGTCAATTTACAGCCTCTGCCAAGTAGTGGAGCGCAACTGATAGGGCCCTGCAGAAACTGCTCTGGCTAGCATCTCGTCCATCACAGGGCAGTCTCCAGCTTTCCTCCAATTCCAAAAATGTCTGTCGTTACTTTGCCAAAGCCATAAGAACGTAAGAAGTGCCCTGATGCTGGATCAGTCCGAGGGTCCACCTAGTCCAGCACTCTGGTCACACAGGGCTCAATCAGCTGTTGACCAGGACCCACAAGTAGGACAGGAGTGCAACAGGACCCTCCCACCCATGTTCTACAGCAACTGGTGCATACAGGCTTCCTGCCCCAGATTTTGGAGGCAGCACATAGTCATCGGGGCTAGTAGCCATTGATAGACTTCTCCACCCCCTTTTAAAGCCACCCAAATTAGTGGCCGTTGTGATAGCGGATGCCATACTTTCACTATGTGCTGTGTGAAGAAGTCCTTCCTTTGTTCAGTCCTGAGTCTCCCACCAATCAGCTTTATGAGTTAACCCTGAGTTCTAGCATTATGGGAGAACGAGAAAAATGTCTCCCTATTCACATTCTCCACACCATAAATAATTGCGTACACCTCTATCATGTCTCCCCTCAGCCTCCTTTTTCCAGGCTAAGCAATGCCAGCTGCTGTAACCGTCTGTCCACTTCTCTTCTCTTATAACCATTAGAATAGTTTTCTTTGTTTCAGGCTGTAGCTAGACCTAAGGTTTATCCCAGGATTGATCTGGGGTCAAACCTGTTCCTCTAAGTGCCACTTAGGCCATCCAGTACTCAGGCAGGGATGAACCTGGGCTGATCCTGGGATAAACTTTAGGTCTAGCTACGGCCCCAGTCTCCAACAAATTGTACTGAATTCAAATTCCAACTTAATTCTTTGAGTGCCACCATTTATGCAATCAAAACAACAATAGCTATGCACAACAGGCAGACAGCACCTCTGTGTTTTCAGAAGTACAAAAAGGGAAAATAGGGTGGAAGAGACCCCCAAAGCAGCATAAAGAGGTTAGTGTCCATGGAATGCAGACTGACAGTTGTGGGAGGAGGAGCCTCTCTGTCTGCTAATAACTTTGCCTCTTTTTTCAATGCTAAAATCCAAACTATCCGCTCTGATCTGGCCAGCTCTGCTCCTCTTCCAGTTCCTGTTCCTCTTCTGCCAGTTCCTCCTGCAAATTTCTCTGCGTTTCCTTCAGTCTCAGCCGATGAACTGTCTACAATACTGCGCTCTTCGAAGCCCTCCACTTGTTCTCGTGATCCGATTCCTTCTCGTGTCTTTATTAATCTTATTCCTGCTATCCTCCCTTCCTTGCTTCATATTATTAATCTTTCTCTGTCCTCTGGTTCATTTCCTTCTGCTTTTAAACATGGTACAGTCTCTCCCATTCTCAAGAAACCTACTCTTGACAGGCTATCTCTGTCTAACTACTGACCTGTCTCTTTGTTGCCGTTTGTTTCAAAGATCCTGGAGCGGGCGGTCTACTCTCGCTGACTTGACTTTCTTTCTAGTAACTCTGCTTTGGATCCACTTCAATCTGGATTCCGCCATCTGCATTCCACCGAAACAGCCCTTACTAAGATCACCAATGATCTCCTTACTGCCAAGTCTAAAGGCCATTATTCCGTTCTTATTCTCCTTGATCTAACTGCAGCCTTTGACACGGTTGATCATGATCTTCTTTTAGATTCCCTTCATGACCTTGGATTTTGTGGCTCTGTCTACAACTGGTTTGCCTCCTATCTAGCGGGTCGCTCTTTCAGCGTGTTGGCTAATGGCAGCTCGTCTTCCTCCTTTCCCCTTTCAGTAGGGGTTCCGCAAGGCTCAGTGCTTGGCCTGTTGTTGTTTTCCTTATACATGTTGCCCTTGGGCAAGCTTATTCAATCTCATGGCCTCCAATATCATCTGTACGCCGATGATACACAATTATATCTGTCATCTCCGGAACTTTCTCCTGATGTTCACGATCGTATCTCGGCATGTCTTTCAGATATCTCAGCTTGGCTGCTTCATCGTCGTTTGAAACTCAATATGGCAAAGACTGAATTGCTCGTTTTTCCTCCTAAACCTTCTTCTCATCTCTCATTCTCTCTTACTGTCAATGATGTTACGCTTACTCCGGTCAAGAAGCTCGTAGCCTTGGCTTTATATTTGACTCCTCGCTCTCCTTTATTCCTCATATTGAGGCAGTAGCTAAATCGTGTCGATTTTTCCTGTATAATATTGCCAGGATTCGATCATTTTTGTCTGTCTCTTCCGCCAAGACGCTTGTTCATGCGCTGGTTATTTCACGGTTGGACTACTGCAACCTTCTTCTCTCTGGCCTTCCTTCTTCTCACATCAGTCCGTTGGTTTCTGTTCACCACTCTGCCGCAAAGATCATCTTCTTGTCTCACCGCTCTGACCATGTTACTCCGCTTCTGAAATCTCTTCATTGGCTTCCAATTCACTTCAGAATCCAATATAAACTTCTCCTGTTAACCTTCAAAGCTTTTCACGGTCTAGCTCCTTCCTATCTCTCCTCTCTCATCTCACACTATTGCCCCGCTCGTGCTCTTCGCTCCTCTGATGCCATGTTTCTCGCCTGCCCAAGGGCCTCTACTTCCCTTGCTCGGCTTCGTCCATTTTCTTCTGCTGCCCCTTACGCCTGGAACGCTCTTCCAGAACATTTGAGAACTACAAGTTCAATCGCAGCTTTTAAAGCTCAACTAAAAACTTTTCTTTTTCCTAAAGCTTTTAAAACTTGATGTTGTGCAGACTTTATACTGTTAGTTATACCTTACCCAGCGCCTGCTTACCCTACCCTGTGCCTGTTGGCATTCTCTTCCCCTCCTTATTGTTTTACTATGATTTTATTAGATTGTAAGCCTATGCGGCAGAGTCTTGCTATTTACTGTTTTACTCTGTACAGCACCATGTACATTGATGGTGCTATATAAATAAATAATAATAATAATAGTAATAATAATAATAATTAAAACCAAGTGGGAGGTGGAATGGAATGGAGCAGATGGAAAAGGAGGATGGAATAAAATGCATATAGATATAAAAAGTACAGAAAGAACACCTTGAAATCAATGCAGTGATTGCTAGAAGCCAACATGGATTTGTCAGGAACAAATCCTGTCACACTAATTTGATCTCATTTTTTGATCGGGTAACCTCCCTTGTGGACTGTGGGAATGCTGTGGGTGTCATATATCTTGACTTCAGCAAAGCTTTTGACAAACTGCCCCATGACATTCTGATTAACAAACTAGCTAAAAGTGGGCTAGATGGAGCAACTATTAGGTGGATTCACAGCTGGCTACAGAATCGGACTCAAAGAGTACTTATCAATGGAACCTTCTCAAACTGGGAACCTCAAAACTTCTCACATGCTGGCAACGAGTGGGGTACACTCTAGGTTGAGGGCTCTCCCACACTAGAGGCCTTCAAAAGCCAGCTGGTCAACCATCTGTCAGGGCTGCTTTAAGGTGGATTCCTGCATTGAGCAGGGGGTTGGACTCGATGGCCTTGTAGGCCCCTTCCAACTCTGCTATTCTATGACTCTATGATTCTATGTCAGGGCATAACAGGGAGGTTACAGGGAAGGCCTTCAGTCTATGATTTTTTCCATTTTTATTTAAATTAGGAAAAACATTGTACCTAATTGTTTGCTCAATCATCACATATACATGGAGTTTTTCTTACCAATGGATCCAAAAATACCAGCCCCTCCGTGGAAGAAAACGACAGCTTTCTGTTTTGTTGCAGTCTGGGTTTTAGACTGATAAATCCTCACTGGCACCTCATCAAATGTCTTGTTCTGAATGAGAAGTGATGAATCCCTGAAGGCTGGGTATCCTTGCATTGCAAATCGTAAAAAATTTACACGACTGTAGAGACCCAGTTTCTCTAAAACATCCCCCTGTTCACAACAAAAAAGGGAGAGAGAAAAGGGGAGGAGGAAGAGAGAGGGGGATGTATGAGAAATTAGTTTGAGCAGGTCATTAAAGGCCAGGTTAAGACCTTTCTCTCCTCCCAGGCATTTAACAGGCATTTAACAGCATTTAAGAACATATGCTGAGTGTGTTTGTTTTTAACAGACCCCAGAATAGCTGTTTTTATAAGGATATTGTTGTTTTTATGCTTTTTATGTTTTAAAACTTTGTATATTTATTTTTAATACTGTTTTTAACTTTTGCAAACTGCCCAAAGAGCTTCAGCTACGGGGTGATATATAAATGCTAATCATCATCATCGTCATCATCATCATCAAATATGGAAGGCAAGCCACCAGGCTTATATAGTGACCTTCCATTGGCTCAGTAACCTTCCTAGTTTTACAGCCTATCTTGAATGACACAAACAGGGGAGTCATCAAACACATGGCAAATCACAGTCCATAGTTGCATGTGGCTTGGTGGGTCACAGGTTTTGCAACCGTAGAGCAGGTCCAGTCATCCAAATGTTAGAATCACAGAATCAATGAATAGTATAGATGGAAGGGGCCTCTAAGGCCATCGAGTCCAACCCCCTGCTCAATGCTGGAATCTACCTTAAAGCATATCTGACAGATGGCTGTCTAGCTGTTTCTAGAATGCCTGTATTGTGGGAGAGCCCACTACCTCCCTAGGTCATTGGTTCCATTGCCATACTGCTCTAACAGTCAGGAAGCTTTTCCTGATGTCCAGCCTGAATCTGGCTTCCTGTCACTTGAGCCTATTACTCCATATTCAGAGGAGGGCAACCAGGATGATCAGGGGTCTGGAAACAAAGCCCTATGAAGAGAGACTGAAAGAACTGGGCATGTTTAGCCTGGAGAAGAGAAGATTGAGGGGAGACATGATAGAACTCTTCAAATACTTGAAAGGTTGTCATACAGAGGAGGGCCAGGATCTCTTCTCGATCCTCCCAGAGTGCAGGACACGGAATAATGGGCTCAAGTTAAAGGAAGCCAGATTCCAGCTGGATATCATGAAAAACTTCCTGACTGTTAGAGCAGTATGACAATGGAATCAGTTACCTAGGGAGGTTGTAGGCTCTCCCTCACTAGAGTCATTCAAGAGGCAGCTGGACAAGCATCTGTCAGGGATGCTTTAGGGTGGATTCCTGCATTGAGCAGGGGGTTGGACTCGATGGCCTTGTAGGCCCCTTCCAACTCTGCTATTCTATGATTCTATGATTCTATGATATCCTGCATTCTGGGAAGATCGAGAAGAGATCCTGGCTCTGTTCCATGTGACAACCTTTGAAGTACTCTCTATCCTAACATGTTTATTTTCATTTATTTATTTATTTATTTGGGGGGGGGGTTGCTTTCAGTTGCAGTCCTTTTTGGACTCCAGCCAATCAAAGACCTTTTTAAAGTAATCACGTTCCCTACAGTAGCATTAAATGCTCACATGAGCACCAATTCCTGACTGCAGGACTACCATGGTTGACCCAAATCTTTCTGCTGGGTCAATGCAGGATTAGCTAAGCACCAGTGGAACCACATAGCAATTACATAATCCTTATTACTAAACTTTCTTCAGGAAGGAAGGATACTCCTCTCACACATTCTTTGGGTGCACTATTGGTTATGGGCAACTTCAATTCACGTCCGTAGGCAGAACTACGATTTGTGTGAGAAATTCACTCCATTATTTTCCTTCTGAAACAATTTACTCAACACCTACTCTTGGACCTGAACACAGACTCCAGTGCAATTTGCAATCGAAAAGCCATGCATTTTTTTTTTTTAGCTTCTAATGTATCCCAACACCCCAAATAATCATTCGGCAATGTGTGTACATTTTTGGGGGGGGGGATGTGCACAATGAAAAATTCATACAGTTTCAAAATGTGGTCCCACCTGAGCATCAGATTTCAGATAAATTGGACAAAATCTCCCAAACTCATAAGGATTTACAATAGGCACAAAACAATCACTATCTAAACTGGAGCTTTCATAGAGGTCAATTTCACCACTCTCATTCCTCATCTCTGTAACATTTTATGTGAATTGTTCATGGGGTCCTGGGCATTTTTTAATTCCTTATCCTTTCTTTCTTTCTTTCTTTCTTTCTTTCTTTCTTTCTTTCTGTTTTTCTCATACTTTAGAAACATTATAGTAATTCAGTCAAATTTTAGCCTTTTCAGGAATAGTTCAAATTCATTATTAAAATAATCTTCATTTATTTATTTATGGTTCCGGGCATGGAACCATCTATTCTAGCATCCAGGGCCAGATCTACACCAATCAGGATATGACATTTTGAAAATGGTTTGAAAACTATATATAGCGTGTGTCTTGGGCCCCAGCAGTAGCCAATACTGTTATAAACTTTTGTAAACTGCCCAGAGAGCTTCAGCTATGGGGCGGTATATTTTATTTATTTATTTATTTATTTATTTTATTGCATTTGTATGCTGCCCCATAGCCAAAGCCCTCTGGGTGGTTCACATCAGATAAAAACATTTGAAAACAATATACAAAGAGTGAAAAACAACAAAAATAAGCAAAATACACATACATTTAAAACCAGTACAACAACTTTAAAAATGAAGAGCTCAAAAAACAGACCCAGGGTCTCAAGGTCATTACATATTGCTAAATATGTGGCCGAAGAGAAAAGTCTTGACCTGGTGCCGAAAATATGACAATGTTGGCGCCAGGCAGGCCTTGTCAGGGAGATTGTTCCACAGTTGGGGGGCCACCACAGAGAAGGCCCTCTCTCTTGTCGCCAACCTCCGAGCTTCCCTCCGAGTATATAAATGTAAATAATAATAATAATAATAATAATAATAATAATAATAATAATAATAATACATTTTAAAGCAGTAGTGTAGATCCTGCACTGTTCCCATGGAGACAAACCAGATGCAACTCTGTCCATTTTGGTTGCTGTCAGTTTCTCAGTTTCCCGGTATTACATTTGGTTTGTCTTGAATGATGAGATTTTCCCTATTCCTAACTTTAGTCCATCCCAAAGACTGTGTTTAAAAAAAAAATGTCTGCATGAAAATTCTTAATCCATTTTTGTGGATTAAAATCATAGGCGTGCGCAGCACATTTCATTAAGGGGTTCAGCCAGGGATTTTTTTTAAGGTAAACATTGATTAAATATACAGTAATAAAGGACTTTTTTTCATTCATCAAACAAACAAAATAAATGAAAACTGAAGTAAACTGTATTTTTTTAATTAACAAGTAATCTGTACTTTAAAAATACACATTTTAAAATGGAGACTCTGAATACTATTTTTTTGCTGTAGTGATAACCAGGCATATATAAAGATACAGTCAATTTTCACCATCTTTAAATTTAATCAGATAATGACCTAATCCAAACTTACTAAAACAGATTCACATTTAAAACAGATTCTATCACATTAACAACAATGAGTGTCATCTTAAGTTCGAGCACCATACATAGAATACACCATACATAAAATGCCCTAATAATGATTTTAAAAGATTGCCCTGTGTGCTGCTGAGCAAAGAATTTGGAATGAGGTCCAGGAGAGAGACTTCTGGGGTGAATATAGTGAGGACGAGGGGTGGCTGTGAGCCTAGCATAAGAGAGGGCTGGCTGGCAAGATTTGGAGAACTTGGGGGAGTGTAGATCTGTTCTCACTCGGAATTGCTCTGTTTTGGACTTTTCTACTGCTCACTTTCCGTTGTCAGATCATCACCTAGTTTCTTTCAATATTACTCATAATCCTCCTCCTTCACGTCCCGCTTCTCGCTCTTGTCGTGACTTGCAATCTATCAATTATGAGGCTTTTTCTCAGTCTCTAGCCTCCTCTCTTCCTTCTGTCTTTTCGGCTGTCTCCTTGGACTCAGCTGTCTCCTTCTTTAATTCCTCCTTATCTTCAACTCTTGATAATCTTGCTCCATCTACAACTCGGATAGTTCGCCCTTCTCAACCCCAACCGTGGCTCACCTCTTTCCTCCGCTACCTTCGCTCTTGTTCCCGGGCAGCTGAACGCCTTTGGCGTAGGACCAGGGACTGGGCGGACTTTGTCCATTACAAATTTGTACTCTCCTCTTTCTCTTCTGCCATTTCATTGGCCAAACAGCAGTATTTCTCAATGTTGATCCAGTCAAATGCTATGCATCCTCAGCGGCTCTTTGCGTCCTTCAATTCTCTTCTGAAGCCTAATCCACCATCTCTCCTCGCCTCTCTGTCTGCTAATAACTTTGCCTCTTTTTTCAATGCTAAAATCCAAACTATTCGCTCCGATCGGGCCAGCTCTGCTCCTCTTCCAGTTCCTGTTCCTCATCTGCCAGTTCCTCCTGCAAATTTCTCTGCGTTTCCTTCAGTCTCAGCTGATGAACTGTCTACAATACTGCGCTCTTCGAAGCCCTCCACTTGTTCTCGTGATCCGATTCCTTCTCGCATCTTTATTAATATTATCCCTGCTATCCTCCCTTCCTTGCTTCATATTATTAATTTTTCTCTGTCCTCTGGTTCATTTCCTTCTGCTTTTAAACATGCTACAGTCTCTCCTATTCTCAAGAAACCTACTCTTGATAGGCTATCTCTGTCTAACTACCAACCTGTCTCTTTGTTGCCGTTTGTTTCAAAGATCCTGGAGCGTGTGGTCTACTCTCGTTGTCTTGACTTTCTTTCTAGTAACTCTGCTCTGGATCCTTTTCAATCTGGATTCCGTCCTTTGCATTCCACTGAAACAGCCCTTACTAAGATTACCAATTATCTTCTTACTGCTAAGTCTAAAGGCCATTATTCCGTTCTTATTCTCTTTGATCTAACTGCAGCCTTTGACACGGTTGATCATGATCTTCTTTTAGATTCCCTTCATGACCTTGGATTTTGTGGCTCTGTCTATAACTGGTTTGCCTCCTATCTAGCGGGTCGCTCTTTCAGCGTGTTGGCTAATGGCAGCTTGTCTTCCTCCTTTCCCCTTTCAGTAGGGGTTCCGCAAGGCTTGGTGCTTGGTCCGTTGTTGTTTTCTTTATACATGTTGCCCTTGGGTAATCTTATTCAATCTCATGGCCTCCAATATCATCTGTATGCTGATGATACACAATTATATCTTTCATCTCCGGATCTTTCTCCTGATGTTCACGATCGTATCTCGGCATGTCTTTTAGATATCTCAGCTTGATTGCTTCATCGTCGTTTGAAACTTAATATGGCAAAGACTGAATTGCTTGTTTTTCCTCCTAAACCTTCTCCTCATCTCTCATTCTCTCTTACTGTCAATGATGTTACACTTACTCCAGTCAAGGAAGCTCGTAGTCTTGGCTTTATATTTGATTCCTCGCTCTCCTTTATTCCTCATATTGAGGCAGTAGCTAAATCCTGTCGTTTTTTCCTGTATAATATTGCCAGGATTCGATCATTTTTGTCTGTCTCTTCTGCCAAGACTCGTGTTCATGCATTGGTTATTTCTCGGTTGGACTACTGCAACCTTCTTCTCACTGGCCTTCCTTCTTCTCATATCAGTCCGTTGGTTTCTGTTCACCACTCTGCTGCTAAGATCATCTTCTTGGCTCGCCGCTCTGACCATGTAACTCCACTTCTGAAATCTCTTCATTGGCTTCCAATTCACTTCAGAATCCAATATAAACTTCTCCTGTTGACCTACAAAGCTTTTCACTGTCTAGCTCCTTCTGATCTCTCCTCTCATCTCACACTATTGCCCCGCTCGTGCTCTTCGCTCCTCTGATGCCATGTTTCTCGCCTGCCCAAGGGTCGCTACTTCCCTTGCTCGGCTCCGTCCATTTTCTTCTGCTGCAGCATACCCCAGCCAGCCATGCCAGCTAGGGGATTCTAGGAGTTGAAGGACTTTTTTCTGTCTAAACATGCATAAAATTGTGCCTTTAACTTATCATGTCACACTAACAGAAATACAGGAATCAAATAGGATTTCCTTCAGTGGGACATACTTACTTAGGAGTAAGTACCATTTTGTTATAGGAAAGGATAATATATTTTTAATTAAAATTTAAAAATAACTATCACCTGGTACAGAGTTTTCCTATGGAAGACCTGGCTGGTTCACTGTTGTAATTATTTGATTGGGACTGAAGTAGAGGGGCACTAATTTTGCTGTACTTATTGTCTTTAAATATGGTTAAATATCCCAGTGTGGGATGTACTTATTGTCTTTAAATATGGTTAAATATCCCACAGTTACCTAGCTATTCTATTTCTACAGTTCTTTTTCTCCTGTCCTTTCTTCATCCTCTCTTCATTTTCAGGCTGCATCCGGTGAACATTTACCTCAGAGTAAGTTTGCTTGATCTCAGTGGGGCTTACTTCTGAGTAGACGTACATAGGATTGTGCTGCAGCTCTGTTTTAAAGTGACACAAGATGCACACATCCAATGTTTACCAAAAGAATGGCTTGAAAAGAGGGGGATGGACATCCTAAAATAAGCAAGGGCAGATAGGAATTGTTTTAGCATGTATTCTGAAAAAGGTGCTGCTGAATGAACCCTCCTTAGCCAGGAGGTCCTGGGGGGGCATTGCAGTTCTCCCCCCTTCCCCCTTTCTTTTCTCTTGCTGGAGACCAGACTGGGGTGGGCGGTGGGGCAGCGATGAGGAGAGAAGGCATGCAAACATGCAGCTTCTCTCTTTCCCTCTTTCTCCCAAACATTACAGTACCTGCAGGGCTGATGGGGAGAGGAGGGCAGCAGCTTCGAAGGGGGGAGGGCCCCAATCCGCAGCTCTGGGCAATCTATCTTACAAACAGTCCCCTCCTCGGCTCCTCCACGTGCTGCTTCCTGGCTCCAGCGTGGCTGCTGCTCCCACCTTGTTCAGCAACTGTCGCAGAGGTCAGGCAGAGCAGCTGGGAGCGGCTGAGTGAGTGAAAGAGCGAGCGTGCGAGCAAGCAAGTGAGAGAGCTGTGTGTGTGTGTGGGTGTGTGGGTGTGTGCAGTGGCTGCACCCTGAAAAAAGCCTTCCGGAGGTGGAGCAGGCTAGAGCAGCGGCTCCTTGCTTGTCCTCTCTCCCTGAAGTTGCTTGGCAGGGACGGGGCAAACATGGCGGTGGCAGCATATTAGGGGGTTCAGCTGAACCCCCTGAACCTCCTGTCTGCACGCCAATGCTCAAAATCCATGCCTTTTGTATGCATTGCTTCCTAATATGTACATTTTTGGAAAGTAATTTTCATAATATAATGCATTTTAATGTTATTTCCCTAGGATGTGGATTTTTGCATACATTTTTGATAGGAAAACCCCATTGAAGAATTAAGCACAATTTAACTTAAGAGCCCTGATGGATCAGAAGAAATAGCAGCGGGTGAGGTGAACTGAAGTGAATGTATCCAACCCTTTATAAGAACATGAAAATGTTCCTTCTAGATCAGATTACTTCAGTATTCTCCTTCCAACAGTGGCTATGATTTATAAGAAATTAATTCATTACGTTTCCATATTGGCCGATTGCCAAAGCGCTTTGGGCAGTTCACAACAAGACAAAACATAATCTACAAACTTTAACGTCTTTAAACACACACAAACACACACACACACACACATACAAAGTTTGAAACAGTTAAAAACAATTAAAAGTGAAACTACCAGGATCACAATACACAAATTAACATTAAAAGTCCTGGTCATATTCCACTAAAGGCCTGGGAGTAGAGGGAAGCCTTAACATAGCTAGAACAAAGATGACAGTGTTGGTGCCAGGCAGACCTCCCTGAGGAGAGCATTCCACAGTTGGTGGGGTCACCACTGAGAAGGCTCTCTCTCTTGTTACCATCCTACACAATTTCATAGAAGCACCCTCTCAGAGGAAGGCCTCAGATCTTGATCATAGTGCATGGGAAGGTTCATACCTGAAGAGGCACTCCATCACCCAAGAAGTTCAGAAATAATCCAAGCAGCCCACAATGAGGTGGAAAGGTGATGGTTTTTCTCTTCTTTTGCTCCCCATTAACAGACAGGCAGGTAGACCGTCACTGGACCTGGAGGTTCCAGCGAGTGCTAATTGACCGTGGTAAAACTACTACGGTGGACCTTGGTATATAAAATTTCCCCAATGGGCTTCCAAGGTCTAAAGATAATGAAAACTTACCCAAAATAGTATAAAGATTACTATAGTTTGGTAGAGGCGCATCTTTAATGGCTGCTCCATTCCAGGAGGAAGCCTGACTTTGGCATACTGGATGACAGCACACACCAGAAACATGACCGGGAACATGGACACTGTCAAGAGAGTTGCTGCTATGATCTTGCAAGAGAGCACCATTGTGCTTTTCCGAGAGCAGAACCACAATCACGAAATGGATGGATTTTGCCCAGTGTTCCAAGCGGAATGCCCGTTTGCCTTCGTGTCTCTGTCTGATGCTTCCTGGAGCAGAGGCACTCTGTTCCCATACCGAAAGTGGCACAGATATATATGCGTGAAAATAATCCACTGTTAGAACTGTCTTTGCCTCATCCTATAATATAAACACCCACAGGAAGATCAAGATTAGCATAGTCACATGGGGAGAATTCCTTTGTCTGGGAAAATTCAATGAATGTGGAATAGTGTCTTGAGTCTCAGACTGGGAGTTGGCAGATCCAGCCGCTAGTCCCTGCCTGATCATGGAAGCTCACATGGCCCACTGCTAGATGAGGGTTTAGCCCAGGCTGATACCTGGGCTCACCTCTGTACATAGACGATCCCGGGGTCAGCCCAGGCTAAATCCTCCCTCAGCCCAGGATAACCGGCACCGGTTGTGACCTGGTATTTCCACAGCCCTGGGCTGAGCCTGGGGCTGCGGAAGGTCTAGCTGGTTCCACGGCTTTTCCTAGCTATGCAGCTTACTTGCGAGTAGCTGGGAGAAGCCGCACACTGGGCAAAGCGCTCCACAGGAGCTCTGTGCCCGTTGGGCTGGGGGGGGAATCGTGAAGGGGGAGAGATGGGGGCTGGGGGGGAAGAGTGGATCCGGTGGGAGAAATTGGGGGAAGAGGGATCGCAGCCAGAGGGATTGGAGATTTTGGCCAGAGGGGCAAAGGGGGCATCAGACTTGGTGGGCAGGTGATTGGACATGGCGATCGGACATGGCAGGCGGATGGGGAGGGGGGCGGTCAGGCGGGTGATCGGACATGGCGGCCGGGCAGGCAGTGGGGTGATTGGGTGGTGGGTGATCGGACATGGCAGGCAGGTGGGGGGGCACCAGACATCATAGGGGGAAAACAGGGGGCACGGGGAGAGGGGAACCCTTTTTTTTTAAAAAAAAAAAAAAAGCTACCTTATCGTTGATGCACTCCTGTGCACATGGCCCCTTTAAATGTTAAAAAATGGCCGACATGACAGGGCTTTCCTTTACCCCATTGCGTGTCACATGTAGACAGGAGCGACAGCCCACGCTACTTCTAACGCGGGCTGGCCCCTCCACACGCCGAGATTGAAAGGTAGGTCTAGCAAGGCCCTGGGTGACCTTGGGCCCCTCACAGACTCTCAGCCTGACCTACCTCACAGGGTTGTTGTTGTAAGGATAAAAATGGAGAGGAGGTGGATTATGCACGCTGCTTTGGGTTCCTTGGAGGGAAAGAGGCAGGATATAAATGAAATAAATAAATAAATAAATAAATAAATATGTCATTCCAGGCCCACAGCTTTGAGTGCTAAGCTCACAAAACTCTCGGTTTAAATCCCTGTGCATTAACTATGTTAGTGCTTAATTAGGGTTTCTGCTTCTTTCTTTTTTCTGACAGGCTCCATATCCTTAACAAATATATTGCACACAGCAAATATGGTCTTCTGCATGCTGGTAATAGCTGTATGCATTGAACTTGCCTAGTATGTGTAAAGATTTCATTTCAGTTTGGTTTTGATGAGAACTTTTCAAAAATAAAAATAAAAAATGCAAACTTTTTCATGTTTAGGAGAGAAAGAACTTGAGATTTAATTTTTTTAAAAAAATGTGGGGGAAAGTGAAATAATTAGATTTGGCCATCTCTATTCACACATATACAAAGCAGGTAAAATCAGAAAGCACTGATCAATAGATCATTTTAAACAGAATAAAAGGGGGGAAATGCACAGTTCATTATGTACACAAACACACACACACACACATACTTCATTATTTATCTTCAACTATCTGGGCATGTCTAGACGGGGCGATATCCCAGGGATTGTCCTGGGATCATCCCTGTGCGTCCACATGATGCACAAGGGATTCCAGGAGCAGGGAGGGATGATCCCTTCCTTTCCCCCATGATATGCCCCTACACTTCTATCCCAACTTTTCCCATGGTCTCGGGATGATCCTGAGACTGTGGGAGGTGTGGGCCACCATCCTGGTTTTGTCCCAGCTTTTCACGAGTAAATGTGAGGAGCCAGGAACTGGGTCCATTGGGGTTGGGGTAGGGGGAGTTGTACATTGTTGTTGTTGTTGTTTTTAAAAAAACTTACCTTTTCGATGGAGCGCTCAAGCGCTCATCTTCAAAAAAAATGGCGGGTGCGACGTCCTCCGTCCTCCTGGGACGTCACGCGCAGCATGTAGACTGAGGGGGAGGATCTTGCGATCATCGTATCATGAGATCCTCCCCCCTTCCGTCAGTAGGTCTAGCCATGCCGATGTTTCCGGTTGTTCATTGCTCAGAAATAATTGATCTTACAATCAATTGATCTTACAATAATTGATCTTAAATAATTGTCTAATTATTGATGAGCAAGGGCTTATTATTTTCTTAGGATTGCCTAACGCTTCCTGACATCTTGCACAGATATTCATTCCTTTTGTACGGTTGAGCATCAAAGGAACTGATGTAATCAATATTGACTAGCTTCAGCTATCGGGCGGTTTAAAAATGTAATAAATAAATAAATAAATAAATAAATGAAACAACATGCATCCGTAAAAGGTGAGATCAGCCAGTGTCCAACCAAACTTGCCAAGTGATAAAACACGGGACAAAAAAAATCCTCCCCTGATCCAGAAATCTTTGCTAAATATTGTCTGGTCGCAAACACCCTATTTTTGATTAAGGTGCTTGACAGAGTTGTGGTGTCTCAAGAGCAGGTACTCTTGGATGAAACTGGTTATCTGGATCCATTCCAGTCTAGGTTCAGGCCTGGTTTTGGGATGAAATCAGCCTTGGTTGCCCTGATAAATGACCTTCTTTGAGAGAGGGACAGGGGGGACTACTTCTGGTTACTAGGTTACTACTTCTTGACCTCTCAGTGGCTTTTGATACCGTTGACCACGTCATCCTCCTGGAATGCCTCCATGTGTTGGGGGTTGGAGGCCCTGTTTTGCAGTGGTTCAGCTCATACTTGCAGGGTTGGTTCCAGAAAACAGCATCGGGGGAATGTACTTCAGCCTAATGGCAGTTGAACTCTGGGGTACCACAGGGCACCATCTTGTCCCTAATGTTATTTAATACCTAAATAATAATAATAATAATAATAATAATAATAATAATAATAATTTGTTACCCACCTCTCCCTCTGGATCAAGGCGGGCTACAACACAAATGCAAACACCATAAAATACATATAACTAATTAAAACATTTAAAACTAATATATTAATAAAAGCAGCACATTATTAAAAGGTAGGGATGTGCTCCTCTTCTAATCAGACCGGCAAATTAGAAGCGGAGCGGGGTGCTTTGCCTCCCCTTAACGCGGAGGCGAAGAGGATTGGGGGGCCGGCGGAGCGTGGTGAAGGGGATCGAGGTGAAGGCGGATCCTTCGCCTCGATCCGGAGCTCCGCCGGAAAGGTAAGTGGGGTTTACCGGGCCCTGCCGCTTTCGCTGTCGCCCATGCAGCGACAGCGGCAGGGCCCGGTAAACCCCCCCTCCTCTCCCTTACCTGCCTCCGTCTGCGGTCCCTCGGCTTCTTCAATTGAGCCCGTGGTTCAACCAGGAAGTCTAGGCAGCACTTGTGGCCCAGACTTCCTGGCTGAACCGCGGGCTCAATTGAAGAAGCCAACGGACAGCGGACGGATGCAGGTAAGGCCCCCCTCCCCCTTGGTCCCTTACTGGGCTCTGCCGCCGTCGCCGCACAGGCGGCGACGGAGGCCGGGCCTGGTAAACCCCCCGCCCTCCTCTCCCGGCCTTACCTGGTACCACTCCCCTCCACTGCGGAGCTCCGATTGGGCGGAGCGGCAAGGAGTGGAGCGGGCCGATCCGAAATTTTTGGATCGGCCCGCAGGGCGGAGCCGGGGGTCCGTGCACACCCCTATTAAAAGGCATCTTAAAATTCAACTGGGTAGGCCTGCCAGAAGAGGTCAGTCTTTATAGTTTTCTTAAATTCCGGAACTGTTAAGTTGACGAATCTCTCCCAGAAGGCCATTCCACAAACGGTGTGCGGCAGGAGAAAAGGCCCTCGGGGTAATAGTTGTCAGCTTTGTTTTTGTTGGCTGGAGTAAATTCTTCCCAAAGGACCAAAGTATGCAGGACGGATTATACGGGAGAAGGCGATCCCGCAAGTGATAAACAACACTTTATACTTCGCCTGGAAAATAATTGGCAGCCAGTGAAGAGATTTTAAGACTGGTGTACCGGTGACCAGCCTGGCTGCCATATTTTGAACTTGTTGAAGTTTCCGGACTTGGCACAAAGGTAGCCTTATGTAGAGCACAATGCAGAAGTCAAGTCTTGAAGTTACCAGCATGTGCACTACCGTCTTTACGTCTTCCGACTCTAGGAAGGGACGCAGCTGACGTATCAGCCAAAGCTGATAGTAGGCACTCCTGGCCGTCGCATCTATCTGGGCTGTCATTTGGAGCGACGGAGCGCTGTTGGGAGTGGCCACCGGGGGATTTGGGGCAAGATGTTATCAGTATGCTGACAACTCTCAGTTCATGGGGACACCTAGCTATGCTAACATAAAAATGGTGTTAAAAGAGCTGCACTGACTGCCTATTAGCTGCTGAGTCCCATACAAGGTTGTGTTATTATCACATAAAGCCCGAAACAACTTGGGACCAGGATACCTAGCAGACCGCCTTCCCTTATATACACCCAGATGGCATTTATGACCTTCAGAAGAGGTCTTGCTGGTCATTCTACAAAGAAAGCAATGTCGCCACGAAGTACCCAGAGAGCAGGGCCTTCTCTGTAGCAGCAGTCACCTTCTGGAAAACTCCCCCTCGTTTAGTTCGGGAGGCAGAAAATGTAATAAATTAAATTCACTAAGATGGCACATTGCTTTAACTATTTTAATTGTTTTTACTGCTTTTAAATTATATATTGTTTTAACTTGATTCATGGTTTAATTTGGATATTTATTGAATGAGTGAAACTTTATTGAATAAGTCTCCCGACCATTTCAAAAGATCACGTCATCGTTAAAAACATACAGGCAATAATTAAAATTTTCAATTTAAAACAATATACAGTTCCTATATGATGTATTATTTAAGACTAACAGTTAATAAAACCCCTTGTGTTGCGAGATTTATTGTTTTATACTGTATGCTTTTATCTGTATGCCGCCCTGAGATCTTAGTGATATAGGGTGGGATACAAATGTTTTAAATAAATGGTTTTATCCTGTTCGTGCTTTTTATATTGTATTTTGTATTTCTGTTTTTAAATTTTTGGTTGTTTTATTATGCTCTTCATGGTTTTAATTTTTGTGGACTGCCCAGAGAGCTTCAGCTATTGGGCGGTATAGAAATGAAAATAAATGAAAATAAATAAATAAATAAATATCCCTCAAATGCCTTCTGAAAACATATTATTTTATATACAGGCTGAACTGTATGTTATTTTGATTTTTTATGCTTTTTTATTTTTACTTTTAATGTTTTAAATTTATTCTGACGTTGTATTTTGTGGTTTAAATTGTGAACTGCCCACACAGCCTTGGCTACTGGGTAGTATAAAAATGTAATAAATAAATAAATATGCAAATGTTTCCCTTCTCTGCAAACTGGAAGAGGTTCATGGTGTCAGGTCACATCGTGGTTGACCTGGCAAATTATCTGGCTATTGAGCGAATGGCAAATGTGCCAAGGACATTGTGATACCCAGAGATCAACTGATAATAACTAATCACATAACAACAACATGTTTACTGGTTTCCAGAAAGAGGGTGTCACAACAAGATTCGTCTTCATGAGGTTGGCAACGTTCCTCATGATGCAGTTGCCATAGCCTGCTGTCTTAGTACGATTGCTGGCATGTCTTCATACTTGGATTCCCATATCAGAATGTAGTTTCTTAATCAATCAAAGCCGAGTGATTCCTTTTCACTCGTGCTGCCGGGGGTGGCGGCAGTGGAGCGATCGGAGGGTAGTTGCAGGACCATTGCCACTGCACCTGGATCCCTACTCAATGGCCCCTTCAATTTGGTGCTTACTGCGTGAGACATTAGGGCGTGCCTGGGCACACCTGACACGCTCCTTGTGCATGCTTACGCGGCATCATCGGTATTAGCCATCATCATCCATGGTCACTCTGACCTTGGCTGACATTTTGGTATGGGAGCCTTGCGATGTGCAATGAAAAAGAGCAAGGCCATGAGCAACTTCTCAGGTGCTCAGTAAGAGGCGGTGAGCCTTGTCAATCCATCACATGTCCCCTGGCATGTGTCTTCCCTTATGAACCTGCCCGTGCTTTGAGATCTTCTGGAGAAGCCCTTCTTTCAGTCCC
Organism: Elgaria multicarinata webbii; assembly: GCF_023053635.1. Classification (NCBI taxonomy): domain Eukaryota; kingdom Metazoa; phylum Chordata; class Lepidosauria; order Squamata; family Anguidae; genus Elgaria; species Elgaria multicarinata. The sequence continues at coordinate 6,169,768 of NC_086190.1, forward strand.
ACCATCTTCACAGGCGCACTTGGTGGGAACATGGGACAGGGCCTTCTCGGTGGCGGCTCCAGTGCTCTGGAACTCTCTTCCTAGGGAAGCTAGGCTGGCTCCCTCCTTGACGGGCTTTCGGAAGCAGGCTAAAACTTTTTTGTTCCAACAGGACTTTGGAGAATAATCTGGCCCTCCATCTATGTTAATGTCTTATAATTTTGTTGTGTATTTTAAACGTTTAAGGTTTTGGTTCCCTCCCCCCCCTATAAAAGTTTTAAATGTTGTAAGGCCGCCTTGAGGCCCAGCATTTGGCAAAAGGCGGGATACTACTACTACTACTACTACTACTACTACTACTACTAATAATAATAATAATAATAATAATAATAATAATAATAATATAACTAGCAGGGTGAGGTCAAAATCCAGCAAGGATTGGGAGAGATATGAGGTTACACACACACACACACACACACACACACACACACACCACTTGTTTCTGTTGTGGGAAGTCAGTTGGAGGTTTTGGAATATACACACTGAGCTGCAGCATGAGGCCAGAGGGGAAGGATTTCAAGGGGCCCTCTGGAGCCCCACGGCAGAGCAGCTTGGTCCAGATCAATAAAACAATATTTACTTATTTATTTATTTATTACATTTTTATACTGCCCAATAGCTGAAGCTCTCTGGGCCATTCACAAAAATTAAAAGTATGAAGAACATAACAAAACAACCAACAATCTAAAAACACAAATACAAAATACAATATAAAAAGTAGGGGTGTGCACGGACACCCCAATCCGCTTCTCTTCCAGATTTGCAACTTCTGGATTGAATCCACTCCGCTCCGCTCTTATCCGCCTACAGTACGCTATGCTGCCAAGCTCCGGATCCAGATCGGAGCTCCGCTTTTCCCCACCATAGGCTTGCATTGAAATCTAAAAAAGCCTAACAACTTTTTTTCTGTTTATGTTAGTAACCTCAAGTTAGCACCATGATAGCTTATCCATGTATACACATGCATGCCAAGCCTCAAGCAAATCCAAGCATCTCCTGATTTTCAGGGAATTTTTGAAAATCGGACACCCCATTTTCAGAAATGGGATTTTCTCCAACATTTTGAATGATACAAACTTGGAAACAGGTACTCTCACAGATGCCATCAAGATCCACATTCTTGGCAAGATCCAAGCAATTCCCATCATCCTCTGATTTTTTAACCTTTTAACTCACCCCAAATCAAGTCCCATGCTAGAACTCCATCAATTTTCATGTTAGAAAAGTAAAATTAGGCACCATGACAACTGATGCATGTGAACACATGTATGCCAAGCCTCAAGCAAATCCAAGCCTCAACTGATTTTGGGGGATTTTTTGAAAATCAGACACCCCATTTTCAGAAATGGGATTTTCTCCAACATTTTGACAGATAAAAAACTTTGAAGCAGGGACCCGTAAAGATGCCATCTCGATCCACATTCATGGCAAGTTTCAAGCAAATCCCATCAGCCCCTGATTTTTGGTGGGGCTTTAACCTTTTAACTCACCCCAAATCAATTCCCATGCTAGAACTCTGTCAATTTTCATGTTAGGAACGTCAGATTAGGCACCATGACACCTGATGCATGTATACACATGCATGCTAAGCCTCAAGGAAACCCAAGCCTCCCCTGATTTGGGGGGAATTTTTGAAAATCGGACACCCCAGTATCTCAGGAATTTTTAAAGCTGCAGACAGCTGAAGGGGCTTTATTAATAGCCATTTCAAAGGAAATCCCAACATGCCATGAATTGAGGAGTAGATAAACCTAAATATGAATCTTCTTCCACACTTGAAAAATTTATTTGGAACTTCAAAAAGTCTAAGTCAGCGCAGGTAGGACTTATCCCCTGAGTCAAAGAAAAGAAACACACAAACCATCCCTGCGAGGTGGGCACAGAGGAGGAGGACTGGGAGCAAGCCTTCCGGAAGCTGGTGGGCACAAACCACAAAACCCATCTCCCAAGCACCAGGCGGGCAGAGAGGCAGGCAGAGATATGCCATAGATCTCTGGGGGAGTCAGTCCTGGCAGACACCCCAACATCAGCAGCACCCCGCGGGAGGCGGGAAGGCAGGCAGGCAGGCAGGAGACATTTCTGGGGACACAAGGTAGTGAGCCAAGGATTGTTTGTTTCAAAGCCAGCAGTAATGCATTGCAAACCATCCCTGCAAGGCGGGCACAGAGGAGGAGGACTGGGAGCAAGCATGCCGGAAGCTGGTGGGCACAAACCACAAAGCCCATCATGTAGTGCAGCTCCCAGGCACCAGGCGGGCAGAGAGGTAGGCAGAGATATGCCATAGATCTCTGGGGGAGTCAGTCCCGGCAGATCCAGCTACCTCACAAGGATGGCTCCCAGGCAGGCGGGCAGGCGGGCAAGCGGGCAGAGAGGCGGGCATGAGCCAGTGGGCACAAAGGAGCTGGTACCTTGCACAGCTTATTGAAGCAGTTACTTTGAGTGTGGAAGATGATGCAGGCATCTACCACACTGTGGCTTGGAGCATTAACGTTGCTGGATGATCCACCTGTAAGTGTATAGCATTGCAGTAATGTGCAAATTGGAAGTGTCGGATGACTTGGAAAAATCAATCCTCAGCCAGCACCCTCCAAAAGGCAACTAGTGGACAGCTGGAGTTTACCTCCTGTTCCTGGTGGCTGGGGAGGGTCTCTGCCCAACCATGGCGTGCAGAGCCTGTGCCCAAAACCCCTGGCCTGTGCTCCTGCTGGGAGAGATGCAGGTGAGGCTGCTGCTGGTGCTGGTGCCGCTGCGGGGAGTGGTGGCCTGCTCTTCTGCCTCTCTCTGCCCCACCATCTTGGCCCGTGCCGCCCGCACTTCGCCCACCAGCATTTCCACCCAGTGCTGCCTGCTATTTGGCCCACAAAGCCCATCCTTCACACGAGGGTCACACGTGGCTGCCCACATGTAGACCCTCTCTGTTTGGATGGGCTCCAGCCTCCGCGTCAGGCCGTCCCTCAGCCTAGTCACCGCTTCGCGTAGCTCGGGCTCGAAGGGCCTGCCGGTGACAGGATCCTTGTACTCCAGAAAGTCGCCCATCTGTTTCTGGAGATGCCTGCATACAGGGATCACCTGGCTGAGGAGGGCAGAGCTAGTGCTCAGGGTCTCGGTGGCCTCAAGGAATGGCTTGCGGACCACCACCACATGGGACATGGCATCCCACTTCTGCTTGCCCAGGGCTGGGTGGACGCCCATGTCCCTGACCCTGAACAAGTCGTGGATGCCACACTGTTGCTCCACCATCCGCTCCAGCATCAGGTAGGTGGAGTTCCAGCGTGTCACCACGTCTTGCACTAGCCTGTGCTGCGGGAGATTCAACTCCTCCTGCTTCTCCCGCAGCAATCGACTGCCCTTGACGCTGTGGTGGAAATGCCCTGCCACCTTTCTGCAGCTCTCCAGGAGGTTACGGATACCGGCCAGGGGACTGAGGATGGCCTTGTTGTCCATTCCAAGGCCATCCCTCACCACCAGGTTCAAGACGTGCACGATGCAGTGGACGCCATCAAATCCGCCATCGCGCACCGCCTTCACCATGTTGGCTCCACCGTCCGTGACCATGTAACCGCGGGTGAGCTTGTGCCCAGCTAGCCACCCATCCACCATGCAGTTCATGGCCTCCATAATCTCTCCTGCCGTGTGGGACTGGTCCATCACTTGCGTATGGAGGAGGGCCCAGAAGTAGCCCTCCTTGCCAGTCCCTCTAGTGCTGGATGCTTCCTGCCCAACGGCTGCCCACCAGTGAGCCGTCAGGGACAGGTAAGCGTGCACTCCGCCCTCGCTGGACCAAATGTCCGAGGTGAAGTGCACCATCTGTGCCTCTGCCTGGCACAGACGACCCAGCACTAACTCCCTGCAGGAACGGTACAGGGAAGGCACCACCCGCCTGCTAAGGGTGGTGCGACACGGCAGCTTATAGTATGGCACCACAAGCGCCATCTGCCTCTTGAAGCCTGCGTTGTCGACGAGGCTGAATGGCTGGTCGTCCAACGCCACCATCTCACTGATGCAGGTGGTGATCTGGGTGGGCGTTGGAAAACGCCATCTTGTGGATCCATACTTCCCCCACCCCATGTCCTCCAGGGTTGCCTGCCTAACCCTCGTGGGGATGGGAGATGGAGAGCTTAGAGTGGCAGTGCCAGCAGCAGCAGCAGCCTTCAGCTTTCCCCTGGAACCAGTCGCCTTGCCCGCCTCTTTCCCCAGCAAGATCGCGTAGTGCTGCCTCTGAAGATGCATCTTCAGGCTGCTGGTTCCATAATGCCCTGTAGCTGAACCCCTGCTTAGGGTAACTTTACAGTGGCGACAGTCAGCAAAGCGGGGATCCGCTCCCACCTCATAGTGGTCCCACACTATGCTTGTCTTTCGCTTCTGTGGTGACACCAATTGCCCGCCTGAGCTCTCTGATGTTGCCACAGAAACAGGGGTTACAGTGGAAGAGGGGTGGGATGAGACTGGGGAGAGAGCTTCGGCCTGCTGCTGCTCCTCCTCAGCACCCACATCCTGGAGGACCAACTCCTCCTCCTCCTCCTCCTGCCCCTCCACTGTGCTGAGGACCTCGTCTATGAGGTCTGGAGACAGGTCCATCAGCGGGCTCATGGCCTCAAACAACAATGAAGGAGTTGGGGATCCTCCTCCTCCTCCTCTAATGGCATTGCTGCCGCCTGCCTCTTGCAAAGGGGCACTTTTCCCATCAAAAAGAGAACAAGTTGGAGAAGAGAGTGCACAAGTTGGAGAAGAGAGTGCCTCTGCCTGCTGCTTGTCCTGCTTCTGTTGAGGAGCAGCCAGCCAAGCACTTGCCCGTTTGATTTTCACAGCAGGAGAGGCAGCCTGCTTACTGGTGTCAGCCTGAGCCTTCCCTTGATCACCACTGCTTTCAGCACGCCCAGCCACAGACGTGCGCCTGCTCCCTCTTCTCAGGATGATGATTATAATAATGTAATACTACTAATAATACTAATACTAATATATATTTGGGGAAATGGGACAAGTGTGTATGCTTTGCCCAAACTGGATTTGAAATGCTCAAACTTTATTTGCATTTTTGCACTTCACAAGCAGTGCACACAGCACACTCACACAATAACACACACACAGTCCAAGTAACACACACACACACACACACACATACACACACAGTCCAAGTAACACACACACACACACACACACACACACACACACACACAGACAGAAGAAAGAGAGAGAGAGAAGAAGAAGAAAGAGAGGATAATTTTTTTTGGTAATTTTTTGTATTTTTTTTATATAGAAGAAAGAAGGAAGATGAACAGTCACAGAACAAGGCTTTGAGAGGGGGAAGGGGGTAGGGGTAGTGGGAAACCAACCAACCAACCAACCACTCCAAAAATGAAAAATAAAGTTTATATAAAATCAAAGTAAGGGAAAAACACAGAGCAAACTAAACAAACAGTCAGAAACAAACACACCCACACACCCACACACCCCAATCTAAATCCTAAATCTATCTCCTCCAACTCCAAACACAGCAGCAACTAACTAACTCCTCTCTCCATGAACACCAACCCACAAAGAGACAGAAAGCAGAAAGGTCTCAGGGTGGCTCTGCCTTAGTCCCCCCTTCAATGCTGGGATTTGAGGATGCTTCATGAGGTGATCACTTCTCAACAGGATTGGGAGTTGAATCTGCCTGTCATCGCTTAAAAAAAAGAAACCCTTACCCCCTCCCGCTTTTTTTACCCTAATTTTTAGGAAATTATAGCAAGCAAACCGCACCACGCAGAGTGATGAAGATAGGCTCAAAATGACCCCCACCCACGACTCTCTAAGCACACCGAGTTTCAAATAGATAGCTTGAAAAACAAAAAAGTTATCCACTAATCTTTTCCGCAATGCAATCCTATGGGTGAAAAAATCCAAAATGGCGGGTGGATTGCTCTGTGAAAAGAGGAGCACTCCACCTATGGTCGCGCCTCTTCACCATGCTCCTCCAGCCCCCCGACTCGCTTCTCCTCCACCTCAGGCGAAGGCGGATCAGCCCAATTCGCTGTTGCTTCTCCAATCCTAACGAAGCAGATCACACCCCTACTGAAAATCACACGGCCTACTTCCAGTTATTTCCGCCTGTGGCACAAGAAGTTGCCAGAAGAAAGATGGTGGTGGTGATAGAGGCAGCAGGGAAGGAGACTGATGGGGGTGAGGGTGCCTTTTTTGGGTGCCAGCTGTGCTAAGTATGAGCAGAATCTCTTAAAAACGCTCTGCTAGAGCTAATAAATCCTATATAATTAATTAACTTTATCAGAGAGCACGTGACCCAGACTTGCTAGCACAAGCCAGAACTCTTAGACTGGATGTAGTTCTGCAGCAGAATGCTCAGAAGAGAAAAGGGCTCCGGGGACTATCCAACACAGAGGAACAGGTTTCTCAGTAGCCTGTCTCCAGCGTCAGCTCAGTTCTTGTATGTAATAACTTTTTTTTTTTTTTTTACTGGAATGGTCTATTGACTGCAATAAACTGAAACAAATAATGTATTTGATACAGAGTTTGCAGCCAGCATAGGCCAGTAGAAATTGCTGTGTATGTATACTTAAACAAAATAATCCTCTGGGAGGATTCACAACTCACATTTTGTAAGAATTTCCATACGATAATTTCTGTAGTCTCAGTTTAATACCTAAACAAAAAACATTTGCTGCAGATTTCAAAAAAATCAAGATAGACAGATAGAAAGAGAGAGAGAGAGAAAGATCGATATAATCAAATCTTGATTATAAAAACAACAAACTTCTGTTTAAAAGTTTGGATTGATAAAGGTGTTGTGTTCCATGTCTTAAGCGCCAAGGCGGGTTGGGCACCCACGAGGCGGATCGGGGCTGCTTCAAGGGCTCTGGATTAGCCTCCGAGGCAGATTGGGGGGGGGGGCTGCACAGCCCTACTGAAAATGTATCAATCATTCCTGCGCAACAATAAAATGCTGAACAATTTTTGTTGGTGGTGTCAACCTTCTGCAGAGGCACAAGAATACGTTTGTACTATTAGGGTGATACCTGTCTGAAGTCAATAAAATCACCTGCAAAGAGCAGTTAACACAGGATACTTGCCCAGTTCTCTGAGCAATGAAAACACATTCCTCCCTCCCTCCCAATATGGCAGAATGGCTTTGTTTGATCTCTGTAATGTATTCAAATGCTATGATCCCTGATTGGTTGGGATCATGCAGTGAAAAAGAATACAGGAGCGCTAACAATTATGACAAGGCAGAATATTCAGGCTGTTAATGAAGACAAAGGCTGTTAATGAAGACAAAAATCTGGCTTCCTTTAACTTGAGCCCGTTATACCGTGTCCTGCAGTCTGGGAGGATCGAGAATAGATCCTGGCCCTCCTCTGTTTGACAACCTAAGTCTTTGAAGAGTGCTATCATGTCTCCCCTCAATCTTCTCTTCTTCAGGCTAAACAGGCCCAGTTCTTTCAGTCTCTCTTCATAGGGCTTTGTCTGAGACTGAAAGAACTGGGCCTGTTTAGCCTGAAGAAGAGAAGATTGAGGGGAGACATGATAGCACTCTTCAAAGACTTAGGTTGTCAAACAGAGGAGGGCCAGGATCTATTCTCGATCCTCCCAGACTGCAGGACACGGTATAACGGGCTCAAGTTAAAGGAAGCCAGATTCCGGCTGGACATCAGGAAAAACTTCCTGACTGTTAGAGCAGTATGACAATGGAATCAGTTACCTGGGGAGGTTGTGGGCTCTCCCACACTAGAGGCCTTCAGGAGGCAGCTGGACAACCATCTGTCAGGGATGCTTTAGGGTGGATTCCTGCATTGATCAGGGGGTTGGACTCGATGGCCTTGTAGGCCCCTTCCAACTCTGCTGTTCTCTGATTCTATGAATCATCCATAATATTCAATGTATTGTTGGTATGGATTGGTTGCAGAATTAAGGATATTGGAATTTTCAAAAGCTGACATGTAAAGATTTGCAGTGCTGGGAGCAACTGGGCTGCCCATGGCAATTCCTTTAATTTGTAGGAAATATTGCTTGTCAAAACGGAAATAGTTTTTTTCAAGAATAATATCTAAGAAGTCCATCATAAAATGAATCCATCATAAAATCTGAGATACGTGAGCTTAGGTCTAGGGGTAGGCACGGACCCCCCGCTCCGATTCTCTTCCAGATCCGTGATTTGTGGATCGGGCCGCTTCGCTCCCCCCCACTCTGCCTATGTCTGCTCCGCTCCACTGCGGAGCTCCAGATCCGGATCGGAGCTTTGTTTTCCCCCCATAGGCTTGCATTGAAAGCTAAAAAAGTATACAACTTTTTTTCTGTTAAAGTTAGAAACCTCAAGTTTGGCACCATGACACCTCATGGATGTATACACACGCATGCCAAGTTTCAAGCCAATCCCATCATCCCCTGATTTTTGGGGAATTTTTGAAAATTGGGCACCCCATTCACACCCCTTGCGATAGCTCTGTCAATTTGCACGTTAGAAACCTCAAACTCGGCACCGTGATAGCTTATCCAGGGATACACATGTACGCCAAGACTCAAGGCAATCCCATCATCCCCTGATTTTTGGCGGGCCTCTAACCTCTAACGCACCACCCATAACCCCAATTCACACCCCTTTCGATAGCTCCATCAATTTTCATGTTAGAAACCTCAAAATCACTACTTTGATAGCTTGTCCATGTGTCCACATGGATGCCATGTTTCAAGCCAATCCCATCATCCCCTGATTTTTGGGGAATTTTTGAAAATCAGGCACTTCATTCACACCCCTTCAATAGATCCATCAATTTGCATGTTAGAAACCTCAAACTTGGCACCATGATAGCTTATCCAGGGATACACATGCATGCCAAGACTCAAGGCAATCCCATAATCCCCTGATTTTTGGTGGGGCTTAAACCTTTTAACCCAATCAAGTCCCATTTTACAGCTACGTCAATTTGCATGTCAGAAAACTCACCTTTGGTCCCATGACAGCTTACCTATGTGTCCACATGGACGCCAAGTTTCAAGCCAATCCCATCATCCCCGGATTTTTGGGGAATTTATGAAAGTCATACACCCCAGTATCTGCAGACAGCTCAATGGGCCCATTTCAAAGGAAATCCCAACATGCCATGAATTGGGGAGTAGAGATGAACTGAAATATGAATCTTCTTCCACACTTGAAAAATGGATTTGGAACTTCCAAAAGTCTAAGTGAGCGCAGGAAGGACTTCTCCCCTGAGTCAAAGCCAGACACACAAAAACCATCCCTGCGAGGTGGGCAGGGGAGGAGGGAGGGAAGGCAGGCAGGCAGCAGACATTTCTGGGGGCATAAGGAAGTGAGCCAAGGATAGTTTCAAAGCCAGTAATGCATATAAAATGGAATAAATAAATAAATAAATAAACAAAGGAGGGGTGGAATTAAAAGCAGCAGTGTTGCTGAATAAACAACAAGAAGAATTTTTTTAAAAAGGCTATATCTGTCTTTTACTAGTAAGAGGGGAGTGGACGTGCCCAAGGGGAGGGGGAATTGTGCCAATTTGACTGGTCCTGTCTAGGTACCAGTCTTTAAGAAGCAAATGATCACTTCAACTCATGATAGGCAATCTCTTCAGTGATTTACCTTTGGAGGGCTCTGATGGCCCTCCAAGGACAGGAGAGTGCACAGGGCACGTCCACATGCCCTAGGGGAGCTCATCCCCTTGCCCCACATCTATTCAGTTGTTCCCCAAAGTTAGGGTGGGTAGCAGTGCTGTGTTTTCTATCTCTTATTATTGGCTTAGTATATGATTTCAGGTTGTGTTTGTGCATTTGGTGGGGCTACTGTTTTAAAAAACACTGGGAAAAGTCCGTTCAGACTAAGAAAGAGAAGTTCCCAGAATCCCAAGTTACCCATTTTGCCTATCCCCTCCTCCAACTTTGGGATCATGTGATCATGACCGGGAGTTGACTCTGCCCCTCAGCCCTTCAAAAAAGTACATTTTCCCGCTGTTTTACCCGATTTTTCCAAAAATTCTAGCAAGCGAACCGCAGCACGCAGAGAGCTGAGAGTATGCTCAAAATGACTCCCAGCTACGACTCTCTAAGCACAAGAAGTTTCAGAAAGATAGCTTAAAAAACAACAGTTATCCCCTATTCTTTTCCGCAATGCAATCCTATGAGTGAAATTTGTCAAAATGGCGATCGGATCGGTCCGCCAAAAGAGAAGCGCTCCGCGTATGGGTGCTTCTCTTCACCGTGCTTCTACGGGTCACTGGTCCACTTCTACTCCACCTCTGGGCAAGGCAGAGCAGGCCAATTCACTTCTGATTCTCCACTTCTAATCAGAGTGGAGCACATCCCTACTTAGGACCTCTTGTATTATGAATCTGGCACCCTCATGTGGTATAGAGGTATATAATTAATTAACATCCATGGTCACTAAACAAGTTTGGGAGTGTTATAACAGGTGAGAACATATATCCTCTTGATCATTCATTCTGGCATAGTTGCCTGTCTTAAAATACATAAAAATCATGTTTAGGAAGGTAATAATTTTATTTAACTTATAACAATTAATGACCTTTCAGATTTTTTATTAACTTTTTATTAACACTTATTTGCTTTCTACTTCATACTTTAGTGCTTACTCCCCACGAGTGTCAGAGTGCAGAACCTCCTCTATCATCTTTATGCATTGGGCTGTTCACTGATGAAGCTTTTGAAATGCACAATGCTTTCTAGAGTTGCCATCTGTTTAATTAATTTTATTTTGCTTCAGGGGGAGAAAGGCTCTTCCAACCAACATTTTTTTAAAAAATTCTTATCTGGTCTGTTTTGCTAAAAATTTGTATTTCGTATATGTTTGAATATTAATGTGATATTGTTGATTAGTATATTGTTAAATATTGTTGTGATTTTAATTTTTGTAAACTGCCCAGAGAGCTTCAGCTATTGGGCAGTATAAATATTAGGGATGTGCTCTGCTTCTCCTCGAACCGGAGAAGCAGGAGCAGAGCGTGGGGCTTCGCCTGCCCTTAAGGCGAAGGCGAAGAGGATTGGGGGGCCGGCGGAGCGTGGCGAAGAGGATCGAGGTGAAGGTGGATCCTTCGCCTCGATCTGGAGCTCCGCCAGAAAGGTAAGTGGGGTTTACCAGGCCCTGCCGCTGTAGCTGTCGCCCATGCGGCGACAGCGGCAGGGCCTGGTAAACCCCCCTCCTCTCCCTTACCTGCATCCGTCCACGGTCCCTAGGCTTCTTCAATTGAGCCCATGGTTCAACCAGGAAGTCAAGGCCGCACTTCTGAATAAGCGAGCAGCCGGGGAAAGCTGTGGATCCAGCTATACCTGCCACAGCCCTGGGCTCAGCCTGGGGCTGCGGAAAAACCAGGCCAAAAGTGGATCCGGTTATCCCGGGTCAAGGGAGGGTTTAGCCCGGCCTGACCACGGGATCCCCTGTGTGTCATCTGCATGCACAGCAGGGAGCCTGGGTCTCGCACCAGGCTAAACTCTCATCTAGTAACGGCCCAAGCCCATATCAAACTGCTCTCACAGCAGATTATCCCCAGTGGACCAGATCTCCCAGCTAACCGAAGACCCACTGGGGAGCCTGGCACAGCCTAGAGGAGGGCACTTTCTGCTAGTGTGTGCGTGTGTGGGGGGCTCTGCCATCTCAACCCCCTCCAGCCAACAAAACTTTCAGTTAGGATTGTACTGTATCTAAATGCAGATGAAAACAAACTTTATCCATAAAATAACACAATAAATTATTTTGTATTTCAATCCTATAATCCTTTATAGTGCCTGGAAGATTTAGATTTTATTTTGTGCAGGTTGTTTATTAGGCATGTGCTCAGCTCCGATTAGAAGCACAGAAGCAGGAGCGAATTGGCCTGCTCCGCCTTCTCCAGAGGTGGAGTAGAAGCAAGGCGAAGAGGAGCGCCCATTTTCGGAGCACTCCGGTTTCCACTTTCCGCTTCTATCGCCATCTTGAAACATTTCGCCCATAGTATTGCATTGCGGAAAAGAAAGGGGGATAACTGTGTTGTTTTTGATGCTATCTTTCTGAAAATTCTTGTGCTTAGAGACTCATGGATGGGGGTCATTTTGAGACTACTCTCAGCTCTCTGCGTGGTGTGGGTCGCGCGCTAGAATTTTTTAAAAAAACCGGCGGGAAAAATACCTTTTCTGAAGGGCTGAGGCGCAGAGTCAACTCCCAGTCATGATCACATGATCCCAAAGTTGGAGGAGGGGATAGGCAAAATGGGTAACTTGGGATTCTGGGAATTTCTCTTTCTTATTCTGAATGGACTTTCCCAGTGTTTTTTAAAACAGTAGCCCCACCAAATGCACAAACACAACCTGAAATCATATACTAAGCCAATAATAAGAGATAGAAACACAGCACTGCTACCCACCCAAACTTTGGGGAACAACTGAAAAGCTGTGGTGCAAGGGGATGAGCTCCCCTAGGGCATCTCATTGTGGACGTGCCCCCACTCTCTCCTGTATTTGGAGGGCCATTAGAGCCTTCCAAAGAGAGTAACCCGGTGGAGCAATGCCTATCATGAGTTGAAGTGACAGTTCCACTTTTCAGAGCTGTTGTGGTGAAGCAATGGCTTTCATGAGTTGAACTGACAGCCTTGCTTCTTAAAAGACTGGTTGACCAGTCAAATTGGCAGCTGCTGCTTCCCCCTCCCCTGGGCACGTCCCCCTATTGCTGGTAAAAGACAGATATAGCCTTTTTAAAAAAGTTCTTCTTGTTGTTTATTCAGCAACACTGCTGCTTTTAATTCCACCCCTCCTTTGTTTATTTATTTATTTATTCCATTTTATATGCATTACTGGCTTATCCTTGGCTCACTTCCTTATGCCCCCAGAAATGTCTGCTGCCTGCCTGCCTTCCCTCTCTCCTCCCCTGCCCACCTTGCAGGGATGTTGTGTGTGTCTGGCTTTGACTCAGGGGAGAAGTCCTTCCTGCGCTCACTTGGAGTTTTGGAAGTTCCAAATCCATTTTTCAAGTGTGGAAGAAGATTCATAGGTTTATCTGTACTCCCCAATTCATGGCATGCTGGGATTTCCTTTGAAATGGCCCCATTGAGATGTCTGCAGGTTTAAGCCCCGCCAAAAATCAGGGGATGATGGGACTGCCTTGAGTCTTGGTGTGCATGTGTATTGCTGGATAAGCTGTCATGGTGGTGAGTTTGAGGTTTGTAACGTGCAAATTGATGGAGCTATGGAAAGGGGTGTGAATGGGGTGTTGGATTTTCATAAATTCCCCCAAAATCAGGGGATGATGGGACTGCCTTGAGTCTTGGCGTGCATGTGTATCCCTGGATAAGCTGTCATGGTGGTGAGTTTGAGGTTTCTAATGTGCAAATTGACGGAGCTATGGAAAGGGGTGTGAATGGGGTGTTGGATTTTCATAAATTCCCCAAAAATCAGGGGATGATGGGATTGCCTTGAGTCTTGGCGTGCGTGTGTATACCTCCATGAGGTGTCATGGTGCCAAACTTGAGGTTTCTAACTTTCACAGAAAAAAAGTTGTATAATTTTTAGCTTAATGCAAGCCTATAGGGGGGAAACGGAGCTCCGATCCGGATCCGGAGCTCCGAGCGGAGCGGAGCGGACGGAGCGGGGGCGGAGCAAAGTGGCCCGATCCGCAAATCATGGATCTGGAAGTGAAGCGGAGCGGGGGGTCCGTGCACACCCCTATTGTTTATAGCCTTTATATATTATTAATAGAGCTTTTCTAAGTTTTATTTTGCTGATGGAGAATATGCCCTTGCTACCATCTATAGGCAAGACTTTAGAGGGATAGAAAATAATCTCTAGCTAGAAAAGAACACTGGTGAAGGGAAATGAAATTATCTATATGCCCTGCTACAGAGATTAAAGCAACTGCTGCAGCAAAATGATACCAAGCCCATATTTCTAAATAAAAACATGTAAAGAAATGAAGCAAAAGGTTGTTGATTGCACTGATTCGCCTTTTTTGTAACCTGACTGGTGGAGTGGGGAGCTGTTGTTCTTTCCCACACGGCTATTGGGATAAAGCAAAAGCTCTTTCCTGGGCAGGAGAGGCTTTTTTTTCAGGAGCCCATGGTGCCCAGCGGAGGGAAGGCCGCGCGTTTCTCCAGAGACCCCCAGAAAGAACTTTGTCTCCCCTGTCCACCGAGGGCACCAGGCATGCTCTGTTCACCACGCAGCTGCGGGCGGCTGGCTGGAGTCCGGGGCCGTTGGGGGGGAGCAGGCCTTGGCAGCTGAGTATGCACCACGTCTGGAGAAGGAGGACCAAGCTGCATACCTCTGCTGGTCCGGTGGCGATGCCACCGCTGCCACCAATGCTGCTGCTGGCCTGATCCTGGTGTCCACTGGCCCCGCTGCTGCTGCTACACAGATAGCCAGCCGAGGTGTTTTCGGTGCATCTTCCCAGAAGTCTCAAATCTCGCGATACTTCCAGGATGCTGGAAGTCCCGTGAGATTTGGTATTTCTTCTTGAGAAAAGCAAGTGGCTGAAAAACATGGCTTGACCGTCACTGCCAGGTGCCTGTTTTGCCTGGTAAATTCACCCCTGGCCCCAGTTGCCCCAGCCAAGCCTTGTTTTGCTGGAGGACTCCGGGCATTTCCGGGTCTGTTGGTCAGCCTAGCTTTATTGAAATCAATGGGAGTTATTTCTGAGTCGTCATAGGATTGTTCTGTATGGCAGGCCAAAGGAAGTTGATAGCTTCTGAGTTATCTTCTACCCAGTTTTCTTTGAGCAGAGCATTGCGCCGTCTGATTGCGATTTCTGTTCTCCATACCCTGGCAGTGTAAATTCAGGAAATATTTGGATAAAAGAAGGGAAAGATCCATGTCTAACATTGTGGAAATGGGCATCCATTCCGGCCTTTCTTTGTATTGCTGATGACCATGGTCTTCTTTCCATTGCTAAGGATCCAGAGGTGTGATGCCTATAGAGTCAGACATGGGACCAAGAGCGGGCTCAAGGTGTCTTCTTTTTTAGTTTCCAAAATATGGTCACCCTAAGCATAGGTCACAAGATGCTGTAAAAATCTTGTCATTTAGGGCATGACATAACATTATTTATTTATTTATTTATTAAATATTTCTACTGCCCAACAGCCTAAGCTCTCTGGGCAGTTTACAACTAAAACCATACAATCCAGATTAAAACTTTAATATCACATAAAACCAGAATAAATTCCAGTTCAGGGGAGGCTTGTTTAAAAAGTTATGTTTTTAGGAGGCGTTTAAAAATTATTACTTTACCTGCCTCCTGAACCACACAAGGGAGGGTTTTCCAGGGGCTGTGGGCCGCTACGTATCACTATGTACCTCTAGAGCAAAGGCGGGCAACTTTTTTTCCTATGGTCTTATTTTTCTTCTTCGAGGTGCTGCTGCAAGTGACAGCAGCAATAGAAATGGTGTTGGCAACATGGCCACCATTCTCCACAACAGCCCACATTTAGCTTTGTATAGGACCTGTGTGTGTGTGTGTATGTGTGTGTGTGTGTGTGTGTGTGTGTGTGTGTGAGAGAGAGAGAGAGAGAGAGAGAGAGAGAGAGAGAAGCCACAACCCAAACAAACATAGTGGAGAACATTTTGGGGAAATTCTGCCAAGTTTGTTATTTGCCTCACAAGTTCTTGACAAACTTTGCAAAGTTGTGCACCATCGGTTTTGATGATGGAAGGGACAATATCCCATAGCCAAATAAGATCAATGCTCCATGCACGCCAGTCTCAAGGTGGGTCCACTTGACTGGCACGCCATTGTCCTCCAGTCGTTTCTTGAACAACAGCCCGTCATCTCGGAGTACATCAAACTCGGAGGTCAAAATGCATGCCTGTGGGAGCTTGCTGATGATGGCATCTTCGGCAAAAAGTGGTGAAGCTGTTACTTCCAACAGTTGCTTCATTTCTTCATATACCTCTGGTTTAAATTTATATGAGGCTGGATCTCGTGGTTTGTAGCCTCTGACCTTGAATTTTTCGGGAATGAGGTCTCCATTCACCCATTTCCGATATTTCAGCCTCATCTCCGGAGGAACATGGCAACCTTCCACAATCTCACCTACCAATGACGTCTTCTTGTTGAAGAAAAGGCAGCAGAAATAGGCAATCATGTCCCGCCAAAAAAATGGAACTCTGGCATTCTGTTGATATGAAGGCAAATCAAAGTCCATTCCCTGCAGTACTGGACAGATCAAAACCTGAGCATGAACTTTTGGGAGTTCTTTTCTGTCCACCAGCAATTGGCAAACCCTTGCTGCAAAATTTGCTCCAATGCTCTCCCCTGCCAGGATAACATGGGAAGCATCCACATGATAATCTTCAGTGTGCTTCAGAAAGTGGACGGTGGCCTTTAGACATTCAGCGTACTGGTTTGGATACGGATTTTCTGGTCCAAGACCATATCTAAGGGGAACAAAGATTGTTACTCTTAGCTCTTGAGCAAATGTGAAGTACCAAAGAATTTATTCCTTCAAAAAATGTCATTAGACATTTTTCATAACACCTTTAAATAAATAATCATTAAGTCTTATGTGGGACACAATTCAGAATAATGGTTGGGGGGAATTTCAATTGAGACTAACTTACATTTTAGCAACTTACATGACTAACATCTCATTGATTTCAATGGGTGAATTTTAAGTCTGGCAATGTCTGGCTGCAAGGCAAAGTATATAAATTATTACAAATAAGCACCAAGAAAAGAAATCAGAATAATCAGGAATGGCAAAAAGTCTTACAAAGATATGCTGTCCTGAGAGTCAGTGTGGTGTAGTGGCTAAAGTGTTGGACTGGGAGTCAGGAGATCCGGGTTCTCGTTCCCACTCAGCCATGGAAACCCACTGGGTGACTTAGGGCCAGTCACACATTCTCAGCCCAACCCACCTCACGGGGTTGTAATGTGAGGATAACATGGAGAAGAGGAGGAGGATTATGTATTCTGCCTTGGGTTCCTTGGAGGAAAAAAGGTGGGATATAAGTGCAAAATTAAATAAATAATAAATGTGTAAAAGAATTCAGTAATTCATATGTATGTATATTACTCTGTACAGCACCATGTACATTGATGGTGCTATATAAATAAATTAATAATAATAATAATAATAATAATAATAATAATAATAATAATAATAATAATAATAATAATGTCATCAATAAAGTTCATATGAATCTAAATGGCCTTTTGTATTTCTAGTTAGTTGGGTCAATTACATTTAGAACTGGATATTAGGGGTGTGCACGGACCCCCCGATCCTCTTCACTGCCGATCTGCAAATTGCAGATCAGGCCCACTCCGACCCGACTCGATCCGCCTGGGGGCCACTCCACTCTGCTGCGGAGCTCCGGCTTCGATTCAGAGCTCCGCAGTGGATGGGAGTGGTGTCAGGTAAGGCCCCCTCCCTCCTCACACTTACCTGTGTCCGTCGCGGCCCATCCCAGTGTCACTTGAGCCCGCAGCTCAACCAGGAACTGTAGGCTCCGATTGCGGCCTACACTTCCTGGTTGAGCCGCGGGCTCTAGTGAAGCTGGGATGGGCCGCGAAGGACTCAGGTAAGACCCCCTCCCCCTTGGTCCCTTACCTGGCTCTGCCACCATCGCCACACAGGCAGTGGCGGCGGCAGGGCCAGGTAAACCCCCCTCCCTCCTCTCCCTTACATGTGTCCTTCCGCGGTCCCGCAGCTGCTTCAACTGAGCCCGAGGACTCCACCAGGGCCTTGTCTTCCTGTTTGAGTCCTCTGGCTCAGTTGAAGCAGCTGCAGGACCGCAGACGGACGCAGGTAAGGGAGAGGAGGGAGGGGGGTTTACCTGGCCCTGCCGCCGTCGCCGCATGGTAAACCCCATTTACCTTTTTGGCAGAGCTCTGGATCAAGGCGAAGGATCTGCCTTCACCCCGATCCACTCCGCAACAGTCCCCGGGTCCCCCGATCCTCTTCGCCTCCGACTTAAGTGTAGGTGAAGCTCCCCGCTCCGCTCCTGCTTCTCCGGTTTGAGGAGAAGCGGAGCACATCTCTACTGGATATACCATTTTATA
This sequence comes from Elgaria multicarinata webbii, assembly GCF_023053635.1. Taxonomy (NCBI): domain Eukaryota; kingdom Metazoa; phylum Chordata; class Lepidosauria; order Squamata; family Anguidae; genus Elgaria; species Elgaria multicarinata. The sequence continues at coordinate 6,187,790 of NC_086190.1, forward strand.
GAAACTAGGGGTGTGCAAGGTGGACCTTCTCTGCCTTGAGATTCCATCTGGAGCTCCATAGAGGTGATTCCCTGCCTCGATTTTGGAGCAGTTCCCCTCTCTCCACCTCATCGAATTACCCATCGAAGAACCGTTCAGTATTTGGGTAACTTGAATTAACAGAAATGCTGCCAGATCCCTCATGTTAAAGTTAAAGAGATAAAACCTGGCACAGTGATTGTTCTTCGGTTCATGCCTTGATATTTAGGACTTTTTCTTAAACATCCACTCCAGCCTTTTCCAAGCTGCTGCCCTCCAGATCTATTGGACGGGCCCCCACTCCCTTGCACTAGAAACCCAGCCACTGAAATAAAAGGCCTGCCTATGCCTGACTCAGGTGAAGAAGCTGTCTCGCTCACGATGCCATCCAGCAGCACCTTCACACTATGAAATTGTGGATGATTGACTCCTATGAGTCTGAACACAAACTCGCTCCCTCTCCTCCTCCTCCTGCCAGAATCAGCAGCCAGTTGGGTTTCCCACTAGGGCTGTGCGTGGACCCCCCACCCCCGATTCACTTCGGATCCTGATTCAGACCTTGTGAAATGAGCCTGTTTCAGTTCGGATCGATTCAGACCCAGTTCACCTCACCTCGGATCTGAATCCGAATAACGTCCAAATTATTCAGATTTTTCTTTTTCTCATAGACTTGCATTGGAAAAAACAAACACCTATAACTTTTCTTATTTTTCAAGATAGAAACATGAAAATTGGTGACCTTACAGATACCCTGGAGTTGCTCATGTGTGCCAAATTTCAGACACATCTGTGCAATGGTTTTCCTGTTATCCACTGCTAAAAATGTGATTTTTCAAGGAAACAATTAAAGCAGCCACTCAAAGCACAGAACCATTTGAGAAGGTGTGTATTCAGCTCACACCATCCCTTCAATTGCAGATCTACCCTAGGTTACTTTTGTTTACTAGGATGAAGAAGGGAAAGGAGTAAGAGAAAGGAAGCAATCAAGGTACAGGACAACATATTCTCTAGCCCCCCCTAGTGTTTGGAGTCCTGCAGAGTTGTTTCTATTGTCCAACACATTTGAAAGGATTAAAGGTAAGGATGTATCACAGTAGAATCATAGAATAGCAGAGTTGGAAGGGGCCTACAAGGCCATCGAGTAGTCAGTGTGGTGTTCGAGGCCTAGCAATTTCTCACCAGCTCAGCCCCCAGGATGACAGTCAGTGCCTGCCTGCAAGCCACCATTTTAGAATAGAATGCCAGATCAGCTATTTTTGTAAATCACCATTTGTACAAAACGGTTGTAAATTAGGGATGTGCTCCGCTCCGATTAGAAGCGTAGAAACAGGAGCGAATTGGCCTACTCCGCCTTGCCCAGAGGCAAAGTAGTAGCAGACCGTGGATCCCTAGAAGCAAGGCGAAGGGAAGCGCCCATTTTTGGAGCGCTTCTCTTTACGCGGACCGCTCCGATCGCCATTTTGAAACATTTCGCCCATAGGATTGCATTGTGGAAAAGAAAAGGGGATAACTGTGTTGTTTTTTAAGCTATATTTCTGAAACTTCTTGTGCTTAGAGAGTCATGGCTGGGGGTCATTTTGAGCCTACTCTCAGCTCTCTGCAAGGTGCGGTTCGCGTGCTAGAATTTTTTTAAAAAAACCAGCGGGAAAAATACCTTTTCCGAAAGGCTGAGGGGCAGAGTCAACTCCCGGTCATGATCACATGATCCGAAAGTTGGAGGAGGGGATAGGCAAAACGGGTAACTTGGGATTCTGGGAACTTCTCTTTCTTATTCTGAACGGACTTTTCCCAGTGTTTTTTAAAACAGTAGCCCCACCAAATGCACAAACACAACCTGAAATCATATACTAAGCCAATAATAAGAGATAGAAACACAGCACTGCTACCCACCCTAACTTTGTGGAACAACTGAAAAGATGTGGTGCAAGGGGATGAGCTCCCCTAGGGCATCCCATGGGGATGTGCCCCTACTCTCTCCTGTACTTGGAGGGCCATTAGAGCCTTCCAAAGAGAGTAAACCGGTGGAGCAATGCCTATCATGAGTTGAAGTGAGAGTTCTACTCCTCGGCTATCTTGGTGACGCAATGGCTTTCATGAGTTGAACTGGCAGCTGCTTCCCCCTCCCCTGGGAACGTCCCCCTATTGCTGGTAAAAGACAGATATAGCCTTTTTAAAAAAGTTCTTCTTGTTGTTTATTCAGCAACACTGCTGCTTTTAATTCCACCCCTCCTTCGTTTATTTATTTATTTATTTATTTATTTATTTATTCCATTTTATATGCATTACTGGCTTATCCTTGGCTCACTTCCTTATGCCCCCAGAAATGTCTGCTGCCTGCCTGCCTTCCCTCTCTCCTCCCCTGCCCGCCTCGCAGGGATGTTGTGTGTGTCTGGCTTTGACTCAGGGGAGAAGTCCTTCCTGCGCTCACTTGGAGTTTTGGAAGTTCCAAATCCATTTTTCAAGTGTGGAAGAAGATTCATATTAGGTTGATGATCTCTACTCCCCAATTCATGGCATCTTGGGATTTCCTTTGAAATGGCCCCATTGAGCTGTCTGCAGGTTTAAGCCCCACCAAAATCAGGGGATGATGGGATTGCCTTGTACCTTGGCATGATTGTGGGTCTAGATGGCATCTGTGAGTGTGCCCACTTCCCTTTTTTTATCTGTCCAAATGTCAGAGAACAGTCCACGTCTGCAAATGGGGTGCCCCATTTTCATAAATTCCCCAAAAATCAGGGGATGATGTGACTGCCTTTTGTCTTTGTGTGCATGTGTATCCCTGGATAAGCTGTCATGGTGCCGAGTTTGAGGTAACTTTCTAACGTGCAAATTGACGGAGCTATCGAAAGGGGTGTGAATGGGGTGTTGGATTTTCATAAATTCCCTAAAAATCAGGGGATGATGAGACTGCCTCGAGTCTTGGCGTGCATGTGTACCCCTGGATAAACTGTCATGGTGGCGAGTTTGAGGTTTCTAACGTGCAAATTGACGGAGCTATCGAAAGGGGTGTGAATGGGGTGCCCGATTTTCATAAATTCCCCAAAAATCAGGGGATGATGGGATTGCCTTGAGTCTTGGCGTGAGTGTGTATACCTCCATGAGGTGTCATGGTGCCAAACTTGAGGTTTTTAACTTTCACAGAAAAAAAGTTGTATACTTTTTTAGCTTAATGCAAGCCTATGGGGGGGGGAAACGGAGCTCCGATCCGGATCCGGAGCTCCGCAGCGCAGCGGAGCGCGGACATAGGCGGAGCGGGGGCAGTGCGAACTGGCCTGATCTGCAAATTGCGGATCTGGAAGAGAAGCGGAGCGGGGGGTCCGTGCACACCCCTATTGTAAATAGCACTGTTTATACAAAACTAGAGGTGTCAACAGTTTAATTTTGTGTATCTTTTGCCTAAATCATGCTACTTATAACTGGATGGCGAGAGAGACAACCCCCCACCCGAGATCAGCCAGTGGTTTGGCCAGTGCATCAAATGGGGCAGAAAAGCTGCAGGGATTCAGTGAGCAGCTGACGCAGTGGGTGTGGGGTGGTTTGCCCATTCCTATTTAGAGGTGGATACACAGCTGGCGGAGGCACAGTACTTGGGGCTGGGTGCTAATGTTCCAATAGCACAGCAACGTTTCAAGTCACAGCAACACTGTGCACAGGCTCAGAAACTCTCTTTCTCTGTCTCCCTTGTGTAACAGATTTCCCTTGCTATTGAACCCATTTTCTTCATCTAAGCCCTGAACCCATTTTCTTCATCCCACGGTGTCATTGCAAAGATATTGAGCTGCAAAACAGGAAGCCCCAGTGATGAATCCTGCAGGGGTGCTGAGTTCCCAGATGCTGAGCACTGGATGCCAAGTGCTGATGTGCAGGGCCTACTAGCAAAACCGCTTCTTCAACACCACCTCCGTTCAGATGAAAAGTCAGTCAAAGCTTAGTAGATCTCAAAAAGATACCAATTTCAGTAACAACACTTGTGTTCCTGGGAGGAATTTCCCCAATAACTCACCAAGCAAACATAAGAACATAAGGAGTGCCATGCTGGATCAGACCAAGGGTCCATCTAGTCCAGCACTCTGTTCTCCCAGTGGCCCACCAGCCATCGGCCAGGGATGAACAAGCAGGACATGGTGCAACAGCACCCTTCTACCCATGTTCCCCAGCAACTGGTGTACACAGGCTTACTGCCTCGAATACTGGAGATATTAGAGACCCATCAGGGCTAGTAGCCATGATAGCCTTTGCCTCCAGGAATTTATCCAGCTCCGGCCAACATGGCTAATAGTCAAGGGTGATGGGGCTCATAGTCCAAAATACATAGAGGACAACAGGCTGGAGAATGCTGGGCAAAGCCAATGTAATATAGGCTTTAGCTAGACCTACCTTCTATCCCACGACGGAGGAGGGAAGATCTTGCGTTGTGATTCATGCGAGATCCCTCCTCCGTTTACACGTAAGGCGCGACGATCTCAGGAGAGGCATCACACCCTCCATTTTTTAGTTTTTTTTAAAGAAGACGGAGCGCACGAATGGTCGTGTGCCAAGGTAAGGTTTTTTTTAATTTTAGCTTAATTTACGCGCTTCCCCCCCCCTACTCAAATGGTCATAGTGCTCCTGAGGAACGCTGCGCCCCGTGCATGGCTCCCGGCTCCGCACGAGTAATCGTGGCAAAGTGCCACATATTCCACAGTCTTGGGCTCAGCCCTGGACCACAGAAAAAGCAGGCCCAAAGTGGAGGGCAAGATCCCGGGGCAAGGGAGCGATCATCCCTCCTTGATCCCGGGATCCCCTGTGCATCATGTGGATGCACAGGGACAATCCCAGGTTTTGCCCCGGGATTTCACCCGGTCTACCTAAGGCCATAGAGTCCTATTCAAAGTAACATTATAACATCTTCTTTGCATTCTGGAATTATTGTGCATCCAACCTGATGGATCAGCCCAGTATACTGTTTCCAACGGTGGCCACCAAATATCTCTAAAAGGTCTACTATCAGGACATGAATGCAACAGGGAGACCACTTCTGGACATCCAATGTAGTCATCATAGGTAACACCCTTGTGCATACTTCCATGCCTTGTGCATACTTCCCCCAAATGTACACATCATTTCTTTGAAATGTACACAATCTTCTCCCACTGATTAAAACTTGATTGGACACCATTTTCTTGCACATCTTTCAAATGTATGCATGCTGCTGGCCAAATTACATTTGGTCCACGAATCACATGGGGACCTTGGAGATGTCCAGACATCACCTGAAGATTGAATTGGAATCCGTGTTTGGTCTGGAAAGGGTGAACTTGGCAAATCCCGATCAAAAGTGAACTGAAATTAATTTCTCCTGCATCCCTACCTGGGACCTTCTTCATGAAAACCATATATCTCCCACTGAGTTCCAGCTTGTTCCCTTTACTCAGCCCCAGATCATACCAAACACTCTGCACATGGACTGAGTGCAGGGATAACCTCTGCTTTGCACTTTCTAACTTCCTGACCTATCACATTTCAGCATGAGTTGGCATAGGTGTGGATGCAGAATGACTCTTCACAGCGTTCCCAAGGTGACAGTCCCAGAGACCTGCAAAGACCCCCAAGGTGCACAGTGCAACTTTCTAGGGAAAATACTTATTGGAACCATCCATTTTTCTTGGCCTGTGACCATTGCCTTTCAAATAACCTTTTAGCGGTAAATGAAATGCACACTTTCCAATGGTTTCCCTGAATCTCTGACCCTCACTTATTGATTTTATTCTGTCTCCTTCTCACTCCCAAGACATCGTGAAATATTGGGCTAATAACATCTAACCAGGGGCTTTACGCTTTCTTAGGCACAAAGGAGATCACCAAGTTTGCTATATTTGCATCAAAAACTGGATGTGCCCTGTTGGTATCATTGATACTGAACAATGGTGTGCGTCCAGCTATCAGACTAATGGGTCTAAATTCGGCATGAAGGAAAAGTCAACTTCTGCAAACAGAATATATTTTGCAAATTAATTCGGAGATGATTTACACAGGGATGGGCTGCGGTGTTGGGCAGCAGAAATTATTATTATTAGTTTATTATTTATTACAGTTATATCCTGCCTTTTTTCCTCCAAGGAACCCATGGCGATGTACATAAACTTCCTCCTCCTCTCGATTTTATCCTCACAACAACAACTTTGTGACTGGCCCAAAGTCACCCATCAGGGCTAGTAGCCATTGATAGCCTTCGCCAATATCTAGAATATCTAGAAAACAACAGTATCAGAAATATTTCAACTAGTGCGGTTCCAAAACATCTTTCCCATTTTCCGTATGTGAACCATTCTTATTATATTTGATAGAACAGAAATTGCTTTTGGGAAGAAGAATAAAAGGAAAAGGAAATTGAAGTGAAATTCTCAAAGACCATAGAATAGTAGAGTTGGAAAGGGCCTGCAAGGCCATCAAGTTCAATCCCCTTCTCAATACATACCCTAAAGCATACTTGACAGATGGCTGTCCAGCTGCCTCTTGAATGACTCTAGTGTGGGAGAGCCCACTAATCCTTAGGTCATCGGTTACATTGGCTCTAACAGGGAGGAAGTTTTTCCTGATATCCAGCTGGAATCTGGCTTCCTGTCACTTGAGCCCATGGTTCCATGCCTGGACTCTGGGATGATCAAGAAGAGATCCTGGCCCTCCTCTGTGTGACAACCTTTGAAGTATTTCAGGAGTGCTATCATCTCTCCCCTCAATCTTCTCTTCACCAGGCTAAACATGCCCAGTGCTTTCAGTCTCTCCTCACAGGGCTTTCTTTCCAGACCCCTGATCATCCTGGTTTCCCTCCTCTGAACAGCTCTGTGAGTAATTTGTACAGTAAGCAAGTGAGTACAGTAAACCCTCAGCCGTCTGCAGGGCCCCTGGCTTCCCATGTTTCAATGAAAACTGAAGGGAAGATGTCATGGTGCAGCTCCTGCCATGGGAATGTTTCAGCTTAGGATGTGCAGCTGGCTACCTGGTGAATCTGTGACCTTTGGAAAGATGCGTAATAAAAAGCAGAAGCGAAACGGCACTCTTGGCTACATTGCTATGATAAAAGAACCTCAAAAGACTATCGTGAGAAAGTTAAAGAAATCCTAAAGAGCCCTGAGAAAGAGGCAGAAACACAAAAGCCGCTTTTGCAGAGGAAGAAAACCGGCAGGAATCCGGTGGATAGATCTCAGCACAACACTTATCACAAGCAATAGCAGTGTGGAGATGGCACTTACCCAACAGATACAACCAGCGAGTCGCCCTCTTTGGCAATGTGCCGCATAATTCTTTCGAACAAATCTGAAAGTGAGCATTTTTCAAGTCAGGATGCATGGAAGATCAAACAAGAAAACAAACCATATCCTGGTTGCCGGATTGGTCAATTTACAGCCTCTGCCAAGTAGTGGAGCGCAACTGATAGGGCCCTGCAGAAACTGCTCTGGCGAGCATCTCGTCCATCACAGGGCAGTCTCCAGCTTTCCTCCAGTTCCAAAAATGTCTGTCGTTACTTTGCCAAAGCCATAAGAACGTAAGAAGTGCCCTGATGCTGGATCAGTCCGAGGGTCCACCTAGTCCAGCACTCTGGTCACACAGGGCTCAATCAGCTGTTGACCAGGACCCACAAGTAGGACAGGACTGCAACAGGACCCTCCCACCCATGTTCTCCAGCAACTGGTGCCTACAGGCTTCCTGCCTCAGATTTTGGAGGTAGCACATAGTCATCAGGGCTAGTAGCCATTGATAGACTTCTCCACCCCCTTTTAAAGCCACCCAAATTAGTGGCCGTTGTGATAGCAGATGCCATACTTTCACTATGTGCTGTGTGAAGAAGTCTTTCATTTGTTCAGTCCTGAGTCTCCCACCAATCAGCTTTATGAGTTAACCCTGGGTTCTAGCAATATGGGAGAACGAGAAAAATGTCTCCCTATACACATTCTCCACACCATAAATAATTGCGTACACCTCTATCATGTCTCCCCTCAGCCTCCTTTTTCCAGGCTAAGCAATGCCAGCTGCTGTAACCGTCCGTCCACTTCTCTTCTCTTATAACCATTAGAATAGTTTTCTTTGTTTCAGGTTGTAGCTAGACCTAAGGTTTATCCCAGGATTGAACTGGGGTCAAACCTGTTCCTCTAAGTGCCACTTAGGCCATCCAGTACTCCGGCAGGGACAAACCTGGGATGATCCTGGGATAAACTTTAGGTCTAGCTACGGCCCCAGTCTCCAACAAATTGTACTGAATTCAATTTCCAACTTAATTCTTTGAGTGCCACCATTAATGCAATCAAAACAACAACAGCTGTGCACAACAGGCAGACAGCACCTCTGTGTTTTCAGAAGTACAAAAAGAGAAAATAGAGTGGAAGAGACCCCCAAAGCAGCATAAAGAGGTTAGTGTCCATGGAATGCTGACTGACAGGGTGGGGAGGATTAAAACCAAGTGGGAGGTGGAATGGAATGGAGCAGATGGAAAAGGAGGATGGAATAAAATGCATATAGATATAAAAAGTACAGAAAGAACACCTTGAAATCAATGCAGTGATTGCTAGAAGCCAACATGGATTTGTCAGGAACGAATCCTGTCAGACTAATTTGATCTCATTTTTTGATCGGGTAACCTCCCTTGTGGACTGTGGGAATGCTGTGGATGTCATATATCTTGACTTCAGCAAAGCTTTTGACAAAGTACCACATGACATTCTGATTAACAAACTAGCTAAAAGTGGGCTAGATGGAGCAACTATTAGGTGGATTCACAGTTGGCTACAGAATCGGACTCAAAGGCCACAGCTAGACCTAAAGTTTATCCTGGGATCATCCAGGGTTCGACCCTTCCTGAGAACTGGATCCCCTGTGTGTCACCTAGTCAAACAGGTTTGACCCCAGGACGATCCAGGGATAAACCTTAGGTCTAGCTATAGCCAAAGAGTACTTATCAAAGGAACCTTCTCAAAATGGGGAGAGGCAACGAGTGGGGTGCCGCAGGGCTCAGTCCTGGGCCCAGTGCTCTTCAACATTTTTATTAATGATTTGGATGAGGAGGTGCAGGGAATGCTGATCAAATTTGCAGATGACACAAAATTGGGTGGGATAGCTAATACCCTGGAAGACAGAAACAAACTTCAAAGTGATCTTGATAGGCTGGAGTCCTGGGCTGAAAACAACAGAATGAAATTTAATAGGGATAAATGCCAAGTTCTACATTTAGGGAATAGAAACCAAATGCACAGTTACAAGATGGGGGACACTTGGCTCAGCAATACTACAAACGAGAAAGATCTTGGAATTGTTGTAGATCACAAGCTGAATATGAGCCAACAGTACGATATGGCTGCAAGAAAGGCAAATGTTATTTTGGGCTGCATTAATAGAAGTATAGCTTCCAAATCACATGAGGTACTGGTTCCTCTCTATTCTGCCCTGGTTAGGCCTCATCTAGAGTATTGCGTCCAGTTCTGGGCTCCACAATTCAAGTAGGACTCAGAGAAGCTGGAGCTTGTTTAGAGGAGGGCAACCAGGATGATCAGGGGTCTGGAAACAAAGCCCTATGAAGAGAGATTGAAAGAACTGGGCTTGTTTAGCCCGGAGAAGAGAAGATTGAGGGGAGACGTGAGAGAACTCTTCAAATACTTGAAAGTTTGTCAAACAGAGGAGGGCCAGGATCTCTTCTCGATCCTCCCAGAGTACAGGACACGGAATAACGGGCTCAAGTTAAAGGAAGCCAGATTTCAGCTGGACATAAGGAAAAACCTCCTGACTGTTAGAGCAGTACGACAATGGAATCAGTTACCTGGGGAGGTTGTGGGCTCTCCCACACTAGGGGCCTTCAAGAGGCAGCTGGACAACTATCTGTCAGGGATGCTTTAGGGTGGATTCCTGCATTGAGCAGGGGATTGGACTCAATGGCCTTGGAGGCCCCTTCCAACTCTTCTATTCTATGATTCTATGATTCTATTTTAGTGCATAACAGGGAGTTTACAGGGAAGGCCTTCAGTCAGTGATTTTTTCCATTTTTATTTAATTTAGCAAAAACATTGTACCTAATTGTTTGCTCAATCATCACATATACATGGAGTTTTTCTTACCAATGGATCCATAAACACCAGCCCCTCCATGGAAGAAAACGACAGCTTTCTGTTTTCTTGCAGTTTGGGTTTTAGACTGATAAATCCTCACTGGCACCTCATCAAATGTCTTGTTCTGAATGAGAAGTGATGAATCCCTGAAGTTTGGGAATCCTTGCAGTGCAAATCGTAAAAAACCTACACGACTGTAGAGACCCAGTTTCTCTAAAACATCCCCCTGTTCACAACAAAAAAGGGAGAGAGAAAAGGGGAGGAGGAAGAGAGAGGGGGATGTATGAGAAATTAGTTTGAGGAGGTCATCAAAGGCCAGGTTAAGACCTTTCTCTTCTCCCAGGCATTTAACAGGCATTTAACAGCATTTAAGAACATATGCTGAGTGCCACATTCCTGGCAAGTTTCAAGCAAATCCCATCATCCCTTGATTTTTGGTTGGGCTTTAACCTCTAACGCCTCACCCCTAACCCCAGTTCACACCCCTTTCGATATCTCCATCAATTTTCACGTTAGAAATGTCAAATTAGGCACCATGACACCTGATGCATGTATACACATGCATGCCAAGCCTGAAGCCTCCCCTGCTTTTTGGGGAAATTTTGAAAATCGGACACCCCAGTATCTCAGGGATTTTTAAAGCTGCAGACAGCTCAATGGGCTTTATTCATGGCCATTTCAAAGGAAATCCCAACATGCCATGATTTGGGGAGTAGATAAACCTAAATATGAATCATCTTCAACACTTGGAAAATTGATTTGGAACTTCAAAAAGTCTAAGTGAGTGCAGGAAGGACTTATCCCCTGAGTCAAAGCAAGACACACACAAACCATCCCTGCGAGGCGGTGTCGTGGAAATGTGTGAATGGGCTGCTTTGTCTGTGCCCACCCTGTTTTGATGTAAGCCCTTTCTATTAGAAATTAAGTTCTATAGCAATTTGTTGTAAACTGTAGCTGAAAATAGATTGAGCAACACTAGCTCAACCAACAAGAAGTGTTGACACATTAGTCAGAGTGTGAGCCTCCCAGCGAGGACAGGAAGAGTAGTAACCACAAAGGAACAGATGTTCCAGGATTGCAATACCAATCTACGTATTGTTTTTCTAGTCTTAGAATTATCTGCACTTTGCACATGCATAAATGCCATGTCACAAGACGGTGTCAACACCAGCAGTTAGACGGCGGAGTAAGGTCTGCAAAGCAAGATAACCGATAAAACGAAACAGATGGAGATGTATTTCCTGTAACTATTGCAATACCCGTTTATGACATTCTAGTCAGAGAAATGCTTAAACTCTGTACATGCCTAAATGCTTTGCTTCTCGTTGGTTATTGCATTGCAGAGCTGTATTATGATTGGTGAGAAAGTTCTGCCATTGTATCTGAGGAGAACTGACCCTATAAATATGTTAACCTTTCCTGAAATTGTTGGGCAGTTCCTCAGGTCTTCTGGGACTGTCACCTTGCAGCACTGCAGGCTGCTCGTAATAAACCTTCTAAATAGAGAGAAATTGTGTCTTGAGAGTTTGTGACCACCACTCAGCGAACCAAGAGAACCCACCCTTTCGGGTTCCACCACAGCGGGCACAGAGGAGGAGGACAGGCAGCACTGGGAGCAAGCATGCTGGAGGCTTGTGGGGTTGAACCACAAAGTCCATCATGTAGTACAGCTCCCAGGCACCAGGCAGGCAGAGAGGCAGGCAGAGATATGCCATAGATCAATGGGGGAGTCAGTCCCAGCAGATGCCCCACCACAGCAGCACCCCGGTGGGGGGGGAAGCCAGGCAGGCAGGCAGGCAGCAGACATTTCTGAGGGCACAAGGAAGTGAGCCAAGGATTGTTTGTTTCAAAGCCAGCAGTAATGCATTGCAAACCAACCCTGCGAGGTGGGCACAGAGGAGGAGGACTGGGAGCAAGCATGCTGGAGGCTGGTTGGCATGAACCACAAAGCCCATCATGTAGTCAGCTCCCAGGCACCAGGCAGGCAGAGAGGCAGGCAGAGATGCCGTAGATCTATGGGGGAGTCAGTCCCAGCAGATACCCAAAAAAAACAGCACACAGGCGGAGGCGGGAAGGCAGGCATGGAGCAGAGCAGACATTTCTGGGGGCACAAGGAAGTG